>NC_079158.1:90722954-91381704 GCF_947563725.1 Argiope bruennichi | reverse complement strand
GCTTCAAAAACGAAGAAATAAAATTATAGCATTTGGTAAGATATCTTGAATTTAGGTAAAATATAACACAATCGTCTGTTGTCTCATATAGCTATGATGACATATAACTCGACACTTTTAAGAACTCAAAGAGAATGATAAGAATAAATGTAATGGAATGATAAGCACAAAAATAGTTAGTTATGAAAATTTAAATCAATGAACTTTGGTAATCAATGTATTACCACAGTTTAAAAATACATTGCTAAAGTACATGAATATTAATTGTTACATTAACGATTTAATTGAAATTAAACAGATCCTATTGTCCAGCCGTGTAAGCGCAAGACTACAAGAACATTTAATTAAGCAAATATTTCTTTCAGTTTTAAAACTGAAATAGGGAGAAATGCAAGAATGATTTTTATAGTTATAACTATGTGAAAAATAAAATTTAAGATTTGGGACATATGAAATTTTAAATATTTATCCTATTTCTGTAGCAAAGCAGCTTACTCAGAGAATCCTACTGTTTACTTTTTGCCCCTAAAACGAAACAAATACTTTAATGTTCCCGGAATCTAACATTCAGAAGCGGTAAATCAAATTGACTTTCTCTAAGTACCTCGCTCAAGGCATTCAATTAAATCTTTAAGCTGAGTTTTGAGAACATCCATTTTAAGAACATCAGCGGCGCTCATGTTTATGCAAATTAAGATTTTCATTAATGTCCTTAGTGTGCCTTTATTAACTTGTATTTAATAAGCAGTCAAAGGTTTTATGATAAAACGCATTAAGTGTAATCTTCTTTGGCGAATATAATATTCGATTGAAGTAAGTTTGAACAGTACAGCATTGTGAGTTCTTGATGGATATTAATGCCTTTCATTATACGCTGGATCCTACCTCCAATGGAATGTTATTTTTAGGGGGATTTTTTTCTCTTAAGAAAGCGCATTAAGGGAGAAATACTTCTTAAGACTAAGCGACTTCGAAAAGCTGTGCAGCGTAGCGATTTTTCTTTTCGTTAAAATAATTTGGTTCTCTCTAAAGAGAAGATTTAATAAGTTAAAATCCATTAGAGTGAAAAAGCAAATTTCTTCTATAGGTTCTGGAAATGACTGAAAAAAAAGCATCGAATTCATCGTTCATTTTAAAGACATTGATTGCATCTTGTCGCATTGCAGAATCAGAATTTCTTTTGAATCAAAATACATTTTGAAACATTTTTTAAGAAATGATTTATTGAAATAGATGTGGATTTGTTATATGTTGGATATTTACTTGTTGTTTGTAAAAAAATTCAACAGTTTAGAAGAACTTTCATTTCTTAAAATTAATAGTTTGATCATTCTTGCAAAATCAATTAATGCTCTAAAATTTAAATTAAGTTTAAAGCCCGGAATTAAAATATCTAAGCATTGTAGTATTAAAATTAGGAAACCTTCCATTAGATTATACTAAAATTTAAAAAGTAAATTATTTTTAATATTGATTTAAAAAGTCATTTGTTTATTTCAGACAAAAATCTGTTTATATTAACACAATTTCATGTAATATTCATAATCATGAACAATTGAGTCTTATATTCCTTTTTTTTAATATAAGAGTTTAGGTCTGCATTTTTAATAAATTTATACAAGTATTCCAAAGGCACATATTAAATTCTCATGCATCAAAGGAAAACAAATATTTTTTTAAATTTAAATTTACTTGGGCTAATAATATTTTTTTCACAAGAAAATAATTTTGAAAGAAAAAAAGCAAATTTTTTATAGATTCTAGAAATGGCTGAAAAAAATCTTGTTCATTTTAAAGACCTTGTATCTTTTCACATTGCAGGATGATAATTTCATTTGAATCAAAATTCATTTTGAAGCAATATTGAAGAAATGTTTATTGAAATAGACGTGTATTTTGTTATATGTCGGATATTACCTTATCGTTTGTAAAGAAATACAACAATTTAGAAGGATTTTAATTCATTAAAATTAATAGCATGATCATTCTTAGAAACGCAATTTAATACTGAAATATACAAATTAAGTTTAAAGTACAGAATTAAAATTTTTAAGCATTGCAAAATTAAAATTAGTAAACATTTCATTTGATTAAACTAATGTTTAAAAATGAAATTATCAGTTGATATTGATGTCTAAAAATTCTTTTATTTTTATTTCAAACAATATTCTGCTTATTTTAACAACTTTTCATGCAGTATTCATTATAGATTCAAGAACAACTGATAAGATAATATTTTTACTTTCAAAGTTGAGTTTTAATTGCACATTTTCTTTATGTATGTATGTATTCAAGAATTATATGTTAAGTTTTCATTCCTTAAAGGAACACTATCATTTTTGAATTTAAATTTCGGTTTATAATATATCCTTCATAAGAAACGAGTTTTAAAATCTTAGTGTATATTTAATAATCATATGAAAGTAATAATTTCATTTCTGCTGGCACTTTAACTTTCCATATGAAATGCTAATTAAAACTGCACCTATCAACGAAGGCAAACTGATCTTACGAAGTATTTATCAACATAATTAAACCAATTACCTGATAAATGAAATTCAAATCGCTTCGTTAAAAGTCTTTTTAAGGAGTCAAAAATGCAAACTGTACTCGAAATAAGAACTTTGTCTCTATACAAACACATATGAAAATTCAATTACAAATTCCATTACATACACAAAAAAAATTACAGGTTCAAAAAAAAATTAAAAAAACATCAGAGACTCATTAAAATGCTTAAAATTACAAGTGTTTAATCTTTTTTTTAAATCAATATATATTAATATTTTTCAGTTTTAATATATAACGCTTCAACTGTAATAATCATGATTATAATGCAAATAATTATTCTATCCATCAGTGAGTTTCCCGGCAATTTTTTTCATGAAATGGAGAATAAATAGAAGTTATGATACACTTCAACTATTAACTAAATTTGAGAGCTGGAAATAAGGCATAGAAACGCATTTGCTCAAAACTTATTAAGTTAAAACTTTACCAAAAACTCTAAAAATTTCTGCTATAAGAACTGAACATTACAAAGCCGATATGAAATCATAACTGGGAATTTTTCTAAAATATCATTTTTGATGTAAAGTAAGAATATGTGAGACTCTTAGTGCTATATCAAAAATCTATTTCTTTTTTTAAGAAACATGACTTAATTATAAATTTTAACATTAAGTTTGAAAAGACCAAATACATTTAAATTAATGTATTTCTCAGAATTTCTGAATGTAGGTGGAACTTTGATTCAGAGCCCAATGGAAAGAATGCAGTTCATATTACGTATTCTCAACATCTGGAAAATGCTTGCATTATCATTGGAGAAAATTATAATGTTCTCCATAAGCTTTGCTTGAAAGCCTGATGTTCTCGAATTAATATTAGGAGATGTCCTTTAGAGAAAGTGCGTGTATGTGTTAGTATTTACATGTAGAAAATATGGAGACAGCATTTTCTGGCATAATAATAGATCACATATACTAAATAATATTAGTAATTTACATTCAAAATTACCATAATTAAATAATTCGATACATGTTCAAATTATGATAGTCAAATAAAATTATTGCACAAACTATAATTCTCCTTTAATATAAGAAATCTGTACAAATTTTTTCACAATGCAGTTTATTATATTTTTTTTCAATTTTGCCTCTCTTATTTTCTTAATTACAATGGTTTAAAATTTTATATATTTCCTTTCTATTTAATAATTATATTCTGAAGCATTTTTAGATGAATTATATTTTTCTGCAAAACACACTTAATCTAATGAAACGTCTATAGCATTAATTTATTCAGAAATTATTGCAGTTTTGATTAAAACCTTCATTATAATTATATATCATGATAATTGTACTTCAATATCTTTGTCTATAATTTTTCACAATCTTCTCTTTTAATAACTCGTAAATAATTCAATTATTGATATAGAAGCATAAATATTTCATTTTATTCTCTGACAGAATAATGACAATTTTAATTCGCAGGAAGAGAAATTCCAATTGAATAATTTACTTCATTAAATATTGAAATAATAATATGCGCCTTCAATATGCAGGAATTAGATAAACCCCCCTCTAATTTCTCGTTCTTCAAATTATATTTTCAATTATAATTTATTTTATTTGTGTGTCCCTGAGACGACGAAAGATTCTCATGAATTCTTAGATATATAGTTGACAATCGTTAAAATTATAGATAATCAAATTAAAAATAATAAATGAAGAAATAATTATCCTTGATTCTAAGATTAATGAATTAAAATTCATTGGATGGAATTCCTATTTCTTAGAATTTTGCATTTTAACATATTTAATAGAAACCAACTTTCGAAAATAAATAATTCTCAATACTTTTACTTATTTCTAAGAAATAATATTTAGAGTCTCTGTTTTTGAAAATGGTAAATAAATATATTCGTAAAAGCGCATTTGGAAATTAGATTATTTTATAAAAATATATTTCCTCATTTATATGAGATTTAATTTTCTCTAGAAGTAAGAGCGAAAAATAAACTTTCTGCACAAAGGCTTCTTTTTACTTTTTTTAAATTAAACTTTTAATAAGAACTCACAAAAACCCTTTTTAATAAACAACGTGAAATATGTGTAAAAAAAGGCGGTAAATAATTTTGCCTGGAGTCACCAGACATTTTTTCCCAATTCCTTATTTGACACATTGTCTTACTAATAGCTAAATTCAACATACCTTAGGGTTTCTTTCAGTGTTATTAGCTATCTAAATATTGATTCACGAAAAGATTAAGGGAATTTGGGAGAAAATTAATTCACAGAGTTTGATAAATATTTTACTTAAAAAATAAAAACGCAATCAAAATAATTGGAAGGAGCAACTAAATATTTAATTAATCTTTTTTGTTATTTAAATATGACTATTAAATACCAAAAGAACATTTGTGTTTATTTATCAAAGACAATTTTTGTGCCAACTTATTGAACTTAACTTTCTCATTTCTATTTTTTAAAAAAAGGATAAGAAGTTTTAGAAACTGTGTTCTTTTAAATTTAGATATTCGTTATTTATAAAAAAAAAGAGAGAAATTCATGGAATAATATTTAAATTAATTTGTAAAAATATCATCTGAAATAAAAAAAGACGTATAAAAATTATATAAAATGTAAATATTTTATTTTCATTAATAATACTTTTGAAAATAGAAATTAATGTGGAAACAGTCAAATGAGTAGTAAGGTATGAATCAAGAGCGTTGTATTTATTCTTGTAGCTATAAATGGAATTTAATTTATAGTAAAAAACAACTGCTACTTTCTACCTTTCTACGATATGTAACAAAAATGGAAGCTTTATAACTAAATAGGTCAAGCTGTTATTTAATTTTATATTTAGATATTCTACTTGTATTATTATGATAGTGATCATTGGCTTCTTAATTGTTTTTTTAAAATCTGATCTGCATTTTTAAAAAATAAATAAGTTGAAAATTATTTTCATTAAAATATCAAGAAAGCTTAGAGAAAAAAGAGCTTTTTTGTCTGCAATTTCTATTTGCATTGGAGTATCATGAAAAAGTTGTATATCCTATATTTGTCTTTACAAAAAGCATCTTTTTTCTTAACGTATTGTAGCTCTTTCTCCAAATCTATCTATCTATCTATATATATAATATACCATTTATTTAATCATAAAGACGTTCTTTGGGCTATTTTCTTTTAAATGATACTCTAAAGTCAAATTAAATGTATATCTTTCTAATTAATGGAATTCTCTCTGGAATGAAGAAATAAAATATTTGAAGTTTCACGTTTAAACGAAAAACATATCTATCACTCCTGTTTATTTCATAAAAAAATGAAATCATTTCAATATTAAAAATTAAAAATGCCAAATTATCATGATAGAATAATTGAAATTTATGCGTAATTAATATTACTTAATAAATTATTCTCCTTTTAAAGGAAAATAAAAATATGTAATTTTCGAATTTTTTCAAAGCGATTTTTTTTATTCAAATTTAATTATTATTATTGCGTTGCTCCAAAACATATAAATGTTTTTAATGGCATTATCCATTATGATATGCATTCGCAATATTTCTGATATTATTTTTTTCCGAATATTTCATTCTACTTATAAAAAACGATTAAATTTTTTTAGAGATGTAAAAATGTATCTCTATTTAATTCATTTCAGTCTTTTTTATTTTATTTCGAAAATAAACTTTTCACAAATTATTATTTGTACAAAATTGTACCTAAGAATTTTTTCTATTTATTATATATAATATAATCTTTACATCATGAATACTACGCAAAAAAAATGATTAAATATTTACTTTAACATATCTTATTCAACATAATTGCTTAAGCATAAGTCAATTTTAAAGAAATGACATAATATCGTTTCTAAATCTAAATATTTTTTTATTTAAATTTATTATTTTTTATTTTTTTTTCTAAGATATACATTCAAGCAACATTATCCTTTTTTTTTATTATTTGTCTCCTGCATTGATATCAATGACTTTCTTCCACATTTCCAATTTCCACTCTCTTGAAATCTATATATTTACTATTTCAATATATATTGTGCTACAATCTCTTAAAAATAAATTTTTTGATGAAAGATTTTTTACTTCATTGTTGCCTTAGTTAGAAAATCGCTACATTATTTACCACATGTTCAATTAACCACCCAACTTTTAATTTAATCACTGGATTTTTCCTTGAAGGGTAAATTTCCTAATCTAGATTAATGCCCTTGATTACGTAGATGGTTGGTTGTTTATTGGAGTCGTCTGTTCGAATCTATCGAATATGTCTCTTGATGATGAACTGTTGTCAAACTACTAGAAGTTGGTATGGAAGGCACAGTAAATCTTAAAGGTGATATTTCTTAATATATATTTTCAGGGCAGTTTGAAAGCAGATATTGTAATTTCAATGTATTTCCTTTTCAAGATAATAGCATGAAAATATAAATTGTATTGTCTAGGCTTTTTTAATAGAAAAACTAGCGATATATAAGAGAGTGATAGAACAAACATTTTTGCATGATTTATGTCATTTAATGCCATGTAAAATCCTGGCACTAAGGTAATCTTAGCGAAAAGTGCGGCTTACTTCCATGTTGAGGCAAGTAATTCTGTAGATTTATATATTATCATGTGCTGGTATCTCAAACATTATTAACAATAAAGGATAATGTCTATATATGTTTGATGTTGTCATAAATAATAGTCGGATAATATAAAGACGTACTTAGTGAATAGTTTTTGTAATTTTAATTAATTTAGGATAAAACATAATCATAGTTTCCTTCTGGAATAACTTCCTAAAATATTTCTGCAAAAATTAGTTGTTTCGTTATTTTAAAAATGCCTTTTATTTTTTTTTTTCTGGCACATTATCTTTTTATTGCTAATTTTGTTTCAATCAATTCTTCTTTAAATTTGAAATGTTTTTGAATAATTAATTTTTTTCTCAATATATAATCATAATTTTTTGTATTGCCCATTATATCTCATCAAATAATTTTCAAGTAAGCCAATAATTAAAAACATTTGTTTTAAAACTATCCATTTATTAAACAAATATTCATAATTTTTTTCCAATAAATAATACTTTTGTTGCTTCTGGAAACTAAATGATTCTATTGGTGAAAGTATTTAAAGAAAATCCTTTTTTTTCCGCCAGAGAAGCTGAAATGTGTTATGAGAAAGTGAGATTAGAAATCTACGAAAGTCAAAATGCATTGTAATGCAAAGTGCAAGTGCTGTAAAATTACGTTTTTAATGTCATAATTCTAATATGGTGTTTTATGCGCACAATAAACAGGAAATTAAACTAATTAATATTAAAGTGACCCGAAATTTCGTATTAAATCTGTTAATGAACATATGGACATTAAATGACGGATAAAAGATTTAAATGCTAAACATACCCTTTTCCAGGTCAATCAACTGCCTGCAAAAGTGGCTACTATTTAATAATAATTAGTATTAACATTCAAAGTCATACATATATTTATAAATTTAAGAATTTTATATCCATTACATTTTTAATACAGATCTGGCTCTCTTTTCTATTTAATATATAATATAATATTTTATAATTTAATTAATAAAAATATGATTTTATCGAATATTATAAAAAAAACACACTTTAAAATCTTTTAAAAGTTCTCAAAATTATTTATTACAATTCAGCATCATGCCAAATTCGATTATAAAACTGATATGCGAATTCCTGTATAAGAAGAATATGATACTCTAAAACTCAAATTTCTTCTGTTATATTGTAGTGCCGCCATAATATATAGGAAAAGAACTGCATATCCAATTTCGGTTGAAATCTTACGTTTAAAATGATCTTATATTTCGAATTCATGAAATGTTCTGTTAGATTGATATATCAACAACAATCAAAGCAGAATCCTATCCTTTAAATAGATAGAAACAATGAAATAAACGCAAGGAATATGCTGATTAAAAACGTAACTAAGATGTAAACTATACTTATTTCAATGGCATTCTTATAGAATTAGCAAGGCACAGAATATCTAAATTTATGTTCGAATGGAATGTGCTTTATATTATACTAGCCACCTTTGGCGACCAGCCGGTTCGCCATTCTTGATGCTCGTTAAAATTTTAATAATTTAATATTTTATGTAACTCCTATTTCAATAGCTTTTTCAACAAAATATTTTAAAGCTTCAAATTTTGATAGTCATTGAATTCATTCATAATATTATAAAGGCCTTCAGCCATAACGTAATATGAATCTCTCTAATTTTCTGTTAGCTCCTGTAGAATTTATGCTTTAAATTAAAGTGGAAATGGTTAAATTGCAATTAATATAAGAATAATTTTTACTGAAATGAAACATTTCTTTTAATATGAGTACTGAAAACAGAGTCGCTGAGTGTTTAAACCTTATGGGCACTAGAGAAAATCTTTCTTAATTTATGTAATATGTCAAGAAGTTTTCTGCAAAATTTTCTCAGATTCATAATGCACAGATCAATTAATTAACAATGTTTAGTTTTAAATCCATGAAACACTAAAAAAATAAACAGAATCGTTTGAAATAATCGGTCGGAAACATGTTAACGAAACGACGTCCGTATCCGTTGAAAATAGAGTTGTCAACAATCAGAACACAATGCGCATGCGTGAAATTTCAACGCTAATTATGGTTAGGCAAATGCGAGAATTTTCAACACCAGTTGGGGTAACGCTACGCTGATTAGAAATTTTTAATTTCCTTTATTATGTTTTATTTTAATTCAAAAGTACTTCAGATTGAATCTGAAAAGTCGATTAATTAACAATGTTTAATTTTACATGCATGAAACACAAAGAAATTAAACAGAATCGTTTGAAATAATCGGCCGAAAATATTTAAGCCTATTCTTGTTGGCGTGGAGAAAAAAAAACTGAAGCCTTACTCATTTGGCGGTGGGGAAATGAAAAGATTTTTTTGGGTGGGAAAGTTAGTTTTTAATTAATAATTAAAATTCTAATTAAAAATTCAAAAAAGAGACCCCAGGTGCACATTCTCGACCTCCAAGGTATGCATGTGCCAAATTTGGTAGCTGTAGGTCGAACGATCTGGCCTGTAGAGCGCCAACACACATACACACATTCAGCTTTATATAAGTATAGATAACATAAACAAATACTCATTTTTTTATTAATTAAATGAACAAAGACTTGCATAAATCTATTTTGTGCTTATCACATACCTGAAATGTATTTCCTCACATGATCTTTCTACATGTTTATTTGCTATATGATCTAGAAAGTGATGATCTATACTCGAGAAAATCCCAAAATTAATCCTGGAGTGCAGCCTTCAAATAATAAGACGTCATCCTTGTAGATGTTGATACTCGCAGATCGAATGAGGGAGGTATCCTACTAACACCAACACTGTTGATCCACAGCATGGGCATAGATATAGCAAAATATACCCAGATATCGATTTTTCATGGTACTTGTTCTACAAGAGCACCTTCGAATAAATTGAGGAAATTTTCTAAAATCAGCTATTCTGTGAATCAAAATCAAACAGGCTGTATAAAAAAAAATAACGACTTTTTTAATTTTACACAAATTACTAATTCATAGTTAATAAAGCCCCGTGGAAGATCAGTATTTGTAATAAATAGTAGCATATAAACAATAAATTGTTAATAAGCAACCATAACAACACAAAGTTCTGAGAGAGAAATAGCAGGAGCGAGATTTTGTTCAATAACTCTCGTCTTTCGAACTCATCTACAGCTGTTAATGGCTCAATAGTGATTAATTTCACTTCTGCATTTTATAATTTAAGTCATAAGATGAAGATTGTATAAAGATCTCTGAAATTACCATCTTAGCAGAATGATCATCAAAGTACTTGTTATTTCTGGCATTTTCTATTTTGTAGCGAAATTCATTGTCAAGTTGCCAAATAGTCATCAAGTTTGTGATTAAGTTCATATGGGCAATGTCTCGGATTTTATCAACTTCCATCAATGGAACATTTAAGGAATTATATGTAAAACGTTTAATAATCATGGAATTAATTCTGCTAAAAATCAATATTACAAATGCTTAACTATATGCAATTAACGAGTATCTGTTCTCTTAAGCAGTCTGTACACAAAAATTGTGTGCACAAGCTGGAGTTTACGTATTCATTGCGTATTAAATGTACGGGTTGGCAACTTGTGTTAAGAACTGACAGAATTTACTGGAAATACGATAAAAGGGAGTAAATTATAAAATAGCTTGATGGAAAAACAAGCAAATGATTAGATTCATTATTTTTTAAACCGTTATAATCGTCATTATATTACATTTATATAACCAATATGAATAACAATATCTAACAATATTACTTTATAAAAATATCTCTAATATATATTTTAAATAGAGTGTAAAATTGTATAACAAAGAGTGCTTGAAATAATATCAAATCGCGTTGTATACTTTTTCTAAATATCCCCAAAGAGAATATCAGGTGTATATTTTTGCCTTGGTAATATCTATTTCTGAATCTCCTTTATATAAACTGTCATATTTCCTATCTCTTGACATCCATCTGTTTCCCATTTCAGCACATATCATCTCCCGGTGTCTTAAATATATCTTTTTGATGCATGGTTGCTTGTTTCAGGCCAGCCCTAATGAATTAGCAGCCACATTATTTACAGCGCGTTCAGTCAACCGTCCGACATTTGGTAGAATCGCGGGACGCTCCTCGTAGGTTAAATGTACTTAACTTGATTGGTATTCGCGATTACACTTACAGAAGCAACTGATCAATACATCATCGTTATTGTAGCTTATTTTGGAACTTCCTGCAGACTCGATCCCAGAAAATCCAACGTAATTTATTGAACCCGATTTGAAAAGAGGTGGGACGAAGGCTCCAGGTCAAATGCTTAATCAATTTGATCAAATGGATTCATTATTCTAAAAGACTTCTAAAAGAAAAGAAAATTTTTTCCTGTAGTTTTTCGTCTTTCCTTCGAGTGGTGGGAGGGGGAGGTGCAGAAGGTTATTTATCTTTCTAAACGAGAAAGCAATCTCTTAATTTCATTTCAAGAAAATGATCCGAGATAAGATATGAAGAAAAAGAAATAAATAATCTTTTTTTTTATTTCAACTTGGAAAAAAAAATCCGATTCATTCGATCTTTTCATTTATGTGCCTTAAAAAAGAATCTATTAATTATATTATTGCATTTCTGCCTTTTTAATTATAGCTCTCTGCAGGGTTTCAGTTAAAAATGATATCTTCGATTTTTTGAAAAGAAATATTTTTAATTTCATTGCTGAAATCCAAGTGTTGAAATATACAACATATTACTCATGATGTTTCATTGCAATAATATTGGATTAAATTTATGAAAAATCATCTGCTTATTACTGTTCTTATTTCTGAAGTTTGAACTTATTAATTTTAGAAATTCAATAATAAGGATTAATTATCAATGTGTCCGTTCGTTTGAATTCATTTTTTTAAATATTAGATTTATAATTATGCATATCAAAGCAATTTTAATATTAATACTCGCCAAATGTTGGAAATATTTTATATTTGCTCCTATAATTCAAAATTATAAAAGGAAAAAAATGCCATGTGAATTAAAATTTCCACTTAATCGCTATGATTTTAGAATAATTTAGTGATTTTTTTTCTCTTAGTTCATTCAACTGAAACTCGAACATACATTTTACGTTCATTTATGAAGAACTCATTTTGGAATGTTCATTAGTAATTCAGCGCTTATGTTCATTTATGAAAGGAAATACATAAATAATTATGGATTTCAATAAATTGTTACTCCAGATTATATTCCATATGAGCTAAAAGTCTCCTTGTTAATATAAAATTAAGAAAAAGGTAAATTCCAAAATCTCATTGTTTATAACATATTAATTTGATTTGTTCTTTTTGTTTGAAATGAGCATCACTTTTCATATAAGATCATTCAAGTGCTCTGAAATATGTGTAAGACAATGACATGCATTTGATTCCCATTTAATTCATGGCTATCTTCCACATTTTTCATTATCAAACAAAATCCAACCCAAATAGTGGTTTCATTATTTTATTAAATATTAGAATGTACCTCAAAAAAGAGCAAAATATCATTGAAGTTTTATACATAATTTTCAAAATACTGTTTTTTTTTCATGACTCATCATACAATACAAGTAGAAGTTGAATTTTTAGTCTATGAATATTGTTTTATGTTATTGTAAAGTAAATCATATAAATCATGAAGAATGTATGATAATTTTACAAAACTATTTAAATATGCTTAAAATAATTTTTAATCAAAAGATATTAAAATATAAAAAAATCATATTTTCGAATAGTAAATATTATGCTAGATTTTATAAATAAAAATAATAATCTTTGTATCTTCTTTTTATGCATTGTATTAAATCGCAACACCGTTTATTTTCTGTACTAAAACACAAATTTTAAGGATTATTTATTTCTATTGAAAACTTAAACTAAATTAAATGATAAAATGTTCCAATGGAACTTATGTGGTATCAGAACTAGAAGTAAAGATGAGATTTGTAAAATTATTACTTTGTATTAAAATTATTTAAATTGAGAGATGTTTCAATATATTCATTTATTTTCAAATCATTTATTGATGATAAACAATATAAATGCGTTTTTTTAAAAAAAATATGGAATTTTTACTTCCACGTACATTATGCCTAGTATATTACTTGCCGAATAATTTTTGTTACCCAAAATATATTAAATTGATTTCAATTTTTTTTAATCGAATGTAAGTTTTTTTGAAGTTTAATAATAAAAACCCAGATGTATAATAATAATCTTGAGGTTACATCTAAAAAAAGTACATCGATTTTTTTCAAATATCAGAAAGCGAAAACAATAAAATTCGTGCCTGGTTCATTTAGTTTACTTTATTACAGGATTCGTTGCTTAATTTTCTGTTTCAAAACTAATTAAATAAGAAATTATCCATTTAATCTTCCATTACATTTAATTATAATAAACAGATCAAATAATTTCAATTAGATTATCATTAAAATATTTCCAAAATAATTTCATAACACTATGGATTTCAGCAATACGTATGTAATTGTATTATGACCACAATCAAACTTTCTCACTGAAATAGAAAAACTTTGAGTTTGTTGATAAACAATAATAGCTTATTATAAGTTTATAATTGCTATTTTAATAAATTAAATTATATTTTCATTTAAATTATCGTATTTTTATTTTAAATCAATGAAAATATTTTATTAATTGAATAATGCTACCTATGTCATTAATACTACCTCTTCAATTTTAAATTAATGTCATACATTTTATTTCACTACAAATAGGGGATCATTTTTTTTTAAATATAAAATAACAAATTTGGTCCTCAATATTTTTTTAGCTTATCTAAATATGCATTAATTTATTTTTGTATATATTGAGATTCTCAAGGAAAGTTATAGGCCAGTTCGGCATAAATTGCAAACAGTAAGTTTAGAAAATATGTTAATAATACGGCGCAGTTTCAAAAGTACTTCTTTAATCGTTTCTATTTCTTTTTGCAATGTTTCTTTTACTCCGAAGAAATTTCGGTTCTACTTAGAAAAAAATGTTTGGGCAAAAAAAAAGGTCTTTATTGGAAGTTAAATGTATCGAAACCGCCATTTAAATATTCTGAGCTTAAACATTTCCACTCAGCATTTTTTAAAGTAATGTTTACTGAACTTTGCAAATTTTAAAAGTCCACGGGAGGCGTTGCAATTAAAAGTATAAATTAATCCTTAGGAGAAGGAAAAAATCCATTTCATCCAATAATTACAGCAATTCCAGAGTACAAGTCTCAATTTAACTTTAAATAACTCGTCCTTTGCATTAGTTGATAATTACATTCCTTATTCTTAAGCTACACATATATCCATTCACAGCGGCAGCTTGAGCTTTTTTCCTTCCGTTTAGTCACTTTTCTTTCGAAGCAATTATGTGGCCACGTATTCCATTCCCTTACTATCCCTTAGTTCAGGAACATAAAATAGTTTTACAACATCATTTAAAAGCCTAAATTCCACTTTCAATTCCTTCCTAGCAAAAATAAAAATGTCAAAGTTAATACCCAGATTTTTATCTCGAATTTACCTTTTTTTATTTTTGATCCTTTTTTTATCGGTTCCTTTTCCTTGTTGGAGGATGATAGGGAAGACCCGAAATAAAATGAGGAAGAATCTTTTCCCAGAGAGAAGAGGAGGTAAAAAAGTTCCAAAAAGAGAGACTTTCTCCATCCGGGGATGTGAGATAATTGTTTCCGTCCACACTAGGCTATTCTAGGAGCGCCTTTCAGCCCTGAAGGAGGGTTAGTGGAATAGGCGAACAGCTGGTAATGTTCTTTCCCCCTTAAGGCTACGATTCTATCTGATTGGACTAGGCCGCTGTTTTAATGGAAGACAAGTTCATTTTTGCTCTTTTTATTTGGGAGCGATAACAATTCCAGATTCAGAGAAAAACTGGAATGATGTTCAATATTATAGCGATGCAGATGAGAATATTTTACTTTACAATATGTTCAAATAATTTGAAAGGCATTTTCTTTTAAATTGTTTCGAAAATGGAGACAATTTCAAAAAATTTTGGTCTTCCTCTATTGCATTCCTGCGTATAAGGAATATCTGTCATACTTCTGAATTTCACTTTTTGTATCATATATATACATAGTATGGGGAATTCAACTCTTCTATGAAATAAAAAGAAATCATTGGGTTTTTAAAGAAGTTTTAGGCTAATATCGTAAATTCCCGGTGTATGGGAATCAAGATTAGGGGCTCGATTCTATTAATTATTTTAAGTACATAAAAATGTATTGCACCTTAAATCTCTATATATACAAACATAAGTTTTATTTTTAGCAATATTATGCACAAGAAATTTTTATTTCTAAATGTCAGATGATTTACAATTTTGTAATTGATTTTTCTTCCGGATATCTTATATGGATTTTGAGAGAGACAGATAACTCTGTTCGATTTAAATTCCCTTTTAATGAAAAAGAACAATACATAACTGCATATGGAGGTATTTCAGTATCATTTTGTCCACTGAAAACTGGCGCTAGATTTTTGTATATATATAATACAAAAGACAGGTATATATACAAAAGTAAGCAGAAACAAAATGAACAAGATGGGGCACTTTTTATTTAAAAAAAATTATCTGCTGGTATGTTTTTTGCTTTTTGTTTTAATAATTGGTTATGAGAATTCATATATAGTATATTTTATGTTACTGTATTTTTTGATTATTTAGTGGTTGTATTCTTTTATAATTTTTGTTTTGTTTCATTTCTGTAAAAATTGCGGGTATCTCTTAGGCCTTAATTTCATGGGATTTTTGAGTCATGAGGGGTTAATTCAGTTGGACTAGGGTCAGACTCCACACACACACACACACACACACACACACACACACACACACACACACACACACACACACACACACACACACACACACACACACACACACACACACACACACACACACACACACACACACACACACACACACACACACACACACACACACACACACACACACACACACACACAAAAAACTTATTTTTAAACCCTGCCTGAGGATGACACTTGAGAAAGTCGTCTGGCCGGATTCTTATTTTATTTTATTTGGTTTAATTTTAATTCTAATTTTTTTCCTTTGAACTTGGTTTTTATTACTAATTATTCTAGGTCTAATAATCTATGTTTTAGTTGTAAATGCATTTGCGCTCCCTAAATACAATGATGCATTTTTACTTTTTTATTGTTTTTAATTTTTTAGTTTGATTCCAAAATATTTTTTTTCCAAAATAGTTTCGTTTCCGAAATGTTTTTAGTTTTGTTTCCAAAATAATTTAGATTGCTTCGGAAATAGTATTTAATTTCCTATTGGTTATATTTTTAATTACTATATATAATATATACAAATAACTTATACGATATAGATAGATATTCAAGCCTGATGACATTATCTAATAGAGAATCAAAGCAAGGCTTGAAAAAGAACCGGCTCTATACATTTCCGTCCTCGTTGCTTACATAGTACTAGCCGAAATTTATATTTTAAAGACAATCTCCAACAACAGTAACAAAGTTAAATTAAAAAAAAGTAATAAAGTTACTATCTTTTTTCATCTTTAGAAAAGTGAATGATTAGGCATGTAACTACCAGATGAACTAATTCCAGGTGCGGTCAATAATTTCTTTTCTTATAATGTCCACGAGAATTCACGTGGCAAACATAGCGGCATCAGTTTCTCTTGGTAAATATATTTGCTTTCAGTTTAAAGAAGAGAAACCGAAAAAATAAAATATTTAAAAAAAAATAATGTATGAAAAAAAAGGTCGGCTACCTGTGTACCTCTAGAACACAGGCATTTGTGCCTAAAAATATGTTTACCGTTTGGGATATTCATCATATAATAATCATCAATTGATTATCAATTTAGTTAATGCTATTATATGTGTAAAAACATAAGCAGCATTGATACTAAAGATCGCTGACATGGACTTCAAATAAGACATTGCATTAAGTATATTACATACTATTTCGCTAAGATCCACAATTTCAAATTTCAAATATTCAAAGTTCAATAAATCGATTAAAACTCTCCATATAAAATGGGCCCATAGCACAGAAAAACTTATATAGAAATTGAAAATGTATATTTAATAAGCAAAGGGGTATTTCACGTTCGAAATGACATAATGGGTTGTGAACACCTGTTGTTATACCCTTCCTTTTAAGAAATAAGAAAGAAATGGTTATTTTTCTTCAGCCTTATGTGAGATAATTATTTCCGCTCACGTTAAGTTATTCTAAGGGTGTCTCCAGCCTTGAGGGAGGATAGTGATAAAAAAGAGAATGTCTCTGGTAATGTTCTTTCCTTTTTCTTCATCTTGAGGATACGATTGTGTCTATACGAATGAGGTCATTGTTTCACTTAATAAACATGCTTTATGCTCTTTTTGCGTGTACCGATAACTACTCCAAAATTAGACTGGAAAAACTTACTTTTTCCTATATTGGGATAAGTAACTAGAAAAATGTAGGATATATAAAAATCGAAATGAATATTTTTACCTTTCTAAATGGAATAGGGGGAACAAAACTAAAATCTCACAACATTTTATAATATTTCTTTACGCAGAGTATGTTGAAAATTGCTTTACAGCAACCTTCAGTCGAGAAAAAATATAGTTGTATTATAACGAAAATTAGAAAGTTGTGTGTGTGTGTGTCTTTTATTGTGAAACTATTACTTTCATTATTAAAACGAAACAAGTATTTCTAAAATGTTATTTGCTCTTACAAAATATTAAACATATTTCAAAAATATAAAATCTAATGCGTTTTTCTTATAATATTTAGATTGAGGAATTCTATTTCCTAAGAAAAACTATGGAATATATGTAATTAATCGAATTAATAAACCATCCTCTTTTACTTATGATCTTTTAGTTTGTATCAAATCAATGAAAGAGTTATCACATATTCTTTTTGTGCAGGTTAAAAAAATATATATTTGAACATAAAATATTTTTTCGCCTTTAAAGTATCGGCAAAAGTCAAGTATCTAATTTCTATAAAAATAATACATTATTGGTATTCAAGAAAGTTCTATTTGTCTGGGTATGAAAGTAAATAACTCTTCTTTTGTATAAGATAATTTGTTTTCTGAAGAAAAATATACTTTACATTTTCTAAAGAGTAATGAGCCTAATTGGTGTTTTACTATTCTAAAAGTCATATTTGAGAAAATAAGAATTACATAAAGAAAATAAATATAAAAATTTGTCGAAAATATTTTACAGCATATAAGATTTTTTAATGATATAGAAAATCAATTGCCTGACTTTTATCCTTGACCTTTTTGAAAAGAAAACTCAATCTAAAGAAAAATCAAGTAATGTGGGTTGCCTTATTTATTGTAACAAACTATTGCTACAAAAATATGTTTACTCCAAATTTCTTTGACTGAAAAAAATAGATTTTGTATATATTTATTATTACTCCAGCAACGGCTAGAGCACAAACACAGGATTAAAAATACCTACTTGACCTAACCACCATTACCATTTTGCACTGGAATTAACAATTCGTATAATCTAAAGTTTAAAAATAACATTCGTTTCAAAATCAAAGTCCTAATGTAATAGAATATGAATATTAAACTTTTATGCATTCTATCTGAATTATTACACTCTATCTGATTGCTCTGAATTCTCTTTTATAAAATGTTATGCCTTATGAAGTGTCTCTAAACCTTATCATTTATGCACGGGATTTAGAAATTATAAGGAGAAAAATTATATCCTCCAGTCAAAAAATTACACTGTTTCAATGAGCGGCTTTATGCACTTTTACATATATAAAACTTTCATTAAACACTTTTCAGCGTTAAGATACTTACAATGCCAAACTATCGTCTTCTAAATTGCAATTTGAATATTTAAAACTCAAAAATAAGTATTAATATTAAAAATACATAAATCTTAAACCGAAGTACATTAATTGTTGATGTAAAATTAAAGTTCATGTTGTAAAACGTAGAAATAAATTTAAATTATTTCTCCGTTATCAATTTTCAAGCATAATTTCACTTTTTAAAGACGATTACACAGAAGGGATAGAAATGCCTTGTTTTTGCTTGTGTAATTATAAAAAAAAATTGTTTACGCCATTAATGCATGGGATAATTTAATACTTCATATCTCCTAAAATTACTCGTTTGAAACTGCCTTAATTATTCCTAAATGTATTAAACTCTTTTGAAAATTACGAATTTAATAAAATAAAAACAAATATAAATTGAACTTTTTTTTTTAATTTCCAAGAATGCTCTAATATTTTATCCAACCTCTTCTAAATCATAAGAATGCATATGATAGTTTTCATATAATCTGCTTATAATATCTAAAGATGAAATATAATATTCAACAAAAACAGGAACTGGTAAAATGTAAATACTTATGCTTAGAATTCTCATTAAAAAAATAGTGTTTGAAGGTGTTGAAACAGTGTTTCACGTCATTAAACTGAAAGGAGTTTTGATTCTTCAGGTCAAATGAGCATGCGTATAAAACTGTCAATATTTGAGGATTACGCACATATCTATACTTTATTTATTTATCGCTTTAATTCTTCACTTAGATTAGCAATGTTACTACACTTCTACCCGAAATCTACCCTTTTCATATAGTTATTGTAAAGAAAACAATTTTTTAAATATTTGAATAAAAAGAGCAAAAAAATAGAAGACACAATCTGCCAACTTTTGTTTTGCATTAAATTTCTACTTCTACTTTGGCATTTTGATTTAAGCATGTGTATGTACGTGTGACAAAAATCCATGTAGATATGATATCCTAGGTAAAATCTAATTATTTGCACTAAATACAGAAGATTTGAGAAAGTAAATAAAAATAAAATGAAAACTGAGTTCTTTTTTGTTTAAAATTCAGATTCTAGATTTTTAAAATATAAATGCGAATCTATCAAATTTAATTTTTTATAATATATACATTCTAAAATTTATTTATTTTCAAGGAAATGCAGTATCTTTCAGTGTAATTTAACATTTAAAACCTCCATTATTTTTGTGGAAACTTAACAAAACATTTGGAAATTATTTAAGGCATAGCCATATAAAAATAGCTTATCTAAAATTAAACGAGTTAAATAACCTAAACTGTTTATTTACTGCAATGGATTAGCATTGTGTTAGATCTTTAGAAAAATATTCCATTTATGTTTATTTCTCATATTTCTTTGCAATGCTTTGATATATAACCACCATTAATTTCCAACTTTGGAATGCTTCATTCAAAGCGGCTCCTTTGTTGAACCAAAAATTGATGCTTTTTTATTTTATGATTTTTTGTTCTTTTTGCACAATGCGACTTTGTAAATCGCGGCGAAAAGGCAGACAGATATAAATTAGCGATGCGGAAGAAGTTCTTTTTAGCCGTTTCTGTCTCACTTTGTGTTCTGATAAACTGAAAATCAATGTGGAGACAACGGTTGTTTCAACAAAACATTTGGCTATCGGCACTGTGACATAAGGGACTAATAAAATGTGGCCTTATGTTATGCCGTCATTTTAGGAATTTAGCGTGGGATTATATGGTACATTTTGCATCTTCTTATAATTCTACGCACGTTAAAGGAACTTTTTTTTTCTCAAACTATGCTCTTAGAGAAAATGGCACACCGTTATTTGCAACTCTGAACGTTCCTCGAATTTAAGTATAAAGATGAGAGCGAGATCGGTAATGGTCTTGGCTCAATTTTATTGCACTTTAGGGATGCATTTTTGCTATTAGAATTCTTAGCAATACCATGCTGGCCAAAAAATTTCTCTTAATAATAAAAAAGTTTTAAAGAAAGACTAATTTTTCTTTCGACTAAATTACTTTTCTAGACATTCATTCATATTTATATAACAACTTATTCAAAAATGTCAACACTGAATTTTATTTTTTTCTGAAATGAATATGGATTTTTTCGGATTTCAGAATATGGATTCATTAAAATGTATAGAAAAAGTTTATAGAAATAAATAATGTATAGAAAACAAACATTAATGCATAAATTTTTCTTCAATATTAAATAAAACCTTTCCATTTATTCAATTTTCATTAAACATTTAAATATATTAATTATCTAAAAAAACTTTAAAATGTATTACATTTTATTTAAACCTTTAAATGTATTATTTATAAAAACAGTTTAAATGTATTAATTTTTTTAATAAATGAATTAACAAACCCTATATCTCTCAATGGAGTATTTTAGGTGAATTTTTTTTAAATTTATTTTGGTTAAATTAAATTATTCTTAATTTTCCTAAGAAGTCGAAAAATTATGCATATTATATCAATGCATAAAAAAAAATGTTCTACATCAATAAACGTTTCTATTTAATTTAAGCTTTAATATTGTTTTATTCTTCAGTGTTTTACATATTTATTTTTTCGCTTTTTGTAATTTCATATTAATTGATATCCAATCGAATATTTTTGTACTTTTGTATATATTTTAGACTTCGAATTAAAAAAAAAGCATATTCGGATTTCACAGAATTTGAGATTTTCATCTTAAAATATCCCTTACCCTTTTCTTTTGTTAAACTTGACTATAATTATGAAATAAACAGAAGAAAAAATAATTCGCAATATCATTTAGAAATATTTCAACAAAAGTTTAATAAAGTATCACTTTTTTTTTATTGAAAGGAGGAACTTTTATGACCTATTCATATGAACTGCAAAATGCTGATTGAAAATCAAAAATGAGAGGAATGCAGTGCTATTTTACATTCATAAAGATCAATACTTTGAATAAATAATTTACGCTCCTTAAAAATTTTCAGATGATTTGTTTCAATTTAAAAAAATCGATCTTAATATTATTTTTACTTTTGAACATTAATTTTAAAAGAATTATGTTTCATTCTTCTAAAACTTCGAATCAGAATAAAATGATTTTATTTTTATATCATATGACTGATTCATGAAACCTTATATATACGTTCGCCATATAAATTAACATTTATTTTACATGTAAATAAATTACGGTAAAATTTGTATTCTACTTTTTGTTAACAACAATTTTGGTTCATTCTAAACTTGTAGCTAGCCCTAATCAGATTAATGCAAATATTGCTACTTGCTTAAAACTTGAGTGAAATATTTGCATGCAGTTTCTCAGATTCTTTGATAATACTTTTTGTCGTAACAATTCATTTGGTTTAAATTGTTTTGTTTTTGTTTCGCAGAAACGTTCTCCTGTAAAAAGAACAAATTAAAAATAATCTTTCAATGCTCGGTAAAATGACAGAAATTCTCTAGAAAAGATAATATGTGATACACAGAAGTATTACATGCATAGTTTTGCTAGCGTATTATAAAAATAAATGTGCATACTGTATATTATATGTTACATGAATATCACCTTTAAAATTATATTACGTTGTCGTTTGACATCCAATTATAACTCGTCATTTCATACCATAATATAAAAAACAATATATTTATAATGTTTAATGAAAAAACAAAGCTTTTTAATTATTATTATTTCTAGATTAATTATCTTTTTTTTTTAAAAAAAAGGCATTTGCAATTTCCTTTTATTGCAATTTATTTGCAATATATTTAAGGGGTATTAAAGGCAAGAAAATTAACCCTTATTTGCAATATATTTAATTTTCTATCATAAATACATCTTTTATAATAAAAGACAGAAATTTATTTTAATAATCAAAGCATAGCTTTAATCTATGTTCTTTGATTACTTGCGATTGTTTAAAAGTTCAATAGAAATTGGTGCCTCATAATTGAAAAGAAAATGAATGCATTACGCATGTTATGAAACGAATTTACGATAAGAATAATTTTTCTTGGAATTACACATATGAATTCAATTTCCTTATCCATTGCACATTTCCAACATTTTGAAATGCGAAATCGGAGTCATAAAATATACTAGCTATAATATTATAAATATACCAAAACATTTGCAATGAAAAAGTACAAAGAAATTGGCAAAGAACGCCAAACAACAGTTCGTCCATTACCTAACATAAATTTTATTTAAGATTTTATCTCCGATATTTCAGAATCTCGCGACCTTTCTTTTTTTTCTCTAAATCTGTCGACTTGAAATTCAAATAAAAGAATGAACGAAAACAATAAGAATTGGAGGAGCACAGCTTGGGAGTTTAGTTTTCGTCTTGTCGCGGAAAACAGTAGCAAAAGTAAATACAAATCTGGAATCCCAAGTGGCGGAAAGCCTCGAAAATTCCGCTTTCATGCTTCAAATGCCTTCATTGGTATTCCTGGTACTAGTATAGGGTTATTACGTATTCTACATGATTTCCTTTTATTTTTTTCACTCTTCTGTGATTGGTAGGAAACTTGTTGTTCATCTTTTTTATGTATGACATGGTAGTTGAAACCGATTTAAAAATATATATATCAAAAGATTCAATATCTCCCCATGTTTGCTCCCATAATTCTATGATAATGAAAGTCAACTTCAATTGAAATAAATTATATACATATTGTACTCTTTTCTTCATAAAACAAAAGAAATGGATTTTATTAAAATTCTCTCATGTTTTTATCCCATTCTTGGACATTAGTTTACAACACTGATGTCTGATAAACTTCATTTGCTAATGAAAGATAAAGCACAAAAGCTGATGAATTTATTGTGTGAGCCCAAATAACACAGGAAATTATTTAAAATAATCTAATCAAAGTTCATTCCAAAATAAAAGCAGGTATAAATTAAAATGCTAAATTTAATTATACTATATTAATTAATAAACATAAACTTGTTCATAATAATAATTCATAAACTTATTTATATTTTTCATCCAACTAATCCTTTGTTCCTTTCACATACTAGAATAAAATACCACCATTTCAAAAAAAAAAAAAGTTTGGAATATTTTCATACACAAATTATTGCATTTTGTTTTGAATTAAAAAAGAGCAATGAAAAAATTTTATGCATTTTATTGAAATCCAGTTTCTATGAGTGTTGCAATCAAATTTTAATGTCAAGAGGTTTATATTTTTCTCAAAGCGCTTTTAAGAATAAAATATCTTTATTCCCTTGATTATTTAGTAAATATCTACTACTTTTCTTTATAAAACGAAAAATCTTATAAAAAATTGATTAAACCAATATAAAAGCTCTTATCAGGAAGGTAACTTGAAGTGAAAAAAAACCTAGATTACTAAAATTAATATTGGGGATGTGAGACGAAAAAAAAAATTAAAACAATCCTATTAACATTGCGGCAAACATATTGCGAATAAAAAAATTTCGGGTCTGAAGCTAAGGTAGTTCATGATTGTATAAATTATTTATGCATTTTTAATTGGCTTGATTTAATTTTAAAATTTGCTTTTAAAATTAAGTATAGTCTGCTAAGTTTTAATGAGAAAATTTTTCCTGATTCCAATAATGTTTTATTTAAGCGATAATAATTTTCACATCACATGAGTTCAAAATGTGCATATTTTTGTTAATTATGAGATGTAAAATGCAATTTACAGTAATCTAAAAATAGTATGTCAATATAAAGCATTGTATTTATTTTTCATTTTGCTTTTACTGCCTATTTTGAATAAGTTGAAACTTAAGCTCTGTTTCAACTAATCTTGCAGATAAAATTAACATGAATTAATGAAAGAACGAACTAGAAGTAATTGGAAGAGAGGTATATCAAATTCTTTACTGATTAATGCCAGAAAATTTTCAGAAATGTAATTAAATCATATTACTTTCAATAACAAGTCTAAACTACATGTCTAGGAATTTAAATTATGCATTTAAAGCAATTTATCTCTGTTTAGTATTATGATAGTCAATTATGTTAATACTATTTGTTTCTCTTCTGACGAGTATAAAAATATCCTTTAAACACGGTGTGATATGTCTAAACTTAATGTTTTAAAATTTTCTTCCAAGATATGTATGGAAAAAAAAACTTTTTAAAAATTATGCTTTTTCTTTAAATTTTAACAAGTTTATGAGAATCATTTTTTCCCTTCAAATCTCAATCAAATAGAAATTAAGCTCTTATTATTATCTCATTACTCACTCATTATCAAATGCAAGAAAAAGAGAATGGAAATTGCAATCTTGTGATGCTGCGTCATTGCTGCCAAAAACATATTGTCACGAAATGCATTGATCAGAAAGACTTCTTCTGCCCTTCCAAGCCATATCAATCATCATTATGAGGAAGGTATACACAATTTTATCTAGCTGAAAAGATAGATTGTGCTTGGGGTAACTGGATATCTTGAAATAGACCAGCAATCCGCTCGCAGATAAAAAGAATGATAAAAGCGGATATGATTGGTGTCCATGAACTAAAAGCACTTATTATTGGACTACAAGCTTGATCCGCTGTGCTGCGAAAATAACTTCCAGGCGACTAGTAAGAAGCACTTGGTATAAATAAAAAGAGTTTACAAATAGTGCTAAAATTTGAAAGTAAAGAATTTCGCGTCTTTACGTTGCTTTAATAAAATTATGATATCATCAAATAACCACAAGTTATTTTATATAATTCATTATCATTACTTAATTTATTTCGAACAATAATAGACATTAGTAAAAATATTAAAAGTATGCCTTGCAAGATAAAAAGTTAGAAATACAATATTTAAACAAAAAACATTCATACGCCATGATAATATTTTAAACTGGGTTTAAAAATGGTTTATTATTACAATCACTTCCATTGTTATGATTAAATATAAACGAAATAAAGTATTTTATAAAATATATAAAATTTATTTTACTGAGTTAATAAAATAATTTAAGAAAGTTGCGAATGAACCTTCCTTGTAAAAAATGTTTAAATTATATTCAGCATAATAAAATATAGGATGAGATTTTTATAAGAAAAATGAAATAGAATAATAACAATTATATTGCAGGAATGATGATGTAAAATAATAAACGTTGCAATATTACGTATATTACGTTAATAATAAACGTTGCAAACGTAATATTTATGTATTTTCTTATTCAGAATTCAGTTCTTTTTTCAACTATCCAGCATAAAAACGCACCAAAAGAATAATTTTAATGAAATAAAGTGGTTTTATATTGCAATATTACTCATTAAACATATATTGAAGATAAAACAAAATTATAGAAAAATCTTGTAAATACACAACTGCTTTTCTGTGGAAAATGCTGTTATTGCGAATTTTTTCCCAGTGTCAATATTTCAGAAAGGTTTTCCCAAATAAAGGTCACTTTTGCTGTCTTGTAAATATTTTATAATTAAGAACAATCTCTTAAATTGTACACATATATTTTAAAATTTCTTATTTTTAACAGTACATCATTTTTAAAATTTTTTTTGTCTTCAATTTTTCATGTAATATAAAGATTTCTTTACTGTTTAAATTAAGTTTTTTTCTATCATATACTTTGTCGAAAATAATTAATAAAACATTTTAATATGCAACATTTTTAATTCCTGAAATCTTTTTAATATATTTTATTAATTTAATATCAAAAGAGAAGTTTATCAGATATCAGAAAGATATGAACTTCAGTATATGGAAATGCTAATAAAATATCTTGTGTAGTATTCTAAATCTTTGTTTTTATCAAATATCTACAGAAATATAATATATAATTTCATATTTTTATTTTAAAATTGTTTTAAGTAGGAAGTGTTAAAAAAAGTTTGCAATATTTACAAACAAATATGAAACTTGCCTGAATTTTGAAAATACGTTGTTCATAAAATTGCTATATTGACCAATAAAATATACAGAAAGTGAAGAGCCAATCTTTAAAAAGAATATGATATTATGATTTATAAATAAATTTCTTTACAGTGCTTAAAATATTTCGAAAATTCTCTCATTTCATTATCTCATTTGAAAAATTCAAAATTTTCATGGAATTATTTCAACATTCAGTATTTTCACGGAAATGCCTATCCATTCCGCCCATTCAAATCCGTGTAACAATACGTTAATTATAAGTCTAATCATTATTAATTTTTTTTTTCACTGAATTAGTTTTAAAGTTTTAAAACAAAATTTTTATAGCGTATCGAAGAATTTGGAATGATAGATTAAATATTTTAATGAAATCTGATAAAAAAAATCGCAATGAATTTGTTGATTGGCATTCAGAATGTATTAAAGAACGCTTTCGAAATTTAAGCCTCAGTTTATTAAATTTTTAATTTCTTTCGCTAATCAAGTACTTAAACGCGCAATTATAATTTTTGGATTGCACAAAGTTTGAACACATTTCAAATTCCAGAATCGAAAGGAAAATAATTAATACCACAATAATTCTTAAGCAACAAATGCAAACTATTTAAATTTTTAAAATTTACATTATTCTTTTCTAATATAAAATGCAAAATTTATTTGCATATTAAAATTGTTTACAATATGTTTAATGCTTGTTAAATTCTAAAAATGTATGATTAAAAAAGAATATAAATGTTTTTAATGCTTATTTTTATAACTATAATGGATCGGTAAGTTGTCAAATATTTACTAAAATAGGCTAATACTATGGCATAGTGCCCAAAAGCAATATACTATGAGTTTAGTAGTATTTTCTTTTCTTCAATAGCATGGACTGGATTTTCTGATTTAATACCAAACATTCACTTTAATATAGCTCTGGAAACTCCTGAGTTCAACGCGATTCTACATCTAGAGAAATGATATCCACCCTTCAAAGTGTCAACATTATTTGACTCCAGAAACATATCACCAAGCATTGAATTATAGTATATCAAACCGACTTATCAAAAATAAGTTTGAGCTACAGTTCGAGTATCCATTTCAATGACAAGTTTGCTTTTGAAATGTGAGTAGCATTTGAAAAGGAAATATATAAAACTTTTTTTTTTATTTATTTTTGTTTTCTGTTTTTTACGAAAATGTAACGATGCACTTCAAGATTTTTTCCATACTTTACAGACAGCAACGACATGATAAGAATGACAAACTCGAAACGAATTTTTGTTTATTTTAGCATAATTTTAGACAGCATATAATTGTAATGTCTTTAGGTAATAAATTTCTAATGATGTTGCAACCTGCTACGAAAATATATAAACGACTTTTATAAATATTAATAAATGCCCAATTAATGTACTTTATTTTTCATTTTTATTTATTAATTTAAACTGTTTTAAAATTAAGTTTTAGCAATTCTTAAATAGAAATAATGATGATGTTTTGTCCGTGAGAACTTGAAACTCATTCTAGAATATTGAATTTCCCTTCAGATATAAATTATTAATGCAAAGAAAAATGCGTTTCAAAAACAAGTTTCAATACATTTTAATAGTTATACAATTATCCATGAAGAAATTAATTAAATATTCTAAATGCTATTAATTCATATACCAGTTAGCTATATTTCTCAATATCATTTACTTAAAATTTGCAAGTGTGTTTCGAGTTTTCAGCACATTATAACAAGTATTTATGCTTTCCGCCAAATCGCACGAAATATTTTTAATTGCCAACAATATCAGCCTTTTTGTTACACTAAAACTCCCCTCTCAAAAATAAGAAAAATATTTCAACAAAAGTTTTCTTTTGTAATTATTTTCATTTGCAAGTGACGGATTCCTCTCTGTAAGAACTTAGATAACAAAGATAAGTAAATCAAATACATTCTGTTAATTTGAGTATTTTAAAGAAATTACTTCTTTCATTAACAAAATATAAAAAATAACGCGACACAAATACATAAATTATATGAGTCGTCTATGCTTTGTTAATGTAATTTCATATTAAAAAATCAATGAATAGAAACTAGTAATAGTTTTAGCGAAAATGCAAATGCACGCAGTGATATAAAATGTAAATCGTAGAAAAAAATTCTAATGCTAATTGATTACATGTAAAGTGGTGCTGATCAGCATCGAATTTGGAAGATGGGAAACAGATTTTCATGAAGATCCGAAGATGGTTTTTTTTAATTAATTATTTTGAGTTACTGAGGCTTAGACTTGATTTACAGTAATTCAGTATATTTAAAATAAGAGGATAAGTCTGGAGACCGGAGAGTTCAGGAAAGAAATGATTCTTATTGCATATACACAACCAGGGAAATAAAGCATTCCATTCCACTTCAAAATGAGCTGATATGACTCATTTTTAGGAAAAAAATCAGTAAGCTCTGGTTTGTCAATTAAAGCTTTCCTAAAAAACAATAGAAAGTCAATAAAGTTATTTGAAATATGCGCGAAATTATGAAATTTTAATTTGAGTCTACTGTTGTTTCTGCTTAACCCTGGTGAGAAGAATGATAGACATTATCTTCCTTGTTATCAGCAAAGATCACTTTGTACACCTGATTTATTAATATAATATATAAAGAATAGTGTTGGAAATATATATCACCTCTTCATTTTTTTATTTTTTATATTTGAAAAAATGCCGAATATCAAGTACTCAACCAATTATAGAAACATTTTATGATAGTCATTTGATATATTCAATAAGTACTTTTCTTTCGGTGTTTATGAAATGTGTTTCGCAAAAATTATGGCATATTTTACAATAACAATACAAGCATATGAGAAACAAGCGTTCGGCCTAAGTCCTCATATGCGCTGAAAGGTTGAGGCAATAAAAACAATGAGAGTATTTCGACTAGCTCAAAACGTCATCGATTACGATTAGGTATCTTATCAAAGATCCTTCTCTACAATGGTATGTTCCAACATCATCGATAAGCCGGATAATCATTTTTTCGATGAATCCTTTAACATGCCATGCCAATATTAACATCAATGTGTTTCAAGAGGAAAAGAGAAAAGACATAAAAAATCAACTTCATGGTCCATAATTTGTGTTGTCTTTCCAACTTTTAATATCGAACAACCATTTTTTTTTAATGATTGTTTTCTAAAATTATTAATGTTTGGGATGGTATTGGGGAAAAATAAATAATTGAGAACGGCGGCTAAAGTTCATGTCGGTGAAGAAGTAGTAAGCTGAGAAAAATGTGTTTTCTTTCAAAGTATTCTAATGAAAGAAAAATACTTTTATAATTTATTCAATATTTTTTTTCTAACGTTTGCTTACTTAGTTGAAACAATATTAAAAAGAATAGTAAGATCCAAATTTTCAAAAGTATTACTATTCATTCCTTATATTGTTTATTTGCTAGGCAAGTTTCTAAATTATATATTTCTTTGAATTAGGAAATATAGCAATTACAAATAAGATTCAATTTTCATTTTTCTGTTTTCTCCTGAGAAACAAAATAATATATTAAATAACACTTGAAATTTTGTTATCGTGGAGTAGTTTGAAATAGGTTTCTAATGTAATTAAAAAACTATATTTCCCATGCTGTTAGTTATAATACGATAAGAAATATTATTATACCAGGAAATGCGACCCTTACCTCCAATAATATCAATTATTTTATGAAAAAATTAACAATTGATGTATTTAAAAAATCTTATTTTTTCTAACGTATTAAAATTTTTATTCATATTGATTTGAAAATATTTGACGTCAAGGTATGGAAAAAAAATCTGAAAACTGATTTTGAGTTTAAAAAAAACAACCTTGATGATTAGGGAGAAATCTGAAGATGATAAATTTGATTCTTTTGGATTAGGAATATAGGTTGTGGAAACTGAGGATGCAATTATCGGTTATCTATGGCTCATTTTTTAATAACAGTATGTTTTGGTCGATTGTCTTGAGAACATTAGAGTGAATACTTTTTTCCATGTATTTAAGTATCATGTATTAAGTTTCGCTATTTAATTCCGAGAGTCAGAGAGTATGCGATATCGAATACTCTCAGTATAAACCTGTATTACGAGATTCTATATTCCAATAAGTAAACTTTTTTCTAACTTTTTTAAATGTAAGAGAAAAATTAGTTGAATAGGAGATTTCATATTCTGCTTAAGGTGGGATTTATGCATTTTGATATTAAATTGAAATATTAGTCTTTAGACATCTTAAAGTGTATTTTTAAGATATTTCCTATTTTGCTGCATAAAATTCTGTCATTTCTGTTTATATAAATTTATGCAAAATTGGTGATAGGAGGATTATAAATTACTCTAAATTGAAGTTATAAAAAAGCTATGGTGTCTTATATGAGGCATCCTATAAAAAACAACCATTTTTTAGGATAACAATATCACTTATATTGGAGTAATTAGAAAGAGTATAAAATAAAATCGCAGGAAATAAGCAGCAATTTATAATCATTTTAAATATATTCTCTTCAAATTAGTACTCTACTGTGATAAAAAGTCATAATTCGCGTTTTCAGTCATCACCATAGACTCTGGAGCAATTGGGAAGGTAATATAACAATTCAACTATGATCGGAAAATTGTATTAAGATTGCCTATAATATTAGTGCAAATTACGCTATAATACATGTGAACTCATTCAATTAATTAATAATTCAATCTCCAAAATCTTCCTTCTTCTTACGCCATTACATGACTTTCTAGGACACAAATCCATGCCCTGAAATTACTACACAAACCGTGTATTTTGATAGATTGCGAAATACGAAGTCAATTTTACTAGATCCTCTGGTAAGAAATCGTGTTCAAAAATTCTGTTTATAAAAAGTTTAATATGAATTCTGTTAATTTAATGTATAGTAAACTGATGATAATGGTTATATAAATGGATTTATCTTAAGTTAAATTACATGTTAAGTCATTACATATGCTTATTCAATAAAAGAAATAAAATTTATTTTGAAATAGAGTTATTATTTTATATATTTGTGGCATCTTCCAAATAAGAAACTTTCATTTGGAGGGCTTTTTTTTTTGGAACACATTTCTTTAAGTCATTATTACATCATTAAATCGTTTGTTTATGCTCTAAAAAGACCCATTTTTTTATAAACAAAATTGTTCAATGCATTCTTGCAAAATTTTAAAAATTTAAACCTGAAATGAAATGAATTTGAGAAAACAGTGAAATCAAGTGAATTCGAATGCATATGTGTAGCCATATTATGCTTTGTGTGTGTATATATTGTGGTACTTCCTTCCGAACACATATGATATGTAATGCAAAACTAGTTAGCAGCTTCCGACACACTAAATATAAACTACAAAAACGAAGAACAAATATATTTTATGAGGTAAAAAATACTCAAACGTAGATCATAAATATAAAATGATGTAAAAACTTAAAAAAATGCATAAAAACAAGAAATAAACGCATTACAAAATACCCACCGATACAGAAAGGTAAGGAACAAACACATTCTTCATTAATAAATTCATAAACTAAAAATAAAAATATTTATGTAAGAAAAAATGAAGTTTTAGAAATAAAATTCAATATTCAGAAGCAGTTCTGTATCAATGTCTGATCGTACATTTGGCCCGATTTGAACCGTACCAAAAATTCTGAATATGAAGCACATCCCAAGAGGAGAATAAAAAATTCTTATAGGTTTCTATTTATATTTAAACAGCTCTTGGTCATAAACCTCTATTTATGTAAAAATATACCTTGTGTATTCTATTTCAGTTAGTAAAATAGACCTTGGGCAAGAAAATAAAAAAATAAAAAAATGAATGGAGAAAAAAAGATATTTTCCTCCTTGAAGAAGTAATCATAAAAACTTCCTTCTAAAGAAATTGAAAAGTTATTTTCCGGAGTCAGAGCAATATCAGCCTTAGCAATATGGCAGTGTAAAAGCCAAGTTTTAGTAGTCTATATGAAAAGTTGAAAATGTTTAAAATTGCCACACAAAAAGTTCTTTTGGCGACTGGAATTTTGAAGTTTCTTTCTTTTTTTAGATATAGTGATGTTTGCTATATTTCTAGTTCGTTAATGTTTTTTCTTTCCTTTCTTAATTCTGTAATATAGCCTAACTTCCAATACTATAGGCATTATTAGTAACCGCATATATTGGTAGCACAAATTGTAAGTCATGAAAGTAGATAAAGAAACCATCAACTAACTGAGATATAAATGTATATTTGGAAATATTTTTTATCTTATAATTTTAAACGAGCAATTCTTGCTATATATATATATATATATATAATATAAATTTATTTCGGCATCTCTGAAACTGCTCTAAACATTAGGATCAAAATTTATAATTAGATTATTTTTGCTTTTAAAGTTATCTATAGAAGTGTCTTTTCTTTAAAAAAAACATGATTTTTTAAGCCCCGCCCCCATTTTTTTATACGATTAGAATAACTATATTCAATTTCTGCTTCGAAGTGTGGACAGAACAACATGAATGACGCGTGTGTTGAGGATCATCAGTTGATGTCGCACTTTTTGCTTTATTTTTTATTTATGTATTTATATTTAATAATTCTGACTTTCAAATTTGTTTCCGCGATGGCCTGGTGGCCTGGTAATTTAATAAAATTCATCAGTTCATAAGTGCGCCAAATTTAGAAGAAGATATTGTAATTGTTTTTCAAACAGAGAACCACCACACGAAAGACATATACACGTAACAACATATTATCTTTTGTTTGAATTCACATTAGAAGATTATTAAGAATTTTATATGCCATAGATGCAAATAGATCCTATTAAGGGTCAAGAGGTTTCAAGTTCGGGACCCAATTTCGCCGAAAAACCGTCGTGTAAGCGGGTCTGGTGCACATGAAATCCGTCGTGGCCAAACGTCCTCCCTCTGGTGTGGTGCGGACGTTTGGACAGGGGGTGCCACTCAGGTGTCATCCTAGTTATCTGGCGGCGGTTCAAAGTTGCGAGCGCAGTTTCAAAATAGCCCAAGTGTTGCTTTATCCCGTTGAGGACCTTGATCACGTATACGTGATTATGCGAGTCTCCCTTCACCGCCCGCGGTATCAAATACGCGATGAACCTTTCCGTTTCTATAGGCCCACGATTATGCCAGCGCGTTTTCTATTCCGAACGTTTTATTTAAATTTTTTAATAACACTAGATGACGGTTGAAGTCCTTATAACTTTGGAGTACATGTCAAGGTTTTGACTTTCAATATATGCTTTTGGTTCCGATCTTTTTTTAAAATATTTTCCTTGATTTGAGGAATTGAAACATATAAGCAATTGCACGTGTTCGGTTCTTTCAAGAATTTTGAACAATTAAAGAACCACGATGTATTTTGCTCTGAGATTTTGTTTATGTAATGGCTGAATGGGGAAAGGAAGGAATGGTTACTGCTTTTTGTAGGGGGATTTTTTTGCAGTTTTGGGATCCTTACACAATATTTTGTATGTTTTTACCTTCCCATTATGAAAAGAGTGAAATATCTAACAGTCTAATTGTCAGGCATTTGATCTTTATTTGCGAGTAAACATTAGTTTTCTGTTCTGCGTTTTTAGACTTGATGGATTTATTAATATAAACAAACGGCTCTCTGAAAATGCATGTGTGATTTAAAGGGATTCCGGCTTTCTTGTTGAATACTTTGATGTTTGTTTTCCGTAAAGGTGCGTTCAGATGTCTATTACTGAGAGTGAGAGTGAAATATTATATATATATACAAACATTTCATGCGAAATTGAAACCATTACATTATAGAGTTAATTTTATATGAATTGTTTTGTAAAACTAGGCTTAAATGCGAAAACCCCGTGGTGACGTTGCTCTTCGGAATGCTCGGGCCTGTAAGAGCGCTTCGTTCTCCTATCTCTGGTCCTGAAGGGGTCAAAACAGGTTGTTTAAATAACTAAACTAATAAAATTCATTTTAAGTTTATCTATCTATCTATCTATCTATCTATATATATATATATATATATATATATATATATATATATATATATATATATATATATATATATATATATATATATATATAGTCTTTTCTGAAAAAACGCAATTTTACACGCACACGCACACGCACACATACACAAATATAACTAACTATAAGATTTTTTTTCTATGTGCTGTCATGATGACAATGCAATGTAGCACCACATCTGCCTCGATTTCCCCATGGTGTAAATGAGTATAAAAGTACAAATATATGTATTGGTAGATAACACTGTAAAATGAATACCGTAATATAGCAGATCGTTTTGAATAGCATTCTAAACTAAGTGCATTCATGAATTTTGTAATTTAAAGGTTCAGTTCATTTGAAGGTAAAAAGGAAAAATATTCATGTGTAGTCAGTATGTAAATCGTATCTAAATATTTTCTCCGAAAAAAATCATTTTACAAAAGGAAAAAAAAAATCTGCTGAGTGATGCTTCATTTTCCAGGTATTAGTTGAAAATATTTATTTGGTTATCCCAGAAAAGTGACCAAAAATAATTTTAGTGTGTTAAAATATCATTAACTTATTTTTGTTTCTACAAATACCGTATTTATCTAGTAAAAATAATATAATTAATATAATTCAATTGTATATTTTGCTTAGAACATATTGAAATATATTCGTGTAAAATATAGATTTATTGATTAGTATTATTGCTTCGGTGAATAATTTATTAAATAAGATTGATGTTTTGTGTATATAATTATAAATTATCTGTCATTCATCTAATTTTAATTAACGTTTTTAACAAATATTTTCTCTCCTATTTTCTAAAGAATGTCCAATAACTACATTTTTGAAATATTGACTGGACAAGCTATGATTTCTTTACATTTACTTTAACATATAATGCATTTTTGAAGTAAAGCTGTTTTCAAAGATTGAAGATTTTCAAAATCGGTTTATTAGATCGAATATTATTAAAATTCACTTTGAAGCTTTTAATAATATCCATTGCTTTTTAGAAACTTAAATCATAAATATTTTATTTCATTAAATATTTATAATATTTTTAATCTACAATAAACCAAAATCTGTAAGTTATAATAGAAAAGCAATATATTTGAAAATGCCTTGTTTAAATTTATCAATTCCGATATTTAAGCATTATATCGAAACCTTTATCGCACATATTGACAATGGTAGAAAATGAAATGAATAATTAACTAATGAACACAACCTCATGTGTTTGTTATCGTTTTTATCTAATCTATATCCTAATCGTTGCTTGTGGAAAGCATATTGAATTATCACATTAATTTAAAGCATGCTTTGGAGATCGATTTCACCAGCGCAATAATTCTTCTCTTAGCTTAATTTCAATGATTCATTGATTCTCAGAAATATTCAGCATTAAACATGCATTTAGAGAAAACCGATTTCTTCAAAAAAAAAATCGCCAGTTTAAAAAATAATTAACTAAATGTAACTCCGAATTATTATAATTGTCTTATATAATATAAAATGTAAAATCTTTTTAGTTCAGTTCTAAGTATTTATACCGAATTCTTTAGTTAGCCTATTTCCCATTTGTTTGATAAAATTTAAAATTTCTAGTTATTTAAATTTCTCACGCTATGTATTTAGCATTAGGAAATCTTACTATACATGATATCCTGAGAATAAGACTGCATGATAAGGAATGATTTAATACATTTGTTGTCCATCACATGATAAAAGTCATAGTAAATACCATTTGGCATGAAACTAGGTTATCTGATGTGGCTTGTTAAAATTCCTCCTTTATCTCTTGAACAGCGTAAAACAGATTGTTCATGAAAATTTCTTGATGAATTGATCCTACTTTCCTGATATTCTGATAGAGAATACTGTTATCAAAATGATATGTCATCTATTATCGGATACAAGACATCTTTCACATCCATTTGATTTATTGGAATTAACGAATGCGTTTATTTCAATGGAATCTCTTTTGCAAAACTTGATAAATAGGTTTCTCCTAATAAAGTATTTTTAACATGAAATTATGAACTATATTAAAGCTGTATTATATTTATTGTCATTCACTGTTCTATTTATTACATAAATGAATTATTTTAATGAAGAGAAAACTAAATATAATAATAGAAATAATTTAATGTATGATGTATTTCCCAGTAATATAATATTACTGTAAATTGTGAAAATAACAAAATAAATCGTTCTCTCTTAATTTTGAATAATGATAAGGTGAAAAATTATTAAATATTTAATGAAGCAATGAAAATGAGCTTAATTTCATTGCAACAATGAGATGCATTATTGTAAAATATAATTCGAGAAAAAATTTTAAAATAATGTATAAATAATTTTTGTAAAATAATATTTTTTTGAAAATTATTTTGGGAAAGGACCAATATTATTTAAGAAATATAATATTATTAAGAAATTAACAATATTAAGGAATTAAACATTCATAAAATTTCACAACAAATCGCTCTCATTCTCTTCAACGAATTTAGGCCCCATTTGGCTGCTATAGTAATCCGACCTGTAAAACGTGAAAGAATTACATATTATTAGTATATTTTTCATTATTAGTATAGATGAGTTTCCAAAAAATATTTGAAATAATCATTTAATATGTTACATAATTTTAAGAAAAATCTTGTATTGTACACAAAGAAAGAATATGCATTTGAAGTAAAGAATATAACGGATTCAATTTATATAATGTCAAAATTGCATGATTAAATTTATTAATCATGCCATTTATATGCTTCCTTATCTGTGGTGTATTGTCATGTCATGTATGTAATGTAATATCATATGGCTTCAAGATGCACAATAGATTTCGCTATCAAGTATTTTCAACGCACTTGATATATGCCATCTCATGAAATAAAGGGATATAATTTATCATATTTAAATTACTATTCTAATTCAAAACATTGCTTAAATGTATAAGTTATAACTTGTAATTAGTATAGAAAAAAGCCTTTAATCATCATTAATATTCGAAAAGTAAGGCTTTATTTTTCAATTAATTCGTATCTATATTCTTGATTAGATTTTAAACATCCAAATACATATAAATGGGTATCGGAATTAAAGTTTCTATCACGATAAATGCAAAATAATAGATATTAAAACATCGTTTGTCGATATGAGCGAACAGGCATGTTTAAAGGAAAGAAGGAACAGAGAAAATGCAAGAATAATTTGAGAGACTTTTGCAAGTAAAATAAGAACTATGACGTTAATTGCTTTTCCTTTAAATTTAATGTCGATTTGAATTATCAGAATGCTGAAGTTGTCAGTTTTTGCCTTTAAAGTATTCTAAGCGAAAGTGTTAATTCTGATCATGAAATGTCAAGAAGAATGATAAATTGCACATATTAGAATGATTGCACCAAAAAAAACAACAAAAAACGCTTGAATTATTGACTCATTGGCTGCGCTAAAAGCATATAGTATCCTCTTTGAAGATGCAGGCTATTAATTTATATGTAACTACTTATACTTACAATTTATTAACTGTACAATATAAGTATTACATTTTTAAGAGTAAAAGTAAAAGTGTTATTTATTGAAAATGTAGAATTTTTTAAAATTAATTTGATTAAATCTTGATTTTAAACGATTATAATATATACAAAATATCTTTAAATATTCTTGAATTTCTGTTTTAATCTAAAATGTGTTAAATATTATACTTCTTGTAGAGTTTCAGTTAAATGATTCAAAAATAAAAACATTTGATAGAAAAAAATAACGTTTCTACAATTTCTAGTCATAAATAATTTTCAATTAAATGATTGGCCTAATTAGCCATTATATTTACAACAAAAATCTTGAATATCGTAATAATACTTCTTAAAATAAGATTAAAATAAAATAAAAATTAGAAAATGACTTACTAACAATCAAGTGACCTACATATCTAGATATATAGATAGCTTTTGAAAATTAAATATGAAATTTTATTTGCATCTATGACATATAAACTTCTTAATAATCTTCTAATGTTAATTTAAACAAAAGAGAATATATTGTTACATGTATATGTCTTTTGTGTGTTGGCTCTCTGTTTGACAAACAATTACAATATCTTCTAAATTTGGCACACTTATGAACAGGTGAATTTAGTTAAATTTGGGGCACTTATGAACTGGCGACTTTTGCTATATGTGGCGAATGTATCAAAATTTTTATTAAATAAATATTAAGCAGCGTTTTCACATTTTTACGCAATATCTTTTCACACTTTCTTAAAACTAAAAATATTTTCATTCCAATGATACTAATATAATTGATAACGGTTTTTGTCTTTTTAAATTAAAAAAAAAAGATTTTATTTTATATCAATACATTGTGCTTTATAAAGAAATTAAATTATTTACAATTAACTTCACAAGTAAGAAATGGTGAAAGTTTTTTTTTTTTTCGTTTCAGCTGCAAAGTTTTTGCATAAGATGGCATTTAATAGCTTTCGTTTCATTTTAAAGTTCAGAGTTTTCATTAAGTTAGTGAAATGCATAGTGCAAGGGTGTAAGACTTCTGAAAGAGAGCGTGTGAAACATCTATCAAAATTTTAAGTTTAGAAACATTTTGTTCAGAGTGTTAATAAGGTCAAGATACATAAAATATTTAATTGAAAATTTTAACAACCATTAATCTCGGTGAACCATCTGTTGACGAAAGGCAGATTATCTATGATATTCCTACACATTATTTCCAACCCCATAATCATTTTCACGAAGAATTGCTTTAAATATTTAGTCATACTTACTTTAATATCTCTAAGAATTGCTTTAAATTGTGAAAAATTGTAAGAAAATGTTTACTTATGAAATAGAAGATGAACAAATGGAATATCCTCTAAAATTATGTTATTGTAAATTTAAACAAAAAAATTAACTATTTTATTCAAATTTTAATAAAAATGAAACTAATTCTAGAATGATTTCAGTGAATATTCATCCAAACAATTGTGCTGTTTATGGCATAATATAGTTTGTCACTACAAACTATTTTAATAAAAATATGACTTGGTCTTTTTTATCAATAAGTTCATCTATGCATTAATTGATGTTCGCGTATTCTTAAAGTTAAAAATTTAATTTATTACTCAAACAATGAAAAAAGTATTGAGTATGTTACTGAAATAAAAAAAAAATTGACTTTTATCTCTCTGTGTAAAATTCTAAAAATGGTATAGAATTCATGGAGCAAATTTTTAATTGGAATCTAGTTGTCCGACTCTTTGCGTGCATTTACCATCTTATAAGAATGGTGTTTCCAACTTGCCTAAAATCATAGCATCTTGTATTAACTATAAAATAGTTGGAGTTTGTCTTACGTGTTATAATTTCAATTTTCTATCAGTCATATACTGCTGATTATATTCTTAAATTAATGAGGCGTTATTGGCAGATATTAAGCGAGTGTAGCCAAAAGAATGATATTTTGGGATTTTAATGTTGTTGTTAAAAAGAGAGAATTATTTGAAAATGGGAGACAATAAAGAAGAATGATTTTAAAAATGGGAGAAAATAGAGAAGAATGATTTTGAAAATGTAAGAAAAGAGTTCCTTTTTTTTTCTTCTGTATATATTGGTATTAACGTTTGGAATGCAGTACATACGATTTGCCCTATAGAGTGAAAAATTTCATTAATCCATGCAAATATTGCATGTGCTGTTTCTATATCTTAAATAATATTTCATAGCACTGTTACAACCTTTTTGACATTTAGTAATCTGTGAACAAATTTTACCCTCTGGCTGCATATATTCTTTAAAATCACTCTTTAGATGCGATGTTTTCAAAAAAGTTCAAATATTTTTTCAATGAAAGTGAAATAATAATATATGTTAACGATAATATTACAATAATAAAAATCTGTAATCGTAAAAACAAACACTCTAAACTTCTAAAAACGCAGGATACAACAAAAAATGGACTGATTGCAAACACGCGGTATACCCAGCTGTAGGGTTAATGAGGACAGTCTGCAAACCTGTGTCAAGAAATCTTAAAAATACAATCAACAAATGATTATTTTCTACAACTTTCAGTGTTCCAATCATTTGAAAAGTGTTGAATTACAATTATAAAAATTGTTTTTTATAACAGAATAGAAAATTTTAATATAATTGCAACTCGTAGTAATTTGAAAAAAAAAAAAAAAAAAAAAAAAAAAAAGATATTTGTTGCATTACGTTAAAACTTAAAACAAAATATTTCAAATTTTAAACTTATTGTATAATCTTTCAAGAAAGATTTGTTTTTGTATTGAAATTTATCAAGTATCATCATTCATCTCCATGTAGATATCTTCAAATTAATGATTCTATTCGATTTTTGGATTCTTAGCCCACGACATCAATACTGAAAATTACTGAAGTATATAACTTTTTTCTTTTCATCACCGAGTTCCTCTTAAAATCAATTATCATCATAAACACCAAGAAATCTGGTTGTTTGATTTGATTTATGAAATATTTTTAACATTAGCCTCTGAATTATTTTTTTTAAATTTATTTTATGTCATCTTTGCTTATTATTTTATAGAAATTTCATTTTTGCAGTTTCAATGAAACTCATTTATGTGATTGATTCACATCTATTTGTTGTCAATGCAATATATATAAGGATTTTTTTTTCACATTGTAAAGATAATTTGAGTATTTGGGTTAATGGTTTTGGAAATTCTATTTAATTTCCTTAATTTTATACCAATATAATACATTGCATAGCAGGCTAAAATGTCGATCTAATAAAATTCTTCCTATAAAATCCGATTAAAGTCCTTTTTCTTATATATAAACATTATAATAAAGTCCTGCAAATTTCAATCATTGTTCATAATTCTTTTTCCATTTATAAGATTGATATATTTATTTTACAATATGTGTTTTTTTCTTACTTCAATATTTTGCAAAAAAAAAAAAAATGTAAAAATAGATTAATGAAAATATTTTACATGGAAAATTGAGTAGATAGTTCAAAAGATTTCAAAATACCTGATGTTAATAATTTTAATAATTAAAATAAATGAATAAGTAAAAATGAAAATTATAAAATTCATGAATAATGAAATCGTAGTGCTTTTTCGAGAAGTTTTAAACACAGATTGTGTATTCTTCTAAGAATTCAAACTCTTTTATTTTCTATAATTTGAATTAACTTAAAGCAGTTAAAAAACTGAAATTTCAATTGGAAAAATCAAAATATTGATGTAGAAAGCTGAGAATTTATAATAAGTTATTCTTTAGTTAGTCAAGTTATTCAATTCTTTAGTTATGAATAAATAAATTCTAATTATCATTTTGATATGGAAATTTTGCCATAAAAATTCTTCTGAATTCAATAAATTTATATATATATATATATTATAATGACACAATTTTATTTGTAAAATTTTATGTTGATGTCCAACCGAAATGCCACGAAAAAACCTAAATAGAAATATTAGCAAGAATATTTAAAATTAATTTTCATGAATAACTTTTTTCATTTTTTTCTATATTTTTTTGATATTTTTGTTAATGCTGAAATAATTCTACAAGTTAGAAATTCATTGCTTGTGAAATTATATCGGAATTTTAAACAAAACAGAACAAAACTGAAATAAATAGATTATTCAATAGAAAAATAAAAATATTCTTTTATTCTAATCCTTCAGATAATGTTTCAATTTCTAGACGGATAATTTATTTAACAATTTTCAGAAACTTTTTTAAGTAGAAAAAATATTAAATCAAAATCTAATAATTTATGTAATTTTCAGCATCATTTTCGAAATTTTTCTTCTCTTCCTTTTTCTCATCAATTTAACCTTGTCTTTCTTTTTACAAAATCAGATTGAGCTTTCTCATTATAAGTTGAAATTATTTCTAATCTCTAAGAGACACCAATATGCAATACAATATCAAATATCAAAAACCGGAAATGAAATACGAAATTTATCGAGCATCAAATACGATCTATTATTGATGACTTTTATTAAACTAAATTACATTTTTTTCACGAAAAAATAATCTCGATTGTTCGGAAAGTTTTCCCATTTCTTTTAATATACTATCAAATTGAAATCATATTTATTTTGAAGGTCATTAAAATGTTATCAGTTCTCTTGGGGTTTTAACCCTACGTTTCTGTTGAGTTTTTTTTCCCCTTAGAAATGTAAGCATTTTTATTATTTACTATACTGGAGATGATGCAAGCCATTTAATTACTGTCAAACTGTTATTGATCCTTCGGGACCCATTTGTTATTTTTATTGATTAAATATTGGTTTTTAATTTTTTATTTGCACTGGAAAAAGTTCTAATTTTTAGCCTGAAGAACACGATTCGATCATTTTTTAAAAAATTTTCTATCTTAAAAATATTAAGTATTTTATTTAAACAAACATAAAATTTAACATTTTATTTTATCAATTTTTCGAATATTCGTTATGATTTATCTAAATGATTTCGAGTTATAAAAATATGATCAAATAAATTCTGTATTACAGTGCTTTCTATTTATTATTATTCTTCGAATAATATGTCAGAAAATTGATAAACTTGGTATTTCCTTTCACATATGAGCAAAAGTAAATAAATAATGTGCAAGGAAAGAGAGATAATAAAATGTAAATAAATTGCTTACAACAATGTAAGAGACAATTTTTAGAAATTGATAAATATTAGCAATCACAAAACACTAATTTTTAAAGATAGATAAAAAATATATTTCTGATTCGCAGAAATCTGAATGCATGAAAACCTTAAAATCTATATCAGCAAGCTGCAAATAAAAAAAAAAAAAACCTATATTCTTGTTTACAAATTGATTAAAAGAAAAAAAAGTTATTTTAGTTTGTCCTTAACTCATCTCTATAATATACATATAATTTTGTTTATTTAGAATTCAGGAATTTCTTTTGTCTGAAATATGAAGAATCAGGAGTTTATGCAGGAGTCCCCCAGTATCTTTCAAATATAGCCTAAAATGATGCTAACAACTTGTAAAATAATGTTTTTATTTAAATGTGAAGTTCGTTTATAGCCTATCACATGTACATACACATTGGAGGCGCTGAGACCCTCCAATTGCTTAGTGCTAAAAGCCTTTTTCGTAGAGATTTTCCTACTACTGATATGTTCTTTCCTTTTTGTTTCTATAATTGTTTGTAAGTGTTCTTTTATAATTTATATTATAATTTTCGCTTAAATTGGATATTGTCATTTGTTGTTTTATTTCTGTAAAAACTGGTTTATCTCTATAGCTTCAATATCAGGAGATTTTCGGGTCACGAGGGGTCAATAATATTGCACAAAGTCAGATCCATCACAGAAAAAAAATTCCTTGTTTGAATCCCTGCCTGTGAGAAAGTCTTCAGGTCGGATTCTTAATTTCTTCGCTTTTGATTCTATATTTAATATTTTCGCTAATTTTGCCTTGGTATTTTTACTTATTTGGTTACATATATATATGTTCTCTAAAAATAAGATAACAATCTCAAAAACCATACATTAAGCCTTATCGAAGAGCAGACGATATTCATACTTATTTTAATTTCAATAATTATTTTTTAGTGTCCTCTACGATGTTATTTCGTTCATCTTTATTATCCCAACATTGAAAACTAATCTTATTATTTAAGATCTATCATCTTATTTACTTTATTATATTCATCAGTACATATAGAAACGAGCTTAATTGCCTTCCTACCGCTGGATCTAGAGAATTAGGTACCCATTTGGATGCTTTGATGCCAAACACTGTTTATACAACACATCCGAGAATAGTAGCAGAATAATGTTGTTGATGTTGATAACTTGAGCATTGAAGGGTTCTAGTATCTAGAGAGTGAATGTTAGGTTGGCTTTGACTCGTGTTAAGATTACATTTCTGATAAGGTAGTGAGCGCTAGCTAGATATTATTGGATATACTGCATCTTGAGTTTCCCAGGAAGGGTAATAAGTATTATCAGTAATATTTGTTTGGGTGTTGCATTCTCTTTGATGTTGTGTTAAGTTAATTAATGCAAGGCATTTGTATTCAGAAATTATAATAATCTAATATTAGCTTTAATTATTATGATTTTAAAATGAAAGCAAGTTTGATAGGTTGTATTAAATTAATAGATTAAATGTTTTAAAAAATATAATATAATGATTTTTTTTACATATCATATATATATTTAGATATGCGTACTGATGGCTGATTAAAAAGTTGATAACTGAATATATATATATATATATATATATATATATATATATATAATATAACATAAATTTAAGTATATAAAATTCTATAGGACATCACACTTATTTTAGCAGAATATATAATTGTTTTCTTTATTAGACTGTGTTTCTGTCATAAAGCCTAATTTTAATACATACAAAGTTCTAGAGTCAGTTTAATTTTAAAATCAGTTAGTTAAAATAGTACAAATGAACTATTATTTTTACATCATTTTTGAGAAAGGTAAAAATTAAAAATATTGTATTTTCTAAATAATAAAATAATCACTCTTCTTTTAAACTGAAAATATAGTTTTATATAGTATATAATATAATATCTTTTATTCGATGATGAGTTTTATAATCTTCAATGTAGTACAATTATATCCATGTATATTTAATACTCTCATTTAAAAATAATGTGATTATTTGTTTGTTTGATGTATATGTTACGGCCAAAGCCCGAAATCGGCCAGATCGCGAATTGGCCGGCCAATTCGCGATCTGGCCAACGTTGCTGTAAACTTACCGGCAATGTCCGATCTTTTCTTGATTACGGGCTTTGGCCGGCCAATTCGCGAAATGGCTGGGGACGATCGGCCAAAGTAGAAAGAAAGGCATCAAGAGCACATTGTTTTACACCCTGCTAAAAATGAAGTATTTAAAAATGAGTACTTCTGTGTACTGTTTTTTTTTTTTTTTAAGTGCAACTGTTTCAGAAACGAGTTCAAATATAAGTGACACCTCTGAGTTAAAAATAAGCTTGTAATATATAAAAATATGATCTCGTGTTATTCTGTTCTCATATTAAAGCCGCAATAGAAATTATTCAGTGAACGTGTATACTTTAACAACGTGATAGCGTGAAGATTAGATGATTAGATTTGCGCCCTTCAAAATGAAATAATTATATCTTGAGCAAAGGCGTTGCGTATCATGTATGAATACAAAGGCAAATTGAGTATTCAGTTTTCAATTACCTTTAAGGGTGATCCTTAGTCTTTTTCTGCTCCATGGACCTAATGTTGAAGATCCCAGATCACATTGTCTCCCGAAATGTCGCTTCAAAAAATATGAATTTTTTTGCAAAGGCAAATAACAAAAATAAGGGCTAATTAAAACAAATATGAAGGACAAATAGTTTTGTTATTAATATCATTTAAAGACATTTCTTTGTTGGCGCCATCTGTCAAAGTTCACCTACAACATGTCCTTATTTATATTTTATACATGAATGTCATTATATTTATTTACCACTAGTCGCCTTTGGCGACCAGCCGGTTCACCAGTATTAATGATCGTTAAAATTTTCACTTAATGTAAATTGCTCTCTTAGTAGCTTTTTCTGCAAAATATTTTTGAGCTTCATATTTAGGTAGTTATATGATTCAGTCGTACTTTTATGTATGTCTTAAACAGTTCTGTTTCATTGTACTACTTTCCCTAATGTTCTGTCAGTATCCATAAAATTTCTACTTTAAACTAAAGTGGAAATGTTAAACTGCAATCAATATAAAAGCTTTTTATATTAAAGTTAACCATGTCTTTTTTTTTTTAAATATGAAAATTGAAATCAGAGTCGTCCAGCAGTGAAATCTGACCGATTTATGAAGTTTTTATGCATCATTTTTATAATCACAGGGCAATCACTGTCTAGAAACCCTACAGAGGATTAGCGTATCTTCATTGAGACAGTCGGTGAAGTGGTCTAAAATCGCCAGTTTTTATAGAAGTGTGATATCGAAATTTCATAAATCAGTCAGTTTTAGTGATTGATTTAGTTGGTTGGAGTTCAACAATTTTTATTAAAAATATTGGTGTCTCAAGAATATTTTGTTAAATATGATTCAAAGGGCAGAGGACCTATGTAAAAATTTAAAATTCCTGATTCATCGGAGCATTTATTGACTAAAGTTATATTAAATATAATTATTTAGTTAATTTAGACCATTTTGTTAGTAAATGTATGCCCCAAATTAGCTGATGGTAGCTGATTAGAATGATTATCCTAAGTATATTAAACTTTGTTTGCCTTAAATTAAATTGTTTTATTGAATTAATAATATAGGTATTGTCAAAGCTCATAGAAAACTTTTCCTCCTTTTAATTTCAGAAAATATCTTATTTCATTTTTTTTTTTCATTTTATACAGACACCTGCAGAAAATTACAATTTTGTTTATTAAATTTGCAATAATAGTTGATTTATTTTTTAATTTAAACTTTTATCAATGTGATGGCAACACGTTGATAAAAGATATTTTTTTTTAATTTGACGTGCTCGTGCAGATTAAATCTTAACATAATTTAATCTAAGCATAATTTATAAATTAAAATTTAAACTTTAATTAAAAAAAGCTTTAATTTGATGCAAAAATCGATTTTGTGCTGTAATATTTTCTGGTTATAGCGATAAAACGCCGAAATTACGCTTAATTTTTAATTAAAATTCTAATTAAAAATTTTAAAAAATCGCTCCAGGGTGCACATTTCCGACCTCCAAGGTATATATATGCCAAATTTGATAATTGTTTGTCAAACGGTTTGGACTGTAGAGCGCCAACACACACACACACATGTGCGCGCACAAACATACATTGAGTTGTATTTATAAGTATAGATTATCACATCGGGCTTTGGCTAAGGATGTCCGGCCACTTCGCGAAATGGCCAGCCAAAGTAGAAAATACAACATTAATTGCAAGTATTTCGGACTTTGGCCAAACCTCTTGGCCAGTTCGCGAATTGGCCGGCCAATTCGCGAATTGGCCGGCCAATTCGCGAACTGGCCGTATTTCGGGCTTTGGCCGTAACATATACCCCAAATTAAGGGGGAACATCTATTTGAAAAATGTTATACCAGGAGCAAATTTGTGATCGAAAAATTTACTATGTGATAAAATGTATGCAAAAATATGAAAATAGAAGATAATGAAAATTTTCTATTCGTTCTCACAATCAAAATAAAACATTTTGATATCATTTGCATTTATAAAATAAATGTAAGTTACCAAATTAGCAATGCTTAGAACAATCTTAAATGTACGGAATTTATCCAAATAAATAAATTGGGAATGATTTGGATAAGATATCATTGGAGAATTTTACGATCGAGATACACAAAATGTTGGGAAACGTTTAAATGTTTTAATATTGTAGTCCCCTTTCTAAATAATAATAACAATGTTTTAGGGCTTTGGATTTATAATCAAGGTTCTTATTGTTTTGCTTTGTTGCTTATTGCCAGTGAGAATACAGTTTCTGATAGACAAAAACTATTACTTGTCAGTTTTTATTCTGTGAAAGAGAATTGATTCTTTTCATTTTTTTTTCTTTTATCATTCTTTTGAATTCTCTATTTACATTGGTATTTTTTCACTCGTTCTCAATTTACTTCAAAATTTATGATCTATTTTCCAAGTTCACTGATTCATTATTTTATTGTTGACAAAAATAATTTAATTTTACCATGCATTAATATATAATGAGGAATAATATCCATCAATCGATTTGAGGATAGATAGCTTATATCCATTTGAGAAGAGTGACATAGCAATCATTTATTGATATTGCATTTTAAGCATCAGTTAATAAAATTTCTGATGCTGAAAAATATGCATTACTTGCAAGGAAAATGCTATTTTATTTAGCAATTTCAAAGTGCATTATTTTTATAGAATGTGAATGAATTCCTAAAACGAAATTACTTGGAAAACCTCCGAAATGTTTTAAACTAAGAAACTTTTTACAAAAATCTGACATTTATTCAATGTTAAGAAGTGTCAATTTTATTTATTTCTAAGCAAAAGCGCTGGAAACTCAACCTTCAACTACTTCCTGTTTCCTTGACTTTCACCTAGTATTGTTACAGTAACTTATTTGAAAGAGCGGGATTCTCACCCTTTCTGAATTCTAATCCTTTACCCTTTAATATTTTTTCTCAGAACGGGAAAGGAAATCGGGAGTGACGGACAGAGGATTAAGGTTTATTTACTCTTTACTACAATAAATGGTTCGCATGGATGTTCTAAAATAAAAATATTCAGAAAAGTGATACATTTTATCACGCATCATGTCAGATTATATACTATGTCAATTCTTATAAGATTAAATCTGGATTTGGGATCTCTTTCGGTTTCATGGGTATTTACTGTTAGTAATAAATCTATACGGAGCCACGAACTTGTGCGCTATGACTAGAGATCATTTATAAAATTTCTAGAAAAAGAATGGGAGATATCAGATTCCCGATTTGACAGTTACTTGGACGACTCGTTTAAAAAATTATTAAACTACATGCAAATTAATTTATTTATAAAAAAAATCGAATTATACGAATTACAAAATTTTAAGACTATAATGAGTTTTATTTTATACAATAAAAAAATATCGAATAAATAAATTTATTATTAATTTATTTTTTTGTATTTGAATATTAGCAACTATTCTAACTATTTATGTTATATTTGAAGGTATTAACTATGACAAGTACATTTAATATCATATTTGTTCGAAATTTATTATTTTTATAGTCTTTCATAACGATCGAATGCGTTTATTTGCAACTAAGGAAATTGTTTACAAATAATTGCGATAAATTTTTCAAAAGAAATTATTATTGATATTTTTTCATGATATAAATACTAACAATAAATAAAGTATATTTCGACAAATTTTATAAAATTAAATATATTAATAAAATACGTCTCCAGCGTGTTAAGTTAATACAATATGTAAAAAAAAGTATATTTAGAGAAATTTTCTAAAATTAAATATGTTAATAAAATAAGTCCCTAAAAATTACGTTATTACAATAGGTAAAAAAATAACCAAACAAATGACCAAAAAGGCACATCATAATTGCCTTGCCACTCACTAGGAAATTAATTAAGTGATGAGTGAAATAAGGTTTTGTTATTAGTATTATTTAGTAAAATAAATATATTTCCGTGAAAAATAATTCACTTTGCATTCAATGAGATGTAATAATATTAGATTAAAGAATTACATCTGTTTAAGTTCCATAACAAATTCCTGAAACTAAAGCCTCATCTCCAAACCATAAAGGGAAGATTTATTGCTTTGCAAATTTGAAAATAAATTAATAATAAAATTTTCATAAATAACAATGTTATTTTTCATTATTTCGTAAAATAAATATAATTCCCTCAAAAATAATTCACTTTGCTTTCAAGGAGGTGTTAAAATTAGTCAGATGCAAAAATTACATCTGCTTGAGTACGAGGATAAATTCCTGATTCTAAAGCATATCTTCCAACCATAAAGAAAATATTTATTGCTTTATAAATTTCAGAATAAATCATTTATATAATTTCCAAACATCTCAATATTATTGTCTTTGATATTCTTTAAATATTAGAAATTAAGGTTTCCTTTTACAAAAACTAGACGCTTCCAAAAGGAATGATTATATTCTAGATTGACAAAGTGTCTCTGTATACAGAATCTCAAATAGTTCTTATTTTTCTGGGCATAATTTTGTTGACGTAAGTTATTCAAGGCAGCAGCATTTGCACTCCTTATGCATTCTTATCACTTTTATAACTGAATATTTTTTTCTGCAAACGGGAAAGAAAATCGACAATGATGGATAGCGGATTAAGGTTTATATTCTCTCTACGGAAATGCATTGTGTTCACTGCTGTTCCCGGAGTAGACATTCAGAAGAGCGATAAATATTGTCAAGGATTATGTCAGACTATGCACTATGTCAATTTTAAGCGGGTTATTTCTCTCCGCAAACTATCGTCTAGTGCTTTGTTTTCGCTCAGCATGATTGATAACCAAGCAAGAAAAAGTACTTATTTGCAAAGCTGGCTTTGTGTGAATTTGTAGAGGGTATTTATTGTACGCTCAGCCGATAGAAAAAAAAAATTAGAGCTTCATTCTTGATCTTTTTAACGAAATATTTTTTAGATCTTTTATTCAAGCTTCATTCCATCAAATATCTTCAGATTAACTTTCACTTGTTCCTTATGAATAATGAACTTTCAATTTAGTTACTTTTTACAGAAAAGTTTTCTACAAAAATAATTCAAAATTATAAGAAATATATAGATTTTTATTTCCCATTAATATAATATAATTTAATAAATAGTCTTTAAAAGATTTTTTTAAATATTTTTCTGCTGAAATTTATAAGTTTAATAATTCTTTTATTATTTTTTCTGTCAGTCATGCAGTTGAAGTTACTGTTAACTTCAAATTTCTATCACCAACTTAAACTATTACAGTTTGACCTACTAGTCATTTTTAATAAAATATTTTTGATCCCATTAATAAATTAAATAGCAAAATTTGTCGAAATAGACAGAATTCTGAAATTTTGAATTTATTATCTTTGACAAATCAACGCAGGTCTCCCGGAATTGATGCGAGTTGATTGATGGGTTTTCTTTAAGAAATAACAAATGAAGAATAGATCTATTCAAATATCATAAATTTTACATTTCGTTCTCCTTTAGTCACAAATATGTGGAAATTATATTTTTACAGATGTTTTCAGACTACGAATATTTTACTGAATATCGAAGATGTCTAAAATATTTGCCTTTTCCTTTTTAGATGCATATTTATTGATTCAAACAATGTAAAATGGATTCACATTATTAATTTTAAAAAATATGATTAATGAATGAGATTCCGTTAATAGCTCAATAATAAGTAAGATTTATGTAATACTGTAATAAGAAAGATTTATGTATTATCCATTGTATCATGTAAAACATGCACAACGCATATACTTTTGATGCAATTAATAATATGAATATCATTTATTATATATGTTATATTCTCCATAATTGATTATTTGAAAGCTTTAGGTAATGCAATACAATTTCTTTATTTGAAATCACTTGACTAAAAATTTAGTTATGCATTACTTTAAATTACCGCCACAGGAATATTTAATGATATCAAATATTAATGTTTCTAAACATAAAATAATGAATAAGAATGTTGAATTTTCGGCTTTGTTCTTTTGATTTCCATATATTTGTTATCTTAAATTTTAAAATATGCTTTTAGTATTATTTCTCACCTTTTTGTAATTAAAAATCTCATTTATTTAGGTTTGTAAAAAGGTCAGTAATGATTTTATACTTAGAGGATTGTGTAATTCTTGAAATTTCTCGTAATCAAATTAATCAGATTCTTCTGCAAATAAGTAAATATTTATGCGTTATTAAATTAAACCAGTAATTAATATATGTACAAACATGTGTTCCCCTGATAACATGTAAGTTCATGTTAAAGAGCAGATAAATTAAGGAGAGTAAATAGAAATTAAATTGAACCTGCTCTATTTGGAAATATAAGAAAAAAAATCACTAAAATATTTCTTAATGTGCTGCAATTAAACAAACATGACTCATTTAGAATAAATTTTTTAAGTTTATTTTGGTGATTATCCTAATTTTTAGGTTACAAAGTTTCGATTTTCAAATTTAGCACTGCCATGCGTTTAATTTATAGGATTTTTATGACAAATAAAAGTCTTCAATAAATATTATCATGATATTCTCTGTTCACACCTTTAATACTTTCATTCTGTAACTTAGGCAATAAAAATGTGTTCTTAACCTAAGACACGTAATTATTATACATAATTTGTTTTTCGTTCATCACCTGAAGCTGAAGTTAAAAGAAAATTGAAGGAAAAGCGCATTACCTTCTCCATTTGAATTTACGAATAATTCTAATTATACTGCAAATAGTTGCATTTATCTGGACTATAAAGTAATTTTTAAGCCACAACAATTAATGATTGAGAAAAAAGTTTATTTTTATCTACTTAATAAGAAAAAAGATAGGTAGTCACATAGAATAACATATCTTATCCAACAATCTGCGTCAACCACATTTCATTTTTATTACTATCTCTATATCTCTTAATCTAGTTTTTTACAATATATCCAATCAGTGATTAATGTAACCATAATTTCATAGTTATAAACAAATTTTGATAATACAATCCAGAGTTTATTAATATGGATATTTTTATCAGAATATATTAGCAATAGAAAATAAATATCAATAGATGAAATTGAAGACATTTTTTATTTTTATCCACCTGCCATTTCTAATGAAAAAATTATTTAGATAAAGATATTTTTACTTATAACTCAAATTATTGGAGCAGGAGAGCTTTATAAGTGATTTAATAATATTTTGCAACTGATACATACATCTTAATGTGTAAAATTCTTAAACGGGAATTCTGACGTAAAACATTCAGATAATGAATCGTTATATATAAACCATAAGTTGTTTCATTTTTTTAGGTTAGGGATGATTAATCATTGTAAAATAAATAATGGATTGTTTATTAAATATTTAGAGCATTATTTTGAGCTATCCATATTTTAAAGAACCATAATGAATGATATTTGATTCTTGCGCTTAAAAAATATTTCACAAACTTTCTAGTATTTTGAAAAAATGAATAGCATATATAAGAAGCTTAGATTTACTGATGGAAAAAAAAAATACTAAGCACCGATACAAATATTTCATATTTAATGAGGTGTGCTCAATTTTCTTTGAAAGCATATTGATTATTTTAAGGATTATTGTATTAAGACAAGACTATTGTATTTAAGACAATATATTAAAATAATCAGAAGCATTCCCAAATAATCTAAGAATCACGAATATGCATAATTAATCAATGGAATGTATTAAAATTCTTCAATACGATATTCTGATTGAGATCTTATTGTAAAATAATTTTATCTTTAAAATATTTGAATTAAGATATTTTTTAGAGGTTTTTTAGATTTTTTATAAACATTTTAAACACATTTATTAAGGTTTATCTTCCTAACTGAGCCTTAACAAAATTTTTGTGTGCTAGATTGATTAAAAAATTATACTTGCTTATATTGAACAATCTATCAAACATACCTTTCGTAAGATATATATTGCACAAGGAATCATTCAGCATTTATAGAAATCATTGAGCTTATTTTTACTATTGAATAAATTAAATAATCCATTGTTTTTGCTAAATTATAATATTATAAGAGACGTCTTTCTCTAGATTTTGTCATTTTATATCCGGCGTCCTGGCATAGGGGTAGCGAATCTTTCCCGTACTCTGGGAGCCCTGGGTTCGAGTCCAGGCTCCGCCATGGTTTCTCTTCACCATGTTTTCTATCTGTGAGGCGTGCGAAAGCGCCCCCCGTGAAAAGAGATTGTGCAAAGTGAGTGTGTAACTGTCATATTTATATGAGCTAGAAGTTAGACTTCTGCTCTCGGATGCTCAGGAGTCTTTACTCTCAGAAACTACTATACACCTCTTTTCGTTGTAAAGCGGACACACCACCATCATCATTATCAACCATTTTATATCCTGGAGCCAATCCTAAATAAAAATAACTGGAGATATGATCATTGATAAAGCAACTCAACCGGAAACCGAATTTTTAACACTATTTTGGATACATCAAAAGATATCTATTTAATGTTTCACAAAGACATTGATGACTGAGACTATAAAATGAATATATGCATTCAAATAGTTGCAACAGGTTTCTTTTTTTAAACCTTTAATTTCTAAAATCATTGAATTCAGATACTTTAGACTATTATCCTGATAATTCGGGAACGCCTGGAGTTTCTATTTCAAAGATTAGAAGACTTTGTATCTCCCTTTCACAAACCACATCAACAGATAGTGTTCATTAGAAGTGGACATATAAGAGAAGACTCCGTTAATCATTGAGAAAAAGTGAGCCAGGGCATGTTTTAAGTGTTCTTTGGAAACCTCCCTGCCATTCAAACTCATCCAGATGAGCGTCTATAATAAACAACACACCCGTTACACCTCGGGTTCTACAGTCTCGTTTAATAGATTTTTATGTCTTTAAGTATTGATAGATGTTCAAAAATATGGAACTTTTTTAATAAGCTTGTATGTTAAATATATATTCATAAATAATTGTTACCTTTAGAAAAAATTCTTTCGTGGTATCACATTCCTTAACATGCATTCAGTATTATAATAAAATGATCATTCTTTTAAAATTATAGAATATACCTCTTTTTTAAATAAGATCAGTTACCTTTTGAAGATTGACAAATTATAATTCTCACTTCTATATTTTTGCAATATAAATTCTACATAATGTTTATATATTTAAATTTTAATCTTGAATTTTATGTAATTTCATGCAATGGGATTTTGGAATTTTCTAACTCCCCACTTCTTATTTGGGTTTTCATTTTATTTATATTAATCAAATGTTAAGTACAAGATTTAACATTGTAAAAAAAATGCATCAAATGTAAATATATTGCTTCAAAAAATGTATCAAGCCATAGAATACACTCAGGTGATATTAATGTTAATGAATAAAATTTTCCCGAGAAATTTTATAGGACAGCTTCGTTTAGTATGCCAAAACTTATTGGAAACATTTCTGCCACAATAAAGAATTTGTGAAAATTAATTCGCAAAAAAATGGAGGAAAAAAAGAAAGAAAATACTCCCGAAAAACTTTGTTTAAAAACCCAAAGAAAATTAAATTACCAGCCGCTTCGAATTCTAACGTAAAGTTGATAACAAAATTAAATGATATTTTATCTTGATGTCTCAAGGGTAAATGCTTCTACTTCATAAACTTTCTTTGTTTCATTAAAAAAAGTGAAAAACTCGAAAGCTTTTCTGGAGTTAGGCTGCTCCACTCAATTATACCGCGGCATAAATTCCCCCAGTGGCTTACGGACGACACAAGAGAAATTAAATGGACGTGAAGTATCATAAGAATATAAATTAAGAAATTGCTTCTTTAAGAAAAACAGAAAAAAGCGCCATATTTAATCTTATTTTGAGCAATTTATACTGCAGCAACTACGGTTGTTTGCCCCATGCTGAGAATACTTTGAATGAATGAATCTGGAAAATGAATACATTGAAATAATATGATGAAAATCAAAACAATGAGCCCTAGGTACTCAAATTAATTAGTTTCAGTAATTAGTTATATTCCTTGTGTAAATGCTTTTTGGCAAAATAGGAAATGATGCATTAAATAATATTTACTCTTCTATTGAGTTTGTTTCAGCTATTCAACATGTTTTCAAGAAAAACAAGCTTTCTTAATTGAATGTTTTCTTAAACGTTTCTTTTTAACATTTTAATTATTAGCGAAAGAAATTTATAAATTTTAAAATCAAATGAAGTTTTCAAAGGAAGATTAATAGGCTGCAAAAATTAAATTAAACTAATGATTATTCAATAAACTTGGAAGTAAACATGTTTTCTGAAAAGCAACAAAATAAAGTTCTATTCAAGGTTCAAAATATGAAAAAGATCCTGTTTAAAATCACATTTCAACAATTTGAAATCTTTTAATTATTTATAAATTATCTGACACATCATTGCATATATGAACTCTTTCTAAGGCTGTGGGAAGTATGCTTCCCACCAAATTTATCAATCTTTGTATGAAATTATGTAGGTTGGCATAAGTTATGACATTTTTTTTAGAAAGACAGAAACTAAGATGCTTCAGTTCTTTATCTCTCAAAAAATGATGTGTCTTGGTTTGTCACTTAATTATTAATTACCAAATTAATTAATTATTCAAATTAAATTTGTCTAATAAGCTAAAGGAGTCCCTTTTCTTATTCTAATTTCAAGCCCAAAGATATTTTAACATAATATGACTAGAAAAAAATGGCCTTTAAAGGTTTAATACATTAACAGTAATTATAATTACAATGAAATCCATAAATATGCCAAAGATATACCAATTTAATTATTGAAATGCGGTATCAGTTATTAGTTTTACAAATAATTCTCCTATGATACATTTAATGATTTTTTTTAATAATTTTTCTCATATTTAATTTTATTTAAATATTTTAAAGCAAGTAACACGCTTCTTCATATAAAACGCACAGTTGTCCATTTGTATTATATTCAAGAATGGCATTATATTGTATTCATTGCGTTTATCTATTGGCATTACATAATGACATTACATTTATTTATTCATTTGCATTAATAATTTTTACTTAAAAGTAATATTAAATGATAAATATTTTTAAAATAAAAATATATTTATTTGTCACATTTTTGAATTCTTGTAGAGTAGTTATATTTATAATAAAATAGAAAGCTTTATATAATTATTGCGAATAAATTATTTTAATCCTTTAAATTGTTTTAATGTTTTGTATAAATTATTTTGCAATTTTCTTATATGTAAAATTATAGTAAATAGGAAAAAAAAATATTATAATTTTCAATAGTCTGGAAGCCATTTAAAAATTAATTTTATATATAAATTTAGAATTTGAATGCAATCTCATTATACAATTTCAGAATAAAAGATTTGGTGATTGAAATATTTAATCCTAATAGTATTTGACTTTTAGGTTATTTCAGACAGTTTGGTCGATTTTTTATGTTCTTCCTTTAAGCGAAGTATAATCTTTATTGCCTTTATGGATTTATATATAAACAAACAGCATTATGATCCATGAAAATGTTTCGCAGTAAATTCAAAATATTTAAAGTATATTTATAATATAATATTTCAAATTATTTTGTTATTTTGAAATGCTTCTGTAAATGGTTACATATGCAATATATATTAAGAGTCTGGGAATTATTTCAAAGGAAACAGTAAATTCGCAATAGAATTTCAATGTATTATTTAATGTGTTTCGATTTTCCTAATCCTTCTTAAAAAAGCAAAGCAAAAGAAAATGTTTCCAAAATGTTTACTTGAAGAAATTGAATATTATTTTTTAAACAACATTATATCTATTATAAATTTAATCCTATTAAAGAAACAATACATTGATTTTTTTTTAAATTTCAAAATATTATTTAAACTGTATTTAACATTCAGTAATAAATTGTTTTATCGGCATAACTACGTTTAGAAGTTGATTCTACTTATACCGATAATTAACTAGCGGTTGATTTAACTTTTTTGCATCTTAAAGGAATAAAAAAAAACACAATTATTAATTACAAAATTAATATGTTTGGAGACTGAAGAGAGATTTAGATACCTATTTCTGGATAATTTTATGTTTTCTACTTAGAATTCAGAATTTTTTTTTAGTTTTCTCAATTTTCATCCTGTTTAATTAAATGGAAACAATGCAGTTATCAATTGAAATTAGAAAGGACTTGAAAGATCGTTCTTCGGAGATCCATCTGCAACTTTAATCAAAAGACGATGGAAATATATAAAAATTATATATTTCAAATCAGAAAATATCAAGGATTTCGTCTAATTTCCATTGTAGAAATTGTTATCTTCTGACAAAAATGTGTTGCATAATTTTCAAAAATATCTGCAAGGCCTTAAATAATTTATTTTGGAATTGACAGAAGAATACATTATTAAATCTACTGTCATTATATATCATATTAAGCCGTAATCGTATCCGTGGTAAGTCATTTAATCCTTTACATGAAGCATTACTTACAAAATAATAATTCAAATACCTAGGTATTTGCTGATCCCATGCTGATGATTTTCCCATTTTGAACCGATGATATTTCAGACATTTGTATGAAATTATAAAGATTTAGTATAAATAGAGTCAGTCACATATAATAGGGCAGAAGAAAGCTCCAAATTTTATTTTATGCATTCAGATAATCCCACTGAAAGCAGGGCTGCTGAATGTTTACAAAAAATTGGCGATGCCTCAGGACAAGTTGTTTTGTATGCTACAATATGCAAAGAGCATCCATTGTTGCTATTCAGAGTGCACTTCGTTTTCAACAAAGAGTCACCTCCTCATAAACAAATTTATAGCTGACAAAAGAATGTCATAACAGATGGTTGCGTATGCAAAAGAAAAAAAAAGAAACTTTAGCCATTATTGTGCGTCGGATAAAGCTTTTGAACGCTTACAAATGTTTTCGAACATACCCATATCTACGTTGATGCATAAAAAAACTACTTAAATATACCACTTACACCTTCTAACCTTCAAGAATGACTAAGCGGGTTGTTACAGCACTGAATTAAATAAGAAATCATATTATATTGCATTTTATATATTATATATTATTTATATATTTTAGATATTGCATTGCATTGTGATCTATTATATTATATTATATAAGTCACCTTTAGCGACCAGCTGATCCATCGGACGTGTTTCATTTCGTTTCAGTTCCAGACGTTTATTTATAATTCCATGTACATGGTTCCGCCAAATATTCTAACATTAAAGCCATTTTATCTGAATTGACGTATTTAATTTTTTATTTATAAATATTTCTAATAGGATAAAGTCTTATAACAACATAGTAATATTAAAAAATACCCAAAAAACTTACATATACGATTCATCTGTATTTTTTTTATTTCGTATTATGATAACCTCACTTTTCTATTTATCATGTAAACTAAGTAGAATTATTTTTCTTTAACCTTCAGCAAAAGAAAATCAAGTGTTTTCTGATTGTTGATGAATCTTTGAAAATGGTTTGAACTTCGGAGAAAACAGTTTAATCTATTATTGGAAATTAGTTGAAAAAACAATAAAAAGAAGCTTTTTTCAAAATTCAACAAATTTATACAAGTCAATTAATGTGGTATCATTAATAAAACAATTTGGAAATTTGAAAGCTGTGCACAATTGCATCTTGTAATACTAATTATAATAATTACTTCTTGTACAATATAGTTTGAATATTATCGTGGAAAAATGGAAAATGTCAGCCTAATTTAGAAGGAATTAAAATTTCAAAAAAGAAAAAAAAATCGCCCTGACAGGCACATTTCCACCTTCTAAGATTTATATGCGAAAACTTTTGTAACTGTAGTCAAACGATCTTCTCTCAGTGCACATGATGCGATGAATATACAGAATATACACATTCATCGTTATTGTTGATGCATATACATCTATATATTAGAAGCGAGAAAATATATACGAGAAGATCCAAGTCAATATTTTCATCTGGAAAATATGTGAATCTGTTACATTTAATTTTGGTGTTAGAGGAAATAGATACAAAAGAAAAATGTAAAACAATCCTATTTGAATTCCATTTATTCTTTATAATTGGAATAAAGCCCACATTGATCAAATGCAGCTGAATAAAGAGCATTATTAATTTTTAATGATATTTTTAACATTTCCCAAAGAACGTAGCTAAATGCAGAACTGGCGAAATAAAACTTGAACGTTTTATATTTTTTAATAAATATTATTTCATAAGCCATATAACAGACTAATCATTCAAATGAATCGAAATAAAAAGCTATTATTTAATTGCACGATAACTGAAATAAAAATTGTCTTGAGTTACAAAACATATCATAGAAGATGCCGATATTTAATACGGACAAAAAGTTTGCTTAAACCAAAAAGTGCCTTACATTATTCATTTATTTATGTACTTTTTAGAAAACATAAACATTGAACTTTTATTCATATTTCACATGTTGGTGATTCAGATGTTGGAAGTTTTGATTTAATTATCGTTTACGAATAATAAAAAAAAAAAAAACGAAACTGTAAAAGACACTAAAAAGACGTAATATTCGAACGGTGTAAATTTTGCTGATGATTTGTCTCTTATAAGGTTCTTTGGAAAATATTGATCTATTTGTTCGACCAAAACTAAACATATTTTTCTCCTTTAAACTTTAGCAGTTATAATACACAAGTAAACATAATACATTTAATGCATTCCCATTAGAAATACAATTTTAAACCAAAAAGGAAATATTACGTTACAACCTTCCTTTTCCTTCTGTATTATTATTATTATTGTTTCAACTGCAGAAAAATACATGTAATAACTGCACAATACTTATTCTTACGCATCAATTTGCTTATTGCATAATGCTAAAGATATTTTCTACTACACTTGAGACATGTTTCTTATGATAATTTTTTCAACGATTTTTATTTATTTATTATTATTGGTTTGTTTATACAATAAATATGCTTCTGAGTAAGTGAAAGAAAACCATATCTCATAAATTTAATTACATGATTGCTTCGGTCTTTATTTTTTACTAATGCATCTTGCCAACCTTTGCTCCAACGATAATGGCTTCTATTTGACTGAAAACATTAATACCTTTTATTAAAATGCCTGGATATATTTTCTACTATTATCTTGCAGTGAAGGAGTTTAAAAACTCGTTAGTGGAATGTAAATGAAGATGATAATTATTAGAATAGATAAATATTAATTAATATTGAAAACAATTTATTATTTTTAGAGATTTCAAAGAATAAATTTAAAGCGTTATCTTTTTGATAAAATTTTAAAAAAAGACGTCCATATAAAATATTTTTAAAGTAAAATTTATTGCAATTTAAACAAGGTATAAAAATGATGTTCATAAATTAAATTTTTTCATTCTTCATTTTCATTTCTTTACTTAAATATCATTTTAAGTTATGGCATTCTATCTTAATGATGTCTATATACAAAACATAGATATCAATCCTCATAATTTTTATTCATTATATGCTAAATAAATACGGTATTTAATTGAATTCGATGAGTAGTTAATATGAGTATATTTTCTTCAAAATAATTATTGGGTGGAGTGTGGGGTTATATTTCTGTTAAACTTTAAAAATATCGAAAAATTAAAAAAAAAATGCAGAGATCCAACAATTGTGAAATCTCTTAATGAATCTTTTTTTCATTCTTCAAAATTGTGAGATAAAAAAGTCTTTCAAGCTCTAAATACTTCATAGAAATTTTAAGATAAATAAGCAATTAGTTTTTAAATTGTTCATATAATTATATAAATGATGTGCATTTAAAACTACTCAGAAATAGTACCGTTTTAAACCATTTCTCCAAAATGCTATAAACCCCTTCCATTTTTCCAAGAAAAGTACTTTATTTTTCTCTAAATGTGAAAAGACTGATTTTTAAAAAAAATAGATATAAACACAGAATTAATTATGTTTTATTTCTACTTTAATATCTAATAATAAGGAATGTTTTAAGAGGAAACATTTCAAACTTTGATTGCTCAATTTATAAAACGTTATTTCAAACAGATTATGTTCCATAATTCTTTTTTCTCAATGAGATTTCTATATGGTCTAAAATCATTTACTTACTTTTAAATTTCTAGCCATTATGTTCATTTGCAGTAATGCTAAAATATTTTTTTTAAAGTATGAATATAATTTCCCTGGTGATATTCGATGCATTCGTATGGTTTTGGTAGGTATAGAATGACTTCCTTTTGAAGGATAAACTATATGTATACTTTGTACAAGATATGTTACATAATCCATATTTACCGTCATAAATTTAAAAAAAGCAATAGTTTAATATAATTGCATTTTTGCAATTATTAAAAGCATTATAATATATTTGTTGGATTTATATGCAATTTCGCTGATACTTAGAATTGGATTTTAATAACAATCTCATGAATGAATAATTTAAAATTTTGATTATTGAAGATCAGTGTAGATAAAGGATAAATTGTAATTTCGAACAATTATGATTATTATAACCATATTATTAAAATCACTATTATTTATTGAAATATTGAAAACTCTTTTGACATAGGAGACACATAGATTTTAAAAATCTGAAAAGAAATTTTGAATACAATAAAAAAAGTAAGTAACAAAAATTTATTTCTGAAAGATTTGGTCAAATGGAAATATTTGTGTAGACGAAAATGTTTCCACATTTAGAAATTACCGTTATGTGCTGATATTTTCAAATTACAATTTTATATGTAAAGAAATCACTTATGTATTTTTATTTGCATTTTAAAACATACATTTGAACGCTGTGAATCGTGCAACTAATGTTTTATTTTTTGCTACTTGTTCTGAAATTTTTATTTATTTGTACTGCAAATCTTTTTTATTTCCTAATTTTTGAGCTTATTTCTTTGATTTAATTCAAAAATTCCTTTCCACGCTATATTTTTTTAAAAAAAAAATTATTCCATAAATTTTAAATATTTCTATGAGTAACTTCAATTTTATCAGATGTATTGCAATTCAAAATATAGTTTGGAGAATATTCTTAAATCAAATCACGCAGTCCTGTTAAATACAGAGCATAAAGCAGTTCCGATTCTTATTGTATTTCTGTCAATTGCTTATTTATTATTAGCAAAATTAAATATACCTACATTTTTGAATTTCAAAATTCCTCGTTACATTCTAAACATCTATGCTATATTTCTTTGATTCGTTTATGTATTATCTTGAGTACTGGAAAATTTCATAGTATGGGTTTAAGTGTACCGTGAAGCAGAAATAATTTATTTCCTACTTTATGGTTCAACGATTAGTTTTATGATGCCACAGAAGAAAGTTAATTTTTTCATGGAAAGAGTTCACAAATTTTTATGAAAATTTCCAGATTTGATTATATCTTGAGCTCTGATAAACCCAGAAAACCAAATATTCATTTCTTTTTTTATGATAAGGATTTTTGTTTACAGTGTGAATAATTGACACAAAACGAATTTCGGTATCTTTAATTTTTATATTAAAGAATAATTCAAAAGTGCATAAATGATTTAATTGCTGCTGTATAGCATGTTTAATCCTAAGAAAGTACATAATATTGTCTCGTATTATCACTTCTTAAATTTTTGTAGACTGATGTGTGTTTTTAGAAAAAAAAAGCTCAGTTACTGCTTTGTTGTAGTTAAATCTTGTTTATAAATACAAAATGCAAATGTGAATTAATCTGATTTTTAAGCCCTTGAGGAATGGAACCTACTTGAGATGTTACTGAGATATCTCAATATTGTTATAATCTACGAATGTATTTTTTTTTCCTATTTACTATTCTCTCATCTATTCGAGTCCTTGAATTGCATATTTGGTTAGATATTACTAGATCAAGAATGGATTAGAAAATTTTTCAACATAATTTAGGACTAATTGATGATTTGTAGGCGAAATTAGTTCGAAACTAAATAATTAAAATAAATCCTTGAAATTGACAGTCCTTAATAAATCCTTGCCATAAATAAGGAAGTCAAACATTAAATGCCTCAAAGATATAACAAAATAAATCAGAAAAAATTTTTAAGAAAAATTTGAAATCTTAAATTCTTCCGAAATACTTTTTTCTATTTTTAACTTTATGGGAATTAATGAAATAAATTTCGTTAAAATTATTTTTTTTAATTTTTTTCCTTAATTAAGAAATTTTTTTAACCATTTGTAAATAAAAAATACTTAAATATAAATTAAGAACCACTAAAAAAATTAAATTGTACGAAAAATGTTTTTTATTTGATTCTTGATATATCAACGAAACGTGCCAATTAAAGTAGATCAATAATTTGGCAATTAATTAAAATGGTTATTTTAATAATACTTATTATTAAACTTTTCGTATATGTCCACACGTTTAAATCAGGAATTTAATTCATAATACATTTTTTTTTTGTTCTGAATGAATTTCATTCATAATATAAAATTATCTAGCATAAATAAGGAACTGAAGAAATTTAGACAGTTTAATTGGGTATATTATTATATAATAAGTATTAATAAATATTGTTTTATCCACTCTCAGAATTCCCTTTCGTACAATTTATAAATATATCAGACACTCTCAAACCACCCAAAGAACTGACAGAAAATCCTTCGATGAAATCCGTAGTTTTCGTCTGGCAAACACCATTAAATTCGATTACAAAGAAAATACTCTAGGAGAAAATGTCAACATGTTCCCTTGTGGTGACATTCGATTTTTACGAAAGAGAGTTTACTGCAATCACCATCTCCACCAAAGTCTGATCAATGAAGTTTTTCTGTACAATTTTGGAACAAAGCTTTTCCAACCGGTATTGCAGTCAACGTAAACACACTTTAAGATTTCACCGTCGTTCTCTTCTTTTCTTCGCAAAAAAAGTTTAAAATTGCTTCGTAGCCGCTGCAATATCAAAAGAAAGGAAAAAAGACCATTTCGAAACTAAGTCAGAAGATCTTTTCTACGATTAAAGGATATGTGATTCAAAGCATTATTTTTTTTCCATTCCTAATAGCAATTTTTCTTTGAGTTTCAACCAGTTATTTCTTAAATCTCTAACAAACTTTGTAATCTTTTTTAATGAACGATTCTTTCATGGAATGCTATGAAAGAGCAAGATGTGCTCAGAGTTTTAAAACCTTAGTGTCTCGATGGTATTACTGAAAAATGAGACTCAAATAAGCTTTTTAATCTCAACTCAACAATTTTATTCTTTTTCTTGTCCAAATAAATGTAATATTCTCTCAAAGTATTAAATTAAATTGTTTTTTTTTTGCAATCTTCAATTATTTTGACTTTGCAATGTAATTCTCACATACAAAGATTGCGATTCGAAAAAAAAATCATTTTTTCATTTATTTAGTCTTTTATTAAGGAGATTTTGATCTTTATTTTTCTTTCTATTAAGCATATTGCCGAATTGACGAGAGAAATGCATTTCTGTTTATTTTTTAATATGAATGGTGGTGCCTTTTATTTGGATTAATTAATGTCAGGACTTTTTATTAAGAAAAAAATAAATATCCTCCTAACTTCCAATATAATTTTCTAACTGCTTTAATGAACTTTCTTTTATCAAACAACTAAAGCCAATTTCAATTTATAGTACTTTATGACCTTCTCCGAATAACGTAATAAAATTTCATCAAAATTTCTAATCATCCAGCAAAATACAACATTGAGTTTTAATGAATTTATTCATCAAGACCCGTAATTAATTTATTGTATTGTGTGTCTATTATCAATTGCAGTATTTTCCAGGGAAATAACTTTATTTGCCTGGAAATTATTCAAAATAATGCAATTTGACGACGCCATTTTGTAAAATTAACAAGCCTCTTTTATTCTTATTTGTTTTATTTTTCGAATTCCTAATTATATTCTGAAAGAGATTTTTTAAAAGTAAGCATGCATTAATTATGTATTTCTCAGCAAATGAAATCTGGAAAGAGAACATGACACTGAATGATGTCATGGTGGATATTGAAAAAAAGTACACATTTTTTATCTTTGAATGCGCTAACCTCTGATTTTCTAATCAAATAGATAGCGGATAGAGAATTGTTCCATTTTTGCGGTATGGCAATTTGGAAAAAGAGTATATATCCGAGGGAAAGAAAGAACAATTTGACTGTTAAAACAAAGCATAAAATGCATATTTTTAAACTTCACCTTTTGTTTGCTAGGGAGAAAGAAGGTAGTAAACACGTATACAGTTTAGCTTTGAACCCGATTGTGTCTTAGTCACAGATAGCTCATTTGGTGTTGTGTCATGTTATTTGTGCTTACAGAATCGTAGTTCTTTTTTTTTCTTATTGAAAAAAATATATTGCTTATACACATTATAAAAGTAATTAATTTATCTTCTTATAAATTTAATTGAAATATTTACATTACAGAATATGAATAGTTTTTCAAAACTTCATAGCACAAGAATAATGGATACCACTTTTGATTTTATCGTTATTCTGCGATTTACGCTTGCTGATATGAAAAAAAAAAAACTATTGTCGTGGTTTCTACCATATTTTGTAGGTATTGCAAATTTGAGTTGAATATTTAAAATTTAACAAAGGGCATTTTTCTACCTTATCTCAGAGCATGATTGAAGTAGAGCTAAATTTTCAGCCAACAAAGTTCTGGAAAATAACAGAAAATGCCCATCACAATTACAAGGGGAGAATTGTATCATATTTACTAATGTTAGGTATTTTAATTTGATTAGGCATCCAGGCGATTTACAGCTTTTTCAGTATTTTTATTTATTTTTATCATTTTTTCAAACAATTTAGCTTTTGTTACATTTAAATATGAAATATTTAATTATGTCGTATTTTATATTCTGTTTTGCATGAATTTGAATATTGTTTATTATATTTATTTATATTTTCTGCATCGTATTTATTCCATTGGCATTGATGTTTGATTTTTGCTTTATATGTATGTAATTCAATGTTACTTATATATTTGGATTTGGGCAATGTTATATACTTTCCTGTCTATCTCAAAATGTTTAAAAAAATTATGACTGCCGTTGTGGATTCAATAAGAGTATACTTACCCCGTCTATGGTTACAAGTCTATGGTTGTGACATGTTCAAAAATTATGGTACTCTTGTAATTATGGAGTTATATAACCTATTATTGCTCAAATAGGAATAATTATTATAGTTAGGGATTTGCTAGAATTTTCAGAAAAAGATTAATATCTTTGGCGAAGATATTGTTCTGATATTATATAAATACCTTCTAAGTTTTGATTTACAGTATATCTTTGATTTTAATGATTATGTAGTGATTTATTGTTAGTATTATTATAAGGATTTATTAATTGCGTAGCTATTTGCATTTTATAAGCACGGGTATTTTGTGTTTTTATATTAAATATCTGTATAATTACTTTTTTGTGCTTTATATTCACTGCATTTATATTTTTTTTCTATTTTTTGTATTCATATTTATATAGATATCCTTATGTTTTGCGGCTAGGAGTATGTTTTGATTTTATATATATTCAGTTGCATATATTAGTATTCTTATTGCTAATTTGTGGTTTCTTCTTTCAATCTCAACCCATGCAACTAATCTTAGATCTGAAAGATTATAATTTCGGTGCCATGGATTATTGTTATTACCAGCGAATAAAATTAATTTCTGATGCTAGAAGTTGAAATTATTCTTATATTGCAGCTGCGTTATCCTCCATAAAAGTTGTGATAATAAAAGATTTAGTTAAAAATATAGCTTTTAATATTGAATATAAACGCGGTAAATCAGTTACATAAATCATGGCTCAAAATTTGTGTTGTAACATTAATAACTAAACAAAAATAGCTTCTCTTCGAAACTTTGTTTAGAATGAAAATCCTTCGATACCGGAACATTATACAAGAACCCAACATCACTTTCCCTTATTTCGTGATAAAAGAAACATATATCATGATCAACATAATCAACCCCATTTATTATTTCGAGGGAGTATGTGGATTTTGGAAATATGAAGTTTTGTTCCCGTGCTTTAAAACACCAGACACATGGTATTTACGCATATTGCGATAAAAACCACGCTGCATTTTCTCTCCCTCCCTAACTCGCTATTTAGGATTCAAAGCTTATCTCATCTCATCCTAAGCTCGCCTCAGGAGCTACATTTTTCACCATCAATTCCTGGCATGCACCACTGTGTTGTATATACGAGCGGGAATTTCCCCCGTGTAAATACATCATCTACGCGCAATCTGCTGGTAAGGAGAAAATATAATACCACACTATAAAATCTGAAGTAGACAGTTCGTTTCGATAGTCGGGATTTATACTAGTATTTTTTATACCCTTTATTTTTTCCTACGGGGTCTTCCCCTTTCCCTTGTTTTTCCCGGGGGATGACAAGAAACATTTTCCCATTTACTGACTGAAACTTTAAGGGTAGGTGGCGATGGGAAAATATAAGCTTCGCACGCGATAGAATTTGCTGTTCCTTTTTTCTTTTATACTTTGTGGGAAATCGAGAACTGCAGAACAGGTGGGAGACATTCTGGTACTCTTGTGCCATTAATCTACAACCAGCCTTCCAGACATTGCAAAAGGAGAATTTTTCGCACAAGCTTTATTTCTCCTTTCTTTCATTCCTTTCGTTTTCTACTGCTTCCATTTGTATGTGGCCCACAATTCTTATGTCACGGATTCCTGAGGGGTCATAGATTTGGCTACTTTTTTTTTTGTCTTCTTGTTTCGGATTCATCTTTTGTGCCTTCCCTCCCCCCTTTTCGAAACGATAGCGGTTTGGGGCAATTTTGCGTTTGATTGAGTGGAGGGGGAAAAGGATATTTCTGTATATTTTAGGAAAAAGTGAAAATGTGATTCTTGTTTGTTGAAAGAAAAAAAAAAGAGCATTGTGTTTGGGAAAAAATGGCTGTCAATTTTAGAGGTTTGGAATTTGTTAATTCAACATAAGGCTGTGAATTTTGTAAGTTTAAATATAATGAATTTTGTATAAAATTAAGCTTTATTTTTTCGCAAAAATTTATTTATAGATTCCAATTAAAATAAATGTGTCAGGTGCAAACAAATTAAAAAAAAAAAACTGTTCAATGGGTCATTTGAGTTATACTCGTCTAAAATTTTATTTTTAACCAAAAAAAATCATCCACATGAAATTTTATTTAAAAACAATTCTATTTTGAATGCATCCCTGAAAAATAATTAATTGGGAAAATAAATTAAATAAATATTAATAGAATCAGAATCGATCAGCATATTAAGAGTTTCATTGTTAACAGCCATCTTTTGGGAACCAAAATATAACTTGGCCAAAAATATTAATTGTATTTTCCTATATTTAAAAACTCAGAATTTTCATGAGCATTAAGCCCATGCTTATTTAATTGCCTTACACTTTTTCTTCTTATTACTCTTATTGTTCTTCTTATTGAGATCTCTAATAAAATCAGGTCGAATGGCATCATAGGAGCAATAAATCACAATCGTTAAAGTAGCCGTATATCCTATCAAGCTCCTTAATTTCCTTTCGTTTCATCATATAAACAAAACAGATAATTAACAGAATATTTCTACTTTACCTGTCACCAATAGAAAAAGATCATACTTGTGGCTACGTTTGGGAAGTATTAATTGATAAATTATATGTTTGATTATATTGATTTTATTTTTGAATTTTTGCATTAGAAAGAATACAAAAATATGTGTGAAACAAAAGTAGACAGTTTTTTTTAATAAAGTGTTTTTTCAGAAGTTGGAACAGAGGGCATTCCCGGTTAAAAGAAGGATTAAAGCAAAAATATTTTAGTTCAGAAATTTGTCAAAAGATTGGCTAAAATTTTGCAGGAAAGATAACTGATTTTTAGTTTCTGAAATAAAATAAATTAGATTCCTATCAACTCTTTAAACATTAGGGTTAAACTAATAAATAATTAGAAATTTTCAAATGGTAGAGAATTAAAGTATATATAGAATATTTTAAAACGGTTAGGTTACTTACTCTCTAATTCAGAAGCTGCAGAACATATAGATAAAATATTATTACAAATTTGAACAAGAAATATGCATTATATTTTAATTTATAACTTTTTTTTTTCATATGAATATCTCACCAAAAATTAGAATATGAAAAAATAACATTTATAGATGTAAAATAACGTTAAAAAGTATATAAATATAAAAATCAATATAAATTTTCAAAAAACGGGCTTAGAAGCTTAATTTAAATGGTTTCATAAAGACAACTGTTCAAACAGTAAGAATATTAAATAAAACAGTTCGTATTTTCACAACAAATCGACATTTCAACTTCGTAACCAATCTTTTATATGAAGGAATTCTTTATTTTTATGAAAATAAATAATTCTTCAATAAAAATTATTTTATAAATAAATTAATTTCTTTAATAGAAATTAATAAAATTTCTTTAAATAAATAAATAAACTGATTTGAATTCCATCGAAATAATGAAATTGTTGTCGAAGCTTATATCTATATACATATAGCCTTTGAAAAATTATTTTTCTGCAATAATGATTTCGGATGTTATAAAGGATAAACGTCGTAATCTCTATTAATTTTTAATTAATTAAATTTCTAATAAAAATTCATTAAATATGAAGATTTCTTTTCTTCGAAATATGTTTGAATCTAACTTAATCGAGATTTAAGTAAAACGACTGATTCTGTAAAGCTCTAAAATATATTTACTAAAGACATTATCATTTCAATAAAGTACAGATGATTGAAGCATTTTGAATCATAAAGATTTAAAATGCATGAAATTGTGTGTTATATTTTGCAATTTTCATTCAGTTTATTTATTAAATGTCAAAACCAAAAGATTTTTTTATGTTTCTTCAAATCCTTTTATTCAATTTATCTATTAAATGTTAAAAACTGAAGAATTTGAATATTTCATTCAAATTATTTTATTCAATTTATCTATTAAATATCAAAAACAAGATTTGTAAATTTTTGAAAATAATTGTAATAAATCATTATTTATAATTAAAAACAGAAAAGTTTGATGGAAAGGGCAATTATGTTCTGTAATATTTCTTAATGTATAGCTAAATTTTATCTTGAAACTTTAGTTATATAAAAGAAAATGCATGGAAAATTTTTATAATGTCCTTTTTAAATTAAGCACCGTATGTAAATATATAGCTATTGGTTTTCAAAACACCTAAAGGAATATATTGGAATAATATTTATAAGCCATTCTTAATAACAATTCAAGCAGTTCGTTTATTCTATTTCTATTTACGTTTGTCTTCATAATCTCAAATTCAGCTAACAATCTTAACTATTAAAAATACATTCTAATTAATAATAACAAGGCATAGTATTTGGAATAATGCATTTAAATAACTTAGTCAGAATTAATAATATTACAGCAGATATCACCAATTATTAAATAGGAATATTTCCAGAAATAAGAACGTAATTAAAATTTAATTTTTTTCAGCAGTGTAAACAATTAGAGAGTCTTATTTTTTAAAGATAATTTTATAATTTTCCTTCAAAACGAGCTGAATATCTGTTATACATTAAGATGATTTCCCCATGAGGTTTCTTAGTATTGTGAAGATATTGTAACAATGATGTCAAGCGTTTTATGCTAATAGGGTTTCGTGCCGATTTGAGTTCCCCATAACCAGTTTCCTTACTAAGTCAGTGATGAATTTATCTTAATTATAGGATGTTGACAGGATGAGAGTTACAGCACGTATAGCTTTTCAGTCCCTTATGATCTAATACTGTCATTTAATCTGCCTTGTACATAACATCTAGAAGATTTTTTTTTAATTCTGAGAAATAGAATTCTTTTAGATAGAGTCTCATATTTGGGCTATTTGCATTGGAATTTCGATATTTAAATGAAGAACAAGGTCTCTAAATCGGCCAACCATCTTGTCCTGAGAAGCAAACAAATTCTTACAAACTGTTAAAATGAGTAAATTTTTAATATCTGGTAGATTATCGCTTAAATTGCAAAGCCAACTATCTAGATAAGCAAAAGAAAAACAAAATCTAAATTATCCAAAATAAGTATTGTATATTCGTAATGCTTTCACATTTTATACGCTTATCAGAAGACATTTTACAACATTTGGCAAAATAAGAAGTGCCCGTATATAAGTGGAGTGGTTGTTTTTCCAATACTGGATAAAACGAACTATTATGTTCACTAAATAACCATCAGTTTTCAATGTTGCCTATATTTTTTCATTTTAAACAAAAAAAAAATTAGTAAAAATGTTTTTCTCTCAAAAAGCATCTTTTATTTGTGTAATTTAAAGTGGGATAATTGTTGTGATTTATGAAAATTATATTTTTTATACGTGATATAGAATTATTAATTTTCATTGTCTAATGAAGGTAACAATAAATTTAATAATACAAAATAAAGTGATAATTATCATTGTTTAAGTCACATCTTAAAATAATCAATATTATTTTACTCGATATATATGACTAACGTTGGAAAAAGCAATATGCAAAGATATGCATAAACTTTCTTAATCAAATAAAAAAAAACACAAATTAATATTTTTTTTATTTCATAAGATTGAAAGAATTTTCTATATTCGGAAACCGAAATAATTTGGTGCAAAGAAATGAAATGGATAGCAAGTTTGTATTCGTTTGAAAAACATTCTATAAAGTTTTAAAACATATTGAAATATAATCTATTCTTCAATGATTTTAAAATACATCATAAATCATTCAATGTAGGTGACAACCTAACTTCACATACTCGCCTCGGGGATATTGATATCTTTCATTCTTTATAGGTCACTACAAAAATTTTATTATCTTTGGAAAGTATGGTTAAAAAAATTAAATCTGAATATTTTAAGAACTATCTTTTTCGGTTAACAATAAAACATGTTCACCTCTTTTCAATCTTTCAATGTTCAGATTTTCAGGAATTGGTTTGATTTGGATTTTCCATAATTCAATAGCTTAGCAGCTTTCTTCTGCTATTCCTTCTTTAAAGAAAAATGCAAGCATTCAGAAACAATTTAATCTAAATTATATTGCAAATAGTAGCTAGTTACTGCTAGCAGCATAACATTTTACCATCAATGTCGGAAAATAGAGAACGAAAGTTCCGATAACCGAAATAAGATCCTCTCCTGAAGAATCTGGGCTCTCTAATTTTGATTATCTTTTCAATATTCTCACTTTGATCTGATTTAAAAGCTAAATAATGCACGTCTCATCTAACAAGGATTCAAGAAAACGGAGATTTAACTTCTTACAATAACTGTCTTTCAGGAAGAAAGATTAATCCAAAGCTCTATTTTATCGTCCTAAACTGTAAAATGTGCTTTTGGTATCTAAAAGACTTTTATTTAGTGTGCTGCTCAGTTAATAATTCTTATTTTCTTCACCTGGTGGCGCTGTTTGCTAGAATAAGTTAACAGTTTCAGCGGTTATGCAGTTTTGTTGTTGGCACATCATATATCAAAGCGCTGTCGCAATCGACCTCAAATTAGTGCTATATAGTATGTTTGTGAGATAATTATGTCTAGTTTAAAATAAAACGAAGAACAAATGCGTACATATTGCTTATTTTCTTTAATAAAAAGAAAACCCCGTTAGCAAGCCGAATTAGGCGATTCCATAATTTTGCATTTGTTGGAATCAGAAGCACGTGGAGTACTATAAGCTTATAAAATCAGGTGACGCAGTGAATATCTTTAGCAACTGATTGATTTGAACTAGGCATCAATGGAAAAGTATCCAGATTAGACTTCAAAACATGAACATTTATTTTGTAGCAAATTTCGGCTTCATTCTACACAGTGAAAATGTCGAAGACACCATTTTTTTAGATTTCCGGGAAACTCTTAGATCATCCTCCGTGCTTGCCAGACTTCACCGTTAACTGTAAATTATTTTCATCGATATCACCCGCACTTTTACACACTTCGAACATTCCTCTCTTATATCTCCATCATTGATTGCTGACTAGATCGCCTCAAAATGTAAATGATTTGTCTCAGAAGGCATTCAATAACTGAAGAATAAATAAGAAAAATGTACTGTAAATGATGGTATATATTTTGAATTCATTTTTTTTACCTTCCTTCCAAGGTAAAAGTATTTCCTTTAAAAACCGTAATAATTATTGATAAGCATACATAATAAAGAATCCCCTATGATTCCTAGAAGAATTTTTAAGAATCATTTCTAAATTCCTGAAATAATTTTAAAACTTGTTCAAGAAACAGTCAAGTAAACTAAAAGAAATATAAGATTTCATGCATTCTCCTGATATATACGTTTGATTTTCTCTAAAGGAATCAACTATAATTTTACCTAACATTTCTAGCCTGTAACACGATTTTATTCTAAGGGCTAATCAGTTAAAATACTTTCTTTCAAATATCATTTCCTACTATTTTTCTCTTTACTTTTATGTTCAGTAATCTCGCATCTCAATATTGAAGCATAAGTTTGTTTTTAAAGTTATAATGGAAAACCTATTTTTCTTTTTCGGTATTTTAAATTCAGTACCATCAATTTACATCTTGAATTCAACTTGAATAAAATTTATACTCAATAACAGAATCTCTAGAAAAATGATAAAGTAAATATGCTTCATTTTCTATAGTTGACATTGCTAAACGTCAAGACGTTCTTAAAAATGCCTAACTCTAAGTAAATTTACAAATTCGAATGAAGTTTGAAGGAGAGCGAATTTTTTTCTGATAAAATTCACTACCTATCTGTCATGCGTTAAAAGAAATGTGTATTTATATAATAAAATTTCTCTATCGAACATCAGAACTTCGCTATAAAAACGAGATTTGCAAAAAGAATCGATGAAAAAGAAATAACATGCCCATAACATGTCACTTAGTATTATCGACAACAATAATATAAATGCATATGATTTATTCTTATAACGACATTAAGATAAAAAAATATATTAACTAGTAAAAAGATATTAAACCTAGTAAAGAGAAAAGCGATGGTATTAAGAAAAGTGCATTTTTTAACTAATGTTCATTCTGTAACACGTTAAGAAATTTGATGTTTAGAATTGTTGTTCAATTACGTTTTATTGTTTAATGATCCTTTGAAATATTTGAAAGCATTTTTCAATCGTCTGTTTCACATATCATGATAGTTTTCTGTTTTCTTTCATATGACATTTTTTAATTCTTTACTTAACGATACCTATTAAATGACTTAAGTATTATTAACATTTATAATAATAAATGTATTATTAATTCTTTTTACAAAATACTTTTATTAAATTACTTATTCATCAAAAAAAAAACGGATTAAATTTGCAATAAAAACTAATTATGCATTTTATAATTCTTTTTTCGTAAGGATTGACTTTTTTCTATATGAAATATTTATATCTTATGTAACATTGTTGTTTAAAAAAAGATTATTGCTAACTCTCTCAAATCTTAAAGAAGCAAATCCATTAAATTTGTGACTAATTTCCAGTAATTGTTTTTTACCAGAAATTGTAATCATGATCATGAGCAATTGTGATCATGGTTATAGAAACTATTACTGAAATTTTGCAAAATCTTGAAATTAGTATACAGATTTCAAACAATGAATCTAAGCATTTGAATCAGATGTTGAGGGTTTCTTTCTTTGTCTGTATTGATCTCAAGTAGGATTGAATATAAATGGGGATTATCCAACTTGAAACTGAAAAATAATTTGAAATAGGTTTCATAGAGATAATACTTGGTTATGTGGTATTGGACTCTAATAACACCCTCATTTTCGCTACCACTAAATAATTAAATAAAAACTGCTATTGGTTTTACCATTTGTCTGCCATTCCAATCTTCAATTTCAATACCTTTGTCTTGATTATGCCTTTATAATCACAGAAAGGCAATTCTCATTTGATAAAACAGTTCAAACATTTGAAATTTTTTGAAGAACTTAATGACAAAAAAAGTATATGACATCAAATTCGTAATCCTTGGGCCAGTTCTGAACTCATTTGGGGTGATTAAAGAAACAGTTATCGTACTGACAGACTTACTAATTAATCAAACTCATCTCAACGGTTGTTGTCTACATTGGCAACAGTGACTTAATTCAAAGTAAACCTCATATGCATAGACTAAATTTGAGAGTTTAATTCTAATGTTCTCATCCTCACTCATCCAAATCACGTCCGAGTCACCAATGAAGCGGTATGCGATGCGCGAAGGATAGAACCTGGTACCTTGGGGTTTGCAGTCCAGTAACTAAACCATTTTACCAAAACAACTGTTCTGGTGGAAAAGCTGTTACTGGCTTATATGCTATTCACCACAGTCTAAAAACTGATCAAAATGTTAACATCTAACTTCCAATTAACTCTAATATACTCACTGCCATTGTCTGAAAAGTGATCAAAATTTTAACTTCCAACACCAAATAGCATTGATAATTGAACATAAGTTAGTATTATACAATTGTTCAGGGCTCTTTCTGAAATGGGAATTAGCAGTATTTCAATACAGTTAAAATCATAATTCATCGAAATATACTCTAATCCCAATAAAGAATAATCCAGTATCGATGTGTTTTAATCTATAGACGTTTATTCTGTATTTGGATTTCTGTTATTCACATGCGTCACCAGAAGATAAAACTGAATAGATTTATACCATGCATTTTCTGGAACTTAAAGCGTTTTTAAATATCTTATATTGTGTTAATGGAATAAGTTTTTTCTTATTTGTATGACATTAGGGGCAGTCGCTCTCTTCATTGGTTCATCAATGGACCATCAACTAATGGTTCATAAAATTCTTTTCCTAAACCGATATTGCATCGTTGGAAAAAGGTTTCTTCCAGAAATATTTGTAGATGAATTTTCATGTCAAATATTGTCATCCAAATTTATTATTGCACGATATCTGGTACGCAGATCATTTCAGAATAAATTAATTAATAATGCATACTGATCAAAGTGTTATTGAATATTCAGCAATTCCGTCCATTCTATTTATCAATTCAATTTCTGTGAATTGTAGACGAAGATGTCGCCAATGTATTTTAAGATGTAACTGGTATAAATATGGAATTCCTAAAATTTTACTAAACAAAAATATTTTTAAAACATTGATAAGAGCAAATGTCCAATTCATGTAGCAAAAACAAAACGAAAATATAGCACAAAATAATAGAATATGCAAATCTCCAAGATGAATTATTCAAAATGTAAAAACAAATATGGAAAGTGTAGATGCACTTTAAGAAAAGAAGTTTTAACCAACATAAAAGAAATAAATGTCACCATTCATACCAACAGTGTAGGTGTATTTCTATATGCAATTGTTAACATACATTTTGAAGCTGAAATGTGAAGTAATGCTTTGAAACAGGCAATGATTGTATGTAAAAGCACTTTGTCAGAAAGAGTAGAAATATTCAATTTTTGAATTTCTTTTTATTCTCTATATTTCGAACTTTCTATCTGAATGTAACCATCACTGTGGAGATGGAACAGTTTTATAAACCTTTCACATCATATGTAAGATTTCAAAAATTCTTTTTGCCCTTCAAAAATCAGATATGTCTTCTTACAAGGTATGATTTCGTGTTGAAATTTTTAAAGAACAATCTCTTTTGTTCATAAAATTGAAGAAAGCCATAAGAAAAAAAAATGTTGGTTCTAAAAATATTATTTTCTCTGAATTATTGACTTTTTGCGACTTTCAATATATATTAAAATTTTATTCAATGAGTGATGATGCTACAAAATAGCGATGTGTTAAAATTTGCTTTAGTTTTTGTTAAATGAACTTTGGATTATATAATATTGGGTTGGAATTATAAGAACTTTGGATTTAAGTTTCAATTATAGGTTTTAAAACTGAATTTGCAAGAGTGACACTGCATATTGATATTTTCATTTGATCAAACTGAAAAATAAGAAACTCTTGTAAATATATTAACATTACAGGTGTTTTTTTTCCTTAAATGCATTCAAAAAAAAATTTGAAAATACCCTTTTACTGCATAAAACATTCCTTTATTAAACATTATTTAATTTAGGTATTTAGCTTTTTGGAAATATTTTAGACCCTTTATTTTACGTTCTCAAATCGTAAAAAATGCAGCTATACTATTTTATACATTTATATAATTATTTTTAGTTTAAGTCCAGATTTTTTTGTTTTTAAACTTTAAATTGAAATTGTTATTTTTCTATATCATTTCAAGATTATGATTTATAAAATAAATAAATATATATTTCTTCTTGGTAATTTTATCCGAATTTAAATGTTCATATTTGGTTTCTTTCCGCGCTATATACGAAAATATTTTGACAATTTCATACAAAATAACGATACTTTATAGGTTACGTTAATTATACAAAAATAAAATGTTGATGATATATATAATATGTTGATAATACTGACTGAAATAGAATACTGCAAATATATAATGAAAGTAAATCAAAACATAATCAAAAACTTAATAAAATCTTTTAACTAGTAATCCAACAGAAAATATAGTGGTTATAGCATGTAAACTCTTTTATTTTTAAACAAATTTCAGTAGTGTAATATCTCAAAAATCAAATAATAGAGATGAATATATGCCTTATGCACATACTAATATTTACATTTTTGTGTGAGTTACAAACATTGAATCTGTGTAACTCAGCGTTTCTCAACCTTTCAGTATTCGCGGCCCAGTTTTCAATCATAATATTCATCGTCCCCCCCGCTTACAATAAAATGTATACAACAATAATGTATATTGAGTATTTTGGAATCTGTTTTTAAACTATTTTTAACTAACTGCCAAAACAAGAGTAAAAGCGAGCCAACGTTGGCGAGAAACCAAACCTTAAATTTTGAATTTTGGACAAGCGGGCGGTGAACAGATGAAGCGAAGGAAAGCGGGGAAAATTTTAACATGTTTGAAATGAAACCAAGCAGAGATATAACGTTAAAAGAATATGAAAGCAGAAAAATTCGTTAATGAAAGTTAACCTAGACGGGGTGGATTTAGAAACTGGGAATACATTTTTTTCGAATAATAAAAGAAATAAAACAGAAGCATGACTAAACAAAAGTGAAAAAAAAATAAGCAATGTTTGTGGAAGGGAATCCACACGACTGATGCCATCTCCAGCATGCGCGAAGCAAATGGTTTCTCATAAGAAGAAGGAATATGTTCGATAACGGAAGTTTCAATTCCAGGCAGTCTCATTCGAGTCGATCCTTTTATCGCTATCGAATCTATCGTGAATGTGTATGTCATATATGTTTTCGTGTTAATTGCAATTCACCATATTAAATATTCACGGCAGCAGATTTATGCAGACTCACGGATAAATTTTTAAGTGGAAGTAAGCAAGCATTAGACGATAGTCAAGCATCAGCAAGTACACAGACGAGCGTGGTTCAGAAAATAAAATCAAGAAAATATTCTCAAGGATACTTACATTTTGGGTTTACCAATACTGAAGTAAATGAAGAAGAAAGGCCTCTGTGTATCATTTGCTGAAAAATGTTGACCGCACACAGCATGAAACCTAATAAACTTAAACGACATTTGGAAACGCTTCATAGTGAGTACGTCCACAAACCCAGATAATTCTTCGAATTAAAATCTTATAAAAAGCAAAAATCGTTTTTAAAAGAAACTTTGTCTGTGAATAAAAAAGCGTTAATTGCATCTTACAAAGTTCATATAAAATAGCCAAATGTAAGAAACCTCAGAATATTGGTGAAGAATTTATTTTGCCAGCAGCAATTGAGATTGTAGAAACTATGTTTGGAGATAACTTTTCAAAACAATTGCAGTCCATAGCTCTTTTCAACGATACTGTTGCTCGTCCAATTGGCGATACATCTGAAGATGTACATTGTCGGCTTTTCTCGAAGCTGCGTGACAAATTTTTTTCAATAAAGCTTGACGAAGTAACAGATAGTAATAAAGATGCTCATTTAATTGCCTATGTTCGAATTTGTGATAATATGTCAGTAGTAGAAGAACTAATTTACTGCAAACCAATAGAACTCAAAACAACAGCGCTCGCATTATTTGCTATTTTAAATGATTTTATGAACGAGGCAAACATAGAATGGAAAAATTGCGTCGGAATATGCACCGATGATGCTGGTTCAATGACCGGAAGATTCCAAGGAATACAAGCACTTGTAAAACAAAAATCGCCTCAATGCATCTGGATACATTGCATGATCCACTGAGAAACTTTGACTTCGAAAGAAATGAGACCTGGTCTGAATACTGTGTTACCTACGTTTGTAACCGTAGTAAATTATATAAAAATGACATCGCTGAAAGCGAGTATCTTTTCCTCACTTTGTAAAGACATGGGCTCAGTACATGCAGCGTTACTAATTTATTGTGAGGCAAGAAGATGGTCAGCACGTGAAAAATTCTTGCAACATATTTATGAATGAAGAGAAGAAATCGCCATTTTCGTAGAAGAAGAAAACAGGCCGGAGCCCGAAAATTTTCGCAAGGTTTTATTTGTGATGCAATTGAGGTACTTGGTCGACATATTAGAGAAATTAAATAACTTGAATCTTCAGCTTCAAGGAGCAAATACACAGAGCAGAAATTTAAAGCAAAAAACCTAACAATGTTTGCAAATGTAGATGATTGTACTAAACCTTACAAGGCTGAAGAAGAACATGTAAAAGTGGTTTTTGTATCCATTGAAAATCATTTAGTCATGTTGGCAAAGAATTTTAAAAAGTATTTTCATGCTGACAACAAACTGATAGCAAGTTACGAGTGGGTTAGGGATCCATTTCATAAGACTCCCGAAGGACTCTCAATTGACGAGGAAGAAAAAATCATAGACTTCACGACAAGTGGCGAAACTAAAAGACAATTTAGTAATAAATCACTATTTGAATTTTGTAAGGATGATTTTTCTGCACTAAAAACAAGGACATTTCACATTCTATTACCATTCAACATCCTACCGTTGTGAAACTGTATTTTCTGCTGTGGATTCTTTGAAGACAAAATATAGAAACAGAACTGAGAGTGGCTATTTCTAATATTAAGCCTTGCTTCGAAAACCTTTGCTCTGCCAGACAGGCCAAAGGAAGTTACTAATGATTATTAAATTTGTTTTTAATTTAGTATGTTTGATTAAGTAAGTTTTGATTTAGTAAGTTGTTTTACTTTAATAAGTTATTAAATATGTCAATGTATTTTGTTTTCTATGTGTATGTGTGCTTTCCTTTTAGTCAGTTAATCAATTTTTTTAAAATAATATTTTCTCCTGGATATTCTCGCGCCCTCTAGTGTGTTCGCGCCCCCCTAGGGAGGCGCGCCCCACAGGTTGAGAATCGCTGGTGTAACTAAATTGGAGAAAAAGACAACTTAAATGCACAAAGAAACTTATGATCTAACGCTTCATAGATGATTAAATTTTTTTCTACAACATACATATTGGTGTTTTTCATACAAAGATTGAAGATGCACAAATAATTTTAATGGCAGATTTATTTTTGTTCAATATTATGTATGTTAAACAAATTAATTGCTTTGAATCCATTGAAAAATATTCAAAATTATTTAATTCCATTTACTAATATATTTAAAGTTTTTCCCGTAGTCTAAATATGTGATGTCGATGGAAAAAATATGACAACAAATATCGTAATTTTATATGAGTATTGCCAAAAGGGCTTTAGAAATAGAATACTGTGAAATTATAATGAAAGTGACTGAAAATTTAGTCATAAACTCAAAAATAATCTTGCATCTAATGATTCAACAGAAAATATAATAGATATGACATGTAAATTCTTTTATTATCAAAAGAATTTGTTATGCATTACCTCAAAAATCAAATAATAGCGATGTATTTATGCCTTATAGAGATGCTAATATTTAGATTTATTTGTGAGATACAAACAGAGCATATATGTAACTTAATTGGAGAAAAAGACAACATCTTAGATACATATAAAAACTTATGATCTATCGCTTCATAGATGATCAATTTTTTTTCTACAACATACATAAAGGCTTTTTTTGTTTATACAAGGAGCAAAGTTACACAAAAAATTTTAATGACAGATTTATTTTTTTGCAGTATTATATATGTTAAACTAATTAATTGCTTATAAACTAGTTGTATAATATTCAAAATTATTTAATTTCATGTACTAATATAATTAACATCATTTCCCGTAGGCTATATATGTGTTGTCGTTTAAACAAATATATAACAGACATCAGATTTATATATGGGTATTGCCGAATGGGTTTTCCTAAAATTTTCTATAGCATAATACTCATAAATATAATTGACACAAGATCATCTTTTCATTACTTATTGTAATTAAATGATAGAAGGAAATCAAAAACTTTATTTTCAATTAATGCCTATAAATTTATTCATTGTCAGTGGCATTCTAAAATATGTTTCGAAGTTTTTTGAAGAGTAAAATAAAGGAGTCTAATATTGAAGTATATTTTAAAATTAAATAATAAATAATGATATATTATAAAACATTTTTTGAAAACATGCCCTGTATTATTACAAACATATAATCAAAGTTCAGTATGTAATTTAATATAGTGATTATAAATTTCACATGAAAGTTTTAAGGTTTTGAGTGAAAGATGAATTCATTGAAACTAGAAAAGAAAACCAAGAAATGTTTCAGTTACGTTTTGTTGATTTGTATGGTTTATAATGGTCTTTTATTTTTGCTTTATTTCCAGAAAAAAAGTGAAATAATCTCATATGGACAATATCCGAAGTTTAAAGAACTACAAACTAATAAAATTCAATCCTAGAAAAATTTCAAAAACGATTTATTACTTTTAACTATTCTGGAGTACAATAAAATACAGTCAAAAAAGTGACTATGAGCATAATCACAGATCATAGAAACTTTCTTACAAACGGATAACTTTCTGATTAAAAAAAAAAAAAAAAACTTATTCAACTTACATATACTCTACTTTCTATAATTTTTAAAATATAGCCTATGTATAGAAATATGGAATGATTTGTAGTCTGATATTTTGAGAAAAAATTGTGAGCCACTTTCCTTATAATTGATTTGAAGGAATACATTTATGACTTTAAAGCTAAAACCATGATTTTTGAGGGGACAAAGTTTTAAAAAAATGATCCGGAATAGAAGAAAATGTTTTGTAGCATATATTAAGTATGGTCATGACATGTCATAGTTAATTTTAGCCTAACTTTTTTTGAAAATGACTACTCACAGCTTTCAAAACAATGGAATTCTCGAAATTTTAAAACTCTTCATCACATATTAAATCATTATTTATATCTTATATAATAAATAATTTTTTGAAGAAACAGATACTTCTATAAATACTGTATTCTAAATTAGTTACAATTTTTTAAAGTTTTTATATCAGATTACATAATAAGGCTATTGATAAAAGAGTAAAACTGATCAATTCCAATTAAAAAGATAAAAATAGAGTCGATTCAGATTTCCAATCAAAAATATTATTTAATAAAACAATTCAGATGTTGAATATCTTCAATGATTCGCATCATATTAAAGTCCTGGCTAAAAGAGATGTTAGTGGAAATCCCAGTTTTAAACCATTACAAAAGAAATACTTTCCTATCTCCCCATCATTCCCTTTGTGTGCCTTTAGAGTGATGATCCACTTTCCATTTTATTCATCAGTTGAAAGTTTAGTTTATGTTCTGCAGATTGCTCAAGGAAGTCATCTATCACTTATCGTCTGGCATTGGAAAGAAATAATGGCTTTCAATTTGCATTTAGAATTTCCGGATGCGTTTTTGAAAATACCGTTCAGAGTTATATACTTCTTTCTCCCATAATTTTAAAGTTTAAATGAAAAATACATAAATAGCTCGTAATCCTTTCAGTTCCGAGAAGAGCTATTTGTAGAATGCTGCTTTGAAAATACGAAATTGTACGAATTTTTTTTTTATTCACCATCCATTCTAAGAGGAATTGTGAGTATTGGGAAGAAAAATGGAAGTCTTTGTAGCAGACAGTTTATGTGCATCACGCAGTCGTTTGCTTAGAATATGCAAAATGGAAAAATCCAACAGAATGATACCGCTTTGGAAATGATGCATGAAAAGGAACACAGATATGAGAAAAAATGATCGAAAATAGGTGTACACGAAATGTTCAAAATGTGAATGGAATAAATCTGATTTTGGCATTAAAATAATGTATTTGGAAACACTCAGATAAAATAGAATGCTTTTTTAAATTAAATATGACCTTTTAATGTATTTTTATAAAAATCAATCTTTTTATTAGAAGGCAGAATAACGCACTGTCTGATAAATACTCTATGTGTTATAGATTACGATTGAAAGGCAATATTTAGCTCCGATGTTAATAAATCATTCCATCCGAAAATCAATAATTTCTAATTGATGATGAGATTTCATCATGGCATCATATTGTCGGGAAAAAAACACAACTTCTTGCTGATTATAAAGGGTGTCCTAAAATTAACGCAAGATTTGAATTTACTACCATTGGTGAAGTAAAATAATAGAACCCTATTTGAAAAACCATTTGACAGATGATAGTTTAGGGCTAGTAAAAACGGAGCGTTACACAATGGAATAACGTGTTTTCATTGTCGAACAGTATTTAAAAATAATGAAATTCTGGCGGCCACAGTTTGAAATTTGAGAATTGGCCCTTAGATCGTTTAATTTAAAACCAATGGATTTCTTTTTATGAGGTTATTTTAAATCAAAAGTCTATGCAAAAAAGTACAATTGCATTATAGGAGGAAATTCAAAGCTGTATCAATGAAATTAAGCCATATTTATGCAAAATGCTCATGAAAAATTTTGACAAAAGAGAGCATATGTGCTTTTAAAGCATTGTAGATCATTTGACCTATTTGTTATTCCATACACAACCCTATCCTCTGTGCTTTAGGATTCACTAAAAATATAACGATTTGCAGAAAAAAAACTGCGTTTTATTTAAATCTTTCTGTGAGTGTTTAATTCAAATCTTGCGTTAACTCGTTGTTCTATCTTATAACGCTCCATTTTTACTAATCCTAAGCTATCGGCAGTCAAATGATTTTTAGCATTGTCAAAATTCAGTTGCATGAATGGTGGCTAATTCAAATCTTGCTTTAACTTTAGGACACTCTTTATAATCGTTGGAATTGTCCAAAATTCCAACTGTAGACGTTGAAGGGAGTAACTTATTCCTTCGTGGGAGTCTTAAAAACGGTACTTGCCAAATTCACTAATATTTAAAGCATAATCTTCTTTTAATAAATGTCTTTCGATGTTATTTCTTGTGAGCCACATTTGCTTTTTGCCGACTATTTATAGCCTCAAATAAGAATCGGTCTTTTACTTTTAAAGAACACATCAAAGATTTAATAAAAGTATTAGATCTTTGAAAGAAAGTGTCCAAATATATATTAGCTACATATCTAAGCTTCTTACGAAGATTTCGATTTCTAGAATACAAGCTCTTCAACTTTTCTATCGACTTCAATGACATATAGAATAGGAGGATTTCCGGCAATATCTTTTTTTAGTTAATATCAATCTTGGCAGGTGTTCGATCCGAGAAACTGTGTTATTATCACAATCACTACAATAGAAATTTGGGAATATTGGTTCTTTATAGGTTTCATATAATTACGTGCCGTCAGTTGATAGTTTTTTTTTTCTTTATAAAAAGTAAAGCAGGGGAATAAGACGAACTAGAAAAGTCGATTTTGCTTTACATACTATGTAATGTATAAACGTTTAGCTCTGTATAGCTTTTGATTTTTCTGAAGTTAGAAGAAAAAATATTTATATAGAGCATTAACAAATAATAAAGAAGCAATTCACATGAAGAAAAAAAAAACGTTATTTCGTAAAATGAAGAACAGTAATATGGTGTTAAGTTGCTACCAACAACCTAATATTATAAATTCAATATTAATTTCAGTAAAGGTTTTTATTTAAAATATTTTTCACCACATTATCATAAAAGAACGTGACATTTTTTCAAAAATAAAATTATCATAAATTTATTTTTGAGTGTGAATTTATGCAGTTCGATTTTCATTTATACAACAATCTTACTTCAACAAAATTTGAAACAAATCTACTAAGCAAATAGAAATGCAGATTGATTAACTTTCATTTGATATTTTTCATTAAAAAGATAATTTCAGGTTTTCATTAAAAGGAAAATTTAAACGAACTAATATTTTTTTTTCTTTTTAAATGATTCTACTTTTAAATGAATGTCGCTTTTCTAATGACTTTAATGAATATTCTTAATTGCGTTTTCCATATTTTGAGTTCAAAAATAGAACTAAAAAGTCATTAATAATTAATTAATGCGATGTCATAAATGGTATTTTTATTCTTTTTATTCTGATAATGAGTTTCAATCAATTAAGTCTTTAGAACATGTTTTTCGTTAAGTAGTCATTCATGACGTTAATGATATTTGCCTGCAATACTTATATGACAGAATGATTCATTAATTTACTTATGCTGCTTCCTAGAAATGAAATTTATGTATCAAAAGACATTATTCAGACATAGTTTAGATATATTCTAAATTAAAAACTAAGAAAAAAACACGCATAGATGGTTACATGATTTATAAATGATTCTTGTCCTTATCTTGTCTAATGAGTCGTTATGTTGTTGTTAAGTACCTCTGTATGCATAAGGGGTTTTCTGAATGGAAAAAAAATAGTTTGTGATAAATTCACCCATTTTGCATAGGTATTTATCTCGTTATTCTAAACTGCCAAGTGCACGTATCAGAAATGGCCTACAGAGATGTTATTTTGTAAATGATTTAGGTTTGTAGCATTCATTAGGATATTTTTAAAGGAAATTTGAATGTTCAACGATATTTAGTGAAAGGTATAAATTGATATTATTTTATCCAAAGTCAAACATTTTGCATACGTTTTGCCAAACTCAATTAAAGTTGCAGTTTTTCTAGAGTTTTTCAGTTCGTAGTATTAATTTCAAAATGTAAACAAATGGATGTTAACATATGATCTTCCTCCGGCAGGATATACCTCAAAACTACAAAATAAAATATTGCATAAATGACAATTATAAGGATTTATGTTTTTAAATAATATATTAATTCATATGTGTTACATAATTTGTGAGTATATCCAAAAAATTCAATCCTGTAACCTATAATGCTTGCATAAGAATAAAAACTAAAAGTATTCTATTGTACTATAGTATTGTAAACTATTATGTTGTACTAATTAGATACATATATATATATATATATATATATATATATATAATAGAGAGAGAGAGAGAGAGAGAGAGAGAGAGAGAGAGAGCAGAAAGAAGTTCATGGTTTTTACATATTCAATGAATGCTGAAATATTTTGCATAACCATAAACTAAACAGTTCATACAGTTTATTTTATCAGAATAAATGAGTTTTTAAATCGGATGAAAATCCAAGGAAGTATTCGACAGTTTATATGAATTATTAATGTGAGTAAATTATCCGAAAATTTAAGTTTTCTTTGAGAAACTTCTGCAGTCAATTAATAATAAAAATTATCACATTTTTCGTTTATCTTTTAATTTTGAATAAGAAATTAAATAAAAATTAATTAATACGCAATCTTTTAATTTTGAAAAATAGTATTGAGTGCATTAAAACAGGACAAAAATACTCAGAAATCAGTGACAGAAAAAAATAAACATTATTTAAAATCCTTTTTCTTTATACAAAAATAAAGAAAGAAAGAAACTTTGCATTTCTTAAGGAACGAAAGATCTTACTTTTTTCTTTTATTTCCTATCTAGCATGTAAAGATAATGTTTCATTTAATGTAGTAGATTTTTTACGAAACTGAAGTAAAAACTATGTTTATATTAATACATAAAAATGTGGAGAAACTAATTTTTCTAAAATGCAATTCTCAAAATTGTAATATGAAAAAGGCACTATACATACCTCAAGTATCATTTTTTTTTTCTTTTTCCGCCGATTCAGGCGCAAACTCCACGTAAATATCAACAGTCTCACATTCAGAATAAAAAAAAAAGGACTCGTATAAGGCATTTGTGATTTATGTGTCCTCTGCATTCTTCAGTTCGTAACAACTTAAGCGCTGATTAGCGAAAGGAAACAAAGAACCCTCTCTCACCCATCAGTCTATTTAAACTTGTCGCTAGTTTTTCCTCTCAAACCTTTTAACTCTCAAAGCGAATGAACCTCCAAAAAAAGTTCTTGGAAAAGTCTTGAAATGACTTAAATATTTCTGTAATTCCGGTTTCTATGGTAACAATGCAATCGATGTGAGGTTACAGAAAAATTGGCTCATTACTGGAGACATCTGGTACGATCTTAACGTCATGCTTCATATATTTAAACTTCCATTCGTCATCCGGTCTTGAAAATCCATCCTTTCGTATTTGCTCCTTATTTTATTCAACCATTTCTCCTCAATCGAATAGTAACTCCTAATTGTCCTCCGCCACATTTACTCTTCTCTGGGCTTGACAGAATGCATCGGGAACTCAAGGATTTATTGGTTTCTTTTATTTTCTCCTCTTTTTCTTTCCTTAGCTAATTTCGTTTGCCGTCCTTTAAGTTAACTCTTTAAAGTTTCACCTGTCTTTTGATTTTATCGACGGAAATTTTTGAAAGAAATTTGGAATTGCTTAGTTCCAGTTTTTATTGGTATTTCCAAATAACTGATTTTTTGCAAGTCATGATGTTAATGTGTTTTTTTGATAAGTTATTAGTAATTTAGTATTTGCGAAATTTAATTTGAATAATGAATACATGTTAATACATTTAAAAAATTTTGAAATTATAATTCTGAAGATAAAAAGAAAATTTCGTAGGAGTTGATTTATTCGTTTAAACGAAAATGAGAAAGAAATGGATGCATTTCAACAGACATTAAAGTATTATTTTTACAGTACCTTTAACTTTTTATCTTGTATAATTGTATTAGTTCCTTTGACTGCAGTATATTAGATTTAATCTGCTTTGTATTCCAATTTCTTTTATCTAGAGTTGAGAACTAAAAAATGCATTTTTAATAATTCGATAGTAATTTAAATTGAAGATATCTAAGAAGTTTCACTATGAAGAAAATTTTCTTACTTATTAGTATCTTCATTAGATTTAATATGAAAATGGTTGGGTGCTTTCAAAATAGTTTTTCTTTATGTTAGTTTTCTAGTTTGTTATCAAAATTTTATATAATTGAAAAATTTCACCGTAAAAAATGAACATTTAAAAATTTAAAATATTTTTCAATTCTTGTCGTTATTAATGACTCTTTTGATTTAGAATCATTTAAATAGAATCTCTTCCAATTCTGAAGTGTCCATTTTCTTTTTTTTTCGCATGCATTATCAAATTAGATTACAGTCAGGAATCCAGTACCTAAAAGCAAAAGAATCGTATGTATTACCTGCAATATTTCTATTTTTGCTTCAGAAATCAATAAAAAATAAAAACAAAAATAATAGTTACATAAAAATAAACGATCCAAATTAGGTAATGTAATCCAATGTAATTTCTAATCTAATTCAGTTTTAAAATTTTGGTAATGAAAACATTTAACACTGTAGGATGTAAATGGGTAGAAATAGAGATGATATTTTTTAAAAGGGAATTATTTTTTAATCAATCGATCTTACTTCAGACATATTGAATTACATTGTCACTATAAATGATAAATGTAATTTGTCTTCATCGGTGGTCAAAATCATTCAATATTAACATTTTGATACTTCCTTGAACCATGCTTATAAACTGTCATACATTTTGCCACACAAAACTTTCAAAACACCTTTTAGTTATTAATATATAATGCAATAACGTTCCAGAATCCCATGGTATTTCAAGAGAAAATTGCAAGACAATTTGAAAAAATGCTTATTTTGTTCTGCATTTCCTGAAAATTACTATTGTGAGTTTGAATCAGCAGCTACTTTAAATATTTAAAGACTGTACTAAATATGATACTTTGCCTATGACATTCATTTCTTGAATTAATTATACAAAATAAACTATCCATGAGGAATTGAAGATCAAGACGATTGTGTTTTTAATTAATCTCTAGACAGAATGTAGAATTTATCACATTGATCGAAAAATGAGTAACAGAGATCAAAACAAATTTCAGCTTTCTACAATTTAATATACGACGATAAAAATTTATTTCCTTCGAACATTATTATGGAACTATCGGGGTGTTTTTCATTGAATTTGATGACTGGTAAAAGTTATACTTTTGAAAATATATGTGATGAATTGATTACTCAAGTATATATTTTTATTGAATAACTAGCCGCCTTTGGCGACCAGCCGGTTCGCCAATCTTAATGTTCGTTAAAATTTTAATAATTAAATATTTTATGCAATTTCTACTTTAATAGCTTCTTCATCAAAATATTTTAAAACTTCAAATTTTGATTATCATATAATTCATTCATAATATTATAAAGGCCTTCAGTCATAACGTAATATGTATCTCTCATTTTCTGTTAGCACCCGTAGAATTTATGCTTTAAATTAAAGTGGAAAGAATTAATCTGCAATTAATATAATAATATTTTTTACTGAAACAAAGCATTTTTTTATAATCTGATTACTGAAAATAGAGTCACTCAGCGTTTAAACTTTATGGGCACTAAAGAATATCTTTTTTAATTTATGTAATATCTCAAGAGTTGGTCAACAAAATTTTCTTAGATTCATTATGAGCAGATCGATTAATTAATGTTTAAATTTAAATGCATCAAACACTAAGAAAATAAAACGAATCGTTTAAAATAAACGGTTGAAAATAGGTTTAAAAAAAACTACTTAAAAAACGATGCACTTAAAACTATAAGCATATACAAAAAATATATAACTAACATAAATACAATTTACTTACAAAAGCATGCAACAAACCCAAAAATAATTTAAATCATCCATTGATAACGTTGCCATGGCAACAATCAGAACAGAATGCGCATGCGTGAATTTTCTTCGCCGGTTACGTAACGCAAATACGTGATTTTTTCTACGCCAGTTGGGGTAACGCTATGCGGATTAGAAATTTTTAATTTCCTTTATTCTGTTTTATTTTAATTCAAAAGTACTTCAGAATGAATCTGAAAGATTGATTCATTAACAATGTTTCATTTTAAATGCATCAAACATTAAGAAAGTAAACAGAACCGATTGAAATAATCCGCCGAAAAATTTTAACCCTAGCCTTATTACTGTTGGGAGAAAAAAAAACTGAATCCTTTCTCGTTTGGCGCTGGGGATAATGAAAGATTTTTTTGGCGGAAAAGTTGGCGGTGGGGAAAATGGAAGATTTTTTTGGCGGGAAAGTTAGTTTTTAATTAATAATTAAAATTCTAATTAAAAATTCGAAAAAAGAAACCCCAGGTGCACATTCCCAACCTACAAGGTATACATGTACCAAATTTGGTAGCTGTATGTCAAACTGTCTGGCCTGTAGAGCGCCAACACACACACACACACACACACACACACATTGAGCTTTATTATAAGTATATAGATAGCGACAATGTTAATATCTCCTAAATTTTCTTCCCAATAATTTTAAAAGCATCACCTTGATTTTAAAGGATTAAATCAGAAGCCTATTAAAGCCTAATTCCATAAAAATTGTCTGTATTTTTATAGATTTTATTTCTAAAAATTCAAAAATCTTGCAAATACTTTTGTAAATATTCTTCAGAATAGATGTCTGAGATAAATTAATATCCTGATATATTTCTCAACAATCTCTTGTGTATTTTAATGTCATCTCATTTTAAAACTGATGAAAACAAAATATTGATGATGATATGTTATATATCCCGCTGATGATAGAAATTAATGACAAATTACTGAGCAAATAAAGAAAAGTAATGACTGACTGTATTTGAGATAGTTTGAATGCTCATAAATTGGGTAACTAAGCCACAACCGGAGAAAAATATATTATCGTTTATTCCAATTTATATAACGTTTATACTCATACTGAAATTTAAAACCATGAATAAAATTTTCTTTTTTATGCTAAAAGGTAACTTTTGACAGATTTGTTTAATAACCGAAATGACATCATGAAATGGATTTAAAGCTTAGGTTTAAATAAGAAATTTCGAATTTAAAAAAAAAAAATTAATGTTAAGTTTTCCCGAGTTTAAAGAAAAAATGGAAATATATGATTTTCTAGTCAAAAATGTAGAATCAGATTTTTTATTATCTGTAGAGAAGGAATTTAAATTAATGCTAAGTATTCGACCTTTTCTTCCTCTTTTTGGCACAAAGAAAATAAATGTTTTTCAGGAAAATTCCTAAGTAATTTTTTTTTAATTTAAGAGTAAATATTTTTGCATAAAAATAAAGGAAAATTTAAAAATGCATTTATGAATGCTAAACAAATATATATATATATATATATATATATATATATATATATAATATTATTTTTATTTACTTTTTTCCCTCTTTCTGAAATATTTTAAATATGAAATATATTATATAAAATATATTGCTCCGAATTTTTAATCCTCTAATATCAACAAAATTAGTCAAGAAACTAAATATTATAAACCATTTGGTTTGAAAAAGAATAAATTTCGATTCATCTAAATCCACCTTGTACAAAATAATATTTTCGTATGCTATTTTTTTATTATTTATCAAGCCGACGAAACTGACAACTAATTTATTATTCAGTCTTTAAGGAAAAATATAATTGTGTTAAACGTTTCCAGCAAATTGACTGTATCCGCGTAAAAAGTCTAATGATGAAAATATTGATTATTTTTTTTATTATTATTGTTGATGGCACCTGACATCTTTAGGACGTTAAATATACTTTCTGAACTGTTTGGGGGCTGCCAAACGACTTCTATTTTTTGCATCTAATTATTCAATGAAGTGGGGCATAAAAGTACTACATATATTTTTATGCCTAAGGCTGAATAAAATAAAATAAAATAAAACATCATTTTGGTTTGGAGGTTCAGAATCACTGCTTAAAATTAGCATAATCTGAGTGTTTTTTTAATTTGTTGTCATGAAAGACATCACCTTCCTTGAGATAGCATAAAAACATATATAATTAAAATAATTTTTTTCTGTGTTCACTAATTAAGTTCCAGTTATTTAAAAAAATTGTTCAAATAAGAATTTAATTTAATGCACTTGTAACAAAAATGTCAGTTACTCTTTAATTAACATTCCGTATATTGAACAATATTTAAATTTGCTTGGAAATGACAGAAATTTTAAAACCATTTTAAGATATATTTCGGATGGAAAATTGAATAAAAAATATATTTCTATAAATAACGCTAAAGATAAATAAGTAATAAAATGCAAATATTAAAATAATAAAAGTGAAAGTAGTATGAATTTATTCAATATCACTTTAATTTAAAAACGAATTATTAAATCTTAAATGTTATTTTACAAATGATTTTTTTTGATGTGCATAAATGAAACGTAAATGTTTGCATGAATATGCAAAGTTAAAATTTTAAAAAAAGTGGCCAAAATCACTTTATTTTACTTAGAAATTTTCGTAAGCTTGCTTTAGCACATTCGAAAGCTTTCTTAGTTCTTTTACTTAATTATATATCGAAACTTTCAGGGTACTGAGATATATATTTCATCGAATTACAAATACCATAACAATATCTTTCTAAACTAAAATTTCATTAATATATGGAGATATATATATGACTAATATTTGGCATCAACTTTTTTATTACGTCACATATTGTGACAAAATTTCATACTGCTGTTTAATCAAATGAGCTTAATATTCCAGGAAAAATTGTAAAAAAAGCATTCATTATCTATGTTGCATTTATTTTAAATATTAGGTTAGTTTTCTATGTAATTAAGCATTTTTATATTTATAATAATAGCTGCAAAGATATGCTTAGCTTTATTATAAGGAATAATTTCAAACTTCTTAAGATGACATTTTGATATTTAATTAAAATTAACTTATATTCTTGAAGATTTTATTAAATTTTTCAAATTTATTTTGATATTTTTAGATTCTGTAGTAATGGAGAATTCTCCTTGTGATAATAAATATTTTCTGCAATATAATTTTCCATAATTTAAATTGAATGAATGAAATTAAGCTAATTCTTATAAATGAAACTGATAATGTCATTCTTCTAAAGTAATATCAGCATAAAGGATTCTTGAAAGTTCGTATGATTTTTTTTTTTTAGTTTCTATTGCTTATTTGATTGTAGATAATTATTTTATTTAATTATTTTAGACGTATTTGATGACTGACAAACATATTTATCATTAATTAATTAAATTATCAAATGAGCTATATTTTATACTCGTCATTTATAATATTCTATATTGTTTTAAATATTTTATTAGGGAATTTTTGATTTAATCTACAACCTGTGTTTAGTACATTAACTATTATGCTTTAATTCATTTTGTAATCGAGATAGATAGCTGATGGATGATCTTGCTATCATGATAGTAATTTGCATTTTTAATTGCATATAATTTACGGGGTTATGTTAATGCTCAGCAGGAAAAATTTTATGCTTGGTTTAAGGGTTTTTTTTTCTTTTAGTTTGATAAAATTTTGAACTATGTTCACGCAATAAAAAATAAATAAATATTATTATTAGAAAAATAGCGGAAATAAAGCAAAAAGTGATGGGTAAAGCAACAAATTATGGGTGATTATTATCATATATTCACCAATCATTCAAGTAATCACCCTATAGCTTATAGGTTCACCAATTGACACATTTTTTCATATAAGAAGGTTTTCATTTTGAAAATTATTAAATGAAATCTTAAAGTATTAGAAATCATTAGCTTTATTTAGATGCATTTCGAATAATAACTTTACATTTTAATAATTATAACAATCACTACAATTATTACATTCAACATTATTAATAAATAATTTTAATAAACATCCATATATTAGGTTACATTTAAATCGTCTTTACAACATATAATGCGTATACAAAATTTATTAAATATTTATTGCATTTTACTTTCAAATTACATTACGGTTTATATTATGCGGGGGAGCGATATGAGAGCATCGAAAACGATACAAATGTGTTTCAAAATCTTTAACACCTTTTAAAAATTTCTATTTTTTTTTAAATGTTGTAAATTAGATATTTTTAAAGTATATGTCTGAATACAGTCATATTTCTTTAGATTAATTCATGTTAATACGTGTTTCAGAAGTTGATAGAAAAAGATGGATTTTTTTTCCTTTATCAATTTTTTATCAATTTCTTTTAATAAGAATGTTCTGTATTACAGTTTATATTTCTAAGTATAAATTATAATTGTATTCAGAAGTAATTTGATATAAATAAATAATTTTTATTAAATTACATTAAATTAAAATACAACTACTTAAAAATACATATAGCCCTGAATGCACACTTACACGTATTAATAACAAGAAGAATTTGTACATTTTCACACAACTAAAACTCAATTGTAGCTCTATTAATTTCAACTCACTGTAAGTATCAAACGCTAATGATATAAATAATGCTTATATAAATTAGGAATTCAAGCATTTATAAAATAAGTCAGGCTCAGATAAATTTTAGCTATAATTGTATCCTGTTTTGATACATGACCGTTATTATGAACTATAGTCGAAAATATTTGTATAACCACGTTTATAATTTTAAAGCAAAGAAAATTTTTTATGTACAATTAAATCATAAATTGTTTCAATTAGTGCCTGTAATAAAATGGAAATTTCAGTTACAGGAACTATTTTTAAAACGATTTAGATTCCAAATATAATTATTTTATGAAAGTGAATAAATCACACTAGAAAGCAGAAAACATTTGAACGCAGATGATTTCAATACATGCATATCCTTCTGCATTTTGTGCACAAAAATAATTTTTAGAAGAAAAATATTTGAATAAGTAGTTAAAATACTTGACAATTTTTGAGAATTCGATGAGATTTTTCGATTTTGTTTTTTAAAGTATCGGCTCCGTCAAAGGAAAAAAAATATCTACTATACTGAATTTTTTAAATGTGTACATTGTTTTTCTCATCTATAACGCTAAAACGAATGTTATATGTTTCAAGTAATTTAAAAAAGTAGAATATATACTAAATTTGTTTTAAATTTGATTTTCTAAATAAGACATGAAATTGTAAATTTTTGAATTTCATATTTAATTACCATTAATTCCAGCAGTCTAATTAAATTGTTAATGACATATTGTAGTGCAAAAGTGTATTTTCCATTTCATACATCAAGTCCAAATGTGAAAGTAAATATTTCATAAAATGCACTTATATTTAAAATTAATCTATTATGAGCTTCTTGAATAAAAATATTTTCTTACATTTAGGAAAGGGAATTGTTTTCTTTTTTAACATTAATCTAATAATTGTTAACATTAATTTAACATTTATTTTTTTAAACATGAAACATTAATAATAAGTTACAAAGTTGTTTCAGTTATCTATTTAAAACAGAAATGATTTTTTTAAGATGTTATTCTACTTTATAATTTAGCAAAAAATATTAAGCAAATTGTTGCAAGAAATTTCAAATACCATTCTTTTGTCCATAAAGAAAAAAAATATCTCATTGAATTAAATAATGCATTTTCTCGAAACTTCTTCTTCTTATTATTAGTATTTAATTTTTAGCGAATAAACTATTCAAAGCCAAACAAAAACATTAGATGATAAAAATCATTCTATTGCTATTTCCCTCTTTTTTTTTCCTTTCTGCCAGCTTTCCGAACTCATTCCCTAAAGACACATAATGGACAGGATTTTATGAATTTAAATGATAGTAGTATTCAAAAAGGGTAAAACATAAAAGAAAAATGAAAGAAAGAGAGAAAGAAAAAAACTCTCTACTTGTGTAAATGGAAAAAAAAGGAAAAGAAAAAAAAATAATAATAAAACATTCGAAACACAAAATGTCATTTCTTTCAATTTAGCTCTTTTTATTCAGCATTAAGAAGATATCTGGGACCTGAAGGTGAACGGAAAAAAGAATATATTTTTAATGATGTGCCTGTAAAAGTATAGAAAGCCCAACCCTCCCCAGCTGTGACGTAAAATTTCAAGTTCTGAATAATAAGTAACGCTCGCCAGAACTAACAAAAGAAGTACTTCGCAATTTAAGCAATAAATAATTAGCATGCCCGTTTCTCTAGAGGCTCCAGGAGAAGATTAGAAGCTTATTGAAGTTTGGCTATGCCTAATTAGAGCTTTTTCTCTTAAAGGAAATCTTATTGGACCCCCTCAAAAGCAGGCGCGCACAGCTAATTATCACTAAGGCACTTTCTTTCGTTTAATATTAACGATAACTAGACTTTCTTTCTTTTTTTTATTTCAGTTTCATTCCTTCCCCTGCTATAGTTTGTCACGCATTTTTCAAGAAATCCTTCAGCTTTGATTTGGGAATTCACCTCCCTAAGAATTTACGAGGTATTTTCGATAGTAATAAAGGATGAGGTGTGTTTTAAAGCTTTTCGTTCTTAAGAAATTCTAGGAGAACCATTGGAATATATTTTGTAGTTTTCTAGGGAATGTTTCAACTTTTTTTTTCTCGCATTTTATTGAAGAAAAGAGTTTTCAGCTACTTTAAGAAAGCAAATGTTCTAAGACGGAGCGGTTTTGACTAGTCTGCTGTTTTAATGAGACTTCCTTACACTCGATAAATACGAGTTACCTTTCATTTTTCCATTTTCATAAAGTTTATTCCGAATATTATTTGCTGTTTTGAAATATTTAAGAGAATGACTGATCACTGTTGGGTATGAAATATAAGGATTTTTGAAGATGCATTTTTGTCATTAAGATACAAAAAAGTACAAAACGAGAGTTTCTAATTTCATTGAGACAAATTTGAAAAATTAAATAAATGCTAGTATGATCCAAGTTGCATATCGTTTTACAGCTGAAAGAATAATATATGAAAATATATTAGAACACGTTTTAACAGAGTTTAATTGAAAAAGAATGAGAAATTATTTGAAAGTATATTTTGATTTTTGAAATAGAACATATTTGAATAATTTTTAAATATTAAATCTAACATTTCTCAAATGTTTCATGAAGTCTAATAATATTCTGAACATTGCGATAAAACATCTAAATTAACAGAATAATCAGGAAAGGAATAATGTTTGTTTTTGAGAACTAGTAAACCAGCTTATTTAAAGAATTAATGTTACGTAACAAAATTAACACTAAGTAAAAATATAGGAGGATAGTTTATATTTCATAAAAATGATAAATTAAAAGAATTCTTATTTTTTTCAGAACCACATATAAGAAAATGATAGGAAATTGAAATAAAATTTGTTGTATATGAGTTGGAATATTTCTGAGATAACTTATAATTCACAAACAAATGATAGAATAAATAATTTGACTGTTTAATTCAAAATATAATTATGAGCATTCAGGACAAACTGACATTTCTGACTGAAGAAACAAAGTAGGGAAGAGATAAATTATAAAATTAAAATAAAATGGGGTGATTTCTTATAAATTAAATTTATTTACTAATGTTGTTTGCACTATTTAGATTATTAAGATATTTTTTAGATAATTAATATTATTTAGAAAAAAATATTGCTTTGTAAAATATTAAATTAATATTCCAAATTTTAAACATATAATTATTAGATGCATTTTAAATTTTTAAATCGGTTACTTTTAAACAATTATTCTGTAAATTTCTTTCATCAATTTAATATTAACATATATAAAATGAAAAACTTAAAATTCAAATAATCATTACACATGGCATTTGTAAATAGCGATACGTTTGATTAAAATAATTAAATCCTTAAAAGTATATGAAATTATTATTTTTTTTTCTTAGAAAAGCATTAAAAACTAAACACAAACGTAAAGAGTGAAGATAAATAGAATAAATATCAAAGTCACAAGAATGAAAAATGGAGGAATGGTTTTTCTTATTACTGACTACATTATAGAAATTCGAAGACTAGGAATAAAGGAAATCAATTCGAAACCGATTAAATTCCCATTTTTTCTTCCACATATTTTAAGGATTAGACTGAACTTAAAAAGCAAAGCCAGATAAATCAAGAAATTATTTTTATACTTCAGATGGAAATTTCTATAATTTTAACTGTTTAGTTCGAAACATCGACCGATTTCTTTCCTTCCTTTTTTGTGAAACATTTAAAGAAATAATAACATAGAGGAGGTGATTTTGTTGTAGCTCTGTATTTACAAATTTTAAACCTCCTCATTTGGACCTAACTTGTTTGGATTATGTGATTTTTTAAATTTCATTTTCGAACACTCTTTGTCATATTTTGTGATATCATATGGTCATTTTTAAATAGCATGTTACGATTATTATTTTACAAGTCCATCTGAAGACATTCCATCACTCTTCATTTCTTAGAGCGCTATAAATGTAGTAATAGGACAATTGAAAAACGTTAATTAAATTATTTTGAAAATGGTTAATGAATTTGAACATCTATTCAAAATGAAAAATTGAATAAATTATACAGTGTATTAAGACATATTAAATAGCAAAAATAGCAAGAGAAGTAAAAATGTGGATTTAATATGTCCTTAATAACAATTGGAAATGATACTATATTGTTTGGAACACACACACACACTAAAATATGATATAATTTATTTGATAACACTTGATGTGTAAGCCTTCGAGATAAAATTATTCTAAAACAATAAGCACAAAAATAATTGCAAAATTTATCATCTTCTATTAGTTAATCTATTTTTCTGTATCATAGTTATATATATATATATATATATATATATATATATATATATATATATATATATATATATATATATATATATATATATATATATATATATATATATAAGTAACCAATCTTAAGTAAGAAAAAGTTTGAAAACGAAACTAAAATGAAAACGAAACAAAAACAGTTTCGAAATCGCAACTAAAATTTATAACCTATTTAAACTAAAACCAAAAAAGAGCTTCATAGTATTTAGAGAGCGCAATTGCAGCTACTTCTAAAACACAGATGAATTGATACAAAAGTATTAGAATCAAGTAAATAGGAAAAACAAAAAAATCAAATAAAAATTAAACCAAAAAAAATTATAAAAAATATATAAAATATATAAAAAAAGAATCCGGCCTGAAGACTTTTTCAAGGGTCACCCTCAGGCAGGGATTCAAAGAAAGGGATTTTTTCTGTGAGGAAATACAGACATTGTCTAATAATGATTCCTCGTGACCCGAAAATCCCCTGAAATTATGCTCAAGAGATATACCATTTTAACAGAAAGGAAATATAAAACAACAAATTAGAAGAAATTAACCACAACAAAGTAAAAATACAATAACAAAAATAACAATAAAAACAAAAAATAACACTAAAATTAAAAATTAAAAACGAAAAGGCCAGTACATACCATCAACAGTCAAGGAAACTTTAAACTATCGATTGTGATTCCCTGTTTTTAAAAAACTAGCGGTAAATTATGTAAACAGATGTAGGCTCCCAGCGCCATCTATTGAGTGATCCAATATGCAAGGAAAGTTCTATTTTTATTTAAGCCAAAGGATTAATCCCAAACCATACCTTGTTTAATTAAAAAATTGACATTACAGTAATTTCTGGGAAATTCATTTTTAATTAAATTTTTAAGGAGGTTGTTTGATGCTTCAATATAAGAATTTTTATTATTGCAAACCCTTTTGATCCTGTTAACTTGTGAGAAAATTAGATTTTTGATTCTTTTTTATATTTTTTATAATTTTTTTGATTTTTTAAATTTTTATTGATTTTTTGTTTTTCCTATTTACTTGATTCTAATACTTTTGTATATATATACCTTGCCAAAGCTCAATAAAAATTAAATTGATTTAAAATAAAGTTTTATTTTTGAATAGAAACAGTTTCATATTTTGTTTTAAATTTCATTAAGTGTTACTGATGCAAGAGTGAAAACTTTACGCATGATACATAAAATTCAGAGTTAATTGATATTTGTCAGTATTTAGAATAATATATTATTAAGAAGGAATAAGTTATGATGTTTTAGAAAATTGTCAAATATTTGTATTAAAATGGTAAATTGTTGAAAAATATTAATGAAAGCCAGAAAAAAATGCATTAAGAAGAAAAAAGATTTCTCTTTTAAAAGACCGAAAAGATGAACTTATGGAATGTTTTGAATTTATGCAATGGTTTTTTTACCATTTCTTATAATTATCATAAAATAGTATAAGATTATAAGCAATACTCATTACTTATAATCTTATACTATTATCAGTAATTATCATTACTTATAATCGATGATCTTATTCGAAGATAGATTAAGAAATGATGTTGCTAAATTAAGAGGATGGAAAAAAACAGTTTTCAAAATTCAGCTATAGCGCAAAAGTCTCCCCTCCCCTTTATTGCAAATAGTAATCAGAATGTTTTATTTTTATTTTTTTATCAAAGTGTTAGCATGCTTAAAATGATATAAGATTTTTGTTTCTCCCTTTTATATATCTGCAACTAGCAACGAAATTAACAAACTAAAGTAAATGAAAATATTCAGCAAAAAGTGTGAAATGTTATAGTCAAATATACTTGAGAAGCTCTGCTAGACCATTTTATCTCCTTTGAATGATTCAATCTCCTTTTTTAATAGCAGCTTTGAATAGCATTATTACATAATGCTCAAACTGATACAAAATTTTTCAACTAACCAACTTGTGCTTTGATCATAAAACTGTGTTATGCTTTGTTTATATATGCATTTAAAATATATCCATGAAAGCCCAGAACTTTCTAAAAAGAGAAATTATTTGTTCATAAGTCTTAGAAAACTTTAGTGGACGCGAGAATATAATTTCAGGATATATTTTTGGTAATATATACAGGAAATAAGCAAAATTTCACATAAATGTAACAATAAGCACTTCAGTATTGTCATAAAATATTATATTATGTTGATTACAGTGACATTTCTTTAGGCATTTGAAGATGTATGTATTTTTTTAAAGAATAATTTTTTAGTGACGATTTCTGGAAAGTCACTTTCTGTGCTGAAAAATAACTATATGTAAAACGATACTTTGTTTAAGGATTATAATTTAAATGATCACATAAAATACGCACAGTTATGTTTCTAAAATACCCTACAATTTGTAAGAGTGTAATGATAAACGAAATATGAGTGAATCTTTATAATTGTCTAGTCTTATCTCATTTGTACTGATAGTGTGAAGATATTTATATGTAAGTGAAAAAATGGAAACTAATTAACAGCCCCACCTGCAGGTTTTAGTTCAAATAAATTTTGTATAAATGCAGAGCAATTGCATTTTAACAAAATAATTGTAATGATACGGAACCACTCACCCTAACAAAATTAAATGATGCCAAAATGTGAATTGAAACATTTTTGAAGCTCAGCAAATTCCAACTGTGTGATATTTTAAAAAATGAAGTTCTGCAGGCAAGGTAATATAAATAGTATTTTTCAATCTTATAAGCAATAGATGCCACTAAGTTGATATCTTAATAAAAAATCAATTAAAAATTGAACAGAAACATTGCAGTAAGTGTTATCAATTAAGCATTTAAGATTTTCTTTCAAGTTTGCAATAACATATATTAATCTTTCTCGAAGCATGTTTCTTTTTTTTTCTGGCTGTAGATAATTGAATTTAATTGAACAGATGAAAAATGAAATATATCTTTTTTTAAATGTCATAGGCTGCATTATTACGTAAGATAAAAATTGAATATATATCTATGTTCAATGAAACTGCTGACAAGAAAATCAGAATATTGCAATTCAGAATTTCATTATTGATACTTTTCAAGAACACACTTTTATACTTTACTTTTTCACTGATACTTTAACTCAAGTCTTTTGTGAATTCATTGACGGAATATGTTAAGAACGTTGACAAAAAACTTGGACGTTTCTCATTTTTTTATTTAATTTTTTTGCTTAAATTTTACCATTCATTGTGAATGAAATATTTAATTTAATATTACCTTTATCAGAATTTAATTTTCAATAAGAATCAAAATATTATCATAAGATATTACTTTTCCTGTGGCCCTATTTTTATTTTCAAAATTGTCATTATTTGTAACTAGATACCCATCATTATTCATCAAGTACATGCAGATGCGCAAAAACTCATATTTGTGTTTTATGATTTCCAATTTAATCTCAAAGTAAACATACAAATAAAAATTATATTCGAACAATTAAATATTATATTTAGATTTATTTTATCATTAAAATAAATCTTTGAATATCATAATTAATAGTATTCATAAAAACAATGAGATTCAGCAAACATGATCTTATTCCCCCATACTGAATTAATTTTATAGGAAAAAACCTATATATATATATATACTGTATGCTATTACAAATTTGAGCTTCTTTGACTTCTTATCAAGTTTGTTTCCCCATTTCAATCTACTTTACTTTAAACGAATTTTCTGAAAACTGGAAATCATATTTGAAACTTCAACAGAAAATTTCGATTAAAAAAATCCATCCAATTAAATTATTTCACGTATCCCTAGTAAAATCTCGTTACTTCCTTTCCAAGAAAACTTAATTAAAATTCCAAACTGAATTAAAGTTTGAAAGTCAGACAAATGCGGTTTCAATTATCTGGAACATTTATTCATTAATTTTTAACCATTTAAAAATTAAATTAGTCTGTTTGAAATGTGCAAGCAAAATTAGTATTCGATACGATATCTGTAGTATTTCAGCTGAAATTAATTAGTTTATAATATAATAATAGAATCATATATTATATGAAAATATAAATATCTATTTTAATTATGTAACTATTAGAATATAATTAAGTTTAAAAAATGATTAGCATAATTATTTAGTTCGAAACTCATTAATTCGATAATGTTTCATCCAAGGCAACTCTATAGGGATTGAATAATCAAATGCTTAATTAAAGATGCTTAGACTTTTTATATTGCTGATTCTGTATATATATATATATATATATATATATATATATATATATATATATATATATATATATATATATATACCATTAATTTTTATTATATATATAATGAAAAAATTATATGTAAAAATAAAAAAAAAAGATTAAGTTCTGAAAAATAAGCTTATTTTGCCAAATTCATTTATTTAATAACTTTATGAGTTTGACTTTTGTACCTTAATTTATATGAATTTTGTTTAGTCAGGCCGAAAAACTACTTTCAGACCATTAAAATCGAAAATGAAAAAGTTCAGACAGGGTAAAGGTTTAATGATAGGAATAAATGACAGCTTATTGATATCCGGAAAAAAAGTTTTTAATGACCTAAAATATATACCTATTATGGTTTTGGTATTATTAAATGTTCTATTGAAAAAAAGTACTAATTTATTATCTTTATTATTATTAATTCTTATTCCGTATTCTTTTTGGTACTCTAAAAGCCCGTCACGCTGCTGACCGCTGTGTCATTATTATATTTTTTTTGAAAAGATGACTCATTAATCAGCAATGATAAGAAGTGAAGTGTTATCTGCATTACTCTTGGATTTTATATTAAGAATTTAACTTTTTTTTTCTAATGGGTAAAAGAAATGATGCTTCAATTGTGTTCGAGGGCATTAGAATTTTTAAAATGAAGGAATCTTTAAATTTATAAGACAGATAGATTCATTTTTAGGAATACGATTAGATAAAAAAAAAAAAAAAAAAAAAAAAAAAACATAGGTAGTTATTACTTAAAAAGTTTAAATACATTTTTTTTTTTTTTGCCTTTGCTTAAATAGTTCCTTTTATGATTTTGAATTTGAATGTAGAATTACTGTAATCATTGATCATTTGTAAGAAAGTAAATATTTTTGTACATTCAGATACCTTTTATATCTCAAAGCATAATATTATTCATTCTTGCTCAAAAACATAAATATTATACCATACCTATTATTTTGAAATTCATTTTTTAAAACCAAGTACAATTTTAATGACCTTACATTGCCAAAACAATTAATGATAAAAAAAAACCGAAAACAAAACTTTTTATCGAAATTAACAAGGAGTTAAAAGTTTTAATTAATTTCCAATCAGTAAGTGATGTTGCCCTAATTTTTTTGAAGAGAAGGGTTTTATTGAAAGCTTTTTCGCTCTAAAAGCACCATAAATAAAAGAGCCTAAGAAATCCTGCTGTAAACATTCTAGTTTTTATTGAAAGAATCCTGCTTACCGCATGCATTTGACAAATGATGGGTTGTAATTTCGGTGGGAATGCAATGAATTTCTAAGAGTAAATTGATTTGAATTTTTTATTTACTTCTTTATTTTATTTGACAGCTTTCTCGCAGAAAAAAAAAAATGAAAAACTTGCTTTAATTAGCATGATAGATAAAAATGGAATGGAGGCGTTAGATATAAAAAAGAATTAAAAGGGAAACAGCTTGAATTGGGGAAAAAATCAAAAGCTAGATTAAAGAATAAAATGAAGTGAAAATAATTTACCGGGAATATGAGCTAGTAAATAAAACACTAATTAATCGTATAGATATATTATTAAAAATTTCATAAAATTCATTCTTATCAGACAAGGAAAAATGCACATAATAAATTAATAATTACAAGCAACAATTTATTGAGTAATTTAATTGAATTTTTTATAATAAAATTCATGTTGTTCACATTATTGTTTTCTTTTAAATTTATACTAAGTCAATTACTTATTAATTTTCAATATTTCATTTCTGCAAAAAAATTTCCTTATTGAAACTTTGTTGCAAAAAATAGCATTATCTGTCAAATACGTTAGTTATGATTTTTTCATAAATACGAAGAAATTAATTTTTGTGAATCGTAAAGAGGAGAAGAGAAGAAGACATAAGAAAGATATATGCATTTTTATAGATATCTGAGAAGGTACATTATTAAAGATAAATGCTATATTTTCGAGTGACAAAATTATTTTTGTTGTGTTGTAGGAAATGATATTTTTCCTTAACTGATATTTGGAAATTATGAAATATTTCAAAATATTAAAAGAGAAGAATTACTTGAATAGAAGATATTTTTTAAAAATTATTTAAGAATCAGTGCAACGCAAATTATAATGTACAATTAAGTCGCTTTCACAAAACTGTTGCAAATAATCACCTACGATGTTTGAAAATTTATATTTCTGTTTTGAAATCGTTCCTGTACAGCATCTGAGAAACTCCTTCCTTTCTTGACATAATGTGCAAGAGATATATGATTTCATAATTTATATACATTTATATGCTCTTAATATGTTCAGTAAAGTAGACTGTTGAAATTCCAAGTAGGATTTTTTTTTTATATTTCAAGATATTATTGATTGGCATTAACAGAATATTATTCCACTTAAACGCGAAGCTTAAGAATTTCCTTTTCGAATATTATAGTTCCAATGTCTGTCAATAACACAGTAATTATTTCTCGTCATTAATGTAAGATTAATATATAGTGGATTAGGAAAATAATTCTTATGCATTATTTCGACCCTTTATAATTTCTAAATATATTTTTTATGTTCCTCTTATTCCTTCTAGTGTTTTATATGCATCTTTTTCGTTTAAATGGAATTATTCTTGCATGTTTTCAATAAAGTATAATACATATACATATATAATATGCGAAGAAAAAATCTGAATTCTCAAATATTTATTATCCAAACACTATTAAATATCAAACTTTTCATTATGACATAAATTATTTTATAACTTTATTTATGAATTTTAAAATTAAATATATAGCCACTATTTTGTCCCATTATCTAACACATGTGAGTGTGATTTGAAAATCAATGTTAAAATTCTATTTAAATATATGCAAAAAAAAGAACAAAAAGAAAACATAGCAGTAAAGAAAAACTGCTTTCACATTACTTTTATCTGACTAAATAGCTAATTAATTTTGTATTAGAAACTATTTAAATTCAAAAGAAGGGAGTAAAATTATTTTAATTGCTTTTGGTAATTAAAAATCATCGTAATTAGTAATGGTATTAAAACATTCAAGAAAAAATAATTTAATTTATTTTTCTCTTGAAATGAAACATTTAAACATATCGCGTGTCTTATTTCCTATTCCTTGTGTTTTGTTTCCTAAAATAAGCAGAAAATCAAAATGAATATACTTAAATGTCTTTTAAAAGAAATACCAAATTGAATAGCTCAAAGAAAATGAAGAATTTCTTTTAAATAGGTGGACGTAAACTGTAGAAAGTTTATGTACTATTTTCCAAATATGATAACTAACCAAAAACAAAAATACATTTTTGCAAATAAATAAATAAATAAAATAAACAAGTTTAGGATAAACAAGAAATAATTTTTTTAATATTTCTAATTTTAATTTGAAGTCAAATTCTCAATAAATCAGTAATACAAATTATAATTAGTAACTGAAACATAATTAAATTATATGTAGTGCACAGAATTTCCCTGATTTTCATGTGGATGAGTGAATTGTTTAATTTTTTAAAAATTGTATCAGATATATAAAGACGCAATTTAAAAGACCTATATATATATATATATATAATATATATATATATATAAATTAAATAAAATACACAAAGGCAAAATTATATATATACATATAATTCTGCGTCCTTTTTTGTGAATGTATGATTTATGTATGATTTTAGTTTTGTTATATAACGTACGGTGCTCCCTTTACTACAAATATCTGTTTTTATAAGTGTTATAAAATAAGCATATTATCTTACAAACTGTACAAATTGTTCATATATCAGGAATGTATTAAAAATGATGTAAATCGTAAGAAACCTATGTGTAAAATGAAATTTTTTTGACAAGGTATCAAAAGCTGATATATTCTCAGTGAGATCCGTATAATGAATATGGTATTAGTACCAGATTACTAATCCATAATTCTTGATGCAATCGAATATGACAACTTAATAGTTTTCTATATTATTATTAATTTTTCAATTACCTTTAATTAACATGCATTAACTATTTTTTTTTCTCAATTTGTGCTAAAGTTTGTTACAATATTAATAAATCATATTTTAATTTATTGTTGAATTTTGAAAGGGAATTATAGTTAACAGCCTGATACGAATTATATTAGAGTCAGAATGCCACATCTGGCCATAATGGTTTACTGAAAAACAATATTAATATTATGATATTCATGCCTAAATTTGTTTAAATTGATGCTATCTATACTTCAAAATTACTGTCAAAAGTACTGGTCAGCATTTATAAATGAAATAACAACTCGCCGTGATATATTATTTTACGGCTATCTGAGAAATATTTATTTGATCTTTGGAAAAAAGTGATTATCATTTTCAGATGGTTGTATAAATTTTTAAATCTGCGAATCCTTAGTGTAAGTACCTTTTGTTAAATGCACAATTTTTTTTAATAATTATTATTATTTATTTATTTATTTAAATTGACGCAAAACATCTTCGAATGTACTGAAATTTTTAAGTTAGAAGCTAAAAATATATCTTTTTATGTAGATTTTTTTTAGTTTTCATTGATAAATGTACTTAAAAACTGATAGATTTATCATTGAAAAAATTATACCTAGTTTGGAAATTTTATAATATTGTGTTGTAGATTTCTTCCCTTCATGATTTTTTTATTAATGACATTTTAATAAAGATGCTTTGATAATTTTCAAAAACTACATACTATTATTTAATTAAAACATTGAACTTCTTATTTTGATAACGAGGTGCAGAAATAATTTTTATATATAAAACTTCAAATAAAATAAAATAAAAATAATATCTTTGTAATTTACCCCAAATAAATGCTATTGAACTATTGCCGTTATGCTATTTCCCCTTAATCACATGGAATTCCAATTCAAATGCATAATTAGAAGTCTATTTTATTGACTTTAAAATGCATTTAATTTCAATAATAATCATAATTGATAGTTAAAATATCCTCTATTGAATTATTTTACCTTTATAATATAAACATAGATTTTTGATAATTTTCATTTTGAGTTTGCCTTTTTCTATTTCAATATAACTATAAGGAAATACTTATCTACAATGTAATTGTAGGAATCATTGTGCAGCAAAATGACGTCTTCACAGCAACCCATGATGGATTTTCTACAATTAATCAATGCATCCTCAATAAAATAAATTAAAATGTAATTTTTTTAGAAAGATTTTCTTGTTACATGCAGGACATCTAACAAAAACTATTTATCTTTCAATTTAAAAACTGTTATTAATTGATAAAATGTTTAAAATTTTCTGAAAATATCTTTTTTTAAATTTATTGGCTCTTTATGCTATATAAAAATGCATGTCAAACCTTTATTTCTATACTGTTCAGAGACTATTCTGTCATGTTAGGTTTTTAAACAATTCAAAAATTAAGAATTATAGACCAACAAGATTATGAACTTCTTTAAAAATTCTTACTTCGAAGCATATTTCTTTGTTATTTGTACTATGTTAATAAATAGCTTTTTAAGAACAAACATGTATGCAATATACATATTTATTCTCATAATATCTTCTGCATAAAGTATGTGCAAATTTTAATATTTCATCATTTTTAAGATTTTCAGGATTTAATTGCATTTCATTGTGTATCATGAATTTATTCGTAATTCTTTTATTTAAATGATTTAACATTCGCTTAATGAGACAGAAAATAATAATTTGATTATTTATTATTTTCTGTCTCATTTTAATTAAATTAAAAATTAATGCTAATATTTATACTATTATAAAAATACGTATATGCCATTCTTTCCCATTCTTCACACTGAGTTCAAGTATATCACTAATTAAATTTAATTGAATTGCACTTGACACACACAGGAAAAATAAACGTGTACTTGTTTTATTATTCATATTCGGACTATTTGCAAGTGCTTATCTAATTTCTTATAAATATATCTTGCATTCACTTATATTTAAATAAGTTGAAATAAATTTTTAGCAGTCAAATCGATAAAGCAAGAGCCTGAATTAACTGAATACATTTATCCATGCTCATTAGTTTTGTTTTTCCGTAAGGCACCCATCTTTCGACAGAACCTTTTCCCATTCCACTCGAGGAAATTAAATTTGTTTACATCCTACATAATTTTTTTCATCTAATTAGATGAAACTCAAAATCCAATTAAGAGAATACTCCTGACGCTCACTCTTCTCGTTATTCACGAAAGAATAAAGAGTCAGAAATATATTTGAATAATCCCCACTGTAATTAATAATTTTTGAAGTAAATTTCTATATAGCGAGTCATTATTAGTTTAGTTTGAAAAATTCTCAAAGGGTGCAAAATCTAATGAAGTTCTTTTTATTTCTTTTTCTTTTCAGTGTTGTATCAAAATTTCGAAGCGCGTGTTTATGATGAATTTGTCATAAGAGGAAATATTGGAGTCCTTCACTGCAACCTGCCAAGTCATGTCAGAGATTATGTGAAGGTGACTTCCTGGAAACGAGACGATGGATTAGTTATTCTTCAACAGAGAAATAATGGTAAGGAAATAGTGAAAACATCAAAAATGTATTAATAAATTTTACAATAGAATGTTTCAAAAACATGAATTTAATCTGCACATCATTTTACAATACTTTTCAAATCCTACTGTTTAACGATTAGAGTGATAAATTTATCTTGATTATGGAGTAAAAACGTTAAAATATTTTCAAGTCTTTCTGAGTATTTTCATTTTACATGGAATTGCTTATACTTCTTTCTCCTCATTATCAGTAATTCATTTTATCACATGAGAAAAAGAATGGATACAAATGGAAATGGATAGAACAAAGTTTCTAATGGGCAGCCATATTTGATTCACGGATGTAGTGGTGTCTTGAATGTTAATAGAGCAAAATTCGTAAAAATACCTATGCAAATATTTTTTACAATGGCTGCGCTTACCCTAGTAGCATACAAATTTTGTATAATATTCTATGGTATTCATGAATATTTAAATTGTTGTATAATATTTTGGAATATTGATTAATATCATGTAATATCATACAATATTATGCAACCAGTATGTGCTTACTGGGTAATATCAATAAATAAGCAAAATAATTTTAATTTATTATGAACACCTCAAAAATCTTGCTTTGCCTACATACTTGTTTTCTGTCATTACAAAAAAATCACAATATCAAACTAATGATCAAATGAACATTTGTTATTTCATTGAGGTAACCGGAAATATTGTGTGGATATCTAAAACTGATCACAAATAAGTAAGTAAATAAGTATTAATTAAATTAAATGAATAATTTTGGAATATTCTCCAGCAAATTTCTACAATGACGAACATTTTTCAAATAAAAAGTAAATAGATGTATTTTAGATAATCATTTAAAATAAATCTTCCTTGCAACGTTTTCATAAAATTAATGCATCATCTCTTCAATCAGGAAATAATTCTAAACCAATATTTATTTATGATTATTTAATTATTTGTTTGAAAAGAAGAATGAAACAGAAAAAATATCCTCTTTTTCTGCTTTTATGAATTAAAGAATAGCCCTGTGTCTGGACTTACTCTAAGTTAAAAATTTAAGAACATGTTTCTAGAAATCCTTAGAAGTGAACAAAAATAAACTCTGCGAAAATTCAGTAATTTCAAAGGGAATAATATAATTTAGCGACTGCCTAATGGTCCCAAGACTCTTATTTAAAATATTTGAAAGCAAACATAAAAAAAGACATGCCTAGAGAGTAAATTCAATTCACTTAATTCAATCTACTTTAATTTGCTTTAACTTTTCCTTAATTTATTTAACTATATTTTTTAAAACCCATTTTGCTTATACTCAAAGCAGATATGCTAGGTTTTTGAAAATCCTCTAATGGAGCTTGATATCTATTTCACTTATCAAACAAACTACTTAACTCTAATTCCAAATGGTAATGGCTTCCTTTGAACTAATATTCTTTTTTTAGAAATTTCAGTAAGACTTCTTTAATTCAGATGTATCTGTAACTGGAATTTATATTTTACTTGGATAAAAATATACGCCTATTCAAATTAAGATGAGTTGGGAAATAAGTAAGAAGGGTATCTAGAGATACTAATGAATATTATTCGATTATAATAGAAAATTAAATAAAGTATTATTTTTCGGGGAGGGGGTAATTCATTCCTGTTCAGACGTTTCCATGATGATGGAAAGAAATGAATTTTAGAAATATATAAAGGGATTCTATTTCATTTTTTTAGGCAAATTGCACATAAGAAATCATTTCTATAAAAATTAATTTACTTTCATATAATTTCTATAAAATAAATTTTTAAAATGTGTAATTTTTCCTCGCATTTTTATAGATTTTTTTACATATATTTATTTTTACTAAGCATTGAGCCATAAATCTTCATTTTTCAAACAAGTTTGTCATCTTTAAGCTGATATGATTTTATAATATTAGAAAATTTTATAAGGTATATAGTCATTAACTGCTTATTCGTCTTAAATATTTCGATTTTTGAAGATGTTCTTTTCAAGCATTAAAAATATAACAATGCTTTTAATTTTTTTTTAAAAAAAACGTTTTATCAACTTGATACTTAGCGATTACAGGAACTGATAATTGAAAATTTATTTCCAACACTTTCATTATTATATTCAAAACATGAAATTATTTGGTTTCAAAAGTGAATGGAATTCATAATGATTGTATTGAAATTTTAGGAACATAGGGTTATTGTTAATCTATCTTTGAAGGAAATAAGAACTGAAATTGTTTCTAATATCCATTATTATATACAAAACATGAAATTCAAAAGTGAATTCAATACACATTTGCTATATTTCAATTTTAGGAACAAGTACTTATTGTTAATCTGCCTTTGAGGATAATCACAAGTGAGATGAATCGTAGAAAAAAAAATGTTTTAAAATTGATTTTTCAGTCCTTATTTAATATGAAGTTTTTGATTTCAATAATTTATAAAATTAATCAGAAGAAAAAGTCAATTTAAGATCATCTCAGTACTTATGAGTACAAATGAAGAAAGAAAATAAATAAATAGTATAGTTGTAAAATATAATTAAACCTATTTTTAAAATTTATTAGGTAATTATTGCATTAAATAAAATACGCATCACTTGTCTTTGAAGTCATTCAGGAAAAATTATAACATCTCATATATATATATATATATATATATATATATATATATATATATATATATATATTTAATTATTCATATAATTAAAGTTTTGAAAAAATTTCCTGAATCGAAATTTACAACTTAAGGTGGTAATTATTTGTAGAATTTTAATAGCATGAGGTTTAATAGTCTGCTTTAACATACTCTATATTTCGTTTATAATTACGTATAGCAAGCGATCTAAAATTTTATTCTATTAATTAATGATTATGGATGCGTTTAATCTAAGAGATATAAAATAAATTATCAATTGAAGCAAAAATATTTTTCTGAACTATATGTCACAAAAAATGTTAAAATTGTTCGCTATAGTTAAATTAGAACTAAGCTTGTACATAATTTACGTAATTTGTATTGAATTTGTGAAGTTCGCTTGATAATCATTTAAAGAATAAAGCAATGTACAATTATTCCAATTTCTTTTCAGACAATGATCGCTATGCTGTTTATCCATCGGGAGAATTACATATTCGAAATGTCGACTATAGTGACAGCCATTTTATGTATAAATGCCAAGTGAGGAATTCGTTAACAAGGCAGTCCAAAGAGAGTTTATCGGGAGGAAGACTTATTGTAACAGGTATGTCTATTTAAGAATAGTTGACTTTCACTTAGTAGTAGGCTTTTATTACCAAGACTTTACTGCAATTATCTTTGTTCGAAATACAAATTAGATATTTATTCTAATTAGATAATTAGCATTCAGATACATTAAAGAGGCTTCTTTTAGGTGCATAATTATCTGATTTTGTTTCTAATAGTTTATTTGCGACTTTAGCTGTAATGAATATCTTTTATTTATTGATAAAATGTTTTCTCTTGAGTAATAATATTTATGTAACGCATTTAAAACTATAAGACAGCTTCTGATAATGAAAATGAAAACGTAATTAAACATTTAAATCGCAAAAAGTTATTTGTATGAATACGAAGTTAAATGCGTTACAATAAATGATATCTAATAACGGTAAATGAAGTTATTGTAATCCAAATGAATATAATAGTGGTTTGCATATTCTGTAATTTTATCATTTTATGATATTATAGTTACTTTTAGTTTTTCTTCTTACATCTGATAACAATGTTTGCGTCTGCAATAATATTGACATATTTTCTTAAATGTAAAGAATTCGATATAACTGTAAGTATGTACTCAAACAAATATGAAACACTGAAATATGTTTAATGCTTAAAAAAATAAATTATCTATAAAAAATATTTATCTATAAAAGAAACAATAATTAACAAGGAGTGATTTATTTCTTTTTTAATTTGAAAAATTCATTTAGTTGAAAATTACTTACTGCATACTCTATCAGAAACGCAAGTCAATCTAAAAAAATAACTGGAAGAGAGTGAGAGAGAAAGTAGCTAGCGACTAAGTGTAGCAGTGATTAAGTTGTAACACGCACGTTATATAATTATAGATATATTTTTCTTTTTTTAATTTTAGGCAGAATAATCGTTAAACAATTGTCGTGAATTTGATGATGAACCGTATTACATCAATACAATCAGTGCTCAACCGAAACGGATTATAAGAGGCTATAAACTCATATTCCATTTTGGCTGGTAAATGGAGAAAAATATATTTCTTAAATGTCCATATTAAGTTGGGTTAGATAATCTTTTCTAAACACATTATGTTTTTCTTATCATTTTTAAATAGAAGAAAAACTTAATACACAGTTTGTCTATGTGTTAAGGTGGTTTTTTTCTAATCTTAATATTGTTTTATAAATTTATAAAGTTCAAAAGCATGTAAAGTACTAAAGTACTCTACTTCAAATCCCGGAGCTAGTTGAAAAATATTGCAAGTTGTAAAATTTATAACGGTTTTTTTGTGAATTATATAATGCGTTAAATACTAATAAATGCGCTCAAATGCAGGATATCCCCTTGTGAATTTCACAAAGGCACAAATAAAATCAATGAGCAAATAAAAATTCCTTATAATTTGATTACCTGATTAAAAAATGGATAAAAATATGATGATGCAGTTAATTGAAAAATGAAAACAAGGAAAAAGGACAAAGAAAATGCTGGAGAATAAAAGAAATTTGAAAGAAAAGAAAATGAAGCAACAGATGGAAGAGGAATTTTCACTAATATACAGATTCTAAGAGAAAAAGAATGGTTTTGTTTAACTTAAGAAGATGCTTTCAAATATGCTGATATCATCAAATTTTAGTATTTTACGTTAATGTACTTATTATTTTCTACATAGCATCGACATCCTATGAAGCACTATTATGGTCTTAGTGAAACATAATAGTTAAATTTCAGAAGTCGGCAGATGACGAAGATGACGCCTGATCAGGCATCTGCGGTATCTCTCTTTCGCACCACACTGAGAAAAATGCTTTCAGCTTAGAAAGATTTTGCAAATACCTAGCTCTTTTACTGCGTTGTTCTTCACAGGAATCAGCATCGAATCAGGAACATTCTAATAGCGAAACTACTATATTGCAAACACGCTACAGTAAGACGCAATTCTGAAGAAGAACAATGAGTTTCAACGTTTAAATTACGAAATGCGGGTTCAAAATGTGTGCGATAGAAAGTAATCTATAAATTTGCTTGCGTTCACTGAAATTCTGATGAAATTGAATTTTATACTGACAGGTAAAATAATTTTATTTTTATTTCCTTATTCTACCTTCATAACATTCAGTCAGATAATGACGCAACATTGGCGATAAATCAGTTGACACGAATGAGGAATCTGAAAAATGTAAGAATTATGGTATTATTCTGTTAATTAAGAAAGGAGATTTGAAGATCTTTCTAGATAATTTAATGTGATATCATAAGATTATCAGCAACTATATAAACGAAATTCATACGAGGAAAATTATATCTTTAATACGCTTATCGTATTGCAAAATAACAACGCCAATCATTTTTTACTGTTCCGCTATTTAACTGCTATTTACTATCTGATTGTGCAATGTAAATTTCCTCAAGCGTCATGTATATAGTTGGATGTATATAGTCATGTATATGTATATGATTTTGTTGCCCATGTTTAGTGTTTTTAGTGGAATAAAACATCGTTTTTCATTTAGCAATTTTGTTCGATTTGTTTCAACATATATTGGCCGGACGGTTTCCATGCTAATAAGTTTGTAATTGTTTAAATTTCTCTTTTCAATAATTATTGTCTATAGACAATATTTTAAATACACTATTTATTTACATATTATAAGTAGATTGTCATTCAAATAAAGATTTTAAGGTAAGATTAAATAAAGAAAGTAAAATTAAATTTGAGTTAATCTCGAGCTCATGTTAAAATCGTGCTGTATATTTTTATGCTAAAACTAAATCAAAGAAAAAACGCATGTCCTGTTACTTGCATTTAAAAATCTTAGAAATACCTCAGCTTTCTCAAAAACCTAATTAAAGCTTTCACTTTTTCTTGCATTTAACAAATCTGTTTACCTTAAAATAAAAAAAAAGAAAGAAATAATGTTATTTTGAATTTAAAATCCATAAAGATAGTTAGAATATTTTGCATGTAAATTACAGGAAAATATTAGCATTTTACTTTTCCAATTTATGATGCCATTAGAAACAATATTCACCTAGAATTAAAATTATCATCTATTTCTTTACGGTTTTGAAAACTTTCGCTTGTTTTAGTTACAATCATTTAAAAAAATAGTTGATACTTTTTATATCATATAACTGTTATTGGAGTATTTGGTGAACAAAGATTTTATTATATCATTCTTTGTTATATTTTTGCTTGGTATATGAACGGATTTAAAGCAAAATGCTACAGAAAAAACATCTGAGAGATTAAAATTAAATGTTCCAGAAAAATCCACAAAGAACAACAGAAAAGTCCTACTATTTCTTTGTTTCCAACATTTTTTCTTCGAAAGACAATTGCAAAATAAGAAGGGAAAGGAGTATAATGAATACCACTGCCTTTTCATTAGGATAAAATTACAAAATTGAAGAACGCATTTTAAAGAGAAAAGTTTCTTTATTATTTTTATCACTCGCTACAGATATAAAACAAAAAATTCTATACCACTCACGATAAAATAAAGATGAACAAAAGAATACCCGACTAACTCTTTATTTTTTTCAAATTTTTAGGCATATATAAAAGATGAAATTTCCTTTCTCAACTAGCAGTGGTTAAAATCTTAAAAAAAAAAAAAAAAAAAAATGTTCACAGAATATCTTTCCTTACTTTTTACTTCATAGTAGGTAGAAGGATCCACTAATCACTTGTTTATACTTTAACGATAAAAAAAAGAAAGAAAAAATTCTACGATGGAAAAATTCTTCAGCAAAACGAGTAAACAAAAACTCCAATTTTTGACGCAGGAATGCCGAGTTCCAAAAATTTTATGGTAATGACTGCTTCCAGCTCAATCCAAACAGTACCAAAGTCTCTGAACTGCGTCATTAGGGAAACTGATTGCACCAGGTGGCGCTTTGCTTCCGTTGCCAGGTTAAAGAATAAAACTTTCCCGGAAATATGATTTACACTTCGGCGGGCTTAGTTAGAACAGTTTGGAGAAGTTGTTACATTTTCTGCTTTCGTACAGGTGGGAAAGTTCTATTCAAGGAATGTGGTAGAAGAAGAGGAGGGTTTGGCTGAATCATTCCAAGGATCAGATTTTGAAAGTAAACTCTTAAAAAGAGAAATCTGAGTTACTTTTATGAAAAAAAAGCCCTAAAATTGCTTCCAGTAAGTGGAAGGAAAATATCTTTGAAAAACATTTTCTTCTTTCTGATCACATGAAACGTTTCTGGAGATATTTGTTCATTGCCAGTTTTATTTTGAGCAATTGAGTTTTGAAACCTATTCCGTGAAGATTATGGAAAATAGAGGGGAGAAAATAAGCGAAATTTATTTGCCTCTAAAGGAAAAAAAATATTTCGTTCGTTGTGTTTATTTAAATAAAAGAAAAAATATGTGGCTTCAAAATCCTGCAATGGCAAAATATCCATAAAGCTTATCACCAAAATAATGATAAGTGAAATACATGTTAATTCAAAAAATATTTTTCTTTTAAAATTTAGAAATTTAATACTATCCTAAGAAAAAAAATCTATATTATTTTTCCAAGCATTTACCAAACTTTTATATTTGAATAAATTGGGTAAAACTTAAACACATATCTAGACAAGCAAACAGAGTATTTGGATAAAATGCCATTTGATAATTAAGCAGGAACTATAAAATATTAAATTTAGAAAAATTTGATGTTGAATAATATATGTAATTTTCAACCAGTTAATTGCCGTATTTATTTTTTAAAGTCCTGAAGTCCCTTTTCTTGAAGTCAAACAATGATGCATGTACACGTCAAACACAATACAAATGGATGCGTAGTAAATATTGCATAAAACATCATAATAATGCAAATAAAATTATAATGTAATTAGATTAAAAAAAATTATCATCGACTGCGCCATAATGAACATTTGGAAATACATCCAAACAATGAACATCTAATGAACATCTGCGCCATAATGAACATTTGGTCCAAATTATGTAAAGTTTAAATGTAAAACAAAATAAAAATAATAGCAGTAATAAATTAAAAGTAGTTGATCAACATTTTATTTAATATCTTCTTTGAATTCCTTTTAGCAAGGAATTGTGCAAATCTGGTGTTCGACTGGAATGAAATTGTGATGCAGGGTTCACAATCTTTTAAAAAGCATACATATTTCTGCTGTTATCAGTTTCAATCAATCACATTTTTTGAGATTTGCTTGATAAAAAGAATAAGCATGTACAAATTCCAACGTCAAAGGCAACATAAATCAGTTGTTCGTCTTAAATAAAACAAATATTGTATTCAGTCTAAGACCAGTCATAAATAAAACACATTGAAAATATCTTCATTTCAAAATATATATGTATATGTATCTATATTTACCTCATTTTGTTTTTATGTTTTTCTATCTAAATTTGCTTCCCGAATTCAAAATTACATTTTCCCTCTCTTTATTGAGAATAGTCTGGCATGAATACTTTTACTCATATTTTATAATTTCCGTAAATAGAAAAGTCAGGAGACGTATTTCCTTTTATTGATCTGTGTAACAAAATTAAAATGGAGATGAAACATTTCAGCTTTTCAAAATTTTATTCAATAAATCGTATTTAAGTAAGTTAAGCAGGCAGATAACACTTGAATATATCAAATATGCTGTTTCTTCGTAATATTTTTATTTGAAAAAATTATTTTTTTTCAAATAACCAGATTCAGCCAGACTTTATAAAAGAAATTTTAAAACAGTTGCATTTTCTAAATTAAAAAAAAAATGTATTTTAAAATTGGAGAATATTTTTATGACTCTATCAAAACTCTTTTCTTTCTGCTAAACATTTGTACATTTGCACTAAAGCATTGAATTTTTTAAAGCTTTAAATGTTTAAAATGCTTCTTTTATTATAAAGAATGAGATATCTTTAAGCTTAGTAGAAAATTTGCAATTTAAATAAAGTATATACAATTTATTTAAGTATCTATTAACATAACGGAAGACAAAGCTTTGAAAGTCACACTTTTTACTCATATTCTTTATGCATGAAATAGAGATGATTATCTACAATTCATTTATAGATAAATCCGAAAAAATAACCTTGACACGATAGGAAAGATGTCAATATTAGATAGAGGTAGTAAATACAGGCAAAAAAAGTGAATTTTTTTTTCAATAATATAAAAATAAAAAGACATAGTATGAATCAAATTTGTAGTAAATAACAATAAATTCCGATACATTCGTAAACTCTATTCATATTTTCCGATAAAGTTTCGAGCATTTTCTTAATGAAACACTAGAGACTAGATAAAAGAAAATCTAACAGCATTAAAGTTTTGCCATTATATAAATAATGTAATTACTTTAATATCACAACATAGTAATAAAAATAAAAATAACAACGATTGTAAAGCAAATTATAAAAAAAAAAGAAAGATGTATCTAAAATTCCTTGGAAATTTTTATTATTTTTCTCAATTCTGACGAAATGAAAGCTATAGTTGTACAAAAATGTAGCAAATCCTTCTGTTTCCTTCAGATAGCATTTTTCCTTCTCTCTCCCCAGAAAGATAACTGAGATTATGGGAGTCATCACAATTTTGAGGGAATGTGGAATGTTCTTTATAGATAAAACTTCGAAAAGAAACAAAACAATGAGAAACAATTTTTCTTTTCGGCTTCCAGCTGTCAAAGAGTACATTTCAGAAGCATAAGGGGACGTTTATAAGAATTAGTTTCCTTTATTTGCTGGTCGTTCTGGAAAGTTAGTGAAATTTGAGATCTTAGGAGCCTTAACAAATGCTATTTGTGTCCTATGAAAATAAGTTATTTCACTGGCTTTTTTATCAAAATAAATTGAAAATGCACAAAGGAAAAAGAGCATGTATAAAAGTTAAGTATCATAGATTGTACTGACATTTTTTAAAATATTAATCCATATAAGTGAAGTAATTATTTTTAAAATAAAATCTCTGTAATGAAATTAACTTTTCAGTTGTTGCTTTTTGTTTGAGCTTCATAAAATCTCAAAACTTTTGAGGGATACAAACTAAATTCGTCTCGTATGTCACTTAACACCCCCTAGAAGGATCAGCTGTACTATCAAAATATATTTTTTTTTATAAAATAAAGGGTTTCATAATTTCAAATATTTCAATTTTTTTATAAAATCAAGGGTCATCATAATTTCTGGATAAATCACCGTATAAAAATCATTTTTGTACTCTTTAAAATGATAATTATTAGTTTCAGGAACCTGTAAATTTGAATACTATACTTTTTCATTCATTTTTAGTTATTTTAAAATTTTATTTTGGTATAATTTTTATTAATTCCAGTTTTTGTCGACATTTTAAACATATTTCATTGTTTAATAATATGCATCATTAACAAGCATTTACGAAAGTAAAAGTAACCTTCTTCATCCGAGATAACATTTTGCTTTTACTTTTGTAACCTTTTATTTTTTCTTAGCCGAGTTTGGCTTGAATTTGTTACAGAACAGAACTGCCGTCTCACGCCCCCGTATCCGTGACCATTCTGGTCACTGAACGGTTTGGTGGGCATGTTACGGGAATTTTATTTAATTAACAAAATATTTACAGTAGGAAAACGAAACAAAAATTATATACAGAATTTACAATTATATAAGAAATTATATCATTATGAGACCGTTTACATAATTTTTCAACTTAGAAATATAATTTGTAGTAATAAACTTATAAATATAGTGCTGAGAGATAAAATGTGTAAAAATATACATATAATATGTGTTCACTTATTTTTTATGATATAGTAGATCAGGATGCAGTTAAAAAAAATGAGATGGAAAATAATTTGAGAAACGGAAATGAAGACAATCTCTGATTGATTGAGATGTGTGACAGGAGACTGCAGTGCTTGTTTTCTCCCTTAGTCTTTTTTGGTATGAGACTTGATGTTGAGAGCTATGGAGGCAAAAATAGGTCTCTATTTGCACTTATACATTTGATTATACTGTGGATTTTTTTGCCTGGAAAGGAAGTTGTTGGCGACTCTTTTCAGCCATTCCTGTTCATGGCTTGGTGATGGTTTTTTCATATGCCAGGAGATTGTAAGGATGCATTCCGTAGCATAATGAAGTGCGGTGCCTATCCCACCACAACTGCACTGGTCACTCTCAGACAGATTGAACCTTTTGAGATAGGCAGGAAAAGGGCCGTGTTCTGAGAAGAAAATAATATCCTCTCTGATCCAGTTAGTGGGATTACGGTTGACTGAAGGCAGGATATTAAAAAATTTTCTGCCTGTGACACCATTGCTCCAATATCCTTGCCATTCCTCAAGCATGTCTTTCCGGAGGATGGCTTTTATATGTGCTTTAGGAAGCTTTGTTTGCATATAAAATTGCCCATTTTGCGTTGCGTCCTTTGCCAGTTGATCTGCTTTTTTATCACCTATATTGCCCGTATGTGCTTTAACCCATGAAATTTTTATTGTTGGTTTTGAAAGCAGGACATCAAAAATTTCTCTTGCTGTTTGGTTTGTGCTCTTTGGATTTGAAGATACCATGATACTAGCTCTATTGTCAACATGTATTTTAAAAGTATTGTTGTTTGGAAACTGAGATGTATATTTTACTGCTTCATGAAGTACGGTGAGTTCAGCTTGGAAAACCGTATTGTTGTCATTCAATTTGGCAGACCAGTGGTAGGACCAGGAATCATTAAACAGAACACAAAACGCAGTTACAACTCCATGTTCTGTTTTTGAGCCATCTGTGAAGATATTGATATTGTTTATTTGAAATAAATTTATTCCTTCATCTTCCAATGAGATTTGGTTGGGATTGAGATGCTGTGAAGGGTGAGTAGACCAACCAGTTGCTTTCTTCTCAAGCTCTTCTGGTTGTATCTCTGTTATATTAAGCGGAAGAGGGACTCTTAGGTGATATATTGTCGTTAGTCTGGATTCAAACTGTAATTGCATGTGCAGGGGTGGAATGCCGAGAATGGTTTGTAGTGCTGCTGTTGGAGTTATAGAGAAGAAATATATGGAAGAAATGGTCTCTGAATGGTAGAGAGTTTCCTCTTCGTTCTATATGTTGGGTTTAGACACCACGCTGATGAACCATGGGCGAGCATTCTCTCAACTACTGTATTGTAAAGAACCCTTTAGTGTTTCTGAGAAATTCCCCATGTGCTGTCAGCGATTCTTTTGAGATTTTGGTGCATTTTAATGGCCTTTTCTCCTTGTTTTTCAATGCGTTCTAGCCAGTTTAATTGGTCATCAATGTGCACTCCTAGATATTTAATAGATTTGTTTCTCTTAATGATGTCTCCATTCCATATGATTCTGGGGCCTCTCACCATTTTGCTGAATAAAATATGGGTTGTTTTTTTCCGTGGAGTTGCGAATTTGTTACAAAATACATTTCAATCTTTCTCTTCTAAAACTGTTGCAATTATTTTAACTGATTAGCCATATTTTCAACTCTAAAATTTTAATACGCCCCAAGTTTGTTTGCTAGTGATTGCTAATTCAATGATTACATTTTGAATATTTCATTAAATGTTTTGTTCCGATTATTATGGGTTTCTTTCTAACAAATATACAGAAAAATGAATGCTTGAAGAGCTTTGAGAACAGTGGGTCATAGAAAATATACATTATGTCCAGAATTTTTTTTCTTTCTTTTTTCAAAGTATCCTATTATATTTCGTATGTCATTTATTCTTATTTTAAATATTTCCAATAAAGAGAATATCACCAATATCATACATATCAGTCTTTTCCTGTTTCTAATTTCCTGCGCAAACCTATCTTACTCAATGAGTGTAAAATATTCACTTGCTTATATTTTCCGTTCAATAAAAAAAAAAAAAAAATCTATCATATTATTTTTTAAAGAATCTTTAAATAGATTTTAATGGCGTTATATATTTAGTTATATAGTTTAAATATATTGAGTGGTTAAGCAATCAATGTAATCTTGTTGTGATTTTAATGATTGGATTTCATTGAATAATCTATATATTTGTATAAATAGAAATTTTTATTGCTTCAGACTTAAATTTCCTTAAACATGACTAGTTTATATATATATATATATATATATATATATATATATATATATATATATATATATATATATATATATATATATATATATAATGACATAATATTTATTATTTAAAAACAAACCTGCAAAATTTTTATAAAATATATAAATATTAGTTTAAAACAATTTAAATCATATATATGAGATTTAGCAATGAGTATTTTCAAGCATAAAAATCTTCTGCTATTCCCTACAAGTCAAAGTTATTCATCCTCCGACATAAATAGTAAAAGGGAACAAATTGCAAAGGGAAGTTTGAAACATATGCACCAAGTAATGTATCTTCATCTCAAAGTTCAAGAATTATTGGATTTATTCCATAAATGATGACTTTCTCCTGAACTTAAAATCTACCTTTTACTTGAGTGCTCATGCATTTCTCTACAGTCACGTATGGCGTAATTTTAATGGGGAGTTCTATGAATTCTTTCTGCAACTGTTTTCTAGCTCAAAGCAAATGTGAATGTATTTGTCGTTGAAACATTCGCATTTCGAAACATGATTCATCATTGACTGAAAAATTCTTATTCCTTCTATTCCTATAATACGTCTCTTTGCAAAATATTAGCGTTATTTTTGCATTAAGCATTCCTACATACATTACTTTGAAGGATTTAGATTCGAGATAAATTCAACATACCTTAGGAACAATTTTTAATAAAAATACCTCAATTCTTTATTTTAAACTCGTATAAAATTTAAAAAGGCTTTTTTGTGGAAATTAAATCAAAATTAATTTTGAAGACTTAAATATCTTCAAAACCCTAACAGTTAATTTTGAAAAAATTAATCATTATTATTATTTGCGCAGACTATATTCATGATCTTATATTTTAAAAATGTTAATTAGTCATTTCACTCAGTTTCTATACAAATTTCATTTTTAAATTAAGCCATTTACTTCAACGAACTTGAATGTGCTCAAAAATGCTTTAAAATATAAATATTTCCATATGATCATTTACATTTGTGTGCGAAAATTAAACGACAAATTTCTAAATAAGAGATTTTATTGCAGGTAAAATTGCTGTATGAAATACTAAAGATAATCTTCTTGTTGCCATTAATATAATATAATATAATGTATTAAAATATAATATGATATTTTATAATAAACAGAAACATTACGTTTCTGTCACATATTTATCAGTAAATAGCAACAATTACTTAAAGACTGGTATGCATCTAAAATTTTGTAACTTCATTAACCAGGAAAATAAAAACTTATTAAATAATTTGCCTGTATAGTAAAAATTACACAAATGAAATTTCTTATTCTTAAAAATGGAATTTTGTAACCGAATGTTCACTTATTTTTTCTTGCTTTGAAATTTGTTCTATAAAATGTTCAACTTTATGGAAGAAAAAAAACCCTAAAGTTTTGAAGTCATTTTACTTCATATCTATACCTCCAACTTTTGTCTAACGTTTGTGTTTCTAAATAATACAAATGCAAAATAAATATTTTTCGTTATTAAATATTTATGGACTGTAACACTTTTTGACTTAAAAATGCTCATGATATATAAAAAATGAATTTCCAATAATATTCTGTACTATTTTGAAATATATATATATATATATATATATATATATATATATATATATATATATATATTCTTATAATATGAATCTAATGTTATTTCACAGTTTTGAGTGTTTACCAAATAGAATACTTTTAATAGAAATAAATATTATTTAAATATATTTTCATTTAAATCATTGGGAATCTATTATTTTTTATTTTATGTTTGAAAGAAATGGAATTCTAATTTCTTGCTTTTAGATTATTGTAAATATCTTTATAACGCCATGAAATATTATGAAATTGTCCATAAACTTTTCAAAGAAAATTTTGTAAGATATGATGTTTCTTTGGACCTGATGTAAAGAGAAAATACCACTTTTGTCAAATCAACAGGAATAAATGTTTTGAATGTTTAAGCTTGTTTTATTATTACAGCAGAAGTACAATACTTTATAAATTCGAATTATATTGTGGACATTTTCCATTTTGAAAATGTCCACAATTTGTTGATTTCAATATATAGAATCCATTTGGTGATTTCAATATATAGAATCCATTTGGTGATTTCAATATATAGAAATAAAACATTTGAAAATTTCAGGCAATAAATTGATTACAAATATTTTGCAAAGCAATATTTTGAAAGAAATGAAAATCTGTTCGTTCAAGAAATTTTGTTTTCCGTTATAAATATATATAATCCTATTTTAAAGGCATTTCAATATTTCCTGCCAATGATTAAAACTATTCTCTTGAGTAATATACATCCGTAAAATATATAACATTAGTTTGTTGAGTCAGAGTGATGCTGACAAATAGCAAATCACAACGATTAACTAGATGAAATCTCCCTAGTTCAGCGAAAAGCCATTAATTTCATCTACGGGACTTGCATGACAAGTCCTACTTTATTACTTTAATGATTAGTTGAAATTAGTTATTCCTCGTGTTCTATCGAATATTGTTCCACGAAAGATACGCTTATTGATAAGAATAAAATTCTTCCTTTGCTCACCAGAGTGAATAATATTCTTCTATTTCAGTAAATTTTCATGTTTCTTTGATATTTCATCATTGCTTTACATATGTACAAATATGTAATTGCCCATGGTTCGCCATATGTATATGTATATACATACATATTCTTCTCTGTAAAATAAAAAGCATTTAGATATTACATTCCATGGCATGGATTTCAGAATATAAAATGTTATTTACATAATAAAGAAAACAATTTTAAGTTTTTTTCTATGTTTTTTGTTGTAATCGTAGAGATAATATTCGTATATTTAACAAAAGAATATAATTTGTTTCCACTTTATCTCACAGGAATTAGGTATTTAATCGAAATTTAACAAGATAACTAATATGCGTTATCTGAAAAATCTTAATTTTTTTTCCTTTATTGTAAATATCTTTCTTACATCCTAAAAAAAAAATGTCGCAAAATATAAATAAGCTAATTTTAATTTTTTGTAAGATTTTTACTTTCAACTTACCAAATTAGATGTAATCATGCTTAACAGAAATATCATAATGTGTAAAAGCAACGGGTTAGGATCTTTCAATATTACTTTGAAAGTATACTACAGACATTAAAACTGAATAAGGCTCCATATATTTTGTAAATCTTTACTACATAATTTTAAAAAATGCAGCTGCATATTTAAAATATAAGATGAATTAATGAAAATTTTAATATATCATGTGATATTTCTTCATTCAATTTTAATTACAAATCTCATAAATTAGATGGAAGACGACCCAAAGTATAAAATAATATTTTTAAAATCAAAACGTTGCAATAAAATTCAGAAATAAGAAGTTGGTGATAAAATATTTTTTTTTTCATCTGAACCATACACATATATAGAAAGGAAGACAAGATTATAATCAGTCAAAAATATCAAATAAAATTAAAAAAGAAGTAAAGAAGTAATGAAGAAATAATGCTGAAAAAAATTTGAATAAAACAAAAAATCTCATCGAAAAAAAGCAGACGAGCATTTTCTTGGCGATGCAATTCAAGGAAAGCCGTATACCAGATTGGCTACAAATTCATGTTGTTGCTGTTAAAATTCAAAATAGTTGTAAAAATAGAATGCCAGACATGTGAAGCATCAATCACAATGTATTAATTGCGAATAAATGGATAAAAAACATGATTTTAATTAAGTTTGAATTTTAGATGATTGTAGGTGCTCGAAGTGCTATAACCAGTATCTGCAAAACGGCTGCACTTGTGAAATTTTTGAGAGAAACATTTATTAATATTTTTAGATATTGATGTTTATATAATTATGCAGAAAGTCCAGTCTCAATGTCAGTCTTGGTCGCTACAAAATATAATCTGAAAGGAGATTGGTCAGAGTTATCTAGTCAAACAGAAAAACTTCTGTACGTCAAATTGCGAGGGATCTTACTGAAGAAGCACATACCAAGATCTCTGAAGGTTTTGTTCACCACACATTACACCCCAATTAGGTTATGAAGTTCGCGACCTGTTCGAAAGCATCTACTTTCTGTCACGAACAATAGCATAAATCTCCATTTCGTAAAGGAGCATTGGATAGTCGATAACTGGAAAAGGTTCATTGGGTCCGATGAAATGTGTTTTCAACTATACCATGCAGATGCAAAATACGGAGAAAACAATACAAAAGTATGGACCCCAATTGTATTTCCAGATTACTTTAAACTGTTGTAGGCAATTATATGGTTTGAGGGATGATTTTTTTTTTGTATGGACCATTCAATTACTATAGAGCAACGTTAGAATTCCAAAGGTATTTAAGTGCTATTTCAGATCAAGTACATGCTTTTAAGATAATGGCGTACTCACCCGGGAATAGGTACTTCAAACAGAAAAATTCTTCCAGTCATAAAGCTCTCACAGTCCGTAAATGATTCGAAGAACATGATGCGAATTTAAATTGTTTGGCTGACCTGCCCAATCAACAGATCTCAATCTAATTGAGAATGAATCAAATGATGTCAAACGGAGTTTTATGCAGTTAATTCAATGTTATCATACTTTAAGGAATTGTAAAGTTCACATCAGATATGGTCTCAGATTCTCCATGCCACACACCAACTTCTCAAAGAGTCCATGCTAAGAAAGCTAAATTAAAGGCAAAAGGTGGCCAAACATTGTACTAAGGAGCTGGTCATAATAATTTGACCTTTCAGTGCAAACATTTTTATAATATATATACACTGAGTTCTACAGTTATTTGAGCTACTGATTATACTACTGAAAATATTATGGAATCTAAATTAGCTTAATATCTCCCGATTTTATTAGCTATTGCAATATATTCAAATCGATCCAAAAAAAAACGGACCCATTCTTCTACAACTAAATCTGAGAGAATTATGAAAGTGTTTATATTTATTGTAGAAGAATTGAAAAGATTTCTTCCAAACACCATCCTAAAAACCAATCTATATCAAATCAAGTGCCTCTTGTTTTGGTTCTTATGTTTGTATTTTTGTCAAATAATGGTGAAGCATTTTTTGAATAAAATGCTATTGTTTAAATTACATTTTATTAAATATGACTATTAAAACCGATATATTTATAAAAATGCATATTTTATAATTTTTCAGTTTGTTTATTGATTCAAATAAAATTTATTATTTACACCATTTAAAGCAATTTACAGATTCGATAGGTAATCTCCAAAGATTTATTCTCTTTGATAACTGGGCAATTTAACAAAATTACTACACGTACAAAAAAATCATGATTAAATGAAAATAAGTTTAATGTCATCAAACAGTAGAGTTCTTGATTATAATTGAAAAAATGACACATTTTTACTTTGGCTTAAATTACTTTCAATTTCAATTTTTCATATTTTTAGAACATTTTTAAAAAATATATAAACTTATGACCTTATCTGTAGCATAATAATTCACATTCAGAACTTTTATTAATAAAATTTTAATGGAAATGTTAGACTAAATTTTAAATATAAATCAATGCTCTTATTTTTCATAAGATTTAAAGAATTTTAGATTTAAAAAATATAGCAAGCATCATTTTAGAAAGTTACAATTGAAAGCGTAATCATAGATTTGAAATGTTCTAATCCAATTCTGTCTAGTTTTTCATATATTTCTTCTTGATGGCAATAAATTCACAATGTAGTCCTTGTTATTTTTAAAAGTTTAATAAATATAATTTTATCTATATACTGCATGCGAAATCACATGAAAGGAAGCACATACCAATTGCTTCTACTTTCATCAGTGATAACAACGATACTAATAGAAAGACAAGGAAACTAACATCGCCTCTGAAGGATCGACATCTGTTAATTAATCTTTAAGTCTTAGAAAAGACGTACGGTTAATTCCCTTCACACTAATGGGCAGTAAAGAATAATCAATCAAGTGATAGAAACATTGGTGTAGGAGCAAATAAATTTCATTTAGTCTTTTGAAAAAGCACCGTCATTTATTCTTATCGTTAATGGTGTACTTCAAAGGAACTAAAGACGAGTTTGGCGCAGATCGAAATTCATATAAAACTAACTACTATGAACGTTCGCTTAGCAGAACAATGAAAAGGTTTATTTCAGGAAATTATTAAAGGTTGGTATGTGAGTTTGAAAATTACTCTTGCATTGAAGTTACACGGCAAAGTAATTAATCAAGAATCAAAGTAATTTTCACATTTTAGATTTATATTTTTTATCTAATGAAATAATCATATACTCATTGATTTATTTGGTATCAGCTATCTATAGTGACTTGATGGTTCCTGGTAAATAAAGATTGTATTTAAGTCAATCATTTATGCTGCTGTATAACTTTTATATTCATAATTCCATGAAAAAAGCATTTTTTAACATTGAATTACGTTAGTCGTTAAAGTCATGTTATTTTAATATTCGTATAATTAAATTGTTCATTGTATAAATAAATACCTCATATCTCCCCAAATGCAATCAGAACCAATAACAGAATGCCGTTAAAAACGAATAGTTTATTTTTTTAATTGCACATTGTATTTCATGTAGTTATAATTTTATACTATAATTCTTCTGGTGAATTCAGAAGATAATACACATAATTTCTCTTCTTTAACTTTAAATACTAGAAGAAAATCCTACGCATAAATGCTTCATGGATCAGTGGAAACGTTTAAATGTCAATTCAATAATGAATTTTTTTAATTTAAAGCAAAAAAAAATTGTTTTTTAATATTCTAAAAATGTATGAAAAACAGTTTTAAAGCTAAATTGGTATCGTAATATATTTTTAATTTCAAAGTGCTGTGAACATTTACTTTTTCTCCTAATATTTTCTAAAGAGACCTCAGAGAAATCTCAAAATTTCCTTGTTTTTCAGCATTTAAAATTACAAAAAAAAAAAAAAAAAAAAAAAAAAAAAATTACGCACTCACATTGAGAGATGCATATCTTCTGCACTCTTTTCTATTTGTCCTCCAAATGTTTTTCTGGGCTGCAAAAGTAATTTCGAAGATATAGAATAGAAAGCAAATAGACATTCACAGACTACGCTCTTTTTTTCATTAATTGATAATTTGAGATCACAAAGTTTGATAAATATTAAATACTCCTGTTTCCTCAAAAATTCCAAGAAGTTGATGATTAAAATACATTTTTTATGATTCATGAATTAGTCAGATATGATATAGTCATTTTTCCAGATATATATAGTCAGATATGATATAGTCAATACTCATTTTTGAGCAATGGCATTAATTTTCTCATGAGGGTTGTTTATTATTATATCTGTTTAAGAAATTTTAATATTACAAAATAAACATATATTTGTAAAAAAATTTATTATTTCATTAATTTCTGAAAATGAAGTTTTTTTTAATAAGATAAGAATTTTTATTCTGTTAATTTTCTAAAATGATGAATGTTATCATCACTTTAGTAAAGACTTATGAAGTAAAATAATTTATGAAAGTTTTTTTCATAATGGAGTTTTTGCTACACAAGCATTTGGAATTTGAAAAAAGTATCTCTGGTTGTCAAACCTAACAGTGTTATTTGGCATGAAAAGTTTAAAGATAGCAGAGGATCTATCCTTGATGGTATTCGATCTAGTAGACTATCCCTTTCACTTAATAATCAACATATCAATTAGTTTAGAGAATAAGTGTTAAGTGAATCGCCATTTCCAATAAAAGACAATTTGGAAGTAGTTCCTATATCATTTGGCTCTTATGTAATTAAAAAAAAAAGTATTTCAAGGTATGATTCATGGATTCTCGAGTTGTAACAGGAATTTTGACTTTGCTCCAAGAACAACGATGTACTCAAGTGCGATGTGCTCATGCTTTTTCAACATATGTTTTTCCTGAAACACATTGGGCCGTGGTGATCTGATGGTAAGGTCTCGGCTTCGGAACCGCACGGTTTCACCGAAGAACAGTCGTGTAAGCAGGCCTGAGGCATGCTAATTTCGTTGGGGCCAAACATCCTTCCATTGGTGTGGTGTGGAGGTTTGGAAAAGGGGTACCAGCTCAGGTGTGGTCTTCTTCATCTGCCCACGGTTCAAAATTATGACGTCCGTCCCAAAATAGCCTTAGTGTTGCTTTAAAAATAGGAAGATAATATAAATGAACTTAACTAATCTAAAACGAATACGGATATATACTTTTGAAACTAAAATAGCTCAATTATCAAATGATTGGCTATTGAAATGTGAAGCAAGTCCATAAAAATCACCCAAAGTCGCTCAAAAATCAAGATATTGTTGAAATTGTCCCTTTATTGCCTGGGATGTTTTTGCAGTATGAAATGTTCAACTGATAAGACAATCAAGTTAAAAATTATTTTGGCATTTTGCGAAATTTGCGTGAAAGAATATCGAAACGCTCTAAAATGTAGCGAGGAACTCGTAGAATTACGACTATAATGCACCATTTCAGAGTAAGCAATTGTTATGCATGAGATTTTTTTAAAAAAAATTCAGCAAATGCGGTTACACGAAATACGTATTTACTTGATATGTCACCCTGTGACTTTTAATTTTTCATTATCACAATTTTAAGTTCATTAATTTGTTTAAAAAAAACCGCTTTAAATTGTGAAGGCGTTTCGCAATAACAACTTCAAACAAAGTTTTGATTATTTAAAAAAAAGTTGGAAGAAACGCAGTGCAGTCGACAGAAAATACTTTGAAAGAAATTCAATAAATTTTGACTCATAACTTGATTCCTTTCATTTTATGACATCTTTTCTCTTATCCTTTAAATGACCTACGTAATATTTGCTTCAGAATGAGGGCATATATCTCATCTTTTTCATTTGTAATTTTTTAGTATTTTCGATGAAATAAATTATTATAAAGTGAAACGAAATTTTTGTTTTATTTCAGAACCGCAGAGCCACGTTCCACCCAGACTGACTCATGTTGCTAGGCATATATCTGCTAATCAAGGAGAAACTATTTTTCTCCCATGCGTAGCTCAGGGGCACCCTGCTCCCCTATACAGGTATTTTTTTTTCTTATCATATTTGTCTGTGTTTATTGAATATCTGTCTTTCTTTGGTTGTAAAACAAAAATAAGCAATTCTTTGGAGTACTATGCATTTCTTGAAATCCCAACTGACAGAAATTATAAATTATTTCTTAATTAATGAAAAATTATATCTTAATTAATAAAAAAACAAGCATTAATATTTTTTGTAAAAGTTGTAATTATTAATAAATGTTCTTTTTAAATGTAATTAAACAAAAAGAATATAAAATTAAAATAAAAAATAGATGCTATCAATCAGGATAACATTATATCATAACGATATTCGTTGCTAGATGATAACTCCAGAAATGCTGGGATATACCATCAATTATTGACATGGTTATGAACTGCAAGATTTTGTTGTTAATCAATAAAAGGCATACGGTTGTAGAAAATCTTTTTATGCACATTTTCATTCTATTTGCCCTAATTCCGCTCTGTTTAAATATACTAAGCTTGAAATTTCTGAAGGAATACAAAATATAATGAATTATAATATGACATTATTTTTATATTCCCTATACTTATATAAATACATGATGTTCGGAGAGGGCGGTTAAAATTAAAATCCTATGTAGAAAATTCTGATCCTATATTTCTCTGCTGACTCACCATATTATATATTATCTCAACACAAGCAATGACTGTTTAAATGGCATGCCTTTAAATCCTACCCTGGACTGAGACAGACCATATTGTTTGAGAAAATGTAAAATTTAATTAGTAGGATTTTTTTAATTAATTTATTTAACTTGCTAAAATTTATATTCATGTCAACTTTCTGACTAATTATCACGAGTTCCAAAAAGAGTGTTGGTCTAACAAATAAATATCCAAACAAAAATAAGACACTTGCACGTTCCCAACGTCATAATTATTTCTCATTTGCTCCCTGGAATATCAGGGCTTCAAAGATTACTGAAACTGAGAGCTTGTGTCTTATATGATCGGGGCATTTCCAATCAAACGCTATTTAGTTCATTCGTATTGCTAATAAAATTAAGAAATGAAAATTGCTAATGAAAAGAAGAAAATTTGATCAGGGAACAACTAATTGCTTTAATATTCATATAAGGTCTGATAATGATGATATTTATTTCACTAAAATTTATGCAAACATCTAATTCGATACTTTTTTTATAATGTCATTGTGAACCTCGTGTTCTTATAACAATTTATCGTATAAAATATTTGCATTTTCTTACAAATATAGAACATTATAGATAAATGGACAAGTTTCCGCTATTTGAAGTTTTGTCATAAATGAGAATTTTAATAAAATAAAAATAAAAAATAATTTTTAATTATAAATTTAAATCATCATCACATTATAATATTGTTAGATTAATACGCTTTTTTTCTTTTCTGTGTCTTGTTCTATAATATCAAACGCTGAATTCCTTTTTGTAAGAATCTTTATGTTACGTTATTTGGAGAAAAATCTCTTTCCTGATATGATAATAACGTTCAAATTAAAATCCTTATTATATCAAGGAAAAATAAAATAGAGTGTGAATTTTCCTTTGGAAAATAATACCCGATAAAGAAACTTTTTTTAACATAGTATTAAGAATGGAAATTGAAAAAAGAAAAAAAATCTGCCGAAGTAATAAATTGATTTAGGTTACATTATGATAAAGAAAGACCGTATTAAAAATTTTGTTGACATTAAATTGAAAAAAAAAAATAATGAAATAAGAAAAAAGAAGATGGAATTTATATCGTTGAAAAGTTAATTATTTGTGTTTCAAGATATTTTTAAAGGATGATTTTAGAAAAAGCATGCATTGATAAATTCCAATTAATTTTTAATTTCAACAACTTAAAAATTAACAGAAATTTTAAATTATCCCATAAGTTCAGATCATATTTATATTTTTGTACAAAAGCAGCATCTTGATATATATAAAAAAATAGCAGCTTTTGGATAGTAAAAGACTCATTTCCATAAAAGGTTTTCACAAATTTATAATTTTTGAACACTATATTAGATTAGATTAGATTAGCTGAAACATAAAAAAGTTTTCAAGTGGCCTTTCTTGCTGAGAACCTAACACCGATGAAGTGTCTGGACGTCCATATTTTCATCGCTAAGTCTAAATGTCTGCTCAATAGAACATTGTATTTTGTGTGTTAAGATTTTTATGCCAAACAATTCAGATAAATCATGCTACTTTAATTCAAATTAATTTATTTATCTACATCTAATTAGTAAATTAGCATTTCGAATTTAATTTATCTACATCTGTAGTTACCGATTATTTGAGAACGCTATCTAAATAAAATTTTAAAATAGTTGTGTATTTTACTTTATTTCTCTTATTAATAATTATTTTATAAAACAATCCATAAAATAACATCATAATTGGGTTCTTTCCAGACGTTAATAGAAAAGTTCATTTGAAATTAATAAACTCTTTTCAAAGTATATTTAAGTAATTCTCAATTTTCAAATGAAAAATTTAAAATTGCCAATAATTCTCAACTGGAAGGAGATAAAAAGAAAAGAATAATCCTGCAGAATCGATAACAAAAAATATTTCTTTTTGAATTTGTTTTGAAGAGAAACAAAACAATAAAATGAAACTGAGCTTTTAAACGGATAGATTTTAGTTGAAAAGAGAAACGAATACAATGTTATATTTAGCAGAAAAACAATGGAATCTCAGTGGAATAATTTCCACTGAGAATTGAATAGCTAGAATTTAAAAAATAAAATTATTTAAATGGACTAAATATTTTTGAGACTTTCAAATGGCTACAGAAACTCCCACCTATTAAATACCTAAAGAAGTAAATTTATCTTAATGACGGTGCAATTAGTTTATTCTAAACATTTATAAGTATCTTTTATAGTTGAGAATTGTAAGTTTTTAAAATAATCTAATGCTCTCATTATGTTTTTGTTTTTTTTTTCAAAAAAAAAATGTAACGAGGAAGAATTCACTATCACATTTACAAAGTTACAGACATTTTGTTTTCTGAGAAAAAAAAATTTCCATTGTTTTTTTTATATATATGTGAAAGAAGAAAGCAGTGCAGTTTTGAAACAAAGCATTTTCATTAATATAACTGTCTGAAAATGTACACCCTAACTTTTTCTTAAATAATATGTTTTGTCTTAAACTATTTATTTCATACTTAAAAGGAGAAAGTTAGAATTTGTTCAGGTCTGCGAAATATTTATAGGAGTTTGTTTCCAATAGATATAATTCGTGATTTCCTCTTAATGAAAATGTTTCTTAATGTTTCCAAATCAATATCTAATTGCGCTTCACAATTGTAAACTGGATCGGATGGATATTTTGTTTTCTGTGAAATCAATTTTTTCCATTGTTATTCTTATATTTGAGGAAGAGAAAAGCAGTACTGTTTTAAAACAAAGCCTTTTAGTTAATATTACTGCAGAAACATGAGTACACTATTTTTTTTTCTTAAATAATCTGCTTTGTCTTAAGCCATTTATTCCATACTTAAAAGGGGAAAGTTATAATTTCTTGAGGTCTGAGAAATATTCACAAGATCATGTTTTTACTCCATATAATTCAAGATTTTATTTTATTGAAAATGCTTCTTAATGTTCCCAAATCAATATCTAATTACATTTTATAATTGTTAATTGATACTACATTTCTTTAAATTATTTCTATTTCTACGTGTATTAACCAGTTAAATGTTTCGACTTCTTCGGAAAATGAGTATCTTAATTGTGTTGCAAAAATTTAGTAATGAAGAATATAGTCGTCAAATAGAGAATGTAAAATGAATTTATGTTGTAATGAAATGTCCTTTATTATTATTTTTTTAAATTTCAATAATCACATTTGTTTATTTAATTAAACTAACATATATTTTTTGCATATGAACAAAAATAAGCATAAAAAATAATGTAGTATTTTAAAATTATACAAAAGGGTCCTCACCCCGGATTTCGAGAATGATAATACAGCACAAGGATTCATTTAAGAAAAAAGTTCATATTATATGAGGGTTTTTTATAATAATTATTAATAATATATATATTTATATATTTCGACCTGTCCTCAATATATTTTAAACATCTTAAAATTTTAGAATATGTTTGACTGTTTACTGTAATTGTAATTCAAACTGGATATTGTCACCATTTATTTCACCTGAGGGATAAACTCATCTTAAAGTGAAATGATGCACTTCTTAAATGTCAAGCATACTAATCAAAAACAGTTAACTGATTAATGCAGTAGAAAAAGTTTCATCTTTCATTAAAGCTTTGTTTTTTGTAATTATTTAACCAATAATATTTATCATTTGCAAAATATAAAGCCTTAATACTCAATCGAAAGAAAACTTTGATATATAGGTTAAAGGCCAATGGGATTAAGCGATTATTACTAACATTCTCCCTGGTTAGCATAAATAACCGCTTATTATTATAACTAACTGTCTTTCTTATTTTTAATTAATTATCGTCTGAATTATTATTGCTTCCATTTTATTCATGCTACCCAAATTTTCGTTTTATGGCTACATATATCAAATATAAGATATTTTTCGTAAAGTTCCAAAATGGTGATGGAACACAAATATTCCGGCAGTATTGTCTTATTTTCTATTCGTACTGTTCTATTTCTGGCTCATCAAACAGGTATAAAAGTCTCTAGCATTCTTCCATTCACTTGCTTCACTTAAAGGTGAAGGGTTTTCGACTTTCTGAATTACTAAAAAAAGATCATGGAAAAAGGAAGTTTCTTCTAAAAAGATAAGGCTAGCTCAGACAGAGAAAATATATCTGAATGTATGGCGGAAGGGTATATTTCAGATAAACATCTACAGCCATTTCCGTACCAAGGTTTCAAATGTAAAGTAATAATAATAAATATTGCAATATAAGTAATAGAAAAATTAGTAAATATTGCCTTCCGATTTTAACCCTGCGTTTCCGCATTTTTAAAAAAATTTGAATAGCAAATATGAAAACATAAATAAATGAATAAAAGTGAATCGAAAAGTAAATTATTTTTATACAATTTCTTAGCTCACAGCCTTTGTTATTAGTATTAATTAAATTTCTTATTAAAAATGCTTTTACTTCAAGCAATTATTTTTATTACGGCATAATTAAAAGTTTTTAAAAAGAAGTTCGAAATTAAAATTTAATTGTGTTTATATGCAAATATGTATGGGCTTGCATCTGTAGGTGGGTTTGAAAGAAAAATATGTATTATATCAATGGAAAAGCAATCGGCATCATTTTGCAAAGTCTCAAAGTTTTAATGTGTAGAATGAAATTTTTTTTAAAAAAATCTACATTCACGGCTTCTTAATATGATTTAACAATTTTTTCTTCTGTTTTCTGTTTACAGCATTCCTTATTGAATAGTTTATTTCCAATATTGAATCCTAAATATACATTATGTTTTTTTAATTTTAAATAGAATAATAATTTCACTATTTTAAAGTATGTTAACTATAAAAAACGATGAATTAGCGTGAATAAATAAATGGAAGCTCTTTTCAAACATAAATAAATTTAAATATTTAAATGATAACTTATATGACTTTTAAATAAAGAAAGAGAAAAAAAAATATTTGTACAGTTAATGGATTATTTTGGATTATGGAAATGGAGAAATTAAAATAACGATAGCAATAAGCACTTAGTCATTATTTGAAGCAATTATTTTTATTATGGCATAATTAAAAGTTTTTGAAAAGAAGTTCGAAATTAAAATTTAATTGTGTTTATATGCAAATATGTATGGGCTTGCATCTGTAGGTGGGTTTGAAAGAAAAATATGTATTATATCGATGGAAAAGAAATCGGCATCATTTTGCAAAGTCTCAAAGTTTTAATGTGTAGAATGAAAAAAATTTTTAAAAAAATCTACATTCACTGCTTCTTAATATGATTTAACAATTTTTTCTTCAGTTTTCTGTTTACAGCTTTCCTTATTGAATAGTTTATTTCCAATATTGAATCCTAAATATACATTATGTTTTTTTTTTAATTTTGAATACAATAATAATGTCACAATTTTAAAGTGTGTTAACTATAAAAAACGATGAATTAGCGTGAATAAATTAATGGAAGCTCTTTTCAAACATAAATAAATTTAAATATTTAAATGATAACTTATATGACATTTAAATAAAGAAAGAGAAAAAAAGAAAATATTTGTACAGTTAATGGATTATTTTGGATTATGGAAATGGAGAAATTAAAATAACGATAGCAATAAGCACTTAGTCATTATATGAACAAGGCCTTAATTCTTTTTTTCATTAATGCATTAATATTCATTTCATCTTTTTTTTTAAAATTGAATCCATTTTCGAGTGAGTTAAAATGAGTAATAAATGAATAAAAATATGTCTTTTGAACAAAGATGATTGTCAAAGTAAAATTAATTGAAAATAATATCCTATAAGATAATAACTTATTTTCGAATTTTAAAAATATATTTCTGAAAAGAGGAAAAATATCTATTTGGATTTCATATTCAACTAATCTAGCTAACTTTTTAGTTTCGTTAAAAGTATTTGAAAAAAAAATATTATTGGAAGAAATGATAAGTGTACTTTTCAGACTTCAGTGCCAAAAGAAATGTCGTTAATCTTTTAAGATTTTAGATTTATAGTCTTCTGTATTTCATTTTCTCCAAAAGGATACAACGACAATGTTTTTTACTTCCACAAAACTTTTGAAGTTTATTTTAAAATATATGTTATCACATTATTTATAATTCTGAAAAAAAAAAAAAAAACTTTTTACTAATAGATTTCTGAATGAAAATCAATATTGATCGCAATTAAACCACTTCCAAACAAGATAAATGGATATGAATGAATTAAATACAAAATATTACTTTCAACTGTAAATGCATATGCAAAATAGGAGTTTTTTTGTTGTTGTTGTTATTCCTTATAGTTTTGAATTAAAAAATGATATCTTAAAATACCTTTCTTGCTAAGAAATGCTTCAATATCATGATTTTTGACATCATGTTACAGTTCCATTCTGAACAAAATGTGACTTTAAGACATAGAAAGGATCTGTAATACTATATCTATCCAACTATTATCTGGAAACAATTCAAAGTTGCAAGACCTGGTGTTGCTGCAAAAGTAATTAGCACCTGGGGCGTAATGTAAAGTTTCATTCCCTGTCGCTTCCTTCCCCTCAGTTTCCTTGCTTGTAGTTTCGAATTAAAAAATGATATCTTAAAACACCTTTCTTGCACAGAAACACTTCAATATCATGATTTTTTACATCAGGTTATAGTTCATTTCTCAGCTAAATTTGACTTTGAGACATAGAAAGGATCTGTAATATTGTGTCTATCCAACTATTATATGGAAACAATTCAAAGTTACAAGACCTGGCGTTGCTGCAAAGGTAATTAGAACCTGGGGCGTAATATAAAGTTTCCTTCCCTGTTACCAACAGTAATTTATCCTGAAAAATTGGCTATAAGAACAGGATGATGGTTTTTCCTTCTATTATTGTATTTGGCTTTAAAAACTGCATTAATGTTTTGTTACTAAATAAATCATGAACGTTTTATTCTTTTAAATATGTTGCAAAACTTGACTTTAGTGTCGTATCTTAACTCTATGCATATCGAAAAGTTCCAAACGCCCGTTCAGTGAAATTACTGTAGGCGTTTGAGACGTCTGGATATCACTGCGAACTTTGCTCGCTCTTTCGTTAAGTCTGATTGATTGAATATCTACGAAACATACTTTCTTCTTTACAGACTCTCAGGCAGGCGTGCTTCTGGAACATATCTATTTATAAAAAAAATTATCAAAGTATGTCTGTGAATACATTTGCTACACGGGTGTTTCAATGATTCGAGTTACATAAATCCTTTTAACGAGACGGTTAAATTTATTTCTGCATAATAGTAATACATATGTACTAACATTTTGTTTCTATATTTCTTAAGACTAACGCTGAAAATAGCTATATGACCCTTGCTATTGCTTGCAATAACAAGGGTAACAATAAGGTATTAACAATGTTTATCTTAAAAAGTTGGCAGATAATTCCTAAATAATATATGCAGTCAAACCAATCGAAATATAGTCTTTATGCAATGTCATATGGAACAGTCATTTTAAAAGAGATTCGCCAAATTAATAACATTATGATAAAATTGAAAATTGTAGGTTCAGTTATTTCATATACATTTTAAAAATTTTTAAATGAAACCTTATCAATTATTTCATGTTATCTTAAATATGCAAAAACTTGAAAACATTTGAATTGAATAATCTGTGTTAATTTAGAATACATATTTAACTCAAATTATTTTATTATTAATCGTAGAATGATTTACAATAAATCGAACAGAATGTTCCTTTCCATCAAGGTCGAGCCAAACATTTCTAGATAAATACTTTAAATACAATTCTGAATGGTTTATCATAATTATTGTTCTATGAGTTTATTTTGGTATTTTAAGTGAAAAATTAATTTAAGGGTAGAAAAAATTATTTCGCTAATTATCTTTTTCCTAAGAAGGCCTGATAATATTTTTCAGAAAAGAAATATATCCACCGAAACATTTAATAAATGCCACAATTTTCCTTTCAGTCTTATTTGCATTGCCTCAAGTCCGTTACAAAAAACAAAGCAACTCAATTTTTTTATGGGCCAGTTGGAAAAATGCGGCAAAAAAAGCGAGGGATATTCAGTTTCATTAGGCTAAACGACAGCGGAAGCATTTCCCAGTTCCTAATTACCATACGAATGACTATAATGCCCCGAGGGACAGTGGAAAAATTTTCCTTTTCTCTTTCAGCTGATCGTGCAGAACATTTACAAAACAAATGATGTTTATATTAGCCCAGGAGCAGTAAATGGAGTTTTCTTGTTGGTAAATAAAGGTAAAGGATGTCGTTTTTCAACATTAACTGTCTTCTGCTACATACTGGATGAACTGGGTTGTGTGTGAATAGATGGTATGTAATGGCAAAGTGGAATCGTAAAGCGAAAAAAGCAAATGTCTAAAAATAAAGGAATAACGTTTAATGTCTGACGTTTCGAAATTTCTCCTTCATATGAAAGTATTTCTTGCAAGGTTTGTTATATCAGAATGGGAATTGGTGGTAAAAAAATTGTAAATCGATTGGGAGTAAGCGGAAAGAAAATGTAATAGCATATTTCCTTTTCTTTTCTTTTCTTTTTTTTTTTTTTTAATTTATGATAGCATAATTATCATTTCTGGGGAAAATTTATGAATGCCTTTTAAAAATAGTATGAAATATCAAAATTTAAAAATCGTCTGTACCTTTTAAAATTGTTTTAGATTAGTTTATAATAAAATTAAAAAATATATATGTCTTAAATGGCCTAATTTGGTTTACAACTTTTCTGTTACTTACAGAATCTTTCCATGTAATATTTATTTATATTTCATTATCTTTTAGAATTTAATCATTTTTGCATTTTATTTTTGTTGTTAATTTTAATATTAGATCTAAATTTAATTTTTGATTAAAATGAAATTATTTTTTTAATTTTAATTAAAATTAATTAAAGTTAAAATTAATTTTTGATTTAATCTTCAATTAAACCTTAAGTTTAAGTTTATATTAAACTTAAGATCTTTAGCTTTATAATAATTAATTAAAAAAGCATTTTTTAAATAATAATTTATATTTTAATAATAATATATTTTTGTCTATCTAGCAATTCACTTTTACTTTTTTATGGTGGTATTTAAAATTTTTCTTATATAGATAGATATATGTCAACACTTAAAATTCGTATTTTAGGGTGCCACAAAAATTGTATTTGTACATGATAAAATAAATACGTACTTTATATTCTGCTAATATATCAAATGGATTACTTTCCTACGAAAGCAAGAAAAACCTGATGCAAAAATGTACTATATCCTACAATAAGAAGGACTTCATCTTTTATCATCTCTTATACATTCAAATCACATTCGCTCTGAAGAACTTTTAGTAAATATATAATATTTCACAATACATTTGAAATGCATTATAAATTTCTATTTTTTTTTTCTTTTCAAAATATGTAGGTATAAAATATATCGGAAATGATTACTATAATGAGGGCAGACAATGTTATAAATAGGAATTAATCCTACAATTAATTTTCAAATGTCAACAAAAAGAATTGAAATGTTATGTGATCTTATTAGACAGAATATGATAAGCATTATTATTATTTTTTTCTAATTTGATAATTTTGAGAAGTCTTAATTCTATCTTCAAAAATGTATGATTTGTTGGACCATATACAGCTTTCAAAATGTAAGCGAAGTAACTATAGAAAAAGAAACAAAATTAGGATATGTGAAAAAAAAACTTTTATAAATTATTGCTAGACTGTGAATTTTATTTTATTTTTGTTTTAAGTCATGTTAGAATTAGTAAAATAAAGAATTATTTATGCGGAAAATAATATTTATATTCAGTTTTTGGGACCATTGCAATTTAATTCTCTTAAATTCTTACAGATTAACTCTAGATGATTTTTTACCTTTTAAATTCAATATGAAAAATGCATATCTTCTATTTTATAATCATGAAATAACTCGAGTCAATCACAAATAGACGTATTTTTTATATAATTTTTGATGAAATAATTCTACTTTCTACATTCAAAATTTGACTAAGTTCCTTTTCCCCAAGTACCATTCTGCAACTATTTAGTAATCCGAAAGTTCAAAGACTCCAACTTTATTAAAACAAAATTTAATAAACTAATGAATTTCAAGATGAATAAATTCATTAATTTCATTACGATAATGACGTCATATTCATTTTTGAAAATATGTGTTCTCAACGTTGTCAGAACACTTACCTTGACTATGCACCAGGATATTGATGTACAAAATCATTTCTAACAGGAGTTTTGATAAGCATTTTGTTAATTTTAAAAGTGGAAGAAAATGACCTATAAGATCCTTCATAACGATCGTGGTTCATTTTTACTTAAAAATATGACTTCGGATTCTGGATTTCTCAGCTCATTTACTAAATGATATTTTAACAAAAGATTATGTAATTTTATTAGTAGCAGTGAGCTTTAAAATATTTAAACGCGCATTATTGTAATGTGTAATGTATTGAAATTGAGAAAGAGTTATGAAAATGTTTTGTGAATTCCTTCGTCTACCTAAATTTTGAAATGCATCCACTGGCATTACCTCTCATTAGTGCGATATCTCTCATTAGTGTGATATTTAGATGCATTTGGAATGCAATATTTTCCATCCTTAATAACATATTTTTAAAGGAATGTTAAAAGATTTTTCAGACTTCTTAGCGCATCCTTTGCCTACAGATTTTTATTTCAATTTGGTAGATAAAAATAATTTTCATAAGGGAAAATGTAACAGATAAAATAGTATACATTATCATTTTTAATTTCTCTGTAATGAATATCGAATAGTTAAAACCTCGTTATATCAAATTTTAAAAAATCAATCATATATATTTTTTAGTTATTTAGTTCGAAAAATAATTCTAATTTAGTAATTATTTGAAGCAGAGTACAGAAAATTTAAAGTTCGTAACCTTTTGAAAATTAATAGCTGGGTAATTCTGTTACTTCTGTTACCTTAATCTTTATTTGGTATATTCCTATATTTTAAATATTCTATTTGTTTACAGTAAGTGAAGACTTACATGTCCTTTAATTCTTTTAGAATTTAGAAATATGATACAGAAATTTAATAAAAATGCATATAGATTTGATTTCACCTTCTTGAATTCAGAATATTCAGTTAATTTAGGGAGCTATTCTATAGGGAAAGCAATTATTACCTGTGAAAGAGATGATAAAGCTTATATTTTCACTCAACATCAAAACATTATGCATCTTTAAAGCTTTAAATTAAAATAAAAATAATCACTCAGATAGATATAAAAATTACACAAAAGTAACTAGTACATTGCTGGAGCTTTGAAAAGTCTAGCAACAAATAAGGATGTAATAAAATTTTCGAATTAATCTCAGAAACGAATGAAATGATTTAATTTTCTGAGAGATTTCCCAAGAATGCACTTGAATAAAAGAATTAACTACCGCAAATTCCAAAATATTACTGCTATGTTTAAAAATCTCATCACCTTTCAATTGTATTCGTGAAATCTAATAGTTTAGTAATAGTCTAATAGTAGTAACTCTAAGTTTAAAGAATTTGACCTTCAATTGACTCTAAGAAGGAAAGGATCAACTAATGCTTTCAGGAAATTAAGAAGTCCGATCCATTCTCCTTCCTTTCCTCTTATTGCCACTTTACAAAGGGGGATGCTATCGAATGGCAGGGGATTAAAACATATGGAACCCGCAGAAATATGTGGAATTTAGAAATATATTTTATGTTTCGAGAAATTTATCATTAATCCAAGTGAGTTTAACGGGTTTTTTTTCTTTATAAATGTAGTCCAGAAATTAACGTAAGATTTGAATTTGCCACCACTTGAACATTAAAGTGTTGACAACTCTATTAAAAAAACATCTGACAACTGGTAGTTTAGGGTTACAAAACATGCAGGATTCCATGATAGAATCAAGTGTTTTCTTTCTTGAACAATATTTAAAGAACAGTGAAATCCCAGCTGCCACAATTCGAAACTTTGAGAATTGGCCTTCTAGATAGTGTTATTTAACACCATTGGATTTCCTTTTATGGAGTTATTTGAAGTCAAAGGTCTATGCCAACAAGCACACAAGCACGCGCGCATTGAAGGAGGATATTAAAAGCTGCATCAACCAAATTCAGTTACATTTATGCAAAAAGGACATGGAAAATTTCTGCAAAGTAGTATATGGGCCAACAAAGCTGTGGCAGCCATTAGTCCTATGTGTTGTTCCATATATAACCCTATACTGTGTAATTTAGAATTCAATAAAAATATAACAATTAAAAAAAACTTTTTTTTTTTAAATTTAATTCAAATCTTGTGTTAACACTTTTTTTTTCTATCGTTCCATCCTCTATTTTTACTAGCCCTGAACTATCAACCATCAAATGTTTTTTTTTTTTTTTTTTTTTTTTTTTTTTTTTTAATTGGGTTACCAAAGCTTTGCTGCACAAATGATGGCAAATTCTGGGAATAAATTCTAGTACAACCTTTACATTAAGTAGGTTGTGTGTGAGAATTTTTCAAGAATTTCGGTATAAGTCGATAAGTTTTTGATAATTTATTTGAAATTTATTAATGAAAATCTCTAGAGTATATCGTAACCATGTTTAGCAGATATTTGATTAAATTAATTATTTGCACTAATGAGTACTTTGAACGTTAAAAGTGCTTCAAAAATCAATTTCATTCAAAAGTTTCCACTGTGTTACTTCATTTGGAAAATAAACGTGAAAACGAAACATTGCTTTGTTACAGCTATAGATTCAAATTGAAAATAGCAATCCAAGAGATTCTAATGAATTTTTATTTTAATCCAAAATAATTTCATGACTTATTTGGGCTTCTAAAACGTAAAGAAATGGAAAGAGTGGAAAGGGCTTGGAACTTCTACAATTCTATCAATTTATCTTCATCATCCTTCTTAAAGAAATGATTTAGATTTTATGACCTTTCTGCAAATGTAAAATATATCTTCCGTAACCGTAATTCAGATACATTCAGTTAATCCATCATTATTCGCTGTAAATATCTCAAAAAATACAAAATCACTATGACAGATTCTTTTTCATACATAATCTTAAATTCAAATTTTGAATTCACTTGCCCGTAAGCAGCGAACAAAAGATTTTTATGTATTTATCAATTCTTCAAAAGAAGAAGTTAGCTTACTAATCTCGAAATATATATATATATATATATATATATATATATATATATATATATATATATATATATATATATATATATATATATATATATATATATATATATAAGCTAATAAAAGTTGAAAATACGCTCTACCAAAGATTTAAAGAACCATTCAAATCTTTTTATTGAGAAATAATCTTCATGAAAAGAAAATAAGCAGCTTGTCAGGAAATCAGCTTCTTTGACTGTGTTGCATTTGATAGATAGTCTGATGTATCTTTTCGAAGTGAAGGTATCTCTTTAAATTTAAAGATTTGATTTTTTTTATTTAATGCAACTCTTCCTATCAATGCAGATATTTTGTGGTGTGTAAAGGTTATAAAATTTTAAGTTCTTGAATTTAATTTCGAAATATTTTCTACGTCAATTGAATTTTATTTTTAGATATTTTAAGGCTGTAAATGTTGTGAATCAAAATAATTATATTAATCTCAATCAATGTTTTTTTTTTTCCTTTTGTAAAATTAGGAATAACCATTTAATTAGAGAATATTCATAATCATGTGTATTGTTCGAAAATAAAGAAGCTACCTCTTAAATATAAGTAGCTACTTCATAAATTTGAGTAGTTTTTCTGAGAAAAATGCTTAATTTCGAAATTAATAAGGATGTAAAAAATATCTATCATAAAAATTAGTTTGAGATTACTTTTTTCCCTTTGTAGGAATTTCAGGCCCTTCAGTGGCAACAAAAACTCTAAGAATAAATTAAAATTTTTATTTCATATTAAATATCTGTTCGACACAATAAATAAATGAATATAACACAAACAAAAAATTTAATCAAGATTTCGGAACTAATACATAATTTCACCAAAGTTATTCGAATTTCATGAACCTAACGTATTTTTACACTGCACCCTCTCTATCAGATTATAAACAAATGAAATTTTACACAATACATGCGATTCACAAGTGAATAAAATAACTTCCGAGCAATTTAAATAAATTAATCAATGAAGATTAATTGATTTTACTAACAAATGCACGAAAATGTATGATAGAAAGATTATAACCACATTACCATCAAACATTTATACTTTAATCGTTTTTCCATAAAGAAAATTCTTTAAAAACATAAATTAGTATTTTTAACTGCGAATACAAATGCGTATAAATTAAAAATTTCAACCATAAGCCGCTTATATTTTTCTGATAGACAAATTTGGAATATATAATTCAATGATGCTGCATTTGAAATATTCATTTGGTCAGAAATCTCTATAGATGTTAAACCAAACCCTATTTCCAAATAAAACTACTTAATGCTAAATTTAGAAGTTATCGGTGGTATATATTTTAAAGTGCCATTTCTTTGTGGAATGATAAAAGTATATGAGAATGGGAATAATACATCAAACTGATTATTTTACGATTTTCCCTGTTTTTATACTTACCATACTTAGGATTTAAGAAGACGTGTTCTTACTTTCTAAGATTTTCTAAGTATAATAAAGGGTTAGAAAATACTTTTCAATATTATTTCATTTCGTAAACATGAAAAATTAGTAGTAAAAATATAGAAAACCTGTCTTTTCAAATTAAACAATATTCCTTTGATAAAGTTATCTATTAAACTAATTTTATCAATCCATTGATAAAGTTAGTTTCAATTTATGTTTTAAGAACAATTATTTATTTTAATAAATAAATATGGCACACATATAATACACATATTTCCTAATATTTAAAGTATATTTTTTATAATCATGTCACATTTTACCATAAATTTTGGTAGAAGGATTTTGGTATAAATTTGGTCCATTATATAAAAAGGACCAAAATGGGGGAAATTCTTACAACATTCATGTATAATTTAAATTAATAGCTCAAAAAAATTCATTGAAAAGCGGAAATACTTTTCATCAGACAAATTGAATTTGTTCCTATGCACAGTCTGTAATTTAATTTATTCCTCAATTTAAAATATATCTGTATATTTCTAATCACTTATATTGAGGAGCGATAATTCTATTTTCTTCTAAATTACGAATCATTGAATTGTTAAAATTCTCCCTTAGGAAGGAATAAAGAGCACAGGAAATTAAAATAAATAATATTTGAAACGATAATATGAAAATTGTCATGCAATTATTAAACCAAAAATGGAAATAATAAAAAAATAAATGGCTTGATATTGTTTTAATTTTTTATACTCTACAGATCAAAATCTATTATATATTTCAGAAAACATCATATTTTGTACACAGCAAGAAATCAATTAGCATATTTGATTTAACTAGGTTATTTTGAAATTTAACTGATATTCCAGAGCAGTTTTATGTTTTAATTTTTTTTAATTTAATTTTTTTTAAAGTATTAAACTGATAGTTTTTTTTCTTTATTGATCAGGAATTTGTCATGTATTAAATTAAAGACAAATTATATATAAATTCCATTTAAATAATGAAAGCCTTTATCTCTGCTTTGCAAGCAGATATTCATGGAAATAAATTTGAAATAATATCATAAACATAATATAATTTCAGGATAGTGATATATCTTCTTGTATTTAATAATCATTCATTCTTTTTTAACTTTTTGAAATTATTGGAATTCTTTGCTTCATGAAATATTTTTTTTAGAATTCATAATAATATTCAGAACTTCTACATCAGTAAAATGTTACACAAGACAATAGAAAAAGGTATTTTAAATAAAAATCTTGTTATTTATTATATGTCTTTCTGAATACCACACATTAATCTTTAACTATTGAAAAAAACTGTAAGTAAATTGTGAAATTGTCTGTGAACAAATTTTAGAAAGTATCTAATGCTTGATATATATGAATTTCTGCTCAAATACATAAAGTATGAGTACTTAACTTCTGTATTTTTATTTTATAAAAACCTAAAATTGAAAGAGCATATACTCTTTTTATAATATTAGGTCTTTGTGCATTTAAATATATATATATATATATTTCATCATTTGGTCTCGTCATATTCTATTTTAATCATTATTTCATGTTAACAATATGTTGTTTGCTTTTTAGCAATTTTTATTTATGATTTTTGAATTCAGTATAAAATGTATGAAATGAAAATGTTTCATTTTGAAATTGCTAGGCTTTTGTCACAATTGCCCGTTTACAAAAGAAAGTCAACCTCTTTCAGCATGTCTAAATCTACTGAAAATGGGAACATAAAATATGGTCCTTGGAAGGTAAAATATACCAGCACAGTTAATTATTTCCATTGAGTTGGAATATTAACAATAATCGAATACGAAAAATAATTAAAATATAAATCAGAAATAACAAAATTAATTCCAATTCATGATATTTATTTGAAATCAGTAAAAAGAAATATTTTATTCTTTAGTGACGGAAATTTTACTCCTTTTACTGTTTATATTATTTTCAATTGTAAAGCATAAAATTGGCTTGAGTAATCTTTAACCCTCTAGGATGGTTCATATTCAGAAACTTCAGAAAGCTTAAACGCCGAACTGAACTCTGAAACCGGAAATTCCTCAAAAACCTCAATTCCAGCTTCTGTTCTTAAAGGATTAGTGTAGAAAATGAGTGCCCTTTTTAGCTGATGGCTTCTAAGCAAATCTGTACTCGGAAATCCCTCGATAGTTCCGATAAGCTCTCTCTGCCTTCAAACTAAACTGGGCTAGCATCTCTAACGAACAAAGCGCGTGTTTCGATCGTTTAATAAATCTTACTTAATAAAAATAAATCTCACTTAATAAATCTGAGAAAAAGAGGACAAATTTCGTACTCATATTCAAGCATCTAGAGTAACATTTTTCTTTGAATGGGTGTTTGAGGCATTCAGTATTGATAAGTAATCATTCAGTAATCATTAGAACTAAAATATGATTTTATATAATATATAGCATTCTTTTAGCAGCAGGTAAAAAATAATTCAACGTTATTTTTATCTATATATTTCATAATATAGCGTACTAGAGGTTTTATTTTTAATAAATCTGAAACTATGGAATAATCTTTTTGTAGAGTAGTCTTTCAAAAGCATTGAAAACAGTTCATATTCTATAATAATATTTATGTTTATTTAAAATGCCAAAATATGCGTAATTTTTCTTTTAACAGAGAATAATTTTATGCTTATATTTATATGTATATCAAATATTATTTATTAGATGCTTAGTTTCATAAAATGTGTAATATTATAAGAAAATATTACACATTTTATGAAAATGAAATTTTGTGTCCTTTTAAATCTTACTTTCTTAATTTTTTTATCTATTAAATCATAAATTCATTTACCGGGAAGTAACTTAAACTTTAAAATATTGCCTACATTATTCATTCTTTTTTTATCCTCACCGATGATTGATATTAGAAATAAATATCAAATCTTATAACTTAACTTACTCTTCATGCAAAGGATAAAAATCAAGCGGGGCCGTGATAAAAGGTGCACTTTCATGATTTGATATACTACTTCATGTCAAGAAAATCAATATAAATTCTCAGCATTTTCTTCGAAACACTTTATTTATCCGGAAAAATCTCTTCCCACAGATGGAGCCGAAGAACTTCTGGTCAAACTCTTGACATATCTCCTTCTGACGAAAGACGTCACGTGATAAACGGCACTCTCATCCTGCGACGTGTCACAGCTCAGGACGGAGGATTTTACGTGTGTGTTGCCAAGTGCGAAGCTGGGGAAGTACGATCCGAAACCCAGCTGACAGTCAGAGGTGAGACTTTTCAATTTTCTCCTTGAATCGATCTGAATTTACTACGGACAGGTTATGAAATTGAACGTGAATATCTGCTCTTCTTTTTTCCCACATGAAATCGCATCTTCCTACGAGTAGGCATTTTTTGTGGAATATAGAATATGCAGAATCAAAAGGACTCGACCGAAAATGGAGCTCAATCTTTTGTAAAGTTTAAAGTCTTTTTATTTAGTATGGATTTTTTAAAGATTTATTCCACAATGATTTTCAGTTTTCAATTAGTATCATGCTAAAATTTCAAAATCCATTCATTCACATCAGTATTTTTTCTAATAAAATAAAATAAAGTAAGATTATTTTTATATTTAAAAATCGCAGTTTGCATAATTAACAATAAACGATGTAAGAAATTTAATCTGCCCATGTTTTTATTCCTTTTCTTTCTATTTAATGTGTCACAGTGATTTCCATTGATTCATGGAGACGGGATCTTGAACAGAATATAAATATCAGATTTATTTTACACATAATATTTTTTCTTGTCTGATAAGCATTTTTTAGAATGTGCCAAATGCAATATCTTATTATCAAAAGATTACTTTCTTTCGTTTCATGTAATTTCTGTTGGAAACTTTAAACTTTTTATTTCTCTTAAATTTCATTTCATGATTGTATATAATTTAAGTATTAAGTACTCTGATCAAAATGGAAATGGTTTTATCGATTTTATTCTTGATTGTTTTTTTTCTCTATCCCTGAAAATAAATGAATATTATATTCAAATACTTAATATTTAACAATAGTTTTTATTTGCAACAATAATCATTATTTAATAGTCAGGAAAACTATTACATTATGCAAAATGTTTGTAAGAAATATACACAGGGCTTTGACTAATAAATAAAATCGGTAATAGACATCAGCAAGACGAAAACATGCCCTGAAACATTGGGTCTTAAACCTCGTTTAGGGCGAGGATTGTAAGAATTGTAATGAAAGGTTTGACGTTGAGTGAAACAAAAAGCATTTATAAAAATTAGAAACTTAGTTATTTGAAGAATGACCATATAGAAAATGTATAACAGTTCAACGGCAGAAAAGAGAGGACGAAAAAATTTACAAGAATTGTTCAAAGTTCAGGTCGCAAAAGCAATTGCGTTGCTGACACCGCAGGAATAAGGGTTTCTGGACATGTTCAAATATAACTAGTGTGCTGGTGATAATTGCTAAAGTAAGATTTATTGATGTAAGATTATATAGAGCAAAGAAGATAGAGAAATACATAAAAACTTAAAGAAAGACATTTTAAGTGGACTCAATAGATAAAATCCAAAATATTGAGTTCCGGTGAACACGAAGGTCAAGCAACAAATCTTGATATATTATCTTGATATATGTGCTATGTATCCTTTGCTACCTGTTCGGCCGTAAATTAGATTCTTTTCTGCATATTCCCCATTCTTGAATCAAGCATGTTGTTTCCGAATGGAATTTAACATTCACGGAAACTGCACTGCCTAGAATGAATATTTACTCTCTGCTTTTATTTTTCCCAAACTTGGTGGGAATTTACATACGAGAAAATTTCCTCTGCTCAATGATATTGTTCTTCATCTAATCATTTGTTTTGCCACTTTACATTTGTGATTTACAACGATTAAACATGATGTGGTTTTCGATTCTATGATCAATGGTAATTGTTCACTCTCTTGAAGTCTTGAACCATTCATATTCGCGACCGAATTTGGCAACATCCTGCACATTTTAAAATTTTGAATATGATATTATAAGGATTGGTCTTAGTGATTTATGATAAGTCATAAAACCTTTTACTATGATTTCTAGAATACCATTTTTTTTTTCAAAATATAATATTGAGGCGTTTAATGAAATATGAATGAAATTTAGACTGATGTTGCAGTGAAAATTTAAAAGAATTGGAAAGTTTTTTAGGCAATGGAAAATAGAAAGATTGAATAATGCGTCACTGTTTGTTTTCTCTTCTATTTGGGTGAAATGGATACCTAAGCACATGTAGAATGGGATTTTCTAGGATTTCTATCGTATTCGAAAACCAAATATTTTGGAAAGACATTCTGTGCAAACCGTAAAAATATGAAGAAAATAATCTTTTGTTAGTATCCTTTATTTTGTTTCGGTAATATTATGTGAGTTTTTATATGTAAGACAGAAAAGACAATTTTTCAATCTTAACATAATTATAAGCTTGCATAAAAAATAACGTTCAAAATTTCAATTTACAGTGTTAATATAAAAGTTGAAATTTTCGCGCTTTCATGTTATGGTACAAATTATATTGGCATAAAAATATATGCATCAGAATAATTAAAGTTTCTCTGACCTAAATTATGTATATATTTAAAGATCAAAGTTTACAAAATAAAAAAATAATTAATTGCAATTAATATAGAACTTATTCATCGAAAGATCCTTGAAAAGCATAATATAATGATGGAATTTTAATTTTAAGGCCGTTTACTACCTTCTTTAGAGTCAAAAGATTGCAGAAATATTATTTCCTTCTCATTTATTCTCAATCATTTTTATTGAATTAGTCTATTCCCTCCTTTTTTTCCTTCTCTATCCTTTTCCCAAAAATTTCAAAATTTAAATAATTTAAACAAAAATCACTATGGAGTTACTTTTATTTTGGGGTGGTAAGATTTATTAAAAGATTTTTCTTTTTCCATTTATCGTTTAAATTTAGATTTAAGTAATTTTTTTAGTCTCCAAATACTTTAACGCTTTTAATGTATTTGAAGCTATCAACAAATATAATCTTAAAAAGTTACATTTTAAAAACCTGTGGCTTTTAATACGATAAAACTTTATTTCCTGCTTTCAAATATAATTATATTTTAATTGAAATTTAATAACTACCTGAGTTATTTAAATGTTAGCTTTACATGGATAGGCGTTATGTAGATAATGATTAAATATAATTCTGTACAATAAGGAAAATAAAACAAAAAAGTAATTAAATTAAAATTAAATGTAAAAAATCTGAATGATAAAATCAAGCAAATATTGAGCAAAATTAATTTACATTAAAATGAAAATAATCATGTTATTTAAATTTTCTGTGAAAGAAAGAAAAAGTAGTAATGCCATAAAAATTTATAAGATAAAATCAACTTGAAATATCTTACATTGTATAAAACTTATGAAATATTTTTTTTTCAAATGGCACATTTTTGTTCGAATTTTTTCTGAATATTTTTGAATATAATCATAAAAATGTTTTATTTTGAACAATAAATTATTGTTCGATCTTCCACCCAAATGCACATTTTATATTTATCATTTTTAAAACCTTTTCAGTTTAAAAATTTTGAAAAATCACAGGAAAGTCGAAAAATAAAATTTATTTTTCTTAATTCTCCTTTTTTTGCATTAAATAATAATTTTCGAAAATCAGAATGTTTTTGCTTAAAATTTGCCAAAGTATTTTAAAGGGGAAAATTCGTATATGTGTGAAGAGATGTGAATAATTTTTTCTGCATAATTTGTAGCTAAGTGCAAAAAATCCAATTCCTTTTGAGTCATATCAAAGATCAGCTGAAGCTTTTGTCTTCGGAAATGTTGAAGGCGATGATTTTTTTTTTCATATGTCCTTTTTATTTCAAATTTTTTTTTAATTTTTTTGTTTTTTTGAAATCTTAATATCTTATTTGAAATTAGTATTTATTATATTTTTTATGACGTAAAATAGATTTATAAAATGATAGCCCATTCAATAGAAAGCTAGAATATTGATTTCCAAAATATAATATTATGTTCAGAGGGAATCTGAAAGAAAATTTTTATTGCTATTCATTTCTGGAATTCTTTAGATTGTAAAGATTCTTTGTGAAATTTAATCGCAACGCATTATTATTTTTTCTTTCTTTGATATTCAATTTTCGGAAAAATGTAAAAGGAGGATAAATAGTTATTTCATGTTCCATGTATAAAATTATAAGAATAAACAACGAAATGCTCAAATTCTTATTCTTCTTATTCTAAATAATATTTTCAAATTTTCTTTTTTCGCATGATTATTGAAGATAATTGTTTTGAACCAAGGCGTGAAAATTCTGGAATAAAATTTGTTTGTTTTGTGGTAGTCCATCTTCACTCAGAATTTGTTACATGAAATAAAAAAAAGGTTTATAAAAATGACATTATAATGCATATTTGAAATATTTTATTTTAGTTATGACTTATAAAAATAATTTTAAAGTGACTTATTAAAAAAATAACAAAGATTTTTTTTTCTTATAATTCGCTTAAATTTTATTACCTTAAATATTACGTCTTAATGAATGGAAATATAATTTACTTTATGAGAAAAATAATTTTAAAATATTGATTAACTTATTATGTAATTTCACTAATATTTATAATGTAATTACACCAAATATTCTGAGCATTATAATGGGATATTGCTGTATATGAATTCTGATTAATTCATATGTTGTACATTAATTTATTTCTATCGGAGAAGAGATTAATTTACAGCTGTATATGCGTGTTATTCTATTCTTTAATTGATAATAAAACTCATATTGAAAATGAAATTAATTTTTAGATCTCATTTATATTAATTTAGGATTTTATTATGCATCGAATTTTACTTAAATAATAACAAAAAATATATTAAGAATTAATTATTAGCAATCTGAGAGTTTAGAATCTTTACAGCAAAATAAGCATTTTAATGTTGAGTTTTTGGTTTTTGAACTGTAAATAAATTACGCCTACATGAATACCCTTTGTATTTATTTTTCTTTTAAAAATTGTTATAAATTGCTAGATTTTTTTCTTTCTGGTTGTATATCGCTATATTTGCGAAATATTTTTAATTTTTTCCCAAACATCGCATTTGTTATTATAAACATTAAATAAATTTGTAATTTACAATACATTCGGAGAGTTATACAATTTTTCATAATCAAAATTCAATAAAAGCAAATTAATATCTTCAATGCAAGGTGAGAGCAATTTTTGACTATGAAGTTTTAATAACTAGAGTCAGTGAAACGAATTTTCTGATATAAATTTATTTCAATTGCAATTCTGTGCAAACATATGACTTTATTGAAATAATGAGTCTTATGTTAATTTTATGTATTGTGATCAGATTGTTAAATGCATTTTTTTTCTGGAGATTACACGATTTTTACACAGGAGATTTCATTTGTATAAGTTTTACAGACATTAAGTTTTGTAGTATTTTCGACTTATTTCATCTTATAGGTGTTACATTTATCAATTTCATATAGAGTTATCTTTATTTATAGGAGCATAAGCAAAACTAAACATTTTAAGAGTAAATGAAAAGCTGGACTATATTATAAATTTTCTAAATGGCCTATGAGGAATAATATCAATTTTAATTCAGTCAGTTCTCATACAATCAGAAGTAATAAAAATTATTTTTTCGTAAATATAATTATTCGTTTTTCTAGAAAAAAATTATTTCGTTAATTTTAATAAAATATATTTTGAAATTTTTCGGAGTATTGAAGAATATTGCTGTATAATTTAGATTAATGCCCTAGTTTTAAAGTACACGAAGATTATTTTGGAATGATGATGTATTGTTTTATATGATCACGTGACAAGGATGGTGCTTAGAATATTATCACTCCCCTCAAGTCTTACAAACAGGACAGCTAAAGACATTTGAACACCAAAAAATTCAATATTCAACCACAAATATAAAAAACGGCTCGTGTGAAGTATTTAGACATTTAAATACATTTGCCTGCATGGCATATATGTGTATGCATCGATGGAGCATGGATTCTTTATCTTGGGTCTTTAACCTTTTGCTTCAAGACAACTTAGATCAAACGATTATTACACATCATTTTTATGAAAGTAAATAAAATAAATAAAATTAATGATTTCCTTTTGTTATGAATAATTGTCATCTTTATAACGATGCCAGAAAATCGTCTTTCATTTGTTTTTTTATATAAGGGTTTCTTATTTATTTAGACTTAAAAAAAAAACTTTCTAAAATAGCTTTGAATGGTATTTGGATGCATGTATGATACATAATTATGTAAAAGGATGCACCCTCATGTGTGCATAAGTGATTGGATTTTTTTATTGCATAAAAGAACAAGAGAATATGTGTATGACCATAGTAGATGGAGATGTAATAATGGCCATAAATTATTATGGCTTAATCAATCCTAGCTGGTTATTCCAACCCTTATTTATGAATTGGCTATTGAGGCTAGTAAGAATAGTATGTCGAGTTAAATAATCTGGAATTACATCATGGGTATTTGTTATAGCAAAATTTATAAATAAGTATTTATTTTTTAGAAAACACATTTTTGAAATCATTCTCGTTGTTATTTCTCTTTTATATAACTCTATAAATTGCTGCAGATCGTTTTGTTATATCTTGAATAAGCCCAATGTATTCTTGTTCCAAAAAAGTAAATGCAGAAAATTCTAAGAATATATTTCTTTTAACAAGCCATCGTTTTCTTAAAGAGAAAGTTTGCACTAAGCTTAAGCAAAGATTTTCCAAGTATTGGCCTAGTTTTTAGTAGAATTTATAGGATTATTTACCTCCATTTACGCTGAAATTTGTTGTAGCAACCATGTTGAAGGGAACACGTAGAAAGGTAAAATGTAAGAAGCTTTTTATTTCACTTTATATTTATTTTTACAAGTATTTAGATCTTAGAAAAGCGTCTTTGGGGGTAATACCTCAGGGCATCAAAGAAAAGTACATTTCCGTGTATTTTGCGGGGATTTACTGACGATGGATTCGTTTTATTTTATTTTATTTATTTATTTATTTTTTTGGAAAGATGCGAATGCTTTCTTACAGTAATTTGGAGAATTTAGTTTCGTATTTTCTTTTTCAACTTAGAATTCGCACTTCGAAATGTTCGTGAAAAGCAATGATAAATATTTTTTGTCTCGTATTTCGTTTAATTAAATTGAATTTGCCAAATTCATTCATTATTAAAAATGTCCTTTTTTATATTTTGTTTAGTTTCTGGCTGGAATCTAATAACTAAAATATAAATCTACTAAAAATTGCTCCTAGGTAGCTTTCATTCAACACAAATGTGAATGTCAAATGCAGAGAACTTATTTTTTACATGTGACATATAATTAAATGAAATGAGCATTAATTTAATTAATTTTGTAGTTCAGTTTAAGTCGATGCTTTATTATTATTTCCTAAATGTAAAAAACGTGCTTCTGTGATGTTTTAACTAGAAACTACTTCAGAAAGTTTTAACTAGTTTAACTTGTTTACTTTATCATAAATAAAATTTTATTCATATTAAAAATATATGTTTAGCCTGAGGTAACTACTATTTTTCGTAAATGTGTTATATGTACTAAATTAATTAAAGCAGTTTTTTATTTCACCACTTGGACTTTTATTTAGAATTTATATAAGCCTAAAAGTGTAAAAATCAAATTAACATATACGGATGTTTTCGAATTTGTACTACTATTTGAGAAACATAAACAGTACTTGAAACACAAAACAACCCCCAAAACGAATGTTTGCTGTTGCATATCATTATATCCATAATCTCACAGATTTTCATCAGAGTTATTGAATTTTTAACTCCATTTATTTCCGATTATTCTATAACTTTTCATTATTTAAAAAAAATATGTCACCCAACTCTTATTATTTTCGATCTTAAAAACTGTAAGAATTTGATTTCCTAAATTTATATGAACTTGGAATTTGCACAGTTACTGTAAAAACGAAAAATAAGCATTGGAAAACAATTTATGAAAGAAACTTAAAACACTCCTGTAAACAAGGATGAAGAAAAATTAAATGATTCTAAAGAAGCTTTGAATTTCATTTAAGTCATCCAAGCAGTATTCAAGTGGTTATCATTTTCGTACTAGACACTTCATTGATATTCGATTGTCAGTTGCTTCTTCTATCATTGGCGAATTCAATCGTATAGAAGTATTTTTTTGTCTTCATTCCAATGAGATATGGCTTAGACTTCCTCTTAAAATCTGATTTCCATGCAGCAGTTGAAGTTCGAAACTATGTATATAAAATTAATTGTTTCATTGATACTGCCTATGAGAATAACGAAAGTGACGTAAGGCAATGATTACAATCACAAACAGAACCGAATTCTATATTTTGTCTTTGTTCTATTATTTTCCTTTTCAGATTTGTAAGCAGATTATATTCATCTGTATTCGATGCATTTTTCTGAATTATACTATTTATATGTAATATTTGAGAACAATGGAATTATTAATAAGAACAAAAATAATAAGGAAATCAAATAATTATCAGATGTAAAAATAAATAGAAATTTTGAAATATAATAAAAGTTTCAGGCCTTGTAAAACCACTCTTTAAATCTCATAACTTTATAGAATCTGAGATTAAGTCAAAATACTGTTCAAACAGTTATTAAAATCTTGCTTTGTTTAGAAAATCAATTTATAAAAGTACAAATTCATAGATTTATTTAGAAAATCAATTTATAAATAAGCTTCCCAGTGTTTTTTTTTTATCATTTAAAAATAGTTAAGTAAAACTTTTTTTTGTTCCCAGAACTAATTGATACTTCATATCCAGATAATAAATTATTTTCATCAATAAAAAGCCGATGTGTAGCTTAAATATGGTACTTCGAACACATTTAATAAAGTGAACCCGGTATTAGGGTATAAATATTTATGATTCACATTTTTTTTTTTTTTTTTTTGCTAAAATTTTTCCATTGATAATATATTTATGTACTCCTGTAAAGTATTTTTTTTCATAACGTAAAAAGTTGCATTATAAGAAAAATTAATAAAAAAAAGTAAACTATTTTCAAGATTTCTATATTTGGCGATTATCTAGTTAATATTTCTGAAAATTTTACTTTCATAAACATTTGATCCAATATAATTAAAATGTTTTCTGAATTATCTGAACCGAAATTGCAACTAAATAAGTTACTTTCAAAATAATCCCAGCTTTTTTACATCAAGGGATATTTGTGTGTAAATAACAATAAGCATTATTTTTTTTTCTTTTAATTTAAACATATCTTAAATCACTGAGATTAAGGTAAATACGAGAGTTGCAAGAAATAGCTTCAGTAGAATAAATGAAAAATCAGATTCACTAAAATAGTCAGGGGTGAAAGTTTCCGGTTTGCCGAATGGAAGTGAATTCGGTAATACAAACATCCGAACTGAATATCTTGAAGCAAACTAAATAGTAGCAGTACTTGGAAGGTTTTAGGAAAACAGGACCGTTTTAGATTGAATTTCGACTTTATTGATGGCATTCGTTCATTTTTAATAAAACTACAATTTTAATAAGTTTGTTCAGATTGTAAGACACTGAGTTGCATTGAGTACTTTTAATGTGGAATGATACATTTGGTTGAATTTGTTTTCATATTTGAAATAATGTTTGTTTTCGAATTTGTAATTAATTTGAACTTCTTGGTTCATATACTAACTGATATCAAATTGAAAAGGTATTTTTGTGCAGATACTTAGAATTACGTCTTCCGTTTGAATATTCTTTTTTAAAAATGGTGTTAAAACATGTTTGAAATCTAATATTTAGAATATAATTGAGAAAACAAAGAATGACAGAATATCTTTAAAACCAGATATAACACTATAAATTCAGTTATCAAGCCATATATAGGGATATCTGTCAAAATCTGAATTAATGATGTTGTGAAAAAAATTTTATGAGTTGTATAACTATTATGTAGCAGGGAATAAATAATATTTTGCATACTCATTTTCTTTTTTTTACATGATTTTTTAATGCAACCAAAAATTACAGGATACCCTGTATAATAAGCGTTTATAAGTTTTGTTAAAGTTAATAGAAAATGTTTTGCTCGCAAATTAATTTTGTTTAAAAAATAAATTCCTCTTCTGATGAGAAAAATAAATTATTTTTTTCAAGCATAGTCTTAAATGTATATATATTTTATATTATATTATTAAAACCTAATACTTCTTTTAAAGTTTCGACATTTATTGATTAAAAACCTTTATTTATACTTATCTCTTAAAACAACAAAAAAATAGATATCAAGACAAACAAATTAATGATTATTAATTTAATCAGTCAACATTCATCTTCTGCTTTAAAATGCTTATGATTATTCGTCCTAAATAACGGATAAATAGTTGCAAATTTAAGATTTTTAGAACCATGAAGTACCGTTTTTATTTACTTGCTAATACTTATCTCAGTCTTCTATTACACCAACATTGTATCTTGGAAATTAAACTTCTTCAATATTAAACATGGATATTTTTTTTATTTTCCTTAGACAATATATCACTTTTCCAATGAAGTTTCCTTTTATATGAATTTAGATTTTTACACACTTTAAAGTTTTTTTTATTATTATTATATTAACGTAAGGAATTGAAATCAATTAAAAATTATACTAACAAAACTCAAGTCATTCGTCTTAACTTATTAAAAATACAAATGTTGCAATTTAACATATATTAGGAATAAAAAATGATGAGTTCATAGAATGATAAAAGAAGAAATGATAAAAAAATAGCATTAAGAATAATTTACAACCCTCTTATGTTATCAATTATGTAGAAAATGATCGTAAATATTCCTTATTTGGCACTTCTCCAACAACCAAAGACAGGTAAGTTCTATCGAGACCACAATTTCGATATTGATATTGAAAATAATAAGTCCTAAAGCAACTGAATTAAATATTTATGGTGCCTTTTGAACAATTTATTTTAAGTATGCATATGGATTAATTATATAGAATGTAATGTATTTTAGCAACCACAAAAAATGAATTAGTTTGTAAATGTTTTCTAAATTAAAATAAAATAAAATAAAAAATCTAAAAAAAATATGCAAACGATATAAGGCACCTTTTGATTCAGCCCTGTTGCAGTCTTGTCTTCCCTTTAAAAGTATATTAAATTTGAAATCAGATTTCTGTCGAAAAAATGAGATTTAATCAATCATATCGTTTAAAAAAATATATATAATCAAGAATCGTGCTTCATAAGTAACAATGAGATCGATTTTACAAAGTATTGAATATGTTATTCTAAAGTTATTTTTTTTTGTTAAAAACACATATTAAATTTCGGTAAATGCTTTATGCTTTTACTTAGTGGTATATTTTTTATTATTTTCATTACATATGTGAACAATAAAAAATAATTTAAAGCAAATGATTAATGCATTAACAATCAAAATTAGCCTTTAAATTCAAAAATAACATAGATTAATTTTCTAACAATTCATATATATAGAAGAAATCTTTTACAAATGACTTATATATTTAGATAATTATCTTCAGTCAATAAATGTATTTAACTTCGTTTCATTCATTTTTCATAAAGCCTTATATTGTTTATCACTTTTGGAAGTAAATATCCAAATTTCTTCCTCTCAAGGATCAAGAGTTAACGGCAAAAATAATTATGCAAAGTAGATATTAGAAAATGGTATTAAATATCTTGTTCAAAGGATAATATTCTTGAATAAAGAAAAATATTTTTTCTCAAAGAAGCGAGGCTTTAATTTTGAAAATCAAGCACAAAGTAATTCTCTAAATGGGATCTCACCTTAATATTGCTAAACCTCATTAATTTCTCGAGAGAGTTGGAAAGCGAGCAAACTTCTAGGTCTAGTAATAAAAACTGACAGTGGAGGTTATTCAAAGTCTAAAAAACAACAGATTAAAAAAAAATGAAGGTGAACTGAAGAATAAGAAAAAAAATTTGAAGCATAAATAATAATTAATTTTGTTCTTTGTGAGAACTTTAAAATAATGCATAGATTTATAAGAGGATCAGATAAAATATCCTTGGTTAAGAATTTTCTTGATAGGATCTTGAAGTTGCAATTAAATTTCAACAAAAATTGTTAAAATAACTAAATAACACGCATATTTATAATAAATTTTTGCTATATATTTTTAGTCATAATTATAAAAAAAATACTATTTTATAATGTTAAATATTTTGTTCTATATGCAAGATTAATTTTTCCTTATTTTCTAACAAAATGTGCAAAATGTAGATAAGCCACATTGTTTAATAAAATTAAATATTTCATACTTATAAGAAATCTAGATAAGTATCGCCTGTTGATATGAAAAATTTTGAAAATGATGCCTTTGAAAATATTTTACTCATATTTATCAAATCAAAGTTTCAAGTGATTAAAAAAAAGTTGCGGTTTGATTAATTTTTAAAATATTATCACAGTAAAGTTATTTTTATAAATTATATAAACATAGCAGAATCCAGTCTGGTTTACTTAAGCATTTCCTTTTATAGTATTTTTTTTCTTATTTTCATCTATAGGATTGTATATCGTTTGACTTTGAATAAATGATTTAATTCTACACTTTACAGGAACAACTTTTTCAAAATTGATTTAAAAATAATAAGATGGATTTGAATATAAGAAAATGGCTTAAGGGTTAAGAATTTAATTTTAAAATCAAGTCTTGATTTTTAAATTAATGATTTGACTCCCATTTGAGTTAACCTTTTATATTCCCGTTTATTCCATGAGCATTTTTACTTTATATATTCAGCATGCTTTGTTGAACATTCAGTGTTCTGATCTTCACCAAAATACTTATCTTGTATAAATAGCAATAACAAGTGTGTTTTTCTAATTCTATCCGATTACAAAATCATAAGTAAAACTTTTATGATCATGATGCATTTATATAATAATAGCCATGACATAATATAATATATATTTTTCAGCTTATATGTCCTACATGTGTGTGTGACATTTCTAATTAAGTAATATAAGAATCCGGTAATTCATTCTTAAAAATGCGTAATTTATAAATTATTAAAAGTGGCAATATATTAAATTATTTCATATATTAAAGTTATATCAATCATCAGTTAAACAGTTACAAAATTGCTTTAATTTTTATAATTGATAGAAATACATTAATGAAAATAAAGAAAGGACAAAATAAAAATTCTTATTTATCAAGTACGAGAAGCCAGAAGGAACTTAAAAGAAATCATATTGCAATGAAATTTCACATGTTATGTTACAACTCGACTGAAACTGGTTGAAGGATTTCTTTAAGAATATTTATCCTTTATTTGGAATAGAGAATTTTAATAAACAGAATATCCCTATTTGGTATTTGAGAGTAAATTTCCTTTCGTTCCAAGCTTTCAAATTATTTATAAAATTATTATGACCATACTGAAGATTATTTAATCTTAAGAAAAATTAACTATTTTTTTTCCTTCACATTGATTTACTTAGCTTTATAAGCATACTTATAAAGATCTTTATAAGCTTTTATCTTTCTTTTGCATTTGTTTAAAATTCTAAGAATTTGTAATGTATTGAAGCACTCCTTCGAAATATTTCAGACAAATTTATTGTGAAATATGTTTAATTTCTTTGCAACCATTTTTAATCATCAAAACTAATCAGATTCCATATTTTTCAGTAACAAAATCGAAATATATACTGAATATTTCATGACAGGAGAATTTAACTTTATCGTTGCAAGAAATGTTTTAGGTTGATTTTAGCATTTACTTTAGAAAGTTCCAAATACATTTTATTATATATGTTCACAAATATATTCTTGTTTGCTAAAAGAAGATTATTTAATTCAACCATTCTATTCTTAAGAACATTGTAGCAAATTATGTATGCGGAATGTCATCAATACTAATGGCATTCGTTCATTTCTTTACCATTATTTTCCACTAAGAATCTGCGAAGAATAACTTCAATTGTTACTACGTTTTTTAGCATAATTATATGAGGTATAATATTAATAAAAGTTCTGGTAAATTAACTAATCAAAAATGCACAATATGTTTTTTTTCAAACATACAAACTCTAATTACATTAACGCACACGAGAAATGTTTAATTTTGCGCCATATCCATTAAGATGTAAAATACAGTTTTGACCGATTAAATGGGTATTAATGGACCTAATGTTCCATTTTGTAAAAAATCTGCGCACGCGAAAGTTATTTTTCTAAACACTCCGTCTCACTCTCTTAGAACTGTAAATATTAGGATTACGTAGAATTGTAGAAATTAAAATGCTCTGTTTAAAAGAAAATACTTGCAATTGGCAATTTATTTTAATTATACACTAGTGTTTTTCTTTAAAATTTTTATTACACAAAAAATGAAATTCTTTATTACAATCTTTATGCCAAAATGTAAAACGTAATATATATATCAATAATAGAGAATCTTAATATAAAGTTCTTCATATTGTTATGTTACATCATCGAATTAATTAATATTTGAAGTTTACATCCATTTGAAAGTGAAATCATACCCTATTTTAATATTATATTATAATAATATTATTATTATATTATCATATCATATTATATTAAAAGGATATAGTATTGGTGATAATTATTCAATTAAATTTAGCTACATTATGATGTTGAAAACTTTTAATGATGCGAAATGAGAAACTTACAAATATTTTTTAATGCTTCTAAGGCATGGAATTAATGTTAAATATGCAAGTATTTATATTCGCTTAAACATTTTCCCAATTAAAAATATTCTCATAGACATATTTTCCTGGGCTTTAATACATATTTGTCATTTCTTAGATTATTATAACATAAAGCAACTGTTAAAAAGGGCACAATTTCTTTCCTTTCGAATTTCTGTCTTAAATGGATCTCTTATATTAAAAAAGAAAAAAAAATGCATTTTGTCTGCATGAAAGTTTAGGAAAGCACGTTTACTTTTTTTAGCATAAGATGCGACAGTGTCCTGTATTATAATATACGGATGATAAATTTTGAGTAAAAAATATTAATATACAGATAGTAATTATAATAATACATGGATAAAAAATTATGTTACTTTTCCTAACATATATACAAAATAAAATCTATAACCCTTTGCGTTGCTTTAATATTATTTATATATATACTATCCGCCATTGGCGACCAGCCGGTTCACCAGTATTACCGCTCGCTACAATTTTCAATTAAATATTTTCAGTAACTTGTCTCTTAATAGCTTCTCAAACAAAACATTTTTAATCTTCAAATTTTGATAGTCATACCAAACTTATACTGTTGTTTAGATAGTTTACTATATATATTTTCCTAATTTGTTGTCATTTCCGGTAAATCTTCAACTTTAATTTAAAGTGGAAATGCTCAGATTGCAATTAATATAAAGATATTTTTTAATGAAACCAAGCGTTTTTTTTTTATTTATCATTTTATTGTTATTTATTTATTATTATTATTATTGAATATGAGTACTGCAAACAGAATCGCTCGGTATTTAAGTCTTATGTAAATTACAAAATATTTTTCATAATTTATGTAATACCTCAAAGAATAATTCAAGAAAAATTTCTCAGATTCAGCATAAAATTCAGTTTTTAGTTTTGCTTTCAAAAGGATTGAAATGAAATCCATAATAATATTTTGTTACGGCCTATAAATATATTTCAAAAATTATGAAGTCTAAATTTAATGCAGTAAGGTATCATATCTGAGGTCTGAAAAATATTCTGGACACACCAAATTTTAAATAAATGAATGAATGTTTCTATTTTCAACGATCAACTAAGACTGATTTATGAAGTTTTGAATTTTAAAAATTTAGAAAAACTCAACATTTTCATAATTTTAGTCCAATTAATCTTGAGAAACCTGCACACTGATTGGCGTATTTTCTTTGAAACGATCGATGAAAAATCTAAAATTAACCTTTTTTATTGAATAGTGATATTCAAATTTTTATACATCAGTCAGTTTAAGTGATTGATTTAGTTGATTGGAAATTAACTCTTTTTATTTAAAATATTAGTGTTTCAAGAACATTTTGTTAAACGTGATTTCCACAGCAGAAGCTTTATGTAAAATAAAAAATTCATTATTTATTAGAGAATTTATTGGATCAAGTTACGTAAAATATAATCATTTTCCATTTAGACCATTTTAGAAGATCTGTGTTTATTACTAAAGGTTTGCAAATTAGCTGTGTGGCCCTGATTTGAATGGATATCATGTTCATATTAAACAAAACTTTCTTTAAAATAAAACTGATTGATTGGGTTAATAATATAGAAAGTGTAAAAGATCATAAAATAAATTTTCTTGAATTTATATTTTAGGAAGAATAATATTTCATATTTGTTTCATTTCCTACAGACACGTGCTGAAAATTATATTTTTGCATTTCATTTCCAAAAAGATTTAATTTATTTTCAATTGGAGCTTTAGTCAATGGATGACAACCCTTTGAAAAAAGCTAATTTTTCCTCATGAATGCGAAACGTGCTCGTGCAGCTTAAATTTTATATTTATATTGTACGAAAAAAAATGTTGAAAAATATAGTTAAAAAATTAATTAAAAATAGAAATTTAATTTTAAGGTTAAAAAATTGGTATCATTTCAAAGAGAAATTTTTCATCTTTAACTTGATGTAAAAATCTTTTCTGTGCGATAATATTTTCGGAAGTTATAGCAGCAACACGCCAAAATTTCGCTGAATTTTTAAATAAATAAAATTCTAATTAAAAATTCGAAAAAATAACCCCGAGGTGCACATTCCCGGCCTCCAAGGTATACACGTGCGAAATTTCGTAGCTGTTGGTCGAACGTTCTGGCCTGTAGAGCACCAACACACATACACACACACATAGAGCTTTATTATAAGTATAGATGACAATTTTGTTAATATTATTGTTAAATTGCTTATGAATTAAAATTTATTATTTAATATTATCCTATAAAGGAAATTGAATATAAAATAATAATAATATTTAACAATTAAAATTTCTGTCAAACAAATTATATTCATATTTATCTAACTCATTATTCAGTTTATATATATATAGGACTGGGGACAAAATGCCCATTCAATCCCATTTGGATCAGTGCCTAGGGTACTGATTAAAAAACTTTTAAATAAAAACAAATAATTTATTTACAGTAAACACGATTAAAAGGACATTAACAATTAGGACGGGAAAGATTATTTATATTAAAGTTAGAAGTAAAATATTTAGATGGCACAAAGGGCGAAGCCTAACAAGATATCTGCTCATAGCTAAACTATGTAACGCCTCTCTGCTCCTCTGCTCTCGAGCGGTAATGATATGTTTGACGGAGCGCCTAGCCCCGAGGGTTGGGGCTTAATCTCCGGTAAATGGAAAAAACTATTGTGAGACTTGGCTTTCAGTATTTAACGTGATCATCTTCGCAAAAAGGTCCGATGAACTGTGTTACAGGAACAGGCAGGAGATGAGGAGTGAGGTGCATGACGAAGCAAAGGTAACAAATGTCTGACAGGATGTGATAAGAAGTATGGCAAATTTAGAAGTAATTAAAATGAAAAAAAAAAAAAAAAGGATTAGGGAGGGCTAAATCAAAATGTTACGAGGTCTTTTAAGACGGAGATTAGGAACATATTTAGGAATATCAAGAACTGCTTTGTTATCATGATTGTCAAGATTTTTGAAGAATTTTTCAGCAAGTTTTTTAATAAACTTTTTAAGTGGAGGGTAATCAAGTGCTTTATACATATTTGTGTTTGGCATATACCAATAGCAATTACAAAATCTTCTGATAAGGTTGTTTTGTTGAATTTCAATTATTCTAAGATTAGATTTAGCAGCGTATCCCCAAACCGGACATGCATATGTTAAAACTGGACGCAAATAGGCAGTGTAAATAAGTATTTTGTTGGCCCTGCTCATTTTGGAGTTTCGAGAAATTAAGGGAAAGAATTTACGAGTTAGGTCTCGAAACTTCTTTTTAACATAAATAAAATGGGGTTTCCATGTTAGTTTATTGTCAAGAATGACACCTAAATATTTGCATTCCTTAGACCACGGGATATTTTGGTTTTTAATTTTAATTGGGCGGAATTCCTTAAAAACATGATTTTTTGTGAACATGATAGCTTCAGTTTTGCTAGGATTAATTTCTATTTTCCATTTATTGAACCAGTCTTCAAGTGTTTTGAGATGCCTAGTGAGTGCTATTGAGATGAAGTTTGGATTTTTATTCCTGGCTAGTATTGCAGTGTCGTCGGCATACATGCAGAGCATGGTATTAAATTGTCTTGGTATGTCGTTAATGTAGAGTGAAAAAAGAATAGGACCAATTTTGGAGCCTTGGGCAACACCTGCTTTTATAGGTTTAATGTCTGAGAGAATATTATTAACGCGAACACAAAAGAATCTGTTGTGCAAATATGAAATGACAATTTTTATAATATAATGTGGTAACTTGTAGGTAATGAGCTTGTAAATAAGGCCATCTTGCCAAACTCTGTCAAATGCTTTCTGAATGTCAAGGAAAACAGCAGCCGATTTTTGATTATTTGCGAACCCCTCTTCAACATATTCTACTACCCTAACAAGTTGATGAGTAGTTGAAAGGTTATTTCTGAAACCAAATTGTTCAGGGCTAAGGATGTTATTTTCATCAAGGAATTTTTTTAACCTATTTAATATTATATGTTCAGCAATTTTGCTAATGGAGGGAAGTAGTGAAATGGGTCTATAACTGGACGGTTCAGTGGGATCTTTGCCCGGTTCTGCTCTCGAGCGAATGTGAACAGCTCGTTTTATATAAAATTTATGGTCACGTGACTTAGCACTTTCGATTAGTAGAACCCATGGTGCCATCTATTACAATAAAATAAAACTAAATTGAATTGGATCATTCAGTATAACAGTGGAATGGTAAAGGCCACTAATTAAAACTCTACATATATATATATATATATATATATATATATTATAAATTTTGACATATGTTGTATTACGAAATAACTGCAAACATCAAATATTTATAATGTTCTACAGATGTCAAACTTGGACAGTTTAAAACAATATGTGCGCTTTTGATAGGTACTCTTCATCGATGATTGTTTTTAGAATGAGCAAACGATATACAGCAATAGCTATACCTATCCGGTGCATTGCAATTAAATGTGATATTACTAGTTGATTCATTAATCTATATTGAGTATTGAATTAATTATTAAGTACTGAATTAAAAATTCTCTTAAAATAAATACGTCGATTATTTTTAAATTTGGTTTCTGATAGGTCCAATGAATTTTCTTTTTGTTTAATAATTTGTTTTTCAAAAATCCATGAAATACAAATCAACAATTCATAAACTATCCATGTCGTCCAAAATATTAGTAAAACGTATTCAGCCAGTTGGAACTATCCAATGTCATTTGCTATATACTCTTGTTGAAATTCTAAAAATATTTCCAATAATTTCACCAACTACAGTTTTCAAAAAATAGAAGTTTGAACTTATGAAATCAGATTAATGAATTACCTTGCAAAGCTCTTTCGAAATAAATTTCTATGATTTTTTTTTCTACATTTAATTCAAATATCGCTACATTTTATGTAATAACTGTTATTATGACAGTGATGGATTCATTAACTTATAAAAAGCAATGCATTTATTAAAAAAATTGCAATCAAAATTAAAGATCTATTCTATTAAGTAACATGAGTTATGAAACTTTCGAAAATAAATGAGAATCCGCATTGCAATTAAACTCACTGCAGTTATGCTTAATTCCAGTTATTTTTTTAAAATTTTTATTGATTTAAATTGTATATCGTATAATTTTAATGTATTCAATCAAAATTCCCATCTGTGATTTGTAAACTTTTTTATATACTTCGTATTTAACCAGTATTAACAGCAAAACACATTTTTTCTCCATTTAATTATCGCCATTTGATATCCAAAACCACCATAACCTTATTATAACATTTAACGCAGATTTTGTTGCTGAATTCATGGTCTTTAAATAAAATTTAAAGAAATTGATTAATTTAGTTTTAAAATATAGAGAAAATTTTAATTATGTTTATAATTTTAATGTATCTTTATAATAATAATAATTTGTGGCTTACCACATAACAGAACTTTAAGAATAAATTTTCTCCAATAACTAAAATTTAACTACTTGTAATTCAAGTAAATCTTAATTCACGTTGAAGGAGGTTTTTAATTAATTTTTGAATTATATAAACGGAGAGAATACAGCTGAACATTCTTAAATTTCCAGACGTATAAAAACTTATTCACTTAGAAACCCGATTCCAAATAATTTTCTTTGATTACAATTCTTTAATTTTAGTAAAAGAAAATATTTCTTTAGTATTTCGGTTTTGCTTTATCTTGACAGTGAGAATATTCTTAAAACTATGGTCACATAATATACTTGTAAAAGATAAAGTTACTAGTAACCATTTCTGAGAAGACACAATTATTTTGATAATGATTTTTCCAACACTGAAACTTTATCCCTTTCTAAAAGGAACTATTCTATAATAAATAGCGATCGACAAGAGTTTAAATAGAAAATGTTTGAAACATCAGGAAAAATGATTTCAGAATTAAGTATGAAGAAATAATGCTGTATTACGAAACAATGTAACATTGTTTTCTTCATGAATTTCTGGGAATTTTTCAAAATATTCGCGTTCTACAAGGCTTCATTTCTTTGTATAGGGTATTGTCATCGTTGATATATAAAGATAAATTCTGTTCGTATATTTCGTAAGTTTATAATTATTTCTAAGTTTTTATTCTATATTATCTGAAGAATGCTTCTTTCTGTTTTTATAGTTTCTGAAACAATTTATTTGGGAGCAGTGAAATTTTATATCATAAAAAGAAATTTTTATCCCTTTCCACAAATCCTCAACATTTTTTTTCTATTCATGACCAAGTAATGGGGATTTCATTATATAAATCTTTGTAATTCCTTACTTTTTTTATTTCCTATTCTCAGCATTGTTCTATTGTTTCTGTACCACTCGCAGTAACTGAATATTCTTGTATTTTGGTGTTTTCGCAATTAAATAATGTTAAAAAAGTAAAGAAAGAAGCTTCTAGCATACAATTTGGATTCTGAATGTGTACTGATAAGAGGGCAAAATAAAATCGATCTAAAGAACAAGAAAAAGAAATTAAATTTTATGTTTAAAAAAAATACTAACAAAAATATATAAATTGTTTAATTGGGAAAGAAACACATTATTATAATATTTATTAAAAACTGAAATCCTTCGGATATCTAAATAATAAAATATATTTTTTTAGGATTGACCTGAATAAAACAGATATGAGATTTTAATACATATAATTCAAAGGAAGAAGCTTTTAGCATGCAATTTGGAATCTGAATCTGTAGTAATAAGGGAACAAAGCAAAAAAAAAATTAACAAAGGGAAAAAAAAAAAACATATTTTATGTTTAAAAATATGCAACACACAATATTCAATTAATAATTTTATTGGAAGAGAAAAACATTTTTATAATATTTATTAAACATTAGAAATCATCGGTGTGTAAATTATAAAATAGCAAAAAAAAAGTTTGTTTAATAAGACAGATATTATATCAAAATGTTTAGTCGTTTTATGTAATAATATTTTAAACTAACTTGTTTTGGTTATTTTCATTACATTCTTTTTAAATAAATTATTTCCAACATTGTCAAAATTTTTCTGTATGAAATATTATTTCTAACTTATGAAATTCTCTCTCTCTCTTTTTCTCTCTCTCTCTCTCTCTCTCTCTCTCTCTCTCTATATATATATATATATATATATATATATATATATATATATATATATATATATATATATATATATATATATATATATTTCTAAATTGATAAAGGACTTAAAAAAGAATATACTTATTATTCCATGAATTTTAAATGAAAAAAAATGGTATGCAATGGGGAAAATAAACGATATAGTATCAAAAATATTTTAAATATTCTAGAAAAATTGCTGCTAATACCCCATTTTAAAAACAGCCTAATGCCATTTATCGATATTTATGAATGTCATACATCTCTTTGATAATTACATTCTACTATTGAAATTGCCATCCAATTTATGTGATTGTATCATGGGATTTTTAAATATTTTTTTCTACAATCTTCAAACGATAAAGTAACCACCTAATCTTTCATTTTAGTGATATGAAAGAGAAAAGGAGGTGGTTTGAATGCACTAGAGAAAAGTAAGAATATTCTAATTATGGGATATCGACAGATTTCTGCGAATGAATGAGGTGCGAGACGATAATAAATGAGGAGAGAAGACAGTTCGACTATGCTAGTATGTTATTGAGCAGGGCACGCTAAGAATTATGGTACTTATAAAGAGCATTTCTCTTTCGTTTGCTATTTCTGATGGTAGCATATTTTACAATCATTGTGCAAGGATATAATTTTTTTTTTCAACATTGTGTGATTTATTGCTGAAGAGATCAATTTCCTCCAAGGGAGTTCTGAGTTTTCGTATTTATAGAACAAGGATTATCTTCTTTATGTGCTCAAGAAATGTATGATTTAACTAATAGAAAATCGATTAAAATGTATTTGATTTACTTATATCGAAAGATGGTATTAACATATTTAGATATACTCTATAATAGTTGAATAAGTTTTTTTTAATAAACCATTGAACTCACATATATAAAATTATGGTATAATATATATGTTTAAATGAAATTCACAATGATTTTTATACGATTTTTGAATTAATAAATATATTAGTGAAAAAAATTTAATTTAAATTTTTATACAATTTTAAGATTTTGTTAATTATAATATATTTTTCTTTTAATTGTCAGAGTTGCAAGACATATAGTAAATATAACATGCATGAGTAGAAAATTGTATAAAAATGAAAATTTTGATTTTTTTTTCAGCTATATAATTATTGACGGAAGCAAAAACGATAAATATTTATCTCACCTAAAACTTTTTTAACTGGAATAGCAATTCTGTTATGACGTATTAGACATTAATTCCAGTTGAATAATGATCAGAAATGTAATTCAACATTCAATTTTCATGAATGTTATTAAACTTTATCCTGTTTAACTAATATTCATGAAAATATATATGGCAATGGCATATTTGGACCAATAAAAACGTCCTTACTTCGACTCTGATAAACATATCAGATTTTATTGCTTTTGCCGATGTAGACTGTTTACTATTCACCCTACATAAATTACTTCCCAGACATTTTTTGTATTCAATGTTTGACGGATATATATGAGCATGATAATTGAAATTACTGTCGAAATAAATATAGAAAAGATACAATGTTACAGAGTAATATTTTATTGTGCATCCCAGAAAAAAGTTTCGTTTCAAGAAAAAGAAATTTTTTAACCAATCCATACACTGTCTAAAATAGATATCGATAACATTGATTTTTAAATACAAAATGTATCTGCGGAATTTTCAGATATAACATTTGTGACGTTGTATGTTTTAACTGTTTATAATTTATTTATTATATTACTGAAAGGATATCGAGAGCATTGATTATATCTAAAATGGATATCGGGAGCACTGATTTTTTAAATACAAAATGTATCTGCAAAATTTCCAGAAATATCATTTATGACATTATCTGTTTTGACTATTTATTACCTGTTACATCATTATGACATTTATCTGTTTATTATCCACTCGAAATAGTTTATTTCTCTGTCATTTCTGTTTCCCCCATGTATAATGGGTATATATGAGGATGATAATGGAAAAGAAGAATTTGTAAACTCATGGACTATCGAAATGAATATGGGGTAGGGTATAATAGAACAGAGGAAGCCATATTGTGTGCCCCAGTCAAAATTTTAGTTTCAAGAGAAAGTTTTTAACCATTCTATACACAATCTATAATAGTTATAACTAGCACTAATTTTTAAATACAAAATGTATCGGCAAAATTTCTTTTCTATCAAATAATATTTATGATAGAAATCGATTAAGTTAATATTTTTTTCAAAACAAAAACATTATGAAATTAAGACATACAAATATGAGTTTGCATTTCAGTATTAAACATCAGAAATTTTATTTCATTTAATGTTTTATTTTCTCAACAAATTTTTATTCTTATATTTAGAGAATATATTTTAATTTTTCTTTTTTCTTTGGTCACTTATTAAGGAAATAAAAATGTAAACATTAATTCTAAAATGATTAAAATCTGTTTACATGTTTTATTAAATAAAATTTGATTATTTTTGTTTCATCAAATTTCTAATATCTGAATTTCTACTATAATGTAAAAACTCTAAATATTAAATTAATTGTAACATTATTTAATACTTTTAAAAGTGTATTAAATAATATATTTCATATAAATATATAAAATTACTTGTTCCTATATAAAAACCAAAAAAAATAGATTTAATAACTGTTTTATCTTAGATTAAAAATATTTATATATATGATTGAAAATACTAATTGGATGGAAAATTCAAAATAAGACTAATATTAAGCTAGCTGAATCAACTTCATAATACAAATACTTCACGAATATTAAATGAAAAATGCAATGATTTTAATCTAAGCGCATCTCTAGGAAAAGACATTGATGCAATTGAAAATCCAATACAAGAGCAAGGTAGGAGAAAAATTATACATTTCTGGAATCATGAAAATGATAAATGAGGCTAGTATATTCACAATTAAAAAATAATTTTGTTAAATTGGATTATTAAAGGAACAGAGATAGATACGTTTTATTTCACTCTCAGCTAAATAATTAAATGCAGAACTTAGGAAAAAAAACTCTCACGAAATTAATCCAACCCTAAATAAATGCAATTCTTACATTCCTATGCAATACTAAAAGAAACGATTATATCTTTTGTGCTTCTAATGCTTCAGTCTCTGAATAATACAACATAAAACTCTTACTAATTATTTCTTAACTCACTGTGCTAATTTAATCAACGTATTTGACGATGAACGTTTGATGCTGCACTTAATCTGGCATAAATAATTTTTACATGCATTGTTTGCTAAAGTATAGCTTTAGAAAATTGTCTTACAGTATTTTGTCACGTTCCGGACATCTTTACCCAACGGAATATTAATTACTTTGCAATCCATCTTCGTTAATCTAGCCTTTCTACTTCACTTCAAACTCAAGGAACTGGAAGTAAACTCATAGGCTCATCCTTTACTTTTATTTCGATGTAAAACTTCTTTGACATGGTGGAAATACACAGCGATGTTATATTTCTTTGCTTCATTAAATTCTTTGTAATATTACAATGTCTTATTAAATGTAGGAAGCAATTTTTTTTTAAGGTTTTCTCATCAATTATTTTCTGTTTATGTTAAGCGCAGGTAGAAAGGAAAAGAGACGTGCAAGGATATTTCAGCTTTTTAAATGATTTCTAGTTATATTTATTTTCTGAAAACAAGTAATTAAAAATTGGAATTAATCATTTATTTTTTTTTTCCTTGCTCAGTGTTTACAGTCCGTATTGTGTTCATAGTAAAACAAAAATGAATTTCAGAGAGATTAATTTCCACCTATAAGAAGAGTTTTTCCTCACTAAATGATCTGATTGATTTCGTCGAATTGATGCAAAATTTATTGCACAGAAGAAGAAAAAAAATAGTAGTTTAATTGATATTCTTAAAATCTTTATTGCTATGGATGGATGTGAAAGAATATCTTAATTCAAATTATTTAAAAAAAACATTTCAAATGTAACAAAAGATATAGAAAAAGTTTCAAGAAGTGAATTTGTTAAGTGGCAGAAATATTGTCGTTTTGCAATCACAGGTAAAAATTACGACCTCCATAATCAATAGTCAATCTATAGAATGCCAACTAGTGCAAAATAATTCACCATATAGTAGACATAGAATTATTCTAAGTATTTCGAAACTTCTGATTTTTCTTTCATTTATACTAAAGAATTTATTCTTCCAGTAACTATGTACATGTATGTGTTGACATTACGTATCTTTGTATGTATTGCCATTAACATGTCTTCTAGGAGTCATATTGTCTCATCATCCAATGAATTGCTTATGAATTTCACAAACAAATCCTTTTGATGTAAAATAGTAAGGTAAATTGTTTATTTCGTATTTCAATTCAGAATTTTTCGAAAAACCTACAACAATTGGTGAGCGGAGAATTCATATTCGAGACATGTTTTACTTATATTTTTTCTTTCTAATTTTTAAGCGCGATAGTTTCTTGAACTTAATCCTTCTTTACATCGTAATTTAGAATGCTAATTAATACGAAACCATGCACTTCTATTTCACATTGTTAAAATTACTTTGTGTAAAACTATCTCCAAATAACTCAGCAGCAAAGACAACATATGCTGACAATGACAAATTACAGCTGGAGAGTTTTTGCTTCTTTTAAGGGACGAAGTGTCTGAGTTGGGAATAGTAATTAAGCAACCAATTACCGGAATGGTTTATATTTCCTAAATTATCCGTAGCGTACAATTTTCGACAACCTTTCTGTGATGGATGACACAAGGAATTTTTACTTGGAGTGATTGATTCATCCGAAAAGGATGAAGGACTTTAGGAAAATTAATGAGATGAGCTAGTGGCTGACACATTTCTGAAATATCGTTTACCCAGCGAGATTCAGAATATTTTTATGCAAAACTTCGTTAGGCATCTAGGTCACTTGTATATTTCGAAATATGCATAAGATATCCCAAGTTAGAGAGCTGTTTCAGGAATTTTGTACATCTACACTTCTACAAGGAAAGATTGTAGCAATAAATAATCAATTTTTCTGAAAAAAAGTAAAGTCATTATGAAAAAAATATTAAATGATTATTAATTTGTTGTTTTCAGTACTAATTAAACCATAGCCATTTAAATATAATAAATATTTTAATAGAATTTTTTTTAAAATTCCAGTGATTTTAATAAATTAGTTAAATAAGTTATAATTAATTATAAAATATAGTGCAGATACATGAATGTTTCTCCATTAATTATAAATACTGAAATAGTTCAAATTTTATTTCTTAAGATTATAAATGAGATATACTTATAACAGTCTTTTAAAAATCACAATATTTTTTTGACTTATTATTATGTCATACATTCCATTAAAGGTAATATTTACATAAATGCAGAAAAACAACTTTCAAAATATTATTCCTTTTTCTTGCAAATGCAAATTATAAAAACATAAAATATCGCTGTCTATTTATTTAGTGACAATTCATATATTTGAATAAAAAATGAGTTTTTTTCAATATCCTTTTAAATGATTTGACAAATATTATTTTTCAATTCTAAATGTAAACATTTGAAAATAGGTGGTTTTTAAGAATAATTCGATTTTATTATATACCTTTTGGGAATCTGAGCGATTGAAGTAATAGCTTTAAAAAATATAGTTCAAAGAAAAAAATAGTTTTAGTATTTAAAAAGAGATTGAAACTTTTGATAAAGCGATTGGACATTGTTGAAAAACATTTAAATTCACTTCTGAAATTTTTTTATGCAAATGAATAATCCGGTATTTGATATTCATATAAATAATAATTATTTTTTTAAATTATATCTTAATGTTTAAAAAAGATGTTGACAAATCTTTATATTCAATAAAAATATTTTCGAGGCAAAGAAAAACGCTGAGAAGGAACTTTGATTATCAGTACCTTTAAGATAAATGTATCGCCATAGATGATCGGTCATGGGATGAGTCAGATTTATTTAGCATTTTAATTTTAACTTTCAGTCAGATTTATATAGAAAATACATAAAATATTACTCGATATAAAGTATTCAGTGATACTCTAAAATTCTTTGCCATTTAAAATCATTGCAATGAAATACAGAATTATTTTGATTACCAATTATTTTCTAATTCTTATTAATATATATACATATATGTGTGTCTGTGTGTGTATGCACTTATGTGTGCTCGAAAATATTTGTAAAGAATCAAAACTAAATGTTACAGAAACTTTAGATGACTCACTTTTATGACAAAACAATGAACTATTTTAAATTTGCACTTTTTTTAGTCGAATTTATGATATATTTCAATATAAAAATCTTGAGATATTTTTTGCAGTATTGAATTACTTTTCTTATAAAAATCTTAATCTACTCGAATAATAATATTTATAATTGTATCAATGGTGAACATTTGGAAAAACTTAGTAGAAAACTTAAAGCAAAAATATTTATTATTGATAGCGAAACAATAAAATATATTTTTAAAATCCTAAAACTTCTGTAAAAATTTTAGGTAACATTCTTCAAGAAACTTTTTTTAGTAAATGATTACAATTTCATAGCTTATTATTATTGTTAATATTATTGTTTATAATAACTGCTCACTTATAATTTAATTAAATTATAATTTCTTTCTTTGTTTAAAAGTTGATTATAAAAGTCTCTATATTCATTTCCTTATATTTCCCATTTTGTCATTTGAAAAACGCAGACCAAAATATTGACATAAAAATCTTCTAAGCTGAAAGTGGTCTTTAAGACAGATAATTAAAATTAATATAGCCTTAGATTCCCTCATTTCTTTATTATACATTAAGAATATTGAGTTTTTGCACTTAATTTGGGAATGCTTTATTTCAATTTTTATTTTTTAAGCCAATATTGATTTTTTTAAAATTTTCTAAAGAGTAGTGAAAATAAGACATAGCAACATAGTCCTTTATATCATTTAAATAATTACTTACTATTATTAAAGTTATTATTTTCATCAATGCATACATTTGATTATTTTTTAAATATTCATTTAATAAGTTAATTGTGAGAAAATCATCCATTCACATTATAATACTTTTGATACTAATTGTCATGAATTTTCTGCTAATTTATATGTTTAAATAGTTTTTGTATGATAATTTTTATGTTTTCATGTGACATTAACTTTCATCAAATATATTTCATAATTGTCATGCCTTTATACGCATGACTATGGGCTTTTACATAATCGGCAATATTATTTATTGTCCCATTTTTGCATAGATGCAAACAATGGGAAGATGTAAGTATCTTTTATTATTAACGAAATATATGGGTTAAATTTATAATATGTCATTGGAATAGAAAGTATAACAGAAGAATTTATTACTTTCTCAGTATTTTATTAGTATTAGCTATGTAACATAATCTCTTTGAAATTGTAAATGGAATAATCTCATTTGAGAAAGTGGCAATTGCAATATATCAAATAGATCTAATTTGATTACACTATTAATCTTAGAAGCTTCTTAGAATTAACTTATATAAAACTTTGAAACCCACATCTTTAAAATATTGCACCCAAGTGAAAACTGGATTGAAAGTTTGCATTAAAAACGCCATATTGAATCCAAAACCTTGCTTAAAACAACTACGGAATTTAAATCTTACGCCTTTCAAATCAGCAAAAACTTGTCTCGAAAAGATTTCGCTGTTTGTTACTTAAATTGATGAAGATTAAATACTATAGCAGAGTTAGGAATTTAATTACATTCCAAGCGGTGAAAAATAAATTATCTCACTTGCAAGTTCTCCTTTAAAAGCGCAGTTAGCAATCAAGCTGACTGGGCATTTTCTCACAATAATAAAATTAATGATCGAAATGGGAATCCACAAAGCTGCTCAATTATTATCATTCTCATTTAAACTGTTTTAATTTTATCGTTCTCCGTTTATTTTCAAGATAAATGTATTGCATGGAGTAATTTCATTAACCGCTTGGATCGCTTCCTTTTCTATCTTAACGTATGGAAGCATTAGTTTTTCTTGCTTTATCGTTGCTTTCTGTGTACTTTAACTAACAAAAATGTTAAAAATGTGTTACTTTAAGTAACATAGCTGCAATAAATGACAAGAAGAAGCAACTAGTTTTAATTCCATGCTAATTTCAGTATGAATGTAGAAAAAGGGATTCGTTAAAGTAAGTTATGGTTAATCTGTGTTGCCATTAAAAAGAAATTTCTTTTTGCTATTTTATTTTATTTCTTTTCTACAATTTCACTCTTTTTTTGTGAGAGTATTAAAATAATGGTTATTCGGAAAACACAAGGGAATGCAGGGCATTTATTCGAATTATTCTGTTTTATATTAAGCTCTATATATTTTCTGTAAATCATATATTCAGTTGCCAAGATTGGATAGTTATATTTATGTAGTATAAATTCAATGATAATTGAGGTGAGTTGAGGGTTTTAGGTGAATATGAAGTTTGTTATGAGGAAAACGAATTGTTATAATATTGGAATTAAAAAATAAATGTAAAATTATACATAAATAAAAAAATGATGGAAACGATTTGAGTGTGATAACTTTTTATGGAAGTATAAGAGACAAATAAATAAGGTTTGATAATAATTTATTGAAAATATATATTCATATGATATTTTTCAAAATTTTAACTTCTCTCAAATTTTTTATGAATTTGTTTCTATTCCTGATACATTAAAACAATGAAGATCTCAAAATATTACCTTTGATATAAAAAAGATCTGAAAAAACTATCTTAGGAAAAAAGAAAGACAGTGGATTTTGAATATCTTTCTGCTTTTAGTTATTAAAGTTATTTAAAATAACACTGTTAAAATGTTCCTATTTTAAAAAGTGAATTAGGATTATGGCTAATTCTGTCTTTGTTATTAATAACGTTTCAGAAAAATTGTTTCAGAGAATTTTCCTTCTTCTCATTATATTCGAAATTAACTGAAATTGGTTCAAAGATAATTTGCCAGAAACATTAACTGCATACATTTTAAATTGAAGCTCTTATGCATAGTTTGATATTTATATTTTTCTTTAATAACGCATCTTTAAAATTTAAAATGCAATGGAAATTTTTGCATGCTTTTTAAGTAGGCTTGCTTCTAGTTTATAACAAAGAATGAAAGAATGATGCAATCTTTAGTTATCTTACTGTAAAGAAGGTAATGCTACAAAAACTGTCAAAATATTAACATTTTCTTAATTTTTAAGATCACATCACAACAGTTGAAGAGAAAATCACAGCCGATATTTGTATAAACAATGAAAACATTTTTAGCTTCATTGTAAAAAAGAAAAATTTCTCAAAACATACATAAATATACATTTAAAATATTTTAAATTTAATAAATCATTGCACAAAAATATAACTGATATCGTTGAAAGATAGTTGGTTTTAAATCAAATATGCTTAAAAGGTATTTATTTTATATAAGTTATATAATATTTTTGTAACATTCTGCCGAAAAATGCAAAACTTTAGTCTCATTTTAATAATCTAAAATTTTAGTTAAATGATCAAAAATTCCACCTAAATTGTGTATTTTTGCTAAATTGTATTTCCATACCAAATTAAACTATTTAATATCAAAGGATATATCAAGTACAGAGCCAGCACACACATTTAGTTTGATCATTCGGTTTATTTCTAAAAATTTCATATAAGTTAAGAATCTTGAGGATGATGCAAAGTTACTAACGTTGCTGAATATTAGCCACTGATAAATAGCACAACACATTACAAAATCCTCTACAAATAAATTAAGAGGAAATAGAAAATTGTAAATTAAAATATTAGAAATTGTTAAGTGAGAAAATGGCTGGAAGCACTAAAATAAATTTGGTATAATTTTGTGACTTTAATTCGGAAACGAGAATTTTATTTTCTGAAAGTATTCATTTTAAATGAATAAAAATTAATGAAAGCACTACGAAATCATGTAAAAGTGCTATTTCTAGGAAACGAGGCAAATAAAGTACAATATGTTTTCATGCATAAAATTGTTATATTGAAATAGAATGCCTATCTATATAGGTAAAATTGAAATACCGATTTTCTTGCTCTAACTGAAAATCTAAATAATTCAATAGGAATCTAAATTGTGTCGCCATTGTTGTTTAGCATAATAAAGGACTTTGCGAAGGCTCTTGTGATTGATAACTGAGTGGTTATTATTAAACAATTAAAAAATAAGTCTTTTTACCCATGAACAATATTGAGCTGGGATGTAATATGGCTGTACCGAAGAATTGTGTAGTAAATAAATCTTAGAATAGCTAAAACATCAGAAAGAAAGATATTTAAATAAGTAGCATTTTATTATCGATTAAAAATATGTAATGTGGCTGGTATTAAGCGTTATATTCTTTTATTCAATTTTAGACTACTTGCTTCCAACGGTAGGTGAAAATTGAAATTCATGAGAAAGGATGCCTTCTTATTTTGTTCTGCAAAAACATATTTTAGGTGGCAGGCGGGTTATATAGTTGGATTTGGAATTAAACTTTAAAATTATTAATAATTTATAGAATTAATAGTTTTCAAGATTTTGCAAAAAAAAAAAAAAAAAAAAAAAATGCAGCATTGAATTTTTTTTTAATAATTGGCACAATATATTGTCTAATTTTTATTAAAATCAAATTTTCAAATTCGCTCTAGTGCTTATATTCAATATATTATTACTTTCTCGCTTTAAAGCAACATAGCTTTTAATATATTTTTATTTGAATTTTTCATAATTAAAATTTTGCTATTAATATTTTTTTATATAATAAGTGGCGTTTAAGATTTTTCAAACAAACATTGAATTTAAAATAATTTTAAATAGAGTTTTGTGGTAGTTAATTAACTATGAAGCTGTCCCTTTGTAAAAATATGAAAGTAATTTTGTACTTACCTCATATACTAATATATGATAAGTTTCAAGTTAATGATACGAGCTATAGGTGATAGAAAAAGTAAGAGTGCCGACTTGGATTTTTGGAGTTGGTTTACAATCGAATTCCTTACCACAGAGATTCATAAAAAAATGAATATGCTTCTGAATAAGGTTTTTGTACTGTGATATAATTCACATTTTATAAAACTTTCCTATATGTAGGTCAGTTCTAACTAAGAGTCTAACTAAGGTCAGTTCTAAGTTTTTTCTACGGAATTTTCCAATTATAAGAGCAGTATTAACATGTTTATTAAAAAAAATCGAAATTGAGGTTCATGTACTATATTTACAAAGCAAATAAGCTACTGATGCAATATGCCTTTTATTCGAAAGCTAGTGAAATTTATGAATGAAATATGTTAATGATTGAAATATTGATTTATGATAAAAAAAAAGAGTTTCGATACATTTTTGGCTATCTTGGATCAAATTATATTTGTCGAAGTACTGAATTTCATGCACTTACTTTTAGAATATCTCACAAGATATAGGGACAATCTTTCTACATATTAATCCAAATGAATTTAGAGGGAAAAAAAAGCCTCAGAAAAATTATTGTGTCTACAAAATTAACTTTTAGTTTCAGTCATATAGGCAATATGTGATATAAAACTTATTAAATTGAGTATTTTTAAAACTATATTTCAATTTTAATTTAAATTTCAACAGACTTGTGTATTTAATACGAGAAACAAGTAAATACTCTCATAGTATGAGAACTGGATTATACATAGCAATATAATAGTTAAAATATATTATTCGAAATTTATGTAATCATTTCTGTACTAAAACATCTAAATTTCAATATGGGAAATTTATTCTTTCAACTTTATTATTTTTTTCCAAAACATTTTTAAAAACAATGAATTTAATTTTCCAGAAATATATATATGTTTTAAAACATATGTATTCTTACTTTAATTTTCTTAGCAAAAGGAGTTCATGCAATCTATTTTCACTTTAAGATTTAAGATAAAATTTATTAGAATTATTTACAAGAACTGGAAAGTTTAAGTAAAATAATTCTTTCTAATTTAATTTAGAAATTATTTTTTTATAAACTAGTCTAATAATTTCACAGATGTATACAGTTCTAACTAACCGCGAAAATAGGACACATTTCAGCTAATACATAGAAACCATGTATCTATTTTAGCAGCTTCGTAAAGAAAATCGATAGCTATGCTTTGTTTATTCAGAAAAATTCGTGTAAAAAATAAAACCATGTTTTTTTCGAAGACTCCAAATAAAATTTCTCTTTCTTATTTTGTTTCTGAAGAAACCATTCACGATTTCCTTACCTCACATATGGTAGATTATATTACAATTGAAAAAGTATCATGTTTCTTAAAAAACAACATATAGCATTACATATCAACAAGATTGTTAGATTGTTTTATATATGATATCAAGTGAATTTATTTCACGATATTTGATTTTAAAAAAAGTATATTCCTTTACTTCTATGTCAGTGCTTAATTCATATATTTATTCCTTTCTCATGGTAATTATTTTATTTCTTCAGTTTTTTTTCCTTCAATCATATTAAAATAGGCCAGACCTTCTCTTAGAAACAATCATCAAAACTGTTTTAATCATAATTTCACATTAAATGTCGTGTGTACCAACTCACAATCCTAATTGCAAGTATAACCATGATAGTCAACTCTCATTTTGTTTGCAATTATCAAATTTGACAATCAGATGAACTTTGAATTTTTTAAATGTATATACATTTCGGTATTGGCATTTCAAAAAAGGGACAATGCATCAATTTCTCTTGCGATGTGTATAGTATGAACATCAGGCATATGATTAAAATATAAATTATAAAGAAAACTTAACATAAAAATTTACAAATTTCCTTAATTTAAGCAGTTTTTGCTTTTTATTAATTTTCAACCGTTACTCCTTTATTTATAAAGGAATTTATGTTTATTTTGAAAGTTAAATAAATAATCTAGGCTCTTCTTCTTTTGGAAGGACATGCATTTTAAGAATAAGGAAGACTCATCAAAGAAACCAAAAGTCATTATTCATTCAAATTGTTAGAAAGTCTCTTTAACCTTATTAAGATATCATTTCTTTTTATTAGTCTTGCACGTTTAGAAAAAAAAAGTATTTATTCAATCATCTTTATTAAATCTTGAAATATCTATTGCATTGAAGAATGTATTAGAAGTAGAAATTTAGAAAAAACCATTCAAATATTCTGAATGATTTAGTTAATTTAATTGCTAATAATAACAGTTTTTCTTTTGCATTAGATTTGGGTTTCAGTCTATTTAATTTAATAAGCAGAAATTAGTTAATATCAAAAAATTATGTGAGAAAGAAATCCTTAAAATAACAATGTTTAATGTTCAGTATCAAATGAATTTTCCCGTTAGAAAAATACTTTTTATAAAACAGTTCATTTAAATGCTAATGCATTTTTTTACCCAATTTCGTCATTCAGTACATTTTATCACATCATTAATATATTACATTTCTTTTTTTTTAATAAATGCCTATTTCATTACAAATATTTATTGATTGCTAGTATTCTTTGGATTTTTTAAGAAAAAATAAACTTAACTTATGAAATAAAAGATATGAAATAATCTTATGAAATACAATATTATATATCTCTATTGGAAAGACAATTGTTTTGTAGAAGGCCTTGAAATTATTCAGAACCAAAAGCTCCATGAAGTAATTACTATTTTTTCATCATATTGTGTAGATACGTATCATATATATGTAATTTAAAAGTTCATTTTAAAAGATAGTTTAAATGCAGTTTCATTAATCATAGAAAGATTTTTTAATTAATTTAATGGATATTGTGTTGAAAAATTACTCTCTTTACATCATTTCCTGTTTTTAAATATATATTTTAGAAAATACAAGATATTTTATTAAAAATACCAGCACAATTCCAAATACATTATCATTTGTTGAAAATTAAATACATTCACAAAATACAAAACACATTTTTATCAAAACCTCTTCTTGCAAATTTAAGGGATATGTGCCTCATTTTAATTTTAATAAGGTTAATGAAACATCTTCCTTGGTTTTCTGAATTCGCAAACAGAGATTCAGAATCCCATTACAACTAATTCCTTTAAAAGTATGTTTATCTTCAACAGAGTACCCTCAGCGTGTAATTTAAATGAATCAAATTATCAAAAAATAAAAACCATAATCCTAACTGGGATTCATATCATTAAGACTCGAACGACTAATTTCAAACTGAGAGATAGCGATTAAAATAACGAGCTTCAAGATAATTTAACTTTAGGGTCGGAAACTAATTTAAAAATTGATCCACATCACAGTGAGGAGTAATCGAGTAATTGATGAACCTAACCCTCCATTTCGTGAGGAAACACAATGAACACGATGATTCTCATTGTTGGAGATAATCGACAATTCCTATTTTAGGGTGTGACCAATGGGAAATGGAAGAAGTCCTGGATTCGAATATCAGGAAATTGCGAAACAATTAAATGAATTGTTACAATTCATTCATCATCTACCCTGAAGGTTATTCCGTATTTGATATTATAGATTTGTTTATTTTAGAGAGAGGAGCGAAAATGTTGCGTGACCGATGATCGTATGTAACGAACCTGCCACGATTTTGAGCAATTTATCAGAACAAAGATTAATGTTATTGTTGTTCTCAGAATGAAGTGTCCCCAAGTACATTGACATGAAAGGAAATGCAGAAAATAAAACTATCGCATTATGTGAAATAAAAGGAAAAGGTTAAAAAGCAGTTCATTGCATAAATAATTAATAACTGTAAATTTTTTTTAAAGAAAAGTATGAAATATGCAGAAAATGAATGCATAATAAAGCTAGTGAGTTTATGTTGAGGCAACATGAAAGTGAAACAAAAACTTTTAGAATGTCTAGAATATTCAAAAATTGTATAATAAAAAAATGCTGCAATTTTTGGTTTTTATTAAATTTTAGTGTTTTTAAACTAAACATATTATATTTACTTCGGTTTTTAAATCTTTATTTAAGGCAAATAAGGGTTAATTTCTATCATGTGAAAATTGAGTGTTTAAGAACACGTAACGCGTCATGCTTTAGTCTTAAAACAAGATATCGATTTTTATTATATATTTTCTAGTATAATTCTGTCATATTGCAAAAAATATTAATCTTCCATTAAATAAGTAGTTATATTATCTGAAATTAATTATTTTTGACATATGTTAATGATAATTCTTTATAACTATGATTTGATCATTAACAAAGAAATAATGCAATACAAAAAATACAATAAATAAATTTTTCAGAAGAAATTGCAATCAAAGCATCAGAAACTTTAAAAAATATATTATAAAAATAAATTTTTAAAACATCAGAAGAATAATTTAAATTTAATTTTGAATATATAAACATAAAGGAAGAGTATATGGTTAGATGGAAAACTACCATAATTTACTTCTGATAGATTTGTTATAAAAAGTATTTTTTTAAGTATTATTGATTACAAAAGTTGTATAAATGATGTAATAAAATAGGGAAATTTAAATTATGTTGAAAATTAGAATTTACACACCTTAATAAAACGTTTTGTAAAATGTCTAATTTTTATATAAATTAACAAAGCAAAGAGTATTAAATTATAAAATATAAACACAATTATTTCAAATTCCTTTACTTATATTTCATTGTAATTCCTTTAAAAACCAAAATGAAATGTTTTAAAATTACAACTATTTTTTTTCTTTTGAATTATACTATTACTTATTGCTTTATTTTAAGCTTGATAAAGATTAAAATATTATTGTTCATTTCACTTAAAGAATCAATTTGCTTTATCAACTTAATTTTGTTAAAATGCCATGCTTCAGGTTATCGTAGTCACTTTTAATATAGTTAATTAAGACTAATTAACTTAATTTAACTATGAAGTTTAATTAAAATAAAGTAAGAAATCTACATTTTGAATTCTTAATTTTTGTTCTTTAGCATTTTATAAGTCGTTATTCAATTAAATAAATTACTTACACGGTAATTAATAAGTCCATATTTATCTTTGGCTGATTACAGCAGTTATTTCAATAAATAAAATAATTTGCAATTGAACTAAAATATGCATTAACAGTGAAAGTATTACGATAATTAAATGCATAAATAACTAATTTGAAAATCAATTCATGTTGAAGAAATCTCTTGATATTGTGTTATTTTTTTATTTGAGTAAAAGGTAGATTTTATTCGTGGAAACTATACGAAATTGACCATATGCATAATGATTTATTAGCAATTCAGTGCTACATATTTTTTAAGTAAATACACATTTTTATAAAATTAAATCTTTTCTGAGTATCGCTACTGACTTTCATCGGAAACGCAGAATTTTTTCTTATTACATTCATTTCTATTATTTTTTCGTACATACATTTATTTGCATTTAATTAAACATTCTTAAAAAAAAGATACCTTTTAATGACTTTTATTCTTCATAATTGTAAGGAATTGAATCATTTTAAACATTTATCAAGATTTCTGCTGTTGTTCTTGTTTAGAGAATAATGGCACTTGCCATGGACAGCTCGCTGACGAAGTCAGCGATTTTAATCCAAGGGAGCGTTTCTTGTTTTTAGTAGCGCCAACTAGGGTCAAGAGCACGTCTTAGCTACACACGCATCACATTCGCTTGCACAACCCCTCTTTACAGATGGGCACATTCACACGTCTCACCGATAGAAGAGATAAAAAATACCCGAACCGGGACTCGAACCCAGAACGCCCAGATCATAGGGAAGACGCGCTACCCCTATGCCAGAACGGAGGCATCAAGATTTCTTTAATGATTAATCAAGATTAAATCATGACAACCGCAATACAAAGAATTGACTTGGAAATTGGAAAGAAGGAAACAAAGATCTTTAGAAAGTATTCACGACATACATTGTTTTAGAAAAGAATTTGCTGATTCAGTGTTTTGGTTCTAAGGGAAACATGAAAGACCGAGCAATTCAATTACAGTGAAGGAGTTCGAATGATAAGAAAATTATTTTTAGAGCATAATTGAATTAGAAATTATTACTTATGTATAAAGTTTTCACTCTCGCATTACCAATTTCATCTGAATAAGGAAATGTGAGAGAAAAATATTCCGAATGTTAGTGAATATTTGCAAGGTATATTGAGGCAGTATTAGACTTTATATGTTCATTAGAATAAACTTGAAAAAAATCAAAAGATAAAAAATAAAACTAATATATATTTGCTAAATATTATTACAAATAAATTTTTAAATATTTTTAATAATATTATTCAGAAATAATTTTTTTTAAATATTTTAATACGCCGTCAGAAAAAGGAAGTGGAATAAGAACAGTGAAAGTTCTGCAATAATTAGTTTCTTTCCCTACTTTTTTTTATTTTTCCCACTTTGTTAACGTTCGGAATTTATATATGATAGCACGGAACATTGAGAACCTTAATTAAAATATTTATTAAAGTATTTTAACTAAAAATATCACTTACTAAAATAAAGCCAATTATTCATATTTTTTTTTTGCCAAAATCGATATCTTTTATTTTTAAATACTTCCAAGATTTAATGTTAATGACAATATGCAAAAGTTCAAAGGATGAGATTCCAAGAAAACGCCCCCATGTTGCCAATAACCGCGAGTGTCTCCTGAAAAATAAGATATTTCAAGATTACCGTGAAATAACGCCCTCCCATACAACCCGCCCATTCAACTGAAAAACTTTTAAATGACACCCAAAACGGTCCCTGTAGTATACTAATTTCTTAAACTTTTCTCTTCTTTCCACCGATTATTCTACGTAGTTTCTTTATTCTTTTACTGCTTCTAACTTTTTCTTCGTCCCTCATTTTCATGTAATATTCATGTTCTATATTCGGGTGTCCCGGTGATACGTCCACGTTATTTAGTCATCCAAAAAGTCATTATAAGGTGTGGTTGGTTCCGAGCTCTACTTATCAAGGAGCATGTCAAAGTCGTTTCGATGGCGAAAATGACGGGGGGATGATTTAAATTCCAGACACTCGATGGAGTAAAGGTAGAGAGATGCAGGATTTCAGTGGAGCGAAAGAGAAATGGAAATGAATTTTATTTTTGATCAATTTGGAAAGTTTTACTTTTCAGAAAAAAAATATCATAGTTTTGCATGTTATCATCCAAAATCGTTTTACAGTCAAGGTGAAAGATATAAGGTAGTTAAATAGAATAAGATGGAGAGTTTTTGAATAAAATGAAGACGTAAATTTTGTATCCGATTTAAAATCTTGAACAGCTGTAAGATCAACTACGTTTTATTCAAATAATATTAATTTTGAATTTTGGTTAATTTGAATCGTAATAGAGAATTAATGTAGATAAAATGGTTGTTTTTTTAAAAAAAATTAATTTAATAAATATTAAAGGATACGAAAAATAGACGTTATATAAAACGATATCATGATTAAAATCATTACATGGTATTTTTAATAATCCATAAAATTTATCGTTCATCCACAAATAAAATAATTTTATGCATTTGCATGAATTATAAAACGGTCAATCTCTGATAAATTTGCTTTCTTAAGACGCTCCAACAAATTCGAAAAATCATTTTTTTTCCAAAACTAATTATAGCCATGCATGTAAGTTCGTTCTGTTTTGTATAGCAGGGCACATGCTCAAATATCGCTTTAAAAACATACCTAATAGACATATTTTTTTTCAAATTTTATAATTACAAAGAAAAATTAGAGGCTACATTAAATATAAACCTAATCAAGAATTATTTAAAAAAATCATTTTCATCGTAATACATTCATCAAATTTTATATCTGTTAAGCTAATTTTGACATCAATGATTTACTCTAAGTGCGAGTGACATTGCACTTAGAGTATATATATCAACGCAAGTGACATTGTTTCTCGATGCTAGTTTGAAATAGTTTCTCTTAGATTGCTATAGACTGATATAACACGTAGATTTAATCATTAATTGAACATATATTATTATTTTGTTCATGAGGCGATATAATATTCATTTTAGTAACAATGATGTTATACGATAGAAATTTATGTGTGATACTATATAGATATATTGCAAAATTGATTTTATACACAGGAATGCTCTTAGAATGTATTTATATGAAAAAGTCTTATAGAAAAAATAATTGTTTGTATATTTGATTAGTAAAATATTAAATTTAATGTAGCTTCACTAAAAAGGACTTATACAGGGAAGCAAATTTATCGATAATGAGTAAAATACTGAAACTTTTGTAAAAAATGAAAAAGAAAATTTACCTGTCTTTTTGATATTTTTTAATAATTATCATGAATTAATAGAAAAGAGAATAACGCTATATATCTATTAAAAATTTAAAACAATTGTACTGTATTTTTATATCAATAATGGTACCTTTATTCAAGCCAATCGGGAAATTATTAAAAGAGAGCAAAAGGGTTTCAGGGGGGGTTTTTTGCATGAAATTTTATTTTAAATTAAAATTTTAAACTATTATAGACAATTATATAAAAAATCTATTCTTATATACACTATCATAGTAGAAACTAAGAAATTAATCCCTGAAACCAATATCAAGTATACTAATTGAAGTAGCATTGTTAATGTAAGATTTTAAAATATTTTTTGAACCAATTTGAAATAGGCTATCGCATTCTAATTTATTTCTCACGTAAAATTAATTTTTACAGTTTTATTAATTTTACTTGCATTGTATTTAAACAGCTCACTATTGATCTTAGATTTGTGTAATAACTTACTAATTCTGAAGAATTTAATTTCGAAAATATGTTGATGAATATTGTTTGATATGAATTTACATAACATATGTTACATATATTACATTACATATACTTAATGAACATATACTACAGAAGTCAAGTCTATAAAAAGAAAATTTTAGAATTAATATGTATTTAATTTTTTACTGGAGTGTATGGTTGTGGCCGATGTAAGCACGTCTGTTCAAGCAAAGGTGTACAAAGAGAAAAAAAAATATGAGAAATTTCCTTCTGAACTTTTACTTAGAATTATAAGGGAGAAAATTTTATATATCTTTGACATATTGGTTAGAGACTTTAATCCTTGCTGTGGCACCCTTAAACTTTATAGTCATATTTTTTTTAAAAATCCCGTATTAGAATTAATCAAATAAAAAAGATTGATTCTGATCAGAATATAAGAGAACATTTTAAAATAAAGTAATATGAGTTAATTTATGAAATTATGGGTAAATTATGAAAAATGGGAAACTAATTAGGATTTAAATCATATTAAAGATATCATTACACACACACACACGCACACACACACACACACACACACACACACATACACATTCAAATTTCTTCTTTCATCAGGTACTAATCTATGTGTCTTAGGAAAATATTTTTATCCCCAAATTGTTTTAATTGTTTAGTATTTTATTATACAATTTTCTAAAAAAACTCACGAGAGTAAAAATGACAAAAATACTGAAAAGAAACATATCATCAATTTAATCTATAACTAGACATTTTAATGTCAAATAATAAAATAAATCTATTATTCGACATTAGGAATCTAATAGGTGAAATTTGTTATTTAATTAAAACAAAATAATTTTCTCGTCTGCGTGAACGCATTTATATTGTGTTTTTGTTTTCAATAAGCTATTTAGAATTTAGCTGTATAATAATTCCAGAATTTTTATTCATAGTAATGGGACATAATTTGTTTTCAAAAAATAATTTTACTGTTCAAGTAGACTTATTATAATTATGCAGTTTCCAATAAAACATTTTTCTTTCCTACATATGCACATTTTTCTAACAACAAATATGTGAATAATTTTAAAGACATCTAAAATTTATTTTCCCATTTCAGTGGAAAGATATATTAAAAAAATAATGGAAGAAAACTCAGTACTGACTTTAATTTTATTCGTAAGAAGTTCATTTATTCAAAAGGCCAATTGATCTTATCTTGGATAAAATGTATTTAAAAAATATGAAAGAACGTATTCAAATTTCATTTAAATCAATATGATTTTCAATATAATCATATCTGAATAAATTAATTTTCCCAGTTTATTTTTACATTTTTATATCTTCTAAGGAAATTGAAATTATTTTTCTTTTAATATAAGTTAACAATTGTAAGAAAAATAAAGCATTTTTGAAAACATATTTTTCAATTTGTAAAGATTTATTGAACTTATTTTATGTTTTTATTCAGTGCTTGTGTTCTATACGTTTTTTTAAATCATAAGCATTATATGAATTAAGAGAGAAATGTTCCATCATTTGTCTTTTATTTTTTATCATAAATATTATCTTTTCCCACGGAATCGATTTCTTCCCTTTGCAACGACCATTTACCTTAGGAGATGCTTGGAATTTTTGGGATAGAAAAACCATCTTTGTTCCTCGTTGCTATGTAATACAAACAATAAACTCACAAGTTCTGATCATGGTGTTCGTTTTCGAATGTGTATTCTTCTTTTATTTTTGATGTTTATTTGTTCATTTGTAATGATAGTTCTTTTGCGATACCTTCCAGACAAGAAATAAAACATATATATATATATATATTTTATGTTTTGGAACATAAAAATAGCAATCTGAACAATACATTCTTTCAATACACTGCAAGATCCTTAGTTATTTTTATATTATTATCCATCAGTTAAACTGCTGTTATTGGAGTAGACGCATCAGTTCCTGAATAATAGTGTTAATTAGGAATAATAATAATAAAAAAAAACAGATTGACTGAAATAATACAATGTATTATTATCAATATTAAATTGTATATAATAGTGCATGCTTTGTAATAATTAATGTTTTAAAAATAGTTCATAGTAAAATGTTTATGTAAAAGAGAAAATTAATAATTAAAATGTAATTTATTAACCTCATAATTTACCAATATTTTAACAGAAGTATCTTTTAATAGATATCCTTATCGAAATAAGACATATTAATTTTGGAATGTCATTATACCTAAAAAAAATTAAAAATTTAACAATTTTAAATGACTTAATGCAATTATCAGTAGGATCGATTAGGATAACTGGAAAATAATTATGCTATCCTTCTCATTTTGATCGAATGATCGAATATGAAGGAAAATGCGTCTGGATTTATAGGAGTGCATAATTATGTTCTAGAAAGCTCATTAAATAATATATTTTCTCACAAATTCGTTCAATAATTTACCATTCTTAATTAAAGCAACATTTATAATTACCCCGGATTAGTTCTAATTTACCTAAAAGTTACTTTTTTCTTTTGGGGATAAGTGTTTGATTTCGATCGCAATAATAGACTTATTTGAAAAAGTATATATTTGTAATAATTAGAAATTATTTTTTATTTTCTTATAATTTATTTTATCATAGTTCCTAGCTGTTCCAAATTTCGACCTTTTTCTACATTTTAATATTTCCAGTTTGAGATAGTTTATAATTCTATCCCCAGTTTTGTAAGAAAAATCAGGAAATGAATATTCACAGTAACAGAAATAATTGAATAATAAGATACACTGGAAGGAAGTGTCTAATATTCAGAAACACAATAAATCGATTATGTGCAAGTACCTATATTTAGTAAAAGGGCAACTTAGAAGTTCCATCTCGAAATACGTTTTCCTGATATATTATTTGACTGAAGAAAATTTACTTAAACTTATGATATGGCAGTAGAGGTTTTATATGATTTTCAGCCATCGTAAGCTATAATTATGATTCGAGATAGAAATTCTTCTCCATCTCCACATCCTCTGCTTCTTACTGAAAGCAAACAAACTCATCATCTTAATACTTTTCCTTTGGTATCGTGTCCCCATCCCCCTGTCTTTCTTGTTGGCATGTTTCCGTTTCATACTGGAAGTTTAAAAACACCAAATCATTATTAATTCTCATACACCCCACATTTTATTCCTAATAATTCTTTTAATCCCCTCAAGTAACTAATTTTTATAATTCCTTTATGTTTCCACTCACATTGTACATTATCATGTTCATTCATCCAGTTTTATTGTGCTCCAGATATTCTTCATTCTTCTTTTTTTTTTAATCATTTCTTGTTATGTTATATGTTTTCGTTTTTGTCATTTGTTTGTTTCTTTCAAATTGATTGCTGTGTATTTTTTTTTAATAAAGTCCACCTACATCTATACCAAACCGGAAAGGCCCATATGAGCCCTGACACACACTTAAGTGTTAATTAACTGTTAATTCTTATACATGAAAAATAATTTCCATTTAGAAGTGCTCCATAAAAATGGTAAATTATAAATTTCATAAAATATGTCATTAAAAATATAGCATACAATGATACGCAATATTAGCATTATAAGATACAACAACGTACCTAGATCTAATATCACATCTTATCATTTCTTAAAATATTCAAAATACAAGAAAAATAACATTTTTTATTAAATAAAAAGCCTGTTTCCAATTACCCTATGATAAAAATTATCAATATATATTGAAACTCCTTTCCTGATTTTGAGGATAAAATGTAAAATTACTGATTACTGTTATATTCACCAGATCTAAGAAATGTATAACAGATTTTCTAATAAATTATCGATGTAGAATGTGAATAATAACACTTTGTAGAATTTTTATAATTTTAATGTGATTCCAATTAATACAAACAAATGTCAGAAAATAGTATTAAATAACAGTAATCTATTAACTGTCTCCATTAAATTTAGCACTTTAATAATATATATATTATAAAGAAGACAGAGGCTTCTCAGCTCGTTAAATTTTAATCGTTTCTCTCAATTGCTACTGTTACCATTTTCTTATTTTTTTAAAAAATTGTTATTCCTGAATTTACTTCTTTTTTAGAAAAAATAATCGTACTGGTAGTTTTTTTTAATAAATATTTGTGACTGTAGATTTTCAAGCAGAAAAATACGAACATTGTTCGGATTTTAAAATGTATATTAATAATAATTGATAATAAATGAAATTTATAATATAAATATCAAATAGTGTGTTTCCTAAAAGCAGACAATTGTAATAAAATTATTTTTTCAACGTTGATTTTTCTCTTGTAATAATTTTCACGAAGAAATCCCCGGATATTTCAAACATGTTTTTCCTTAAAATAAATTATATAATAATATAGATTTATATAACAATATAGGATTGAAAATGTTATAACACATAAAATGCAGAGTTTAGGAGGACTTTAAAAGTTATTTTTAAGAAGTAAGTAGCTCTCATATATATTATTTATACTAATAAGAATTTTTTTTAATGTAATGGAATTGCGTCTTTCCCCATGAAGTAAAATACAAACTTCAATTCTTCATCAATAATTTTTTTAAAAAATGGATATAACTTACATATTTTGTATGATCACGGCAGCTACATAACTATTGAAGATTTTTTTGGGCAACATAAATGAACTATGCAAAAAAGAATAGATCAGATCATCTAACCAAACTTTGCCAATCATCTGGAGGAACACTTTGTAGTTGTATGTGATATATAAAAGATGTTAGAAAATACCATGTATGAAATATGAGAGAATGGCATCTTGATAAATTATCATTTCAAATGCACGGCTACTTGCGTTTCATTCCCAATTTTTTTTTTTCTTTGGAATTCATATTTTTTTTTATTTTTTTGAATTCCAAAATTCAATAAACGACTTTTCAAACACACACTATGAAGTAGAATACTGCTAATTTTTCTTTGGCGCAGTTGTTCCAAATATTTACATTAAAGTCTATTTTATTCATGTACTTATATGATCTTTGATGTCTCCTATAATTGAAACTAATTTTCTGACCTTTTGTTCCTATATAGTTAGACACGTATGTATGTAACAAATTAACATCAAATGCTTTACGAGTAAAATACATGCTTCTGTTTATGTATTTTACAAGACACTTTACGTCAAGTATCGAAATATTTACGGGTGTTATATAAATTTTATAATGTATAATATAATATTCGAATTAATAACAAGATCCGACACATTGCATGATTAACTGCTTTCATATAAATAGGTGCAGAAATAAAATTTATTCATTTACTCATTTCTTGCTGACATCAATCAGCTATCTCTGTTACTTTGATTATGGTAAATTAAATATATTTTAAGTTTTGTTTAGAATGCTTCTACACAAACAGAACATAAATATTGAGGCTTTTTTTTCCTAAATGAATTTTATAAATTTTCATTAATTTATTTATTTTATAAGTCATTGAGAAAATAGAGTTATCTTATGAAAATTACTAATTTTTTTTTTACCAATCAATAAAATATAACCTAATATAATGATTAAATATTTTTATTTTATTTTAAAATTCATGAATCATTGGGCTTTCAAATACTGTCTGAAAATTAGTAAATTGCTAATAAAAAAATTTATTAAAATTTCCTTACATTATATAAAAATGTCAAAATATAAAATTTATTAATTATATAAGTTATCGTTCTTTTTTTATTATTTTACTTGTAATTGTGAAATTGAATTTGTTTTATATTTTATGAAAAATGATTTGTAAGGATATTAAATTTTTAACAATATTCCAAAAACAATATTGTTGAATTCATATAATATTTAAAAAAAAATGTTTAGTTGAAATAGCTTGCAAAGCTCGATCTCTAATATAAAAAGTATGATATTAATTTAACATAATTAAATTCGATACAAATGGAACAATTCATGCCATAAAAAATTTCCAAAATATCCACAAAAGCTTTTTTTTAAAGTATAAAAGAACGTTCATTTTAAAATTTAGCTGTTATTTTATTGATGTTTCAAATTAACTTTTTTAAACATGATATAGAGAATTTTAATCATTAGAAAAGAAAAGAATTTTACTTCCTTATCGTTCAATAATTCACTACTCGTAATTTCTTTTCTTTTTTCTATTTCTTTCCTTGTCTCCATTGTCTTTCCCCTTTCTTTGTCTCCACTCGAGAGAATAATCGAGAAAGAAACGCAATTTTTAACGAAACACGCTTTTACAAAAATTATCGTGAGCAAATTATTTCTTCAAAAGAAGTCATTAATAACAGAAGATCTCCGATTATCCTTTTTCAAATTTCATGGGAGTGACTGAAGAACCTACTCATCTGCCAGTCCAGCCAATAGGCACACTCGAAATCAGGAGCTGGAACAAAAGAGCCGCTTTTCACCGTGAATAATAGAAAGAAAAAAAATATCTCGAAGGCCTTAATTAATCACGCAGGAACTGCAACCACTAATTAATTTGTATCAAAATCTACAATGCGGCCCCTAATTACACCCCCAATATTGAAAGCCTCATCGGCCACTTAATTCTATTACCGCTTTGTAAATGCTTCACTTTACGGCGTTCAAAGGATTATTAATTTATTTATTCGCAAAAGCCTTCTAGCAGTTTGATGTCGTTAGGGCAGATTAAAATAAAATGTCATTTGAGCGTTATCAGAAAGCATTTTCGAGTTATTTCTCTTTTTGCTGTCTTGGTGTTGTTCCTGCAGATCCTATTTTATTTTTTAAAATAAAAGACAGCCTTAGAATCGATTATCCCTCTTGATATTATATAGGAAGCGAAGCGATAAATCTGATGAATAAGACATGTTTTAAAAAGAATGGATATTACAGGTATGGATATCCATGAACTAGAAGTTTTTTTGGACGTAATAACTTTATTTTGTAAATAGAAGTGATGTTTCTATTGATGTTAATAAAATGCTTAAATCGGGAAAAAATCCAAAACTTCAAGAACAGATAAAAAAATTTTATTTGTAAACAGTTTAAAATTATAGTTTTTAACTCTCCTTTAAAATATAGTTAATTTATAACCTGAATAGCATCACTTTTAAGATTTGATAAGGGCTTTATGTATATTGCTATTTTCTTTATGTCTATTGCATAAGAAAATATACTCTTTTCTATTGGCTACATTATTTTAAAATTTATATTATTTACTCTACAATATATAATCCTCACGTTACGATTGTATCTAAAATTTCTATGTTATTAACCAACTCTATCTTTTCTCCGTTTTTGGGCAACCAAATCTTCTTGTATCCTATTAATAATCATAATTTAGGAATGGTAACAAACTTTGATAAACTACATCTTATTACACAAGATGAAAGTAATATACATAATGGCCAGAGAAATCTAATAAAAAATACAAGAAACTATCACTTTATTGAAAAATACTGTTTTTCAAAAGAGGAAATAAAATTTTATTTCACTGTAATATATATATTATTGTTATTTTCTTCTCAAGATTTCGTTATAGTACACTAAATATTTTTTTTCTTAATGCTAAAGTTGGCAGTTTGAAAATATAAAATTTTAAATACTGATTCATTACTTTCAGCACCAATCAAAGTGAATGTATGGCCAGTCACTCAGCAAGTCAGTACCGGATCAACAGTAACAATCAATTGTACAGTCACGGGTCACCCTATTTCTACAATTGAGTGGGTGAAGAATCAGCAATCTTTAACCCTCTCTCGACGAGTCGTGCTGATAAGTAGGACTGTGTTGCATATAACCACCGTTGAGCGGGAAGATAGAGGAATGTATCAGTGCATAGCCCGCAATGATGAAGATTCTGCACAAGGATCTGCAGAGTTAGCTATTGCATGTAAGTATTGTGGATCTTATTTTTGAATTTTATAACAATTTTAAAAAATTATTTTAGCATTCGACATACATTGCATTTTTGATATTTTAAATACAGAAGAAGAAACATAATTTGCATTGGATTTTTTTTATCTTTAGAAGGTTGACAATATTATTCTAATATGAATTTTTTCCAAATATATATATATATATATATATAAATTTCAAAATTTCCATTTGTTAACTATAATTGATTGGCAGTCAATATAATGATGATAATCAATTATATAAATTCCAATTAGTGCAAAGGTTTGGTTCTGTCTTTAAAAGTATGTCAATGAATCGCAATTTAATATACGTCGTTAAAAACATGTGAATCAAAGTTTTTAAATCTAATAGTTCTGTACTGTACTATGTTCTATGTTATGTTAAAAAAAATGTTTCTGTATTTCAATTTGTTTCTATTTAATTTCAATGACTTTATTTTGCAACCGCATTTGCTTATATATATGCCCTATTACACAATTACAGTATATTATAAGAAACTTTTTATCTGAATTCGATCAATTATTTTAGCATAAATACTATTAAAGCTCACTGTGTTTTACTTGGAATCAGAACATATCTAATCAGGCTGAAATCTACTTAACGTTAAGATAGCTTAATTCAGTATTTTTTCAACATATTTTTGTTTAATTAGAGAGGAGTATATATGACCTTACAATACATTAAAACGAAAAACACGTTTTACTTTTAAATTTGTACAAAGTTAGAGAAACATCTTTACTTTCTAATCAGAAAAATTATGTATTAAAAATATATTATAAGAATTTATACATATATAAAGGAAACATTAAGAATATTTTTTCAATTCTGTAATTATTATTTTTTTTGTTTTGAATAAAAAATAATATTTGTTTAAAATCAAGATTTATTGCATTTTTCCTTGGGTTTACTTTGTGAAAGCAATTGAATCCAAGAAAATATGCATTTAACATTCCATCCTTATTTTATTTACAAGCCACCATTAATCAGATGTTTAATGGCTAAAGCTGTTTCAGATGATAATCGATCTTTTTAAAAATCAAACGCTTACACTCATAAGAAAGTTGACAGATAAATCAATTTCGCAGCAAAATATATTAAATACCTGACATTATTGACATTCCTTTCCAATGGATGACTTGTTCTTTATGAATTAATTCGTAGGGAAGATTTTTTGTCTATTTCTACACTTATATAATTGGAATCACTCAACTCTGAATAAATGATAACGTGTATACTGAAATAATAGAATTTCTTATTTTGTTTATTATTTAATAAACACTGCACGTTGATTTTTATTTATTTATTTTAATAAAACATTTGGTTTTAAATTTGCATATTTTTAATTTAGAAGAATTATTGAGTGGATTATTTTTTTTTCAACTTCCTTACTTTTTTCAAATATATATATATATATATATATATATATATATATATATATATATATGGATTAATTTCTTTTTCTAGTCAAATTATATTTTCGAATTTGGTTATAGAGTGAGATAACTTATAGGGTATTTAGATAAAATGGCTTAAATAAAATGTAAGATAAAATTAAATAATTTATTTTTAAAAAAAGTTATTTTTATGGTTTTAAGATTTTTTTGGAAACAAACTATCCTCAAATTCATCATTTAAACAAAACAATATAGCAATCGCATTGAATGTATTGTATTTTCAAATGTCAAGATAATTAATTACATTGAAGGAGCGCATTTTGTTGCTAAACCAATTTTTTAAAAGACATTGAATGATGTTTATAAAACAATATAAATAAATAAAAAAACTTAATACAGATCATGAAACATTTTAGTTTGTGATTAGCATTTGCAAAGGTAAAATTTTGCTTGTTTTTCAGCAAACATGTTGTTCAATTTAAATCAAAGAAAAAGCAATGAAAAATTATTATGCATTTGTTTAAAAGTATTTTTCTTTGAATTTCTATTTTGAAGTAAATAGTAAATAACTTTCAGATGAGTATCAGAAGTTATCTAAATATACAAAAACATAATAATACAAAATTAATATATATTATTATTAAAAGCTTGAATGTTTTCTTTTCATGAAGGATGACAGGGCAGTTTTTAATAAAGAATTAAATTATTCTGCTATTTCATTTGAAGGAAAACAATTAGAAATAACATTATGGCATAAACCAGCTATTCTCAACCTGTGGGGCGCGCCCTCCTAGGGGGGTATGAGCACGTTAGAAGGGGGACGCGAGATTATCGAAGAAAAAATATTTTAAAGAATTGATTAACTGACTGAAAGGAAAGCACACATACACATAGAAAGCAAAATACATTTCGGCATATTTAAGAAATTATTAACGTAAAACAACTTACTAAATCAAAACTTACTTAATTAAAACATACTAAATTAAAAACAAATTTAATAATTATTAGTAACTTTCTTGGGCCCGTCTTGCAAAGCAAAGTTTTTCGAAGGAAGGCTTAATATTAGAAACAGCCACTCTCAATTCTGTTTCTATATTTTGTCTTCAAAGACGCCACAACAGAAAATCCAGTTTCACAAAGGTAGGATGTTGAATGGTAATAGAATGTGAAATGCACTTGTTTTTAGTGCAGAAAAATCATCCTTACTCCTGCCCAAAATTCAAATAGTTATTTATTACTAAATTGTCTTTTAGTTTCGCCACTTGTCGTGAAGTCTATGAATTTTTCTTCCTCCCTAGTTGAGAGTCCTTCGGGTCTTATGAAATGGATCCCTAATCCACTCGTAACTTGCTATCAGTTTGTCGTCAGCATGAAAATACTTTTTTAAAAATTCTTTGCCAGCATGGCTAAATGATTTTCAATGAGTACAAAAACAACTTTTACATGTTCCTCTTCAGCCTTGTAAGGTTTAGTACAATCATTCACATTTGCAAACATTATTAGGTTTTTTGCTTTAAATTTCTGGTCCACAATTCCAATTTTCTACAAAAAGCATTAACTTTATAACTCGTATCCAACATATGTGTATTTGCTTCTTGGAGTTGAAGATTCAAGTTATTTAATTTCTCAAATAGGTCGACTCAATTTCATCAGAAATAAACCATCGCAAAAAATGTGTGCACTGAGGCGATTTTTGTTTTACAAGTGCTTGTATACCTTGGAATCTTCCGGACATTTAACGAGTATCATCGGTGCATATTCCGACGCAATTTTTCCCTTCTATGTTTGCCTCGTTCATAAAATCATTTAAAATAGCAAATGATGCGAGCGCGGATGTTTTGAGTTCTATTCTCTTGCAGAAAAATAGTTCTTCTACTACTGACATATCACAAATTCAAACATAGGCAATTAAATGAGCATCTTTATTACTATCTGTTGCTTCGTCGAGCTGTGTGAAAAACAATTTGTCACGCAACTTCGAGAAAAGCTGACACTGTACATCTTCAGCTATATCGCCAATTTGACAAGCAACAGTATCATTTGAAAGAGATATGGACTACAATTATTTTGAAAAATTATCTCCAAACATAGTTTCTACAATCTCAATTGCTGCTGGCAAAATAAGATCTACACCAATGGTGTGAGGCGTTTTACATCTGGCTATTTTATATGAACTTTGTAAGATAAAATTGAAGATTTTTTATTCACAGACAAAGTTTCTTTAAAAAATGATTTTTGCTTTCTATAAGATTTTAATTTTAATTCGAAGAATTCTCTGGGTTTGTTGACGCACTCACTATGAAGCGTTTAAGTTTATTAGGTCTTAGGCCAACTGTGCTGTCTTAGGCCAGCATTTTTAAGCAAATCATTTTAAGCAAAACATTTGCTCCGCGCATGCTCGAGGCGGCATCGGTCGTGTGGATCCCTTCCACAAACATTACTTATTTTTTTCTCTTTTGTTTAGTCATTTAGTAAATTTTATTTCTTTAATTATTTGAAAATGTATTCCTAGTTTGTAAATTTAGCTCACCCGTCTAGGTTAACTTTCAAAAACGAATTTTTCTACTTTCATATTTTTTAATGTTATCTCCCTGTTTGGCGTTCATTTCAAATATAATATTTAAATTTTCTCCGCTTTCATTCGCTTAACCGCCCGCTTGTCCAAATTGCAAGATATGGTTTCTCGCCAACGTTGGCGGCTCACTTTTACTCTTGTTTTGGCAGTTAGTTAAAAATAATTTAAAAACAGAATCCTAAATACTCAATTTACATTATTGTTGTATACATTTTATTGTAAGCGGGGAGGGGCGATGAAAATTATGATTGAAAACTGGGCTACGAATACTGCAAGGTTGAGAAACGCTGGCATAAACACAACCCATTATTGTCCTGGATACATGTCATATCATTGTTTTCAGACTCCAATTATCTGATATAACAATACTTTTGAATTCCTTTAGGATGTTTTGTAAAACATCTGTTATCTGCACACACTTATATTTCCTTTGTTTCTGCAAAAGTTATTGATAACAGTAATTTCAATAATTTCCACAAATCAGAAATATTCTATATACAATCGTATGTGAAAAAATAAAAATGACAATGAAAACCTAACAGAACGAACGAAAACTTTATTAGAGAAAATTTTCAAATAATAATTTTATAATCCATTGTTTGAAGTTTAGATTTTTTTCCTATATAATAAAAATTCTTGAAATTGTTTTGTTTCCTAATTATACACTGAATCTAAAATACCTTTAAAGTAAATCTTTAAATACAATGAAACGATAATTTCTTAAAGCTATTTTCATTGAATGCGTGACATTACAAAAAAACAGTACTTTTGTATATCCTAAAAAATTGAAAGAAGATTAAATATTTTTCTGTAATTTATCCACTGAGAGAATAATAACAATAATAATTTACAGTCTACAGAATAGCCGTTAAATAGATTATTTTTAATTAAGGGGAAAATAAATCCTTGCAAATAAAGCTATTTCTAATTCCATAAAAATATTTTATTGTTCTTAATTTTTTCGAACTGCTACTTAGTTTCTAATGTCCCATTTGTCTTTAATTCGTTTTTTTATATGAATGTATCATTCGAATTTTCTTTTACATTCTGAAAGAGTAAAAAAACAATTTAATGGAATTAGTAACAATTTCTAATTAGTTTTAGGTGTTTTTTTTAATTTAAAATTATTTAGCATAATACAACAAAATTGAATAATAACACAATTTTTTTAATTCCTGTATAATAAATATTTTATACTTTTGAAACTTTTACAAGCTATTTCAATTTACATAATTTTATAAATGTTTTTAAACTGCTGAGAACTTTTATGCTTATCTGTATAAATCTTGGTATCGTAAAACTTAAAACCTTGAATGATGATTAAAAATAAATCCATTTTTTATTTATTTCTTATTCTACTTTTCTATAAATTATAAAATTTTACTTAAAATTCATAAAAAAATAAAACTTTATTAAACGCGAGGATATATGAATGCTTTATTATCCTCACATTTAGTGAGGATAATAAAGTCACATGAAGCTGATACGAACTGATTGTATATCAAAGTCTTAAGTGATATGTAGAATATTTTGCTATAGGAATATAAAATTATAAATAAAATTTAAAATTATAATTTCATAATTATGTCTAGATATCACATTATCAAGAAAATGATGGAAACTTTATCTTCAAAATATATCTACTTCTATAACAATAATAACATCTTCTATTCGTGGCAAAACGCGGAAAATTGAATTAATACTTATATATAAGAGATATGAGCGAATATTTTCTCATTGTGAGGCTATGAGTTTTGAATCGGAAGTACACTGATCAATGAATGTGTAAGTTGCCATTATTTTCTGAATACTTTCCAGCTTCTCACCTGCAGAGCTGGGTTTAAGGCTAGGTTTCATCGTAATGTTGCTAAGGAATGTATGCATGAGTTATGGGCTTTATAATGGTTCTCGGTTTGTGATCAGGAAGAATGAATGCTACATTTTGAGGCGCTGTTGTGTCAAAACATCTTGAGGCGTTGTCGTGTCAAAACAAAGGTACAAATGTTCACATATCGCATACTACTATTGATTCAAAAAATAATGTAGATATGCCATTTATATTGAAAAAGTTGTATTTTCTAATGAAACTAGCTTTCGCTATGATGATACCACATTTGACTACTGATTCAAAAAATGATGCAGATATAACATATATATTGAAAAGGTTGTAATTTTATTTTGGAGTGGTCTTTGCCATGACTGTCAATGAATCACAAGGTCAGACGTTTAACAAAATTAGTCTGATTATTAAATGTGAAAGTGGGATCAAAATCAAAAGAATTTTCAAATGATTCTTGCATTATCCAGAGCAAAATCTAGAGCTGAGATAAGAATCCAGATTAAAGCAGGCAACATTAAATTTATGGCCTTTAAAGACTTTGTTAATTAGCGAAAATTGTTCAACATGAAATATATTTTGTGTAAGTATTTTTCAACTATTTTTGAGAAAAAATTAATTTAATAATTTTTTAGTGTCATTCAGCCGATGTTTTTATTCATGTCGAAAAAGTTAAAATTATGATGAGATTTCATTTAGATTTTAATTAATAATAAAGTATTTTTCCTTTTATTTAGAATTGAGTTTTTTTTTTGTTGTTTTTTTCTACATGGCAGTTTTAAAAGAGCTTTATTTTTCATTTACTTTTGTTGTCTAGAGAAACTTTTTCTGTCAAGATTCTAATATTTTAATATGTAGCCAGCAATATGCTAAAAACGTAGAAGATAGTTAAGAAAAAGGAATTAGTAGAAATAAGAGTAGTATGCATATTTTAATACATTTTATTGTATATAAGTAATGTCTCAGATTTTTTTTTTCTTTTGGTAAAAATATAACTTTATGCAAATTTCTAAACATTTTAGCTTACGTCCATTAAGCATCTTGGATATATTAGCATACATTTATTTATTTCTTCCTGAGATGTGAAAACAAATAATTCAATATAAAATGAACCAGCTTTTTTCATCATATAGTGCCGAGGAAAAGGAACTAATGGAAGGAAAAAAGCAATACAAAAAAATCTTCTTTTTTCTGCAAAAATTTGACAGTTTTTTTTTACTTGCTGTTTAATTGTATTTTCCCTCTCTAGTTAGAGACTTAAATCTGCATTCAGGCTGCATTATCTCAACCTAATTTGAATTCGACAGCAGCCGCAAGAAAATTATCCACATTTTGTAAGACTTAAAAGTTAACAAAGCATAGACTAAAGTTAAGAAAAAAATCACTCTTATTCTTTTCTTAGAGACTTTAAATTTCCTTCCAAAAGAAAGAAAAATAGTCTATAAATAATTTATCAGGCGTTCCCGATTATCAGCTTTGTTTTGGCTCGTTGTTTCAACCTTATTGAAAGAATCAAACTTTAAGCCAGATTTTGAAGTATTTTTGCTTAGTTAAAGCTTGATTATGCCTTGAGGGACGCAGAGTAATTTCCTACATAATAAACTTTTTTAACTTTCTGAAAGAAAATTGCATCATTTTTAGAAGTTTATAATCGAATAGGAAAAAATGCATATGTTATGTTAATTTTTTTCATAATGAAGGGCAATTTTTTGAATATGATTAAAAGAATGGCGTTGTATAAAAGAATAGAATCATTCCCCAACAGTTGAAGATCTTTGTGTTCCTGCATTAATTCCTTTCTTAATGTTAAGTTTGATGAATCAGATGAAAAAAATAGATCATGACAATACCTCATTAGTGATAACTAATTAATATTTTAATTACTTAGGATTAAAGGCACTCGTATTATTAAACTTTGTAATATTAATTAGAAATTCTCAGTAAATATAAAAACTCTTTCATCTTGCTCAGTATAGCCCAGGATTATTAGAAATGAATTCAAAAAAAGAAAAAAAAACATTCCAACAATACCTGAATTATGTAGTTTTGGATTTTTATATTTCAAATATTTAAGTTTTCGAAGCTTTTAATGTATTATTTAATATAATTTCTTATATACATGATTTATATATGCTTATCTAAGCTTCCAAGGTATAATGTAATATAATTATATACATTTAGTAAATTAAAGGCGCAATAAGTTAATAAGAAACCACAAATTTTTAATGAAATTCGAATGATTGTATGGCGGTTTGTTAACTATAGTTAATTTGTTAAAATATATCTTTTCTAAAGATATTTTAAAGAATAAGCTTACTAATTATTATTATATTATTATTTACATTAATGATTAATTATTATACTGTTTTGTTAGTATAAATTGTATTTCATACGACTTTATACTAACTAATAATTTCTTCATAATGGTTTCGACTAGGTTTCAAAGTAATGCTAAATTGTATTGTAAAATTTACCCATATATATATATATATATATATATATATATATATATATATATATATATATATATATATATATATATATATATATATATATATATATATATATATATATATAATTTTATTCTACTCACACTATATATTTCTAAATAATTTAAAAAAATTAAGCTTTTGCATTTTCTTACTCCGGAATACTTGTTCAATAAAAATACTTATGAAGCAGATAACCTTACGTTAGAAGCATGTAACATTTAAAAAAATGATCTTATTGGATTATGCTGCATGTAATTGTATATTGAGGTGTTTTCTGCCATTTGCTATTGTATTGCAAATTACAGCTCTCATTAAAATTTTCTTTTATTGCTATACGTAATGGCCAAGGGTTAGTAACTAAAACTATTCAATGTACGGGCATCAAACTGTAACTATTTTCTGTAACTAAAACTATTCAATGTACGGATATCAAAATTATTATAGACAGTGCTGATGGCATGGAGAAATACGCTTCAGCTCTACCAACGAAAGTCATCTACAGAGGAAATTTCGTTGTTGCATTAATTCGTTGTTGTATTATTCCGTTGTTGTATTTTCGGAACGAAAATAGGTTACATTAAATAAAAGAACAATGGACTCTACAAAATTTTATTAATATTCAAGTGATGAAAAGGCACTTGAATGCCCCACAGAATAAACTAACTTACAAAATTACTTTTATCAATATCAAGACCTCTTGGTCCATTTTCATGTTTTTCAATGTATTTATATTATCTATGTCCAAGATATTGTATCATTTTCTTTTACAGAATTTGACAATTTTACAGAATTACAGATTTTTTTACAGAGTTTGTCGCTATTTAATCTAATATAAAACGTGTATGCTTTCCACAGACAGCATAAGAAATTGGACTTCAATCTGTTCAGTAATTTCACAGTTAAAGCCTATAAATGAGGAAAAATATTTTAAATCCTCATTGTATTTCAAACTTGTTAGCAGTAGGAATGCGAAATAAAAGGAATTTGCGAAAATTGGAGTTGGAGAAGATTGAGAATTGATGTCTAAAAACTATTTTACAGCAATACTTATTAAACAGACTTTATATACAGACTTGAATTTTCCAGAACGCCATGTTATTTTTCGATTTAATCCGTTGGATAAATTAATTAATCCTACATTTAATTTATAAATAATATAATAATATAATTCACATATAGCATAAACGCATGTTAATTTTTTTAAAAAAAATATTTTCTTAGAAATTAATGGATAACTTGTAATTAAGTTGAATAAATGATTGCTTATATAACAAGAAGTCTAATCCTTAGCAATAAATATAATTTTAACCCTTAGTCTGTTTAGTTCTGCACGAAAATAAAACAGGATGTCGAAACAACTGTTTATAATAGTTTAGTGATTGCTGAAACTGTATTAAGATAAATATATATTTCTCCTACGATAAACAAATTTGAAACGATAAGTGAAATTTATCTTGACATACCGATATCCATTTTAAAGTGATATGATACTTTTCACTATATAGAATGACTATTCTTTTTGATTTCTTGAAATGTTAAATCTTATTAAAATAATAATGGAAATTTATAATGTTCATCAATATTTCCAATTCCAGACAATAAAATGGAACTAATGGGGATGGTCCACTGAAATTTTTTCACGTACCCTTTTAAAAAAAATGTCATCCTCCTGTACCCGCACAAAATTCGGAAATTTGGATAAGGCCATGAATACATTACAAGCAACGCAGGATAATATTTACGAGATATTTTTGGCTTGAATTTAATGCTTTTGCTGAATTGAGTGTGTGTGAACTTTAACGAATTTTAGGCGAAAAATCCCTGACATTTACCAAAAGATAAATACCAGGGATGTTGATATTAATATATATTCGAAAATCAGATATGTTCTTAAGATGCATTTTTCCAACTGCTTGAAACCAATATTTGATACCGAAAGGCATTTGCTGTTATACAATCATATATCAAATTTCAAATTTTTAAGTTATTGCGTTATTTAATGATCGCTTTTCCATGATCTTGAAAGCACATACCGACAGACAGTCAATCAATTATTGGATTTCCTTCCACATTTGACACTATTGTATTTTAATAACAAACATCTATACAATCACCTATCTATACTTTAAATGTTTAATTTGTGTATCAAATTTTATCAATATTTTATCCATCTTCGGTTTGCAGTTATGGTAAAAGCTTTCATTCAGGGCAGTCAGACAAGCTGACTTTCTATGAAAGGATTTGGGCAAATTTAATATAAATCTATAATTTGGTGTAAAATCAATGTGCAAATTTTATTAGTTGAGCTCAAAGCGTATTCAAATGTAATTGCAAATGTAAATGTAATTGTAAAATGTTGGTATTTTGTACTAACAGGTCTGATTAAAATAACTTATGGGGTATAATTTTGATCTATTAATTAATTAATAATTTTTCCAAAGTTTTGAATGAATTTAATAACTTTTTTTTAGCTAGATGCTATTTTAAATTAATCACAATAGGTATATAAATTTAAGGAATATTGTGGTTATAGTAATAAAGATGAAGAACTGATGGATGATCCTGCATTTTACACGTAAAGTAAACGGAACGACTACTCTTAAACATTCGGATAAATTGAGCAATCAGAAAGCCGCGATTGAATGTCGAGAACTATGATTGAATCACAAGGAAAATCACCGGCCACCGTGAAACCCTTCCCTTAGGAGATACGTCCCATCATGATAATGGGTATCCAGGCCCACTTCCTTTATGTATCCCTGTATCGATAAGAGAAAAAAAACCAATGCATCGAAATCTTATCATCCATTATGTTAATTGATTTTGGGTGCTTCCAATCATATAAACGATAGGGAACAAATTGTCTTGCACTTTTTCAAAAAGCAATTTCTGGCAGAAAAAAATGTTCTACAATAGAAATTGCATAAACATTTTTAAATGGTTATAAGAAATATCATAATTTTTCGAAACAAAAGTTTAAGTAATTTATGCAATTTCATTATTTTAAACTATCATAAAACTGAACTAACCATCTAAAATTGAATTAAAATTATGATTAAAAGAATTGCGATAACAAACAGAGAAGAAAACCTGGTCCAATTCAAGAGATTACATCATTACACAGAAAAACCGCATATAATAAATTTCAAATGATAATTGGGAACATAATTTAATAATTGTACTTTCAACTATTAAAAGCATGTAGTTACTTACTAGCTAAAAATATATCGCATGCTTTGTTAGATATCTTCTTTCTAACAATTTGATATTTTGTAAATTTTCTATCTTCTATTATTCTTGCATTTTTCGAAAATATATGAAAGTAATCTATGTTTAAGCCCGAAAACAAAGAAATAATCAATTACCTTCATGTTAGAGAAAAATATTTAATGAATGATACATCTTAATTTAATTGTTTATCATTATTTAATTAAAATTTACTCTAACATCACCTTTGTAGTTTGACTCCAACGTTTCTCACATCACTAGGAGATACATTAAAATGTAATTCGAATTTTCATAGATGGTCCAAAATGCTGTTTTTTAGCGTCAGTTTCTTAAATATTTATGAATTCCACCCTCTCATTCCAAGAACATCAATCATGTTCCAGATTCACTGTAAAACTGGCAGCCATTCTTCATGCTCTGTTACAAATTTTTAATAGTCTTCCATATATTTATATTCTTTATTCAGATTCATCAAATGCCTTTGAATCCTTGACACCCCTCCATATTCCAAGCCATCCATTCACTTTTAATACACTTGCATTACATGATCTTTTTAGAAAAAAGTATTTTCTGTTCTACTCTACTGGATGCTCTCTCGTTTTGTACAACCGGCAATGTACTGTTGGAAGGTACAGCAAAGTTTGATATTTATAAGAAAGAAATTGTGCTAGATAAATTGTATTATATATATATGTTTATGAGCTTTATTAGATATATGTTTACATACAATCACTATTATCGTGCATGCATGCTTGTCTTCAATCTTTGCTGGTGCAATGTGAAAAATTCGTTACATTAACTCTAAGTTAACATGGCCATTAACTTAACATGGCCTTTCATTCGAGTAGCAAATTTCTTTCATATTAATTTGAGATGGTATAATGAAATATAATCGTATTTAATACAAAACTTTGCGCATCAAGCGATGAATCAGAAAAACATTTGGTAAATAAATATATGAACTGATAAAAACATATTACACTGATTTTTTTAGATTTACATGTGGTTTAAACATCCATTGGGAAAACGTCCTGGCATAGGGGTCGCGCGTCTTCCCCGTGGTCTGGGAGTTCTGGGTTCGAGTCGCGGTTCGCGCATGGTTTTTTCTTCATCTGTTCTATCTGTGAGATGTGTGAATGCGCCCCCCTGTAAAAAGGGGTTGTGCAAGCGAATGTGATACGTGAGTAGCTAAGTCGTACTCTTGATCCTAGTTGGCGCTACTAAAAAAACAAGAGACGCTCCACCGCCGGCTTAATTCGCTGTCTTCGTAACAGCGGGCTTGTCCATGGCAAGTGCCATAAGAAACAACAACAACACATCCATTGGAAAGACCAAATTCTTTAAATGACGATAAGTACTATAAGGCAACTAAGATTATTGGAAAATCCATGATTTCGTCTTATGGATTCACTGAAAATACTGAGAAATAATTTTAACGTCAACAAAGAAATGATTTGAACCTGTCTGTATGACAGTTTTGGTAATGAAAATTATGCTAGTTATATTTCAAACATGTTAATAAAGGAAGCAACTAAAGGATTAATAAAGGAATTTTTTAATAAATGAATAAAATTATTTGAGAAGTGTTTATTGTAGAGATTTAATTTTAACCATTAAAAGTATATACAAGACTTCACAAACGCTATCTTACACTTGATGAAATATATAACGTTTTCAGTATCGCTCTAAAACATATGACAAAGAACGAAATGAAAACATAAAAATTAAGTAGAAAACATATCAACATATTCTGAAACAGTAAGATATTATTGAATTTTTTTGGAACTGGACTAATAATTTCTAGTGAAAATTAGTTAAAGGTTTAAATTGTTTTGTGATAAGTATTTCTATTGGCAACTTTAATATATAGAGGAAAAGCAAAGGTCTTTGCTGCATAATGATGATTTTACATAAAACTCAATTATTCTTCTTATATTTTTGGGTGAATGCTTTGAATCATCCATCATATTTGGCTGATTTAACACTCTGCAACTTCTTTTTATTCCTAAAATTTAAAATCAAACTAAAAAAAAGATATATTTTGTGATATTTTGATGGCAGAAAAGCCTTGACGCGTATTCCTAAGTGCAAAATAAAGGAATATTAAAACCTTTATTAGATCATAATATTGAATGCATTGAAGTCGAAAGGAATATTTTTAGTAAACGAATGAAAATCAATAACAATTTTTAGTTTTCTATTTGATTTTATAACAGTCTTAAAATTTGCTTTAACACATTGTGTATGTCACAACAATACAATGTTACAATAACACAATACACGGTCCCCTTAAGGATATTACAGTCATGTCGAAACCACTCTCCATTCAAAATAGAAATTTCAATGGGTCTTTCAAGATGCAAACGAATATCACTTCACCAAACGTCTCACTGACTGTTGAAATAGTTAACAGAAAGCTCGACTCAGTTTTCATCCGGTTAACAATCCTTCACAGTCAACTCATATGTAAGCAGTTGTTGTTCATGAAAATCACTTTTCAGCGTCTTCTCTACCATTGCCCAATATTTATTCGACACATTCTAATAGAGAGCCCTTGTTTCAGTCTTCCTAACATTTGTTACTTTCAATATTCAAGAATCATTCTTGTGAGCATGCTTCAATATCCTCATGTTTTCCCTTTCCTACTCTGATTATCATGGATATTTCGAGTATATTTTTTAAATAATAAGCTTTATTATCAACATTATATCCAATAAAAAATATATAATTTACATCATGACTGTTTTAACGTCGAAATTAGTTTTTGTTTTGTGAAATTTCGAAATATTAAATCGCATGATGTACACCCAGATAGCACAATCTGTCGGACAATATTGAAATATATTTCGGGATGTTATATTATTCTATATTCAACAATTATTATTGTTTCATAGCAATTTATCATATCATGCAATTTTACACAATATCTGTATGCTGCTAGTGTATTACATGAAAAGACAATGTCTTTCAAGTGGAATTAAGTATTAGTATTTAGTATTTTTGTATTTAGCTTTTAGTAGTATTTAGCGTTTATTCAATAACATGAAAGAATGCATATAACATTATTTTTATATTGAATCTGCTATATAACTTCATATTGAAAAAATATTCCTAGCATTATTCTTGTCTCGTTGAATGTATTGCCCAAGCGAACAGCATTAATTTATTTTGAGGAGTTTTGACCTCAAGCGATTTCTCATTCTTTTAATATATACTTTCAAATGTTCTGTTTGCTTTCATATTTTAACCGGATGGTTGTATTTCTTTAAGCATGTGTATTATATTAAATACTGTATTGAATACAATTTATATCATATATAATATTGTTACCAAAATTTAAGTAATATAAAATTATTTTTGAAAAAATAAAGTTTTGAAAGAACGTTTATATTATATTAAAGTTTTATAAACTTCGTTCTTAGAGTTTATTGACAAATTAAATTTAATTTAATTAATTCATCACGTTCTCCGTGCATTTTTCTTTATAGCACTCAGTAATTAAAGTATATTTTTCCATTATAGGCTTTTTAAATTCAAATTATGTAACGAAGTAAACTGAACACGTTTCTTTTTATTTAAAAAAAGAATAAACATGTATTTAGTGTCGAAAATTATTTAAATAGTAATATTTTATTTACTCAAAAACTTTTCCGAATATCTTTAAGTAGGAAAAATTCATTTCATTTTGTAATAAAATGTTTCCACTTTAGGTGACATTTGAATCTAATTATTGCGAAATTACATTATTATTAGATATGTCCTTCTTTATGCAATCTTTAACATTTAATCATACCTTGTGTATATCTACAAATAGTAAAAACCTGCAATTTACTAGCACATTCGTTGTCATATCCAACGCACGGCTTTCCTTCATTGTCAAATAAGGAAGCATCTGAGAGAGCCTAATGTTGGCGTGCTCTGTATTAAGCAATAATAGAAAACCCAGAATTTTCAAATGTGTCTCGCGGCTGGTGTAAGAATGTTATTTGTATGATTGAAGCAATATGTCACGACAGTTGTGAAATTCCGAAACGTACGTAGTTGTTCAACATTGAAAGATATCAACTTATATATATTATGCCTCTTGATGATGCTATTTGCCTTCACACACTGACAATATACGAAGATTATCTCTTTCTGGAAGCCATTCGTTCTACAAAAACCATATATAATCGCATGTTAATTGCCTTTCATCTTTCAAGCCTATGCCTGCAATTGGAAGAAGGATATCCAAATTTTATCTTTTATTAGTTGATAATGCTACCTATGTATTCGAAGTAGCTAATGATTCGTGGCTTCTATGATAATTTCCTTTTCGAGTGATGTTTGATTACAATGTAAAAGGGTTGTTGTCATTAATTTATGTGCCAGCCAAGTCAAACTTAATGATTTTAAATTACTTTCAATACAAATCTTGCATATTAATTTTCTTAATGAATACATGTGTAGAAACGAAGTAAGCAACTGTTAAGCTGTTGTCTTGATTCTTTGAAACACAACGGTGGAAGGAAAATTAATACACATTATACATGATCGTGTCTCAAATATTTATGCAATGGAACAATAAAGAATTAATTGCTGATCCTCATTCTCTTGCGGTCTGCCTTTGGCCTAATATAACAAATTTTGCAAGATATATGCACGAAGTTTCAAGTACGTGTTTAAATTTTCCTCTTCTAATTTTGAAGTGCATATATTTATATAATTTTCATACTTCAGAATTTACATATGATTTCCTAACAGATATCCTTGCATTATGAAATATATAAGGATATATACTTGGATAGATATACGTAATATTTTTTTCTTTATAATTAAGTGTCCAAATTAGTAATTACTTTCTTAAATCCATCATTTATTTTTAAACTATATCCTTTTCGATTGTATATAAAATGTAGATATAAACTAATAAAAAATTTTCCACTATTGACTCACAAAATATACTCAAATAGTTTATACAAATACTCATTTCAAATGATACTATACATTGATACTATGAATTTTCTATTTTGACATGCCATTGCTTAGCAAAGAAACAAAAATAATTCAAATAAAATATTGTAGTACTGGAATTAACGCCCATTCGTAATGAAGCTTCAACGTCAGTGGTTTCCTATAATAGTAAAGCATTTGTCATGAGAGATTGCAATTATATGTCTTCGTATTACAACGTTCAGAAATTTATAAAATAAAATTGTGATCGAATTAGTTTCTTTACTGGATATCACAATCAAGAAATGTTTTTGTGTCAAGAATACAAAAAGTAATCTTCTTGGAACTTCTAATAAAACAATTTTGATTGTGGGAAAATTAATTAACACAAAAACCGAAAGAGTTTTCCTTTTATTTTCATGTCATTAGTTGAATAAATTGATTCATTTGCGGAATTATTATATCTTACTGTCTTTGTAGCAATAAATATAGCAAACATAATTATGTCGATGTGGTAAAACAATGAAAATATCTATAAACAAAATGATTACGGGATAGGCTAGATTGTACTACCAGGAAAGAGAAATCTCAATGGGCAGCAATGTGCAGAAGAAACACTTTATTGGTACAATATATATATATATATACAGTAACAAAGATATCAAGTTCTTCCATATTCTCTCAAGAAGTAATAATTTATTTTATAGTTGTCACAACTAGAGTAAATTATATTTAGTCAGAGCTCTGAATATAGAATGCTTAGAGTTTCATGGAATGCTATCAAGCTATCTTATGCAATAAGTTCAATTAGATATTAAATATCTTGTCTTCAAGAACTACAGGGCAACACATTCATTAAAAATCCTTTTTCAGTTCAATTAATCTATTAAATTAAATATTTATTCACGCTCTTAAAATGCAATTTAAGATAATTAACATCATGAATATCTCTAAATTTTATAAATTTAGCTTACATATTTCAGATTGCTTTCTTAAAATATCCTTTTGTATTCCATAGTATTCGTTATTTTTGGAAAAAAGAAATTTAATTATGCAGGATTGTCTTTTGCTGCCTTATGATATCTGGGATTATCTCTAGTAGATATTAAATATCCAATGCATTCAATAATCATAGGACGACACATTCATTAAAATTCTTTTTTTAGTCCAAGTCCATAGATTTATTAAATAAAATATCTATTTACATTCTTCAAATAAAGATAATTACCCTTTACCTTAAAAATACCTTATAATATATCTACCTACTTTATGATGTATGAGATTATCTCAAGTTTGCATTAAATATTTTAAGTATTCAAGAACTACTTACAAAATATCTATTAAATAAAATATCTATTGACATTCTTCATATACAATTTAAGATAATTAACATCATAAATATTATAAATTTACCATAAATATATCAGATTGAATTTCCTATTGTATTCCATAGCATGCGTTATTATTATTTTTTTTTTTTGAAAAAAGAAATTTAACAATACAGAAATATTTTTTGCCACCTTATGATACTTGAGATTATCTCAAGTAGATATTAAATATCATATGCTTTCAAGAACAATGGGTTAATCGATAGAATCAATAGTCCATCGATCTATTAAATAAAACATCTATTTACAATCTTGAAATAAATTTAAGATAATTTTCGTACACCTTAATGATTACGTTAATTATACTTTCTGCTATATCTTGCTACCTTATGATATATGGGTTTATCTCAAGTGCACATTAAGTATTAAAGAACTATTATGTATTCAGGAACTATTGGAAGATAAGTTTTTTAAAAGTAAATTTTAGTTCAAGTCCATTAATCTATTAACTAAAATATATGTTTACATTCTTGAAATACTATTTAAGATAATTAATACTATAAATATCCATAAATATTATAAATTTATCATCAATATATCAGATTGAATTTCCTTTCATATAATTTCCTTTTTTATTCCATAGCATGAGCTATTTTGTTTGAAAATAGAATTACAAAATTATCTTTTTCTACCTTATGATATATGAGATTATCTCAAGTAGATATTAAATACCTTATGCAATCAAGAACCATAGGTCATTGATAGAAACCAATAATCCTTCGATATGTTAAATAAAGTATCTATTTATATTCTTGAAATATAATTTAAGATAATTATCTTATACCTTAATAATTCATTATGCTGTATCTAGCTACCTCATTATATATGGGATTGTCTCAAATATACATAAAATATTTTATGTATCAAGAACTATTGGTAGACATATTTATTCAATGTCTTTTTTCATTCAAGCCCGTTAATCTATTAAATATATCCATTTGCATTCTTGAAATACAATTTAAGATAATTAACATCATAAATATTATAAATTTACCATAAATACCTCAGATTGAATTTCTTTTTTTAAACTTTCCTTTTGTATTCCATAGCGTGAGTTATTTTTTGAAAAAAGTGAAAGATACATGGTAAGGAAGATAATTATGCATGATTATATTTTGCTTTGAATATGCTTTCAATACTTAGTGGGAAAATACAGTGCTTAAAAATGCACTTATAATAAATCAGTAAGTACTATTTCAGTTAAAATATGCGAAAGATTTCTTTATTTGCAGGTGCAATTACTTGTTCACAACAATGGGTTGGATGTGCTCAATACCTTGAAAAATCAGAAGAAAATAAATTAATAAAATAAATCTTCCTACAAAGCCATTTAGAAAGGAAGCATTTGGTGTCTGAAGAAAGCAGAAAAAAAAATTAAGAAGAAAATTCACACCAAGCTACAGTGTAAAAAAGAAAACTTAGTTTGAGTAATGAGACACCACATTTCGGTGAATTATGATGCAATCCGTAAATTTAATTTTTCACACGTCAAGCGCAGGTGTTAGAAAACGGAGAACGTTTAGAATCTTTTAGAAAAATATGAGAAACCTTTCAGATTCTAACTGATCCTTATTAATCTTCCGAAGATTTATACACAAGAAAATCCCGCCAATACTGATGAAATAAAAATGTATCATCTGATTTTAACCAATTTTTCATGGTATTTAAAAGAACTATGTACTCGTCTATATTATATAATTCTTCTTTATTCAAATAATGCGATGAATTATTTTTAAAAGAAGTATTCTCAAATGTATATAATTTTAGGAGTTTTATAGACAAAATTTGCATTGATAAATTTCATAAAATTTATTTTGGAACACAATATATATGTATATTTTATTTTTTATATATATTTTTGAATGTTAAAGTAAAATTTATTAGTGAGTATTCTCGGTACATATATAAGGGGCATTCAAAACTAAATTTGCAGTTTTTAGCATATTATGTATTTATTTTGAAATAAGGTTTATCAATAACTGTGTCGTTGCTATAACTCACACATAAGGATAAAAAAATGACATTTGTATATAGATTTATCTATAAGCTGTAAGTAAATAATCTAAAATAATCTATAAAGAAGGTAATAACTTGATGCATGAGATATTTAGATCGGAAAAATGCAAGCAATCCATGTTATCTGTTTTTTTCATTGTATAAAATCATATTTATGGTATAAAAAAATATGCAAAAATTTCTTTAGAATAATATTTAGAAATTTTGATTGTCTGCTATTTTAAATTGTTTCCATTTTATTCATTTAAAATTAATATTTTGCAATTAAATAGGAGATGAGCGAAATAATGAAGATTTCAATTATCTTCTTCAGGAGTGTAATATCTAAACATCAAAACTTTTAATATCATTTTAAAGATCCTTAAAATATTGGCATTATATTTAGTTCAGATTTATATAACGTTCGAGTATCGGAAATTTTGGCATTCTACATCTTGCATTATACTCTCCTAGCATTTTCCACATAGACTTTTCAAAGTTAGTAAACTGTTTTAATAATTCTCTGGAAATTCCCATATATTATTTAAACAAGAGATAAATAAATAAACCGAAACTTTTGAATCATGAAGTGTGTATTTAAATAACTATAAAAGTGTAAACGATTAATTTGAACAGCCATTTTCTTATTCTTAAGCAATATATTATTTAAAAATATAGAATAGCATTTCCTTTTTTTTTCTTTTTGTAATTTTATTTGTTTCTGGGAAATGAGTTTGAGATTTATGTTACAGCTTAAAACAATGAAGTCGTGTGTTACCAAATGACAATGCCCCAGTTATTTCCCTTGTTACTTTTGAAAATTTCAGAATAAAAATCAATGATGAAATAACCAAATATATGTGAAAAGAACATTATTAAAAAAACTCTTTGTCGTTAAACTTCAAAAAGCTGTCAGAAATCCGGAACATTCTTGGAAATATATAGAATTTTTAAAAGATCATTGGCAGAGTGAGAAGTGGAATGTAGCACACATTATGGATATTATGATTTTAAATTTCTTATGATAATGAAAGATATTTGAAAAGAAAGCATAGTCCTAAAATAAAAATGTATATTGGAAGATGTACAAAAAAAGAGTAATATATACAACTAAAAGAAAATGAAATCAGTATAAATTCATGAAAAATAGAATTTGACTTGTAAATGTAATGAATTTTAATATCGGAAAGGGATAACTAAATATTTATATTTAGTGATGTATTAAAATCATTAAATGCATTTTCTGCAAAACTGTATTTTTTAGTCATTTTCCTTTGCAATAAATCCATTCATAAAATGTTTTCTAGATATTGAAATGAAATTTTCTCCCAATATTTTACTTTTCTTTTCTAACAATGTTATGAATTAGAACATAATCCTTGGTTCATATTTTATTATTTTGTCAGTTTTTAAGTGAAAAACAATCTGTAACTGTCATTAAAAATTGTGTGTTTTCTAACAAAATTGGGAATATTTTCAAATGTTTTAGAGTTCCTGGAAATCTTTTAGTTCATAACATAGCTAAATTAATATTGATTACTTATGATATAAAAATAAATGAAATATATTCACTAGAATTTGTTATAGATTGTTTGGCGTATCTACATATATTCATGAAAAGTTTGCTAAAAATTGCTTATAATTTCAAAATAAAAAAAAAAATCTAATGAAATGTCATTAGAATTTTTAATTTTTACTACTGTAATTAAAATTATGTTTGTTTTATTAAAATCTTATGCATTTAAAAAAAAGGCTGAAAAAGTAGGTACCTTAAAAATTTATTTAAATATTTGAACATTCATAATTAAAAAATGGATTTTATTAAAGACCTTTGTGTTATTAAAAGTCTGACAAAAAGAATGAAAACTATTTATTTTATAGTATTTGTAGAAAATGAAATAAACCTTATTTATATTGATTTTATTCCTAAAATTATAGAAAAAATAAGACGATAAACATCTAAATTACATTCAGTCGGAAATATGATCTTATAGGTTTCGTTTAAGCTTTTAGAATAAAATTATGTGCCGATAACGAATGTCAATTTTTTATTGAATTTATAATTGAAAATATGGTGGTAGCCAATAAATTATTCTTCTATTCTTTGAATGTATATGTAAGACAGATTTTAAATAAATTTTTTAATATATGTATTAAAATTTAAATATATATATATATCATTTTCTTCACTTTTTATGTCTGTTGATACACTACGTTTGAAAGCTGGTAACCGTAAATCAAATCTTACGCCTGTGCGGCTTAAAACATGTGGAAGCCTTTAGTTTTAAATAAAACTCAGAAATCAACCAATTTTAAGCTTTTTGGTGTAAAATTCAAATTTGCCATAAAGCCGGAATAATCAAAGGAGAAACTGAATTTTGTATAAAAATATTTGAATTGTTTTTGATAATAGTTCTAAAATTTATTTTCTTCGTTATCATCTTATATGAAAAAATATTTAATCTTATTTCTATAAATCCAAAGCTATTTTCACTGCTAAATTTAATTGCAATGTGTTTTTTGCTAAACAATTTCATGAAACATATTCTCTATCTTTAAAATATTTAATTCTTTTTGAAGATGAAAGGATTTTATAAATTTTTTGATTTTTTTTAATATTTTTTTTTTAATTTAGCTGAACCACCCGTGTTGTTAAGTAAATTCGAAGAACTCATTGTGAAACCTGGTGAGTCTGTGTCTCTTCGATGTTCCGCAGTTGGAAATCCTTTACCTCAAATAACTTGGTATTCCTACGACTTGCCTGTTCAAGATACTAGTAGAATTCGAGTGGGGGACTATGTCAGTCGTGAAGGAAGTGTTATAAGCTTCATCAATATAACAAGGTGAGTTCTAAGATGGATTTTCTTAATAATAAGAAAAGGAAAATTTTGTTTCATTTAAAAGATATAATATTTATGATGTAACCTAAAAATGAACAAGAAATACTATGTAATAAATGATCATAGTATAATATCACATCACATTACATTTTTATCTTTTTGATTTGGAATATATAATAATCTGCGAATGTAAATACGAATATTTATTCATAAAAACTTTAATTTTTAATTAAAATGAGGAGTCTATTTTTCATCCGTTATTATTTCAAGATATTCTAAGGTCATCGTGACAAAAACTATTTTTTTAGAATCCTAATTACTTGTAATTAAATCCCATCCAACGAATTAGTGACACTTTAAAAAAATGTTAGAACATAAAGACTTAAATATTGAAATTCAATGTACAGAAACATTTTATATAAAAATAGCATCACTTTTTGCTTATATGATGGTATATCATGGTACATATAAGAGGTAATGCAAACAGCTGAGAGGGTGTCCTACGATGCAAATGTTTTAATAATAAGAAATCTGTAGAGGTTTATATCATTTTTTGTCCAATACTAAATTTTGGATTTGCATGAGCAATACAAGGGTATGCGCTCCTTATAAAATATCGTCATTAGCAACGCTTGCTGCTACGTGAGGCATTATAAAAATGACCTTATAAATTTGTAATCGGGCATAATGTTTATTACACGTGTACAAAAGTAATCTGTAAATGGAGTTTATTCGTGATCATATCTTTTAACTTAATCTTAACTGCTTATATTAGAAGCAAAGTAATTATAAATAGATGGAATTGCATTTATTATTCCAATAGTAAAATATTACATAATAATAAAATATCTTTAATCCAGAGAATTGAACAAATATTTAGAAACAACTCAATTGATAAATACTCTTGTAAAAAATGCCATTAGCAAAATTTGCCCCTGCATCAGACTTTATAAAAAAAAATGTCTTTGTAATTAAGCATAAAAATTATTACACATGTATAAAAGTAATAATAATAATAATAATAAAATATCCTGAATCTAGAGAATAAAACAATTTTTAAGAACTATCTCAATGAATAAACGAATAATTTTTTTGAAAAAAAAATATGAAGCATAGGAAAAAACGTAGCAGATGAATAATAACCACAATAGAAGCTAAACAAGAGAAAAAGGAAGAGAAAAAGAAACAATCGAACAATGATAGCAAAAAGTATGATCAAACAGAGAACAGTCGTATGAAAAAAGATAAACACTGAAGGAGGAGAAAAACTGAAACTTCTGCAGAAGTTCACATTAGATCAATGGTATAAGACGGTTTAAAATGTTACCAAGCCGGAAAGCAACTATTAATTAGAGTAAGAGAAAAATAAAAATAATGATGAACAATTTTAATTTAATTTAGTACAACTAATTTAAAATAATTATAAAAAATAACTGTTAATCAATACCAATGAAATATTAAAACTTATTAGGATCTTATAATTGTTTTTTGCTGCATTAAACCACAGCGTTGTATTTAAGAATACAAGAAAATAAGTATAATTACTTTTGTCTATACATGCATTTTCACATGAGTCAACGGATTATATATAAGTATCCAGATAAGGTAGCCTGTTGCATAGTTTTGTTTTATATATAATTTGTTATTAAACAATGTTATACAATAATCTGAATACTTTTAATACTATACAATGTTTACAAAATATATTTATTTTGATGTGTATAAAAATGTATATTCAAAATAGGTGCACAATTTGCATAATTCTTAGTTATTAAGATTTCCTAAAGCCTTAATACAGATTTCTTGGAACAAATTTTTGTTTACAAATACTTCACTGTAACAGGAACGAATGAAGATCGACTGTTTTATTAATTCTAAATTATAATATTAGAAATACTGAAATACTGTCACAGAAATTCCCAATACTTATTGAATACAAGTTTTCGAATAAGAAAACTTTTAAATTTCTAATTATTTAGCCCTCTAAGAAAAAAAAAATCATTAAGTACTTTTCATTTTATACTAAAAAAATATAGAATGGCTAATTTAACATATGCTTCAAAATTTACTTTTAGAAAGTCTTCTGCATACATTGTAAAACTATTTTCATAGTGTTATTTCCATTATAATTAACTATTACAATTTGGTAGATAAATTTTATATTGTCACTTAGTACATTTTGGTGATAAATTTTATATTATCTTAATAAATCAATTTTTTTCTACTACAGATTAAGTATAAAATTTGATGAATATTAGTATTCATTAGTTAATACAGAAATGGTTCGGATACAAATATGTTTCCTTTTTCGATGCGGCTAAGCAACATTACTCTCGTTTTAGGGTGGAAGTTTCCGATGGCGGACAATACGAATGCCGTGCAATTAACGAATACGGGGTTGACGCTTTCTCCTCCATAGTCCACGTGCGGGGGCCTCCGTCCATTCGACCGATTCGGAACAGAACAGCCGTCGCCGGTGACTTCTTGATTATCCATTGTCCGATATCCGGCTATCCCATTCACTCCATCCGTTGGATGAAAGGTACGTGGAAGGAAACCCTACCAATACATGAAACCCCAAAAGGCCCAATAAAATACTTGATTAACTTCGTATAGATTTACTAGAGCTAAATAAATGTTGAGTGAGAAGGTGACAAATAATGTCTGCAATAGAACAAATTTTCTATCGACAAACTCACTGCAGTCACATTTAATATATAAATTAAATTAAATTAAAAAGCATTATATAAAAGTACTCATTTATTAGTGTAATGGAAAGCATAATTTTATTTTATGCATTTTCTATATTTTTTTTCTAATTTATAATTCATCAATATAGTGATTTTTCAAATGAATTCTTTTGTAAATTTATTACCAGGTGGAGCCACAATATAACAATAATAAAAAGATGATTGTATTGATCAATGAACTAATGATTCTGTTGTGATAAGGAATAAAATTATTTTCTTCGAGAATGCGTAAGTGTATAAAATTTTGCGACTATTTCATCACGAAATTACTAAGTAATCAATTAAAATTTTCGTTTTTAGAAATAGGAATTAGTCAAGTTGAATAAAGAGATATATATAAAAAAAACATATAACATGTTGACATTCAGTTACATTATCATACTAATGTTATTCAAGATTAAAATTAGTGCGGGAAACATTATATTTCAAAATTTTAATGATAATAACAAATTTTTGTACATTTTTATAATGAAATTTCTTTTAATTTAAGCAATCCAATTATATTTGAGGAATAAAAAATAAATAAAAGAAGAAAAATGTAAGATCTGCAAACTGCAAAAGGAAAGAAAGAAGGAAAAAGAAAATGAATTTCAAAGAAAGGATATAAAATGAAAATCTATTTCCATACGTGCGATTTTGTTTTAAAACCAATCAATCACAAATTCAGGTAAATTCAAATTAATTTTTGAATTTATAATTCATATGTTATTGATTTTTTTAATTGAATAAAAAAGCATTCTTACAAACTTACATTTTAAATACGTCACAATAAATTATAGTGATAAAATTTGTGATTCCTAAATGAAAGTAATGATAATCAGCTTAGAAAATGATGGTCTTAAAACATTTTTTTTATAAAATTTATATTAAAATTTTAAAATTGTTTTAAACGACAAAGTCGAACTATTTTTTCATAATATTACTGAGAGATTCATTTTATGAAATGATACAGGGTTTAGATAATTTAATATCATTTTTTTTATTTAATGAACAGTAATTGATGTATTAGAATCTAAATTTTTTGGAAATCAAAGGCTGTTTAAAACTTTTAGAAAATCTTTTAATTTTTAAACAAAATTATAAATATTTTAGTTTCTTAACTCTAATGTACAAGATTTTAAAATTTTCTGAAGGGAAATGGAACATCCTCGATACACTTTATCATTAGACACTGTAGACACTGGGGATTATTTACAAGTAAATATGATATCTTATGCTAGATTGTGTTGACAGTTTGAGCTTCTTCATTCCATAAAAGCATAAATATATTTGTTTCTTAGTGTTATTGTTTTCAAATGGCGAATAAATTTCTATTGTGATATGATAGTTTTCTCGTTCATAAGTAAACATTTGTAAATTCAAAAATATGTATATATTTTTTTTTAATTTGCATATTCATAAGTGAGCCCTAGTTAAATATTTACATTGAACTTATATTCATTTTAATATAAAATTTTAAAAAAATAATGCCGCGTGTAATAACGATATATGGTATTTTCCATTATAAATAACAGAGAATATTGATGGTGTGAAATAAATTAAAATAGGTTTAACTTCTGCGTAAAGTTTCTAAACAATGTTTTGAAAGTAATATAACAAATGAAACAAATATATTTGCGATTGAAATAAAAATAATTTTATCACACTTAGCTATACTCGAAAAGAAAAAGAACAATTTTGTAACATAGGTTTCAGAAATAAGTGTATGGTTTTGTTTTTGATTATTATTAACTACATTTTAAAAAGTTTAATTATAAACTTTTATCTTTTCCAATTATATTTATATTACATAATTCCTCAGTGTCATCTGCTTTAAGCAGCTAAAGCTGATAATACTTTTTTTTACAAGACACAAACATTCCATGTTCCCTCACATTTTTACTTTCAATAAAAATGTTAATGGAACGTCATGTTCCTTATTTCCATTATGTCATACATATCAGATTGGAATTTTGTCGAAAGAACTAAAGGTTTATCGGAATAAAGAAATATGTAAAAAAATAGCTATAGACATATATTATAAGCATTTCTTCTAATATTTGAATATTAAAGATGTCATTTAGGCGAAATTATCTGCCAATTATAGAATTTTCACATCAGGACATAAAATTCAGATAAATTTTTTTTTCATGCATTTTCCATCTCACCACTAATACTTACGGGATCAAACATGTTCATGAGGAAACGTCGTTATTTTTTAATATTCTAGATTGTTTCTGCATTAATGATTGAGGGATTAATTTCTTTTTTTTTAAATTAGTTAAATTGTCTTTGATGTTTATCACTTTTGTTGTAAGTTCAATTCTATTCGACGTTTATCACTTTTGTTATAAGTTCAATTCTATTCGACGTTTATTTTTTTATTGATAACAAATAACAATTTATTCAGGAGAGGGTTGAATGTTAAACTAATCATTTGAGTAAAAATTCGGAATCTTTAATTTAAATAGAAACAACTTTCAATCAAAGGAAAACTTTCAGTCATACAAATTTCAGCTACAAATATGAAATTATATATCTAAAATACTTATCCTGTGAAATACTTTTGGTTTCTTAGAACTGCTGTCATAATCATGTTTCTAGTATTTTAACAGACAATTCTGAATAATTAGTGATGTTATATGAGAATGTACTCTTTTCATGCATTTCGAATTTTTATCCAAAATTCAAATTACTGGTTTGCGGCATTTTGCAATTTCATCTTCAATGAAATTATTAAAAATGTAACAACATATATTGAAATTAATAACTCAAATGAAGTCGAGAAAAAAAATATCGAGATTAGTAATTTATTTGTAAAAGAAGTTATTAATGTATTTAAAATAACAGGGAAAATGAATAAACTAGTTACTCTACCACTAATTGAACCATTTGACTCATTTTGAAAGCTTTCATTTCGTCTGAAAGCTCATTAATAGCCCGATATGCCATGAATGCACGCCTGCTCCTCACCGTGTTCCATTTTTCAGTGAAATCGAAAAAGTCTCTTTTTTTACATTAACCAGATGGAAGACATCGACATAGTACTCCAGACACATCCATTATAGAGGTTTTTGTTTCTTATCAATACTCATGACGTCTAGATATGTCAATGTCTACCATTTTCCAAATACTACAAAATAAAATTTTGCCAGAGCCATTGACCTCAATAGCTGTACCAGGTTTCACAGTCAAATAATTTCGAAGCTTAAAAGTATACCTAATCAACCAGAATTTTCATGTTATTCATGCACATTATAAAATATTATAACTAAAACAATGTGCTACATTTTTTGTGATAAGATTCAATTTTTGATGGACATGACTAAATTAATCTTATTAATATTCAACATCAGCAACGATCATATTAATGTTATTAACATTATATTGGCCAGTTTTGATAAAATGCATCTTATCAAAAAAAAGTTAAGAACTGTTTTAAACTGTATATATTTTATAAAAACAGAGTGATTTCATTAGGAAGCTAAGTTTATAAAAGTAAAATTCGTTGGCGATAAAAATTGTCAATATCGGTTCAGTTGTAGAGTTGGAAGTTAAGTTTTAATTTCGTATTATCTTGCAAGAACAGAAGCGGAGAGGGCGAACAGCCTTTTATAATGAATCTAAGGAATATTCAAAATAACATTTGGCGAATTTTCTGCAGTGACTGATGTTGATGAATTCTCCCAGCAGTGCAGTAATGATTTTGAGGTGTTTATTTTTCACATTTTGAATTCGTGAAGAGAATGAAACTATTGATAACGCTTATAGAAATCGTTGTCTTTCATATGAATCAAAAACAGGCAAAATCGGGGCAGTTCATATGACTGGCCAATTTGTTCTTATCACACACACACACACACACACACACACACACACACACACACACACACACACACACACACACGCACACACACACACACACACACACACACACACACACACACACACACACACACACACACACACACACGTGCGCGCACACGTATAGCTGATACTACCAATGTTGGATAGATAGATTTCTGTTCTTTAAAAAGTAACAAAGCCGCATTCTTCCTCTCTCTGCTTCTAAATTCTAACAATCATATTATGATTATTTCGGTATCACCACGTTATCATATCTTACATCCTTCGCTTGTCATGCATTTATGCATTACTACCACTAATAAGAAATTATAAGTACTTTAAATATTAAAAGTAAAATTAAATTTCTTTTCATTGTATAAATAATTGTTTTTGGTCAGTTACTAAAATCTAAATGATCAGTTTTTAAGCTTAATATTTTGTAGTAGTAGAGAGATTATTTGCATGAATCAGAGGGAAATCATTACATAATCATTCCTAGTACATGCAATTGACCTTTTCTCCATTAGAGTGCCAATGTTAACCGAGTCAAAGGCATTTACATGTTAGAGGCCATATCATAGATTTAATTACAAGAAAATATTTATTAATGATAGTTCTTCTTCTTTATGTATTGTGATACTCTTGGCAACTGGAAATTGCTCCCATTTGTATAAAAATGTTATAATGCTGTCAGAAGAAATGAGGTATATTCGTGGAATAAAATGTATCTCGCCATTTTTAGAATCAATGGGTTTTGACAAGATAATATTATGTTGCAATTTAATTATTATTAACTATTTGAATAACCGTTTTCTTGTGATTGAATTTCGGAGTAACGTTTCAATGCATACTAGATTTAAATTGAATTTAAAGAGAATACTTTGCAATTTAAATACATTTTGCTCATAATACTCATATATATATATATATATATATATATATATATATATATATATATATATATATATATATATATATATATATATATATATATATAATAAATTATAATGAGCAAAATATTATATTATATGAGTATAAAATATAAATTTATTATATATATATGAGTATATGAGTAAAAATACATTTTGCTCATATACTAATATATATATATATATATATATATATATATATATATATATATATATATATATATATATATATATATATATATATATATATATAATAAATTTTGCATATACTCATCATTACTTTCACTTTTACATCATACTTTCAACCGATTCTAACATGTAAACAATCCACACTTCCGAAGTGTTGTCAAGATGCAATTAGCAAATTCCATGCGATATTTTATCCTCACCCGCATTTGTATATATAAATCTTCATAATTTATTCGTACGAAATTTTTATAACTTTGTTCAATCAGGGAAGTATAAAATCTTTCTTGAGAAAAATATTAATTATTTTTACCTACTGTATTATTGAATAATTGCCTCAAAAAATTTGAAAAATATTACTGAAATTGAATATGAAATGCAGGAATTTTCATTTCAATTATTAAATTTTTTTTGACAAAAAATATGACAGAATAAGAAAAAAAAAAAAAAAAAAAAACAGCTATTTTTGACAGAGAATGTTTCGAATCGCAATTAATGGCTTTTTATTAAAGATATGAATTATTTTTCTACAATCATTATAAATAATATTATAATTAAAAAGGTGTGAAACTCGTCCGAAACAACACAAAACATGAAATAAGAATTTTCTATATTAGATTTTGAAATTCTTACTTCTATGGACATTGAAATACAATTACCACTGCCTATATGTCAATTTCCATGACAATAAGCTGGATAGATTTGTCTAAACATGGTATGCAAACACAAACATATATCACTTTTATAGAATGTTGTTACATTTTAAGTATAAATATGTTTTTGATAAGAGTAGTCAAACGCCAGAAATAAAAAGAAATTTGACACAAAATTATCTGTGTGGTGTATGAATCTTAAAATAACCCACTTATTTAATAAAAAAAATGAATGCTATTACATCGAAATAAAATTTGACATTTAAATTGAAGATTAAACCGATAATTACTAAAATATTTCTTAACAATAAAAGGATAAGGGATTTAGCACATTCTATATGAAGTTCAATATACCGTACACAATATATGCATTAATCAAAGCTAAATAGACTTAAATGTTAGATTTTACTTTGCATAATGTTTTATTGTGCCAGTAATCATTATAATCATTATGTTTGGGGCTGTAAGCAACTGCATTTACCACCGACTTTGAAATAGTTATGCATTTAATTTATATCAGCTTTCCAAAAATAGGGAAGGCAAATAAAACAAAAATTAAGGCATATCACAAAAAATGATGTATTTCATTTACAAATCCTAGATTTACCAAGGTTTTTTTTAAAAGCAATTTATTAGTAATTATTTCAGTCATTTACGAATTAATATGATATATGCGTATTGAAACATCAGAATAAATGTGTGTGTGTGTGTGTGTGTGTGTGTGTGTGTGTGTGTGTGTGTGTGTGTGTGTGTGTGTGTGTGTGTGTGTGTGTGTGTGTGTGTGTGCGCGCGTGCGTGCGTGCGTGAGCGCAATACAAGCTAACTTTTATTGTCGACTTGAAGATGTTTGACACGTTATTTATAAATATTATATTTAACTTAGAAAGTCCTCTATCTCATATCATTCTATTTTTAATTACTTAAAAATTATATCAGAAATATCATTTCTTATCTCTAGAAATTTCTTAAAACAAACTCTCTGTCTTCCAAAGGTCTTTTCAGCAAAACCTTTAGTTTGGTGATTTATTATTGTATGAGTATTAATGTACTATTTAGACATTTACATTCATGGCGAAGTTATGAGTTTTTAATGTTCCTACAATTGCCCCAATGTGTCATAATTCTATCATGCTAAATCATGAATTTATGCCCCCATTTCTCAGAGATTACAAGAATAATGTAGCCATTAAGCACTGTCTATTTTCCGGTCGTATTCCCATTATCGCATTATTCCAGTTTCGATCTAAGGAACTAAATAATAGGGAAAGACAGAGAAATATCCAAACCACGCCCTTTGTTAAATTTATTGCTTGAGCGTGATGCCGAATACCATAGCCAATTTGATAGGAAAATTGCTTTTCGTAGGTAATACGAATATACCTACTGTCATGTATATCATCTCTGTTAGGGAAAGACTTCTTGTTTAGTGTAGCATATGTTCTACGTGTTTAAGTTCGAATATGGAAGAAGGAAAAGGAAAAGCATTCATTTTTAAAGGGAAAGAAATACAAATATTTCCTTCCATTTTATAGAAAATAAAAAATAATAATATTGGTATTAAATGCATTAAACCTATCCATAAAATATTCTTAAACGTCGAAAGATAAAATGAAGCTAATAATATATATATATATAATATATTCTCTCTCTCTCTCTCTGTGTGTGTGTGTGTGTGTGTGTGTGTGTGTGTGTGTGTGTGTGTGTGTGTGTGTGTTTGTCTCTGTATATATATGTAATGATATTTTAAACTCTTAATTTAATCCAAATTAATTTCTTTATCTTAATTTAGCCCATCGTAACTTCATTCTAAATATATTCTCTTATTTCGTGATCCAATTCCACTTTCGGTTTAATTAATTCCAATGTAAAATTAATGCCCCATCAGAACTACGTTTCAAATGAGAGTGATACTTCGGTGTCCTTGAAAAGGTGTCAAAGGTCAACGCATGTATTGCATTGGTGCATGGCCAGAAATCCAATGTTATATAAGACTAGCGATCATTTGTTTTCGTCCTTTTTTTGCTTTTCTTTACTTCTGCTTTGTGACACGCTGCGTCTTCTTGTATATAATCGTGCCTGCCACTCGGAATAGAATAAAACGAAATTAGAAATACAACGTCTCGTCTATGTCTTCAAACCTGCATTCTACTTCAACCAATAATATGTTACATATAATTTAGCAGACAAGATTCCAAATTCATTACATATGTATATATATATGTATGTAATGAATATATTATATATAATGCAATTTAATATTTACTTCTATTTTTTACTTGGGTATTAAATCCAATGTTACATAACTTTTTATTTCGAAATGCAATTTCTATGAATTTATACGAACATACGAATTTCAATGATGGAAAGACATTCAATGAAATAAATTTGATATTAAGTTTTCAATTAAAGATAAGTAGTCAAAAATGTTTTCCGAATAGTAAAAACCTAGTAATATATTTCTAAAAAACTGGAATTCGGAAAGTAATTTATTATTCGAAGGATATTTTAGATAAGTTACAGATATTTATATCTTCTAATGGAAGGTTAAGGATTCACGGGTTTCTACATATTTTTCTCTTTTATTTCATTTAATCAATGAATTTAATGAAATTTTCATACTAAATGGAAATCAATCAAAGCATCCTTTATTGATATATGATACATATGTTTAGTATGTCCCTATATAAATAGGTAAAACAAAGGAAAGTTTGTGTATATATCTTAAGTATATCTTATCATTACTGACACACGACAAATATTTAGAAATCCTTATTTGGAATACTTCGAATGTTTCATGGAGCTAAAAATTAGTTTGATTAATTAGGATCGAAATACTGTACCAATAATCGTAAAGATTCAGATATCATAATGAAAGAGGAATATTTCAGTCCAACTTATGCTGGATGGCCAAGTTCGCAGATATTCTGGATGGAAATGTTTCCAAAGTTTGAATGAGATTTTAAACTAGTGGATTTCTCTAGAATAAGACCTGCAGTATCGAAGATTCAAATGATTCAGTTTCATTTTAAATTAATTTAAAATATTAATTTAAATTACATCTGAAATCAATTTCCTTTTTCCATTATTTTTACCTGCAGAAGCATTTCTACTATAACTAATTTTCAATCACGATGATGAAATTAAAATAAAGTTATTGCTTTCAACCAGAATTTTTAAAAAAAATATTGACTGAACAATACATAATTATATGAATTGATGCAATTTATTTAACACCAAGTTACCTGAATTAAGTAATTATTTTTTTATTACATATGTAACAACTAGTTTGGTGGGTTATATATATATATATATATATATATATATATATATATATATATATATATATATTTACACACATTATCGGTTTGCTAAAGAAAATGACTAAATCAAAAAAAAAAAAAAAAAAAAAAAACGTATTTTTGTTTTTTAAATGACCTTTGTAATTAAACATTTATGTTTATCAATGCGTCAACAGTATACGATAAATACTGCGTAGTTATTTAAATGGAGGGGGGGGGTGTATCTTACAGATGTGAAAATTTTAGAAAAGAACGCAAGAGCTCTTTTTTCCATTTTCTATTAATTTTTTAAGCAAACTATGAATAGCATTGTAAATTATCTTTTTGATAAAAGTACTGATATATAATAAGAACCTAGTAAATCTCGTCGTGATGATTATAGATATACAAATTCTATAATGATCATATTCAGAACTTCCGATAGAAATGAGAAACATAGTATCCATGATCATATTTTACGGTATATGTTGTCTGAAATATCTCTCCGCTACATGCATAAAATAACTGTGGAAATCATTATCTTTAAAAAAATATATCCTTAACGTTAAATGTGCTTTACATATTCTAACAAACATCCTATGCATATTATATATAATAAATCAAAATCCACTTTTATAATAAAAACAGAGCAGTGAACTACAATAGATATAAAAGAATAAATCTGGACATTACAAACAATCTAGTTCTTCCACAAAAGCAAACCAATTTTCCTAATCTCTGTTGAACACGCTCTCCGCCCGCCTACCAAATGACAAAAATCCACATAGAGGCCATGGAGAAAAATAGATAGAAAAACAAGTTAGTGGAACAAAACATTTAAGACATCCAACCATCCATCATATTTCTTTAGGAAGATCCTGATTCTTTTCTTTTTTCGCCAGGCAACCGCCAACTTCCTCTGGGAAGGCGCCAGAAGGTGTTTACTAATGGAACTTTGCTCATCCAAGGGCTGGATGGCATAGAAGACGAAGGAAAATATCGGTGCCAGGTAGAGAGTGATGAAGGTATCAAAGCTTCCGTTGACGTCTTCCTCAAAGTTCTAGGTAAGTTCCGTGAATCCATGATCGATTCTTGGCGAAAAACCTCTCAAACCAAAAAAAAAAAAAAAAAAAAAAAACTTTTTCACGCCATTTGTACACTTTCTTATAGATTTCTTTCTTTTGTTGTTCAATTTCAGTGTTTGGATATTATTCTTTTTTTCAGATGCTAAATAATGTACAATATACACGCCACACACGCAATGTATGATGAACACTAATACGGACGAATGTATACAAAAATATATATACTGCTATTAGTACAAACTTTACTTTTCAGTATAGCTAATTCATTTTATAAGGACATTAGCAGAAATTTACAAAAAAATTGGATAACAAAATACAAAATTTTGTTTAGTACATTCGATGTAAAATTTAAAAGTATACATTTTTTTTTGTGGCAAAAATAAATTACTATTATAACAAAAACATCAATTGAATTCTGAAACATTGATAAATAAATAAATATCAAAATATTTCGATACATAAATGCTTTTCTTACAGGTACGCAAAATATACGAATCTGAAAGAATGTTTAAATATCCTCATTATATTTATTCATTATTATTTTCTAATTAATAGTCTATATTTTTAGGTATAGATTCAATTTTACATTCTGAAACACAATTTGAAATTACGATTTATTTTGATGTTAAAAATAGATTTGCAAAATTTCTCCAATAGATTATAAATAATAATTGCTAATCTGCTTAAATATAAATTTTATTTGTTTCTTTGATTAAAGTTATGTTTTTACCTGAATCCTTGCTTATCATTTCTATCACTTAATATTTTATACACAGGATAATGATAAAATATTAAAAGTAGTCTGTGATATATAGTTTTAAATATCCTCTTAATTAGTTGATATAAAATATTATTTGTCAAGTCTTTGCACCGAATTTCAAACATTTTTATGTTATACTAAACAATTTTATGTCAAACAGTGTGTGACTCTTTAGAAATAATATTTTTTTCAGAGCTTTAGTATGTTTTGAACTAATTGGGTGTCACTAAATTATTTAAATATCGTCTGTCACAATTTAAAATTAAATATTTAATTTATTATTATCGTTACTATTTGCATTTTGATAATCGTTTGTTGCACGACATCTTACAAATATTAATATCGTAAAATCTTTTCAGTTCTAATTCTACATATTTTAAGAAGATACAGAAATTGCAGAATATTTCCAGACTACTAATATTTGCGATATTTCTTTATAATTTATATATAGACAAATATATATATTTACAGAAAACATATAAATCTTTGAAGGATTTTTACCAAAATCCTTCAGACAGTGACGAGAAATTAAATAGAAATAATGATGTCTGGTTTATGCATTCAATAGCAAAATAATCAAAGTTTATATGACACATATTCTAGTTAAAAATTCCCACACCATTCGTAAGAAAGAGAAATTTATCTTCTTTAAAATAATTTCTTTAATATATTTAGATTCAACTGTATTTCTTATATGGATATAAAAAATAATGACATATAGCATATGATTGTATTTTATACTTCATGAAAATTCTCGCATATGAATTATTAATAACAAACATCGTGTGTCTAGTTAAGAATTGCTGAAGTTTTATTTATCTAAATTAGCTTAAAATAAGACTATATCACTGATTTATTTATTTATTAATCTTTAAAATACATGAAAATGACATTAGATACGTCTCGTGATATTTTCAAATATTATTCTGGAAATAAAAGCATATGTGTGTAGAAAAATAGAAACTAAAATCTCTGTATCTACAATAGTCAGATTTAATTTATGTACTCTATTCTCAAATAAGAATGGATGGAGCATAACTGAATGAAAAAAAATGTAAAATAACTGCTTGCCTCATTGTTATGTTTATTTTTAAGACTTTATAGAAGCATATTGGCTTACGCATATTTCAAGAAACAGCAAACATAAGAAGAAATAATATTATTTCAATTATTAAGGGATATAAATTCATTTTCTCAAGAAAAAGTTGTTTAGTATAAACAAACAATAATTAATAACTCAAATTATTTTGATAGGTTTATATAAATTGATTAAATTAATTGCATTCTCTTACTGAGAGAAACTTAGTTTCACACTCTCAATCCTTAATGAATGGTATTGTCTTTTTCTTTGTTAATTTTTAAAGGTTGACGCATTTATTTTCAAAATGAATCTTAATTTTGGCCTTAATTCGAAATATTAAGCTTCATTTTCCCAATTATTTTATGTTATGTAGCTTAATCGTCATTTGTAGATTTAAAAATGACATTTGGGATAACTTTTTTTAAATGTATTGCACACTTCCTATTTTTAATATATAAAGCATTCTCATTACCATTTATCTTTGATCTAAATCCCCATAATCATTTATTAAAAGAAGAGTATATTCAGTGCAATTTGTGATCTAATTTTGTAATTTTCCATCCGACTATGCAATGCATTATTATAGTTAATTGATGAAAAGTAAGTACACAGCACATTTCAAGTATTTTTCTAAGTGTTGACACATTTTTCTGCCTGTAGAGAAACAAAGAATGCTGTCTTTGCTTTTAACTATTAAAAATATTATTTCGATATTGCTCTAGAAATTAATTGTATTAGGTTACTTTGTGATTATAAATCATGATAAAAACAGAAATAAATGGTGAAATTATGAGTTAAATTATTTTTGCAAAGAAAAGCGATAATAATAATTAATTAATTATATTGAATAAAAAGCTCAAGAAATAGGCTTTCTTTAAAAACAATGAAAAACAAATGCATAAAACTATTTTTATATCATTTAAAAACTTATAATAGAAATTTTCTGAACATAATTATGTAATAAACTCCCTATCTGATTTATATTTGAATTATGATTATAATAAATTTAAAAAGAAATACTTCTTCAAGACAATGTAAAAACTTCTTTCTATTCCCCCTTTTTAGAATTCTATTCCACTTGTAATTTATCTTATGTCTGCTTCATTAACATGCTATTTACTTTTAACTTATTTAACCATGAGTTAAAAGAAAAATTCTAATGCATACATTTATTCAATTCATAGAAATGCAAAAATATTTCCACTTAATATCTTATACAAATACGTCTTGCTGAAGTCGAAATCAAGTAATAAAAAGAAAAGAAAAATTCTTTCTCTTATCAAGGAACATTCTTATTAAGAATTTTATTTATCTATAAAAACAGGAACAAGCTTTTAGCGGACCGCTATCAACTACAAAAAAAGAATAAAATAAAAAATAAAAATAAAAAAAAACACTGCTAGCAGTATCGGAAACCGTTAATCACAGCCGCTATTTGCTATTTTATATGTCACTTCTTTTGGTGATGATACTAGTCAATACCCTCACATCTTCATAAAAGACTGCTATGTTTTTTTCCGGAAAAAAAGTGCTGTGTTTGTGCAGCCTAATATTAAATGTCAAAGTAAGAACTATTGATTGCTATGTTGGGATGTTTTTACGTGATCTTTTTTTGGAGCTATCTCTTTATGTAAATGGTCTGTCCGAGTTTTATTGATGGACACCATTTGACAAAGAAGTTTCTGTTGGATAAGGATGATTCTGATAAAGATATCCTGGAACCATCGAAGTTTGGATCTTTTGATGATTTTTATTATAGCATCCATATCGTAAACAGTATGGGAAACATATTTCACATTGAGTGTTGATTTACAAAATGGTGAAGTTTTCATTTGAAGTTTTAATAAGTTACATAGACTTTCAAGAATGTATTTTGGTTCTTAGATTTCTATAATGGCAAATATTTTTTAAGTATATGTTAATCAATATTAAGTCTATGTAAATAAGTTAAATTTTAAAACTATATCTGTATCGAGAAGGTATATTTAAAATAAATAAAAACTTTATTTTACTTATTTTTTGCACCTGAAATAAAGAGGAAATTATCTTACTTTTAATTCATAAACTGCTTCAAAAAACCACTAATTGAAATTAAAAAAAATAAAGTTAGCAATTTACAGCTTTTTTGAGAGAAATTAATTCTTTGTTTATACAATTTAATATATTCACCCTACATTTTTTATTATTATTTACAAATTGTAATTTTTTCCTCATAAAAGGTTTATTTTTAGACTATTGATAATAAATGTGAAATTGTTTAAACAGGTCAATCGCGGTGTTTTTAAACATACTGCTTTCTGTTTCAGAAAATATTTATGCGAGTAAATTTCGCATCCGAAATTTATTGATAGTTTTTATTCAAAAATGGTATATATTAAAAATGGTTGATTCCTATTTACATGTTTCATAGATATTGAAAGTCTGAAATCTGTATTATTATTATTATTACAATCCGTTTTATGCAACGCATGGATAATTATATATATTGATTTTTAAAAAAAAAGATCATTATTTTATAAATGAACACATTGATATTTTAAAATCTAACGGTACTATTTTATGCCATTTATTTATTCCTTATGAGTTGCATAGGACTATTGGATAAATGAAAGCAACATGGATATATTTTTATAAATATTGTAAAGACTTATATTTAGGTACAGAAAATAAGAAATGACTTAATTATGTATATGATTAAAAATATTAATTGCAAGCATTTTATAGCATTTAAGAACTAATGCGTGATTAATATAACAAATTTATATCTTACCATGTTCTTAATTATATACTTGGAGACAATAAGAAAACAGCTAGATATAAATATTAGAAATAACAGTTTTATCTTCTTGAATATAAATTCCTTTAAAAAATATTTTCAAGAATTTATGTAAGGGCGTTGAAAAGTAAGTTAAAGTAAGAATAGCTGTTGTTTTCTGTTTATTTAAAAAATAAGAAGGCTTCAGTATAAAATACAATGATTTATATATTATTGTCTTAATAGAATACAATAAAATTTAATTTAATTATAATATTACCGATGAAAAAAAAACATAATGAGATTTATTCCGTAAAAGTTAGTTGGAAATTCAGTACTTATGTCAAAATTAGCTAAGAATTTTTATGTCAGCAAATAATTTTTATTTTTTGAATATAATATGATTATGATATAATATGATAAATATAATATGATAAAAATATTAATTATTCTTTTGTAAGTAAAATATTTTTATAAACAATTCACTTTAAATTCAAAATTTAAATTTATTATTACGTCACAAATGCATTCGACAAATAAATTTAAAAGAAAAAAAAAATACTAACAACATTTTACAGAGCAATAAAACGAATTTTATCTTTCAAGAACAAAAATTTTGAAACAAGAAGTATTCTCCGATTTTGACTCAAATCACGTTTGCTATACCAAAAATGTATTGAACGTGTGCTTCAGTCATGTTTTTCATAAACAACTACCACGTAGAACTAGATAATATGAAGCACAGCGGAAACATATAATTTTGAAAAAAGTCTAACTTCTATAATCTGTCATCACCCAGTAGTACTTTTTATTTCAAGAAAATAACTTCAAAACAAAAGAGAATAATAGAGCACGTATTGCGATGAAAGATTACACATTTCTCGTACCGCTTTTATCACTTTTTCCTTTAAAATAAAATAACTTGTTTGTTTCAGATACAGCGAAGAAAGGTTTATGGACTATCTATTTATATACATATATGTCAGTGTTCTTTCTTTAGGCAATAAAAACAGAATTCAAAGATCGTTTGTGAAATGCAAGTGTGAAATTGCGGCATTATCTTCATCGGTTCCAACATTAAAGCCTCTATCTTTACGATCAAAAACGTCCATTTATTTTATTATTATGCCTTATTGTGAAATTTTATTCCACCATTTTTCAGAAGTGTCACTGCATTTAAAGTTCGTATTTATTCATGACTTTTGGGATGCAATTTGTGTGCTGGCTGTGAATGCATGCGAATACATTCTAAAAGCTACCTACTTACAAAAAGATGAATTCCTTATTTTTAATATGGAAGCAGAATAAGAAATTTTCTAGAGATGAGTTTTCTGCTATTTGTCCAATGCAGCATTTTCTGTGGTTTTAGTTTTTAAGAAAAAGGGTATCATTTGAAGCACATTTCTAATGGACAAGATATTGTTGAAAGCCTTTTGTGCTTTTTGTAATTTTGAACCACAAAATATCTTATAATGCGCTTTTAAGAAAGAAAATATTAATGTAGAAAAATATTATTCTATTTTAAGAGTGACATGAAATGATAAAGATCAATAGAAAAATTTGTTTATTGTAACGTTTAAATTATAATATATTCACAATTTATATAAACATTCAATGTTCAATGCTCCATACATATTTTTTATAAATGTTATTTCTAATCTTGAAACAATCTTTGAACCCAGTTTTGTGAAATGTCATTTACTCATTTCAATTGATTAGTTTCAATCTGAGATTAGTCAGATTTCAAGTTGCGATTTTATATATGAGTCCTTAACAGGAAATAATTTCTGTATTCCATGTTGAATCAGATTTTTTTTAATTTAAAGAGATTAAAATGAATTAAAGTAATGAACTTTATTTATTTATATTTTGATCTGTGAAAAGTGAATGAATCCAAAAATTTCTTTCAGAATTTTCTAAAAATAATATTATTAAAAAAAACCCTCATTGACATTATTTAGATGTTTTAAATTGAAATTAATTTGTAAATGTGCCCATGTCCATCTGTTACTAGCTACTAAATCATTGTAGAGGTGATCGTTTATAAATATATCTCATATCATGAAATTATAAAAAAAATGAATTATAAATTTTCTTTTATAAAATTATAAAAAATTAATGGATTAGGCATAAACAGATTTTAAGAAATATTTGCAAATAAAAAAATCTGAAAAAGTCATATATTTTAATGACTGAATATTTATTTAATAATAATGTATAAATGTTCAGCCGTTTGAAAATTAGCAATATTTTTTTGAATGAACAAGACAAACAAGGCATTTTAATTTAAAAATCATATAACTCCAAAAATTACAAGAAGTAATCCTTTTAAAAAGTAAATTAACTTGGCTAAACTAGTTACATATCATTAAAGGAATTATATTGTTCAGTTTGTTGTATATATATATATATATATATATATATATATCATATATTTTGAAGGATTATAGAGTAAAAGTCATTATTTTGGGAAATAAAATTTCCTGATCGTTGTAAAAGTATAACGATAGTATTTCTAATAACAGAAATATGTTTACACTCTTTATAATCATGTTATGAATATTCATATTTTTCACCGAATCTTTTGAAAATTTCTTTACTTAATAAGAATAAATAAAAAAGGGACTTTAAATGATTTTACCCTTGCTGATTTTATACTCAGTTGCTCTTGTTTTGGAAAATCCAAAATCTTTTGTAAATTTGGTATATTGTATCACACAAAACACATTTCGTATATATATTGCTTCATTTGAAGATATTAGAATGCTTGGGGTTTAGGAGATTTCTTTTAACTCTTAATTACATCACACATTCCTTATTTTACTCTTCCAATAGATTCAAAGTATTGTCCGTTACTGTTTTGTACATATTTCTTAAAAGTCTCATAATATTATTTTTGCCAATACCATTATTTTTATGAACAAATTACTTTTTAAATTATAATACTTTTCGGAACACTAATTTTTAAAATTTATTTTCTTAGTAATTTTTAACAAAATCTGATAAAGTAAAAATCGCCTATTTATCTTATATACGCCAAAAACTATTTTAAATAAAATGTTATTTTGATATTAATATTTAAAAAATGAAATTTATTATATGATAAAAGGAAAAATGCTATTTATTAATCAGATAATTTAACAAATCATTTAAGTATTTGCTTCACGGAAGTATTGTCTCTAAACCATAAATTAGTGATATTTGTGTTGCTATCATTCGTAATCATTTATAAATTTCTTTAAATTAAACCTGTATCTCATTTTCTAAAAGAGAATCGACTATTTGTCCAGAGAAATTGTACTTACACATAGAAAAATGCATTACAGCACATTTACTTGTTTAAAGTGCTTTGGCTATCTAAAACTTAAAGGTTTAAATTGTTGCACCGGCGTTTCAACTTCCAATGCCCTTACTCTTTACGCGGATTTTTCTCGTGTGAAAAAAAAACAAACCCTGAACCAAAATGAAAAAAAGTTAAATTTTAAAAAATCTAGATATTAATTAGTCCTATAAAACGAGCTGTAGAGCGTTATAATACTTTAAATAAAATAGGCGGGAGTAAATTTTCAAAAAGTGTTTTGCTCTTTTAAAACTACAGGGAAATTCATAGGTATTCGTTACGTGTTACATAGAAGCCTATAACTGGTAGAATTTCAAACTAATATGTGCATTACTTTTTTAATGATTTGACTTTGTTCAGAAAAAAACAGACTGCCTGTAAGCATTTTTGTATCTGTCAGAATTAGGAGATCTAAAAAATTCGTATTCTATAAATGTTGCTCTGTCTTTATATAGTAACATAATGCAAGATTTCCAAATAAATAAATACAAGAAAATTAAAATTATATTAAAAAAAGAAAAAAAAATCTTTCTTGCAACTATTTTCGAGGGGGAAAAAGCATTATAAAATTGAATCCGCGAATCTAATCTTTGGAAAATGAATTCTATCTTGTTAATTGAAATAAAATATTAACCCCCAAATTTTATTTTCGGCAATTATTTTGTAAACTGTTGATTATGATAGCATTTAAAAGTGCATCTGAATTGTATTTCAGTTTTCTGAAATTGTTTGCTTACAAAATAAAAGTTAAAAAAATGATAAAAATAAATCTTTAAATTTATGTAGATATCGACTGACATTTTTATCAGTTATTTCTCTCTATGCTTACCAGGAATTGCAAACTTTCGGCCATACAAAAATAATTTTTCCAAATTTACATTTTTTTTTTTCATATTTGCATTAAAAAATACTTGTGATTTTCATTGTAAATTAAAAAAAAAATGTTGTACTCAGGAGAATCTGATATCTTATATTTTAACAAATACTCTGAACTAACTGAAAATTATAAAACTTAAATTATCCTATCATTTAGCGTTGGTTGTTACATCTATTTAGTTTGGTAGTCCAACAAAGTTGGAAATATGACATCACAAAATTAGTTACTGCAGTTGAAGTCTTTGAATTCATAAAGCCACTGAGGAAGAATCAAATATTTCAAATTCTTCGACAATTCCATGTACACACTGCTGAGTTATAGTAAATCAATCTTTCAATTGGGTTTATTTATACGAGTGATTTAATTCGTCAGTTAAAAGGAAGGTTTGTTTTTGCAATGAAAAAAGTGAAAAGAAGATGAGAAAAATCAATTTAAAATGCTTGTAAAGATGGAAAAAGAGCTAACGAAACATTCCAGAAACGCAAAGAACAGCGCGATGAAATCTCACATACGGAAATGAAGCTTTTCATGAGCAGTTTACTATAGCAAATGTTAAATATACCTAAGCGTTTCATTTATTTGCAGGCTAGGTTTATCTATAAACTCAAGTATTTTTTTAATTAAAAAAAAGGAATAATGATATTGCTTGATAAGAGGGATAAGGATGTTGTTGCTATTTGTATTTGCTTCACCTATAAAAGACATCAAAAGTTTTTGATTTCATTGGAGATTAGACTCTTTACTGTACTTTTAGGAGGAATTTATAACTGTAGATTATATTTTTAATAACTTTCATAATTAATATTAAAATTATACTTTAATATTCAATATGTACTAGGAATTTAACAAATTGTGTAGAATCTTCAACTTCAACATCGTTTAAGAAATATTATACTACGACATCATATAAAATTTTCTCCAAATCTTTATTTCTCAAGTTTTGACCGTACAGCGTGTGCTCAATTGAAGCAAAAAGTGACAATATTTCATTCATTTCTACATGCAGATAATTATTTGAATAGTCTACACATTAAAGAAGATTTAAAAAAGAATACTTAAATAACTCCTGAAAAAATATTTTATAGAATATGTTTTAATACATTCTTTACAACAAGAAAATAATGAAATTTAATTTTTACAAATTTATTGGCTAATATCAAAATGTTGTTTGATCTTTGTAATAATTATACAATTAAATATAGAATTTTATCAATTAAAATGAAGGAAATAAAATCGTTTGATCACCGAAGTAACCTTTATTTGTAATAATTATATATTTAAATACAGAATTTTATTAATTAAAATGAAATAACTAAAACTAATATATACGCAATTGAATTAAAACCATGCATACATTAGGAATCTAATTATGAAGATCGCTCCGAGTCAATTATCTCAGCTTTCACTTAACATGCAAAATATATAATTTGAATGGCTCGATAGTTTATTTTATATTGATTCCAAAAGTTACCTTTATCGATATAATTATTAGTTAAGTCATTCATCTAACTATTCAAATTCTCTCAACCTTTAACACTTAATGAGTTACTGGAAACAGTATTATATCACTTAAATGTAACACACAAATCATTACACTGGATTCAAAACCATTAAATCAAGACTCTGTGTACCTATCATCAATGATTATGAGTATCCTCTCCCTTCATTTCAGTTCCTCCTAGCATCACCCCTTTCAGTTTTCCCAAGAATCCTCAAGAGGGAATGAGGGCTAGTGTATCCTGCAGCGTTCCCACAGGAGACGCGCCCATTCGTATATCCTGGCTGAAGGACGGCATTCCGTTGTCCCTGGAATCTGGGATATCCCTTGAGATGATCGATGATTTCGTGTCCACGCTCATCTTCAAGTCTTTGCGTCAGGAGCACAGTGGCACGTACACGTGTGTTGCCTACAACGATGCTGCCACTGTCAATTACTCTGTGCCACTCTCCGTCAGCGGTAAGCAAATCTGATTGATTGAATAGTTTAAGGGAGTTGGGAAAGGTACAAGGGAACTGGATTTGCCGTTGAATTGACTAACTGATTGCATTGTTAAACCACACGTATTGGGAATCATTAGGATTGCTCTTTGGTTGAAGAGACGACCGAATGTCTCACTGCAATAAATCGAAAGTTTCGTAGGGCTGGATTATGAATACAGTTTGAATCTGAATGAATAATGCATCGAATTATAATGGTATTTTAAAATCATACCCAAAGTTAATTCCAAAATTTCTCAGATATTATAGATATCCAGTATGAACAACTTTAAAATATTTACTTTTACTTATATATTTAAGAAATATCTGCATTGAATTTAGGTATAAGATAAAAAAAAGTATTCTTAATGTCTCACAAATGCTATATTAAATTTTCAATTCAAACTTAATTTTTATTAAAAATTTTGTATATATATGCAGGAAATCAATTTGAAAGAATAAATAACTATATGTAGATAAATTCATTTTCTTAAAAAAATAAGAACTTTTTAATTTTAAAAATATTTAGCATGTAATTAAAAGGAATAATAATTAAGCAATTTCAGCGAAATATAAGCTGCTTTAAATTGTTCAAAATGAAATTAACGTAGTTAATAATTTTTAAATCAAAGAAATAAAATAACATTACATAATAAAAATAATTTTAATTTTCTGTATTTAAACATAATCACAACTTATCTACTCCAACGTCTAACTAAGGCATAAGGATGAAATTTGAATGAATGGACCGAAACGACAATACTGGCGGGAAATAAGGTTGCGCCTTAAAGGCCTTATCCGCCATTGTGCAGTCCTTCCAGGCGGAAGCGTGTCCCTCCATCTTAAAAGGGAACACACCTACCCAATTTCGGTACCCACCAGGGTGGTGAGAACCAACCACCATGTCGGAAACTTCTCTTCTCAATAAAGTAAAATAACTAAATTAGCAAATTAATATATCGAAATTACTCCTTGATTGCTAAATATAAATATAAAATTTTTATATAGTGGTATAAATTGCAATTATTTTAAATTGCACTTCACTCGTTAAAATATTTTTTTTTCATTTTTAGCTCCTCCTAGATGGAGAGTTGAGCCCAACGATCAATTTGTGCCAGTTGGTGGAACAGTAATTTTAGATTGTACCGCTGATGGTAGACCAGAACCAAGAGTTATTTGGAAAAAAGCAAATGGTAAGCTGGTTTTTCAATTACAAATTAATTTTTTATTACATCTAAAGTAAGTCACAATTTAAATATTTGAACCAATACTAATATTGCTACGAAAATATGCAATTTTATCTATTCATTGATATAATTTCCACATTTGCTAATATAATGACTTTCCGGCACAAGTAATGATGCGGTGCTTTTATTTTCACATTATTTCAGAATACAAAAAGTCCTATTCTTCCAAAAAGTACCATTCAATCCAAAAAGTCAATTTCTTAAAGGAAATTTCTTGGAAGAAACAGAAATTCAATACCAATAGCTTAAGATAAAAAATTATATGAAATTTTTTTGATATGCATTACGAAAAAGTTTTAGTCATCTTTTTACCAAAAGATGGGATAAAGAATTACTGCGTTACTGTCAGAAAATTGTTAGGTGCTATCAAATGGTGAAAAGAGCCATACATGATCAATTCGAGAACATAAATACTTTAAGTCAGTTTTTGATCTTATGTCGGCGATGACGGATATGCAATGTGTTTGCAGTCTAGGGGCAATATATTAAACTCTCCATATTACATTACATATTGATGTATAGAGAAAATAATTTATTTCTTCTTCATAAATAATCTTTTGACAGTCAAGATAAATGAATTATTGAACTAAAATAATTATTTTACACGTTTCTTTGACGTAAGGATAAAAATAAAATACGAACTAATAAAAATTTCGGCATAATGATACATTTCGTGCATAAATAATTTTTATTTACAATTTCTTATGTAATAAATATTATTATCCAAGTAAATATGCATGTTTCTAAAACGTAAATTATCTTTACTTTCTGAATCTGCCTATTAATTTTGAAGGGATCGTAAATGAAATTCCGAAAGTAATTAGATTTGCATTTCTTATGCCTGACACATTCTTAAAATTTTAGAGAATATCCATGTAAAATAGAACTCAATATGCATGGTTAAGTCTCATAAGTGGCATTCACTTTAAAAATAGGTATCCATTAAGAAGAAGGAAGCTATTTCTTCCTCCATCTATTCAGTTTGATATTATTTAATATAAAACTGTCATGCCAACTGCTTCTCCATATAAAAAACCCCGAATGCCTTACATAATATGGAAGCAAATATATGAAAATATCTCGCAGCAAGCCCCTGTCACTTCCTCCAAATTAGAGCTATATACATAAATGTTAAACGGTCAAGTGCTTCATTGGCAAATAATAATAATCAAAATGAAATCAATCAAAATAAAAGAATTACGTTGGAAAGATTAAAATTTCTCATTGCTTTAGCTTATTGAAAAGAATGTTTCAAAATTAATTACAAATATCAAAAATTATACTGGAATTCTTAGGCAATGCATATTTGAAATGACTAACCTTTTCACTGGGTTATTAATTTAGATGCAACTTGTTTCACATTGAAGTATTTTGCCATACATGGTTAACAAGTTAATAATAATGAGAATATTGTTTCTCAATAGATTGTAATAAAATAATTATATTTATTCATTACTAAAATTCACTGATTTCCTATAAGAAATTAAGTTTTCCTTTAGAGCGCCAATTTTGAAACATTTTAGTATATAAACTTAATATTTTATGTATAATCTTTTCGTTTTCATGAAAGGAAAATCTAAAAATTATAACAGATTTCAATTATTCATTGAAAATATGTTAGTTTATTATTTTACTTGGAAAGAGATCATCACTTTCTGGCGATTTAGTTTAAATCATTCTCTTTGTGGAATGATATAGTGCCTGAAGAAATAATATGTGTTGATAATAAATGTAATATGTGTTAAATAATATTTAATAAATATTCCTATAATTATAGAAATTGTTCAGAGAATTATACAAAATAAAGAGGAAAAAAATGTTTTAAAAATTCCATAAATGATTTATCTATAATCTGAGAAAACATTCTTAGATATTTTTAATTGATGCAGTTCATATACATATTTTATTTTACAATTGTAAATAAAAAAAAAACCTATTTCGTTTTTATTTACTTTTTTCCTTTAGTGGAGAAAATGTTTAAAATTATATTAAGCTTGAGAATTGTTTTCATGCTGCACAGAAATAAATTTAGAATTGAAGGTGTTACATACAACTTTTGAAATCCAAGCATTTTCCTTTTGCTTGATAAGACAAGCCATTATTAATGTCCAACATTTAATAATTCTGGAATTTTCGATTTGATAGAGACATTTTCAGTAAATGAATTTTATGATTACACTAATTCATGTCGTATTCCAAATATTGAACTGTTTATAGTCCATCATCAAAAAATATAAGATTTTTTAACGTGATTCAAGCAAAAAAAGATAATTGTTTTGATTGAAACTTATGGTAGGAAATATCAAAGAATTTCTACTATAATGATGTATTTTCATTTATAGAAATATGAAAAGTAGAATTTAAAAACTGCTTGAAATGCGAAAGTAAAAAGGATATCTGTTTAATTTTGATAAATCAGATTTATTAATATATATGTTACAATAAATTAACTAACATAAGTAAAATGAAATATTTATTTAATTTTACATCTAGTAGAGAAATTAATAAGATATTTTCAGTTTCCTTTACTCTAACTATTAGTACTTTGAATAAATGATTTTGATACTCGCAGAAGCTCTAAAATAATTAAAATTCATTTATTGAAGCTTTCCTGGGATACAACAAATAGAGATAAAAATTTCAGATTAAAGTTTAATTATTAACAAAATATTGTTTATTGTTTTCCCAACGTTGTGTTTGTCTACATAAATGACTAATAATTGCAGACGAGTATTCAAATTTTTTATTACAGTTAGTTAAACAGGTAAACTTCTATTTTCGTTGATGGCAATTCGTTTACAGATATTTACTTTATCTACTACTATTTTATGAATATACTGTAGAATGGATTTTTCTTAGCACTGAAATATTAAATTCCAAAAATGTTATTCTAGTGATAATATATAAAATTGAAAATGTCATTTTGAAAGTAAAAAATATTTCAAGATAAATTTTTTTTTCCAGAATAGTAAAATTGTATTTTATGAACATATGTGCCTATTGCGGAATCTCAAACATTCGGATGACAGATTGATGAATATTAATCCAAACAAAATGTATCCCAATATATAATATAAATAGAATATTTTGTGATGATGAATTCGTAGGTAAAAACCATTCATTATATAAAATAATTTTTAATAAAAGCGAATGCATCCAATATTTTTACAAGATAATTCTGATGTTAGATTTAAAGAAAGAAGCAGCAAGCACTAATACCACGAATGATGTGAGTTTTCTGTCATATGAACAATCAATTTTTGATTGTATAACTATGAAATCAGTAGATACAATATCAAAAAAATATTCAAATATAGGAATATTAAAAGAGTATGAAAACATTGTTAAAGATCACGGAAATATATACTGAAATATTTTTGGAAGTCATATCAATATCAAGTGATAAATTTATAAAACTTTCTTGAAGCTATTATCATTCACTGGCTTTCGAAGAGCCCCAAAAAATCTAATTACTAAATACACTTTATTAATAGAATTGAAAATATATTATATTCTAAAAGTAAAACACCTTTAAGGAATTTAATAATTGCTTTTGTTCAGTAGGAAAAAAATTCAAGCTTATATAATACTTATTTTCTTTTTACTGTTCAAGAGTATTCAAGAGTATAATTTAAATGTTTCAAGCTTTTGTTTTCGATTGGTAATATGCTAAAATAATTAAACATTACAACGCAATTGCAACTCGTATAAAAATATTCAAGATTAATTGGAATCATATTTGACATTTTAAATCACGAATTGATGTAGTGAAAAAGAAATTTCAATATCGTTATATAATATAATTAATATAAATAAAAGATACTTATTGGATATTTAAAAGCTAATTTTGTAATTTTCAATTAATCCATCATTTTCTTTCTTTCTTTTTTTTATTTTAGTAGATTTTTGTTAAAAATTATATGCTAGCCTGGATCAAGAGTGTTCTGGCTTAGTTACTAGAATATTTAGCTTCAAAGTGGTCACATCCTTTCTTATAAATAAATTACCTTTTAAAATATTCATTCTCGAATTTGAGAACTACTCAAGATAACATATTTTATGTGCCTGTGAGAAAACCATAACTTTCGTATAACTAAATAAAGAAAAGTTGTTCGCAAAATTTAAAAAAAAAAAAAAAGATTCCACTTACTGTTTAATTTTTTTATGAAATTAATTTACTTGCTAGTAGTGCTTGTTTCATAAAATGAAGGACAAATAATGTTTGTTTTTTTCGGCAAAGCAATTTATATTAATGAAAAACGATTCTTACATGTTTAGCAGATTGAGCTTATATTTGACAGTGGTTTACATTGAATTATTAGAAGATTCAAGATGAACCATCTATTATTAATGATATTAGTAATTAGTATACCATCTTTTATTAGACATTATTTCTATATAATCTAAAAATTTCCATCACTTTTATAAACATCACATTTTTTTCTCTATAAAATGCAAAAACCTTAAAATAATCGTTCTAGATGTTTAATAAATATCTCATATAAATATTTTGAGTCTACTCTAAAAATGAAGCGGAATATCATTTTTTCAAATAAGAATATAATATCATATGCCTATTTTTCATAGACGTGTTTTTATTTCGTATCTGTCTGTTCTCTTTCTTAAGTACATATATAGTGAAATTAAAGTAAAATGCATTTTATTATGATACATGCATGATACATGCATATCTTGATATAAACTAAAATTGAGTTTACTCCGTGATGGTATGGTATAAAATTTATATTCATCGTCTATTGCTTGCAGGATTATCTTTTTGATAGTAAATTCACCATGCCTTATTCAGAACGAGAGCATAAAGTTTTCGCAATAAAAAGCTTTTTATGCCTTTCCATGCATAGGTATATTTACGTTTAAAGTGATTACATGCGGGCAAGTCTTGTACAAAAGGGCATCCTTTGGAAATAACTATCTTTCAAAAGAAGTTTTCATCGCCGATGATTTATAATCTTCTTTTGGCAAGATAAATCTATTCAGGTGAGAATCTGCCAGCAAAAAATATATCGTAGAGTTGGTGTGAAAAAGACAAGAAAATTTCCTTGGGGCGCAAAGAAGATGGACCTTTATGTGGTATATAAATGACACGCTCTGGGGAATGTGAAGCAAATTGAATTATCTGCAATGAAAGAACTTCTTCGATTTATTGGTTAAAGTGGCACATTTAATAAATTAGAGTTTTGATATATTTTTTTTTCCACGATGCGCTGGAATTTCTCAGAGATTTGAATCGCATTCTGATCTGAGCTAATAAATAGCATTCGATGGAAAAGTTTGAGTTGAAATGAAACTTATCTTACTGAAATTATAATTAAATTTTTATTTACTATGTTTGGTTGAATCATAAAGCTCTGTCGAATTTATTTGCTTCGGAGTTTTGTGACAAGGAATTCCAATTTCAGCCTGCATTAGATTCATTTTTATCATCGTCTGCCGAATATTTATGTCTTCAAGATACGAGTAACTACAAAGCAAATAATTCATTCAAACTTTATTTTTATGTACTGATGTCAGACACTATAGTCCATTGACAAATTAAGTACTGCTAGGACTCAAAATATAAGGAAAATAATTCATCTGAGGAAAAAAATATATTTCTTATTATTCTGTCTGGAAAAGCTCATTAAATGTCAATCATTTTTTACCCACTGCAATATTCTTATAATATAATTAGTTCTTCCTATTTTTTAAATGCAATTCAGCCTATATAAATTCTTTCCTTAAATCAAATTGATATGAAGAAATTATCTCTACTTTTTGGATTTATTAATATTCGGAGTTCTATATTATCTGGAAAATTTTATTGCATTACGATATTGAAAGTATGATCAAAATAATTATTTTACTTTATCATTAATTTACTTACTAATTTTAATGCAGGGTTGGGAAAAATAATACTCTTTTTTGAGCATCTATATATTTATATGATACAATATGACTACTTTTTATAGTCTTTATGTTCTGACAAATATTTATAGTCTTTTTTTGCAATCATTTGAAGAGTTTAATAGGAATTTTTAGATAAAACCAATACTAAATGAAATAGCATTCAGATTAATAAGATTCGCTAACTGTAAAGTGAAGGAACTATTGCATCGATAATTTTAATAATATTTTATTTTCAATTTTATTATGAGATACATAAAAATGCTAATCAAAATTAAAACGTCGTAAAACTTCGTATATATTTCCTTGTAAATTGTTTTTATTTTTCTGTCAAAATTTATTTCGAAACAACGAGGTGACTTTAAATTGAAAAACTCCCGATGCGAATGCATTGTAATATAAAGACATGTGACTACTGATTTTGCTATCGGGATTTTTCTTTATTACTTAGATATCTGTGTTATATATAACATTTAATTTAACATGAAATATGATTTATATATATAATATATATATGCGTGTGTGTGTGTGTGTGTGTGTGTGTGTGTGTGTGTGTGTGTGTATGTGTGTGTGTGTGTGTGTGTGTGTGTGTGTGTGTGTGTGTGTGTCTGTGTGTGTGTGTGTGTGTGTGTGTGTGTGTGTGTGTGTGTGTGTGTGTGTGTGTGTGTGTGTGTGTGTGTGTGTGTGTGTGTGTGTGAGTATATATAGTGAAGTGAGTATATATCTGTGTACAGGCAATAAAAAAATCTAATGCAGTAAGAGCAAATAAATATATCATCACATATTAATAAATATAAATTTCAACAAAATTCGAGTACTCGGATTTTTTAAAAGGACACATTTTCCAAATGCCATATTTTTCAGCAAGAAAGAATAAAATTAAAATAATAATATAAAAGTTTTAAGACTTTATCGTTTGTCATTTCTTAATAAATGGAATGTACCATAAAATAGAGAAAAATAATTTATATAGTATAATTTTAAGTATAATATAGTACCTCAGCCAAATAATGTTTATTTTAGATGAGAGTGGTGATTATAGAACAGTTATCAGTGGATCCCACATTCAGACATTGGTCAATGGATCATTGGTCATCAGAGATGTAGAGCAAGAAGATGATGGACGATATATGTGTGAGGCAAGTAATGGAATAGGCACACCTTTGAGCACTGTAGTGAAGTTAACAGTCCATGGTGAGTATCTTAATGACTTGTTTTATTATATCAATTCAACTTTTAAAACTTTTATAAGATTCGTCTAATGCATTTAATATAATTTATGAGTTTGAAAAAAATGCTCGAGGAGAGTATCTAGAATCACATTTTGATAAAAAGTTTTGAAAATTTCTTATTAAGATGAAGCATGGAATATGGAAAAAAGATGCATTTTATCTTAAAAAAATTAAAATGTCATCATAATTTGAAAAAAAAAAAGTTTTGGAACAAAAGTTAGCATTTATTTTTACTTTTATCTGAGTTTTGTCGAAGAAATTTAAACTCGGAGATTTAAGAAAAAGGGGAAAAAAAAAATTCTGAACACATTTTTGGTCCAGTTTTTAAACTTTTCCCTGAGGATGATGACAAAGTTTGATGGATTTTCAAAAGCTTGGTCAAAATAATTGCCCAAGTATTCTCTTGAGGTTAAACTGTCACTGAAATTTCTCACTCAAGGCAAATATTAAAACACCCGTCGTAAGGTGCTATCATTTTTATTCTGAAGAATCCATGTATGGGTTTAGGAATAGTGGTGTATTGCGTACTAGGTGTTTATATGAACAGTGGCTTTACTCTTCTAAGATTCTATCGAGATTTTTAATATAATAATAGAGATTTATATATATTTTTTAATATTCCTTCGATGGTTGGAATACTAAAAATCATAATAAAAATAGCGAAGACAATGATTTTATAGAAATATCTCATAGAAATTTCTTACAAAGAGGCAATATCTTGACAGAAAAAAAAAAGTTGAGAATTACTTTTTTTTCGAATTTTTACCAATTTATTTAATTATGTAGCTTTTGTAGTATGTTTTATGATATATATTTTTGTTAACGTTTGACTTGACATGGACAAATAACAACTATTATAATAACATGTTTTGGACTCCAAACAAATTGAAATGTTATTGAAATACGCTACCAAATTAATTATTTATGCAAAGTTATATATTGTATCTCATATTTTTAGAATGAAATAGATAATAATATATAAAATTTAAATAAATAACTTTAAGGTTTCATTAGAAGGTTGAAATAATAGAAATTTAATTATTTTGTTCATTTTTTTTCAAATGATCATGTGATGTAGAATATGATCTAATTACAATTGTTTGTAGTATTACAATCATGGATGAGAAAGTCGGTGCTTTCAAATATTTGATACGATTTTCATGTTTCATAGTTATATAGTTACATTTATCTATGCCATTTTTTTCAAGACTTTTATAACTCATGTCATAAGATTTAAGGATTTTAATGAGCTTCTATAAAAATGTCTGATATTTCAGATCATGGATGAGAAAGCAAACTAAAATAGTTATATTTCAGTTATAAAAAATGAATTTTCAGTGGAGAAACATGATCGAAAAGAGTACTGAGGAATTAAAGTAGCACGGGCCTCGAATTACTTTATCAGATGGTATATAGACCTTACCTTATACACCTTAATTCAAAAAGCATAAATATGATATAATTAAATTTTCCGAGGATATGAGAATATAAACGTGACAGTACAAAAGTTTGACTCTCCAAAATATCTTAAAATTAAAAAAAAAAAATTCGTAAGGATATTAAATAGGATAAAAAAAAATAAGTTAACAACTTTTTTTAAAACGCTTTCCAGGAATTTTTATAAAAATATATCAGAAATCTTCAAATAATTAAAAGTAACTTTGATGATTTCTCTATAAATTTTTTATAACATATTTTTTCAAAAATTATTTATTAACGTAGAGTGTATGAGCATTCAAATGAATTCTGCGAAAGAAAAAGCGGATTTCGTGATAATTAAAATTTAGATCACATAATATCTATCATGATCACTGAAAAATCAATTATTATAAGGCCAGAAAGATATTTTAAATATTTTTTGCCCCTAGCATATTTATTCATAAAATATGATAGAATCTGAATAAAAATGTAAACTTTTAATTTGGAACAAAATGGTGAAACCATTCTAATTCAAAAATTTAGCATATGTTATTCCATACATACTTATATCTATATTAAGAAAAATCTTGTTTAAATGCATGCATTTATAATAAAAATACTTTGATAAAACAATTATTTATGATATCTTATATTCATAAATCAATAATTTTAGCTATCTGTTCCTGTGGAAAATGTAAAAAAAAATATTTTTTTCAAAATCCTGTTTATTACCGAATGATAAATGGATTTGATATAATCTTCTTGATTTAATTTAAGCATGCTCTTAGTAATAGTCAACTGATTCCAAATAATAACAATGGAAAAATATTCTGGTAAAAAAATAATAATAAATCAAATATCATTTCAAAAAAAAGTTAAATTTTATAATAATGTGGTACTTTTATATTTTAGATTAATATTAAAATTCTATAAGTGGCAAATAGGATGGTAATAAACTTTTTTTAACTTTACTAATATCAAATGCGAAAAGACGAAACCAATCATTCGATGTGAATGTTGCTTGAAGTAAATTTAGATCGTTTTGAATATTCATTTAATTATTTTTTCATTTAAATCTGTGGACTTAAAAGACGAAACAGAATTTATTTTAATCATATAATCTTTTTAAAAAGCTCCATCTAAATCTATGGACTTAATATAAGCAATACAAATTGAAGTTTATTCAGAAAAATTTCAAAGTACTAATATATACTAGTACAAAGTACTAATATAGTACAAATATAATACTGAAGAGAAATTTTGAACTAATAATGCAGAATTTCATATATTTATTTATTTAAATGTGCGCTGCATAGGGAAATAGATCGTTGCCTGCTAGAAAATATGGAACTTCGCTTCAGATTATGGTAATGAAAAAACGAAAGCAGAAGAATGAATATCCATATTGCAGTTTCTTGAGTCCATCGAAATAGATTTGAATATTTTCAGCTGTGCATAGTTCGGCTTAAGTATTGCATTTTTGACTCTGTTAAGTATTTTCACTTTAGATATTTTGTCAAAGACAGCACAGCCATGAAAAATAAAGTAAATTTTCAGAGAAGGTACTTATCTATATGAATGTAGACAAATCCTAAAAAAATGCTTGCTGTTATTTTGATTTTTTTTGTTTGTTTAGCAGTATGAGTTGTTTTAACTCAAGGTTTTCAATTTTCAAAATAATATAATGTACAGTGCAAAGTCAATATATTAGAGATCCATTGAAAAAAAGAAACAATATATATTTGCATTATACTTCTTCATTCACCCTGAAAAATGATTTGATACAGATTTCGGAAGATTGATTTCGCCCACTGCAAGATATCTACCAGCATAACTTTTCTTAAGATCTTATGAATTTTTTGACAAAACAAAATCTTATATAATGTATCTGGAAGAAAGGATACATTACATAGAATATTGTTATGAAGAATATTGTTCATTGTGATCCAAAATTCTAATTTCCCCTACCTTAAATCGATGGATATCTTATTAGAGAAACGAATGAAATAGAAAATACTCATACAAATTGCTTGAGCAAGAATATCTTATCACATAATTTCGATACATTGTGACAAATCTTTAATTATGAACACTGACTAACTAAGTCTATATGCTGCATTTTTTTTTAGAATATCTGTGATGTACGTACTATCTCAATTATTCAATCATTTAATAAAAGATCAAAGATCAAAGATATGTTCGATTTATATGTGTCGATATGAAAGTAAGTTCGTGAATATAAGGCATGTATCGCAATAATCCATCATTAGTGTGATTTTATTACAAGGTTTATCAAACTCTCTGTTCATACATGCACCACTTAAAAGTAATATAAATATTAACTACAAAACGTAATATGATTAAGAGAATTCAATGTATATTACCACAAATCTCTGTAGCATTTCTCATTCAAGAAATTGCCATTGCTAAATATGTGCGCACAGATTAAATTCTTATTGTTGAGTTTTTCAAGAAGAAGAACTGTGTTATTTTATTGATATTCTTAACATTTCCCTTATGGATAGTAATCTGTGTCAGGAAAATGTTTACTCTTGTTTATCGCATGATACAGCTGCATAAACCTAGCATTTATCTCAGTTTGTTTAACCTTCTCATTTCTAAGGCTATTCGAATTCAATTATCTGAGAATAACAGAAAGCGTATTTTTCTCCCAAACATAAGAAAAATGCCCTACTCTTTTAAAATAGGCAGCCAACGTACATATGAGCTTGATATACAAAAGAGAAACCGACTAAAACCCTAACTATCAAGCAAATGCATGTTCAAATAACCTTTGAGAGTTTTTTGAAATCTTTCCTTCCTACTAAACATATCTGTGCTAGTGTCTCTGATGAACAAAGCTCAAGTCATTGATATTCAACCATTCACAGTTATGTCCATGCATCATGGATGCCCGCCATAATTTCTTTGAGCAGGTATTTAGGGCATTTCAGCATTGAAGAGCTAATTGATTTGCCTACAGCCTGATCACTTCATTTATTACTTTCACTTTAAATCTTTTCGGTTATTTGATGTGAGATTTTTTTTTTTATCCCGGTGAGAAAAAATAATAATAAGTAGAAACTGCTCAAGATTCCAAGAAAAATTCCAGAGTTTATACCTTTATCTCCTGAAAACAGACTAAAACAATTTCTGTTTATTTGTCAAAATGATCGTTTGCCCCTTTGCTCATATTCTAAAAATTAACTACTGAAAATATGCTAAGAATCTACAAATAAGGATATTCAATTTATTTATTCTCTGAACCTATTCAATGCTTTATATGAATGTCACTTTTGCATTTGTTATTTACTCCACATATTTAACTTTTTTTTCATTTCTTTACTTCTGCTTTACCGATGATTTTTGTCGCAGTTTTAATTCATTCTGAATTTTTTTATTTGTGTCTGGGGTGTATATCATAGTGAAATCAATTATTGCTTCAAATAAGTAATAAATCTCCAATAAAATGTGTCGCATTACTCTATTATTTCTGATTTTTTTTTCTTGACATACAAGATAACAATTGTAGGCTAATAAAAAATTAATCTTTCCTGTAAGTACTCAGTAATAATAAGCCAGCCTAATTTTCTAATCTCTTATTTCTTTTTAAAATTCTTAAATATAATTTGACTTTAGAGTAAAAGCTCCTGTTGTTAAGTGATTAATATTAGTTCTTTTTCTCCATTGCAAAGGGATACGGCAAAAGAAATGGGTTGATAATAAAAGTACAAATTTAATAAACTCGGATTCACATCCTTTTTCTTTTTTTTCTTTTGCTAAAAGCGTAATTCTTTTAAATGTGTTTCTGCTTTCGCTTTATATCATTAGAAAATTTAATTACAGACGCTTTGTAAAAGGAGGGCCCGCTTTGTCTCTTTATGAAAACCTTACATTTATCTTCTTGGGACAGTAAAACAGAACTGTTTTAATTAGCGTTTATTCTAAAAAAGATTATCTTTCCATGTTTTACTCCTTTTGTAATATTTTATCGATGCTCGTTGAAATATATTTGGTTTAATTAAAACTGAAATAAGCCATTAATGCTCAAAGAACTAAAGAGAAATGAATTTTGCATTACTATCTGTGCTAAATCAACGAAGAAAAAATTTTCTGAACGACATTGTAATATTAATGATTATGCCGTTTTAATTTTTATGGTAAAAACATTTCTGGTTCTGTAACTTTTTATTTTTAATTAATGTTATTAAATTAACATTAAATTATGCCTTATATTTCTTTATCGTTATATTGTAAAGCGATTTGATTTTCATGTAAATTAACCCGCCATTTCCCCAGATGGGTACTAAAAGAAAAATTAAACGTTTTATGAATACATAATTTTATGCATTAATTCAAACTAAAGAGATTTACTTGTTATATGAATAATTTTTAAGTTACTAAAATTTATTGAAACAATCCTTTTAAGTATTTGCTTTATGTCTTATTTTAATTTATACTTGTCAAGAGTCAATATGCTCTTTAATATATGCTAATAATCATCTTAAAGTTGTTTAATGTTGTCAATTTCTCATGTCATGTCATCATGTCAATTTGTTTATAAAAGTTGACATTATAATTATGTTTGATTTTTTAATCCCTTTCGCAACATTAATTATTAACAATTAATGTTATATTATAATATAACATTATTGATTATTTATAATTAAGTATTTATATTTAATTAAATATTTTCTTGAAAAATATACAAATTATTACTAAAATAATATAAACATCACGAATGAATACAAGAATCTTTATTTATCAGGCATAGAGTCACATTTGTCATGTAATACATATTGATTCATTTGGGAATTGAATCATGCAAAATCTGAATAGTATTTATAAGAAAGTTGTACCGTATTCATGGAGATATTGTGAAAGATTCAGAAAATTTATATAAGATAATCATTTAAAATGTCCAGAAAAGTTTTCTTCCGTATTATCAGTTAGATTAGGTGACTTTTTATTTTCAATATGCAAAACTAATATCATGCAAATGAAATTGATCAAGGAAAAATACATCTATGCATGACTAATAATTTAAAAACATCGATTCTGAACTCATTGATTCAGTTTCCCATGTTTGTAAACTTCGGATTTCATATATTTATCCTGATATATCTTTCACTTTTGCACCATTTCTATGAAATTTTGAAATTGCATCAAATGAAGATGGCCTGGTACGAAGATTGAAATATTTACCTTCAGTTAGAATATGTTTTATATGAGGATTTCCTATATCAGAAAGTTAAAAAGATGCTTTCCTAAAATCCGAAGCGAGAGATTAAACATTCTGAGAATCTTTGATTAAAAATAAATGGAAATATTTGATTCAATTATAGCTTGATATAAAATGGATTACGGAAGTCACGTTTTATATTCCGAAGTCATTTATAACGTGAATTTAGTATCTATATCTCTCATATTTTTCCCGCACATGCATCATGATTTTGTGGGAATTCATTTTCTGATAATTTTTGTTTTGTTCACAATTACGTAAATTGCATTTTTTGCACCTTGTTATACATTGGATTTTCGAATAAAGTTTACTGTGTTTTCTTTTGATTTCATTAAATATTAGAATTGTTTAAAACAAAATTTGAAAAAACGACCGAAAGAAAGAATTATGTTGGAACAATTTTAAGTGATTTGATTTTTTTAATATCTCAACGTATCATCTTATATTAATTGAGATGTCCCAAAATAAAGTTGCAATAGAAATATAATAAGTAATATAAAATATAATAAGTTAGGTATTGAGAAATAAAATATTTCTATTTTTAAGAGACCAAATTCACGCCTGGGTACATTTTATAAATTGAAATTAATGCTGATAAATGTATACTTTTATTTTAAATTTAACTATGGAGTATCGTACAACTGCAAAACAGATTCATAAAATTATGTTACTGAAATTTGAAATATATGGAGAGCGTACAATGCATACGTGTGACTAAGAGATAAACATATAAATTTTCTGTTTAAGTGATATATTCGCCCTTGTTTAAATTTTTAGTTATATTTAATACTATTTTCCCAAGCGCTTTCCTGTCGTTACCAGAGTGTCTACAGTTCTGTCTTTTTTTATTCAGTTTCTTTATTCTAATGATGATTTTCATTTCAGTCCCAGCACATTTCAAGCAAAAATTTGTTGCCCAAACCGTACGAACCGGTGAATCTGTGACGCTGAAATGCGAAGCATTTGGAGAGAAGCCAATGACTTACATGTGGCTAAAAGATAAACAGCCTTTTGGGGGATTGAGCCATCCAAGGTTAGACAAATTAATACTTCATGTTTTCCATTAAATAATTGCCTTTTGCCAGCGAATACTCAGTGTTTTACATTCAGTTAATGAAAAATCTGTACTTTCTGAGCTTATATTTTATTTTTATGCTTTGTGATCATTTGCAAGGTTAAAGATTTAAAAAATGATTAAACTGAACTCTGTGAAATTAAAATAAACAATTCGCATTCAGAAATAAGTAAAAACATATTTAATAAAATAAATTAGCTATTTTGTAGATAATTTACTTAATTATTGAGATAAAGCTTCTACATTATATTTGCGTTTTCTTATTAAATAATTTATTTGGTTTTATTTTATTTACATTACATACATACATTGTTCTTCTGTTAGGAATAAGAGTAATTTAATCTAGTATTATGAATGCTAGGTGGGTTTTTTTTTTTGCTTTCTTTCATTATTTTAATGAAGATTCAAACAATATTTTTTATTAGTGTTATAAAAGTTTCGTTAGCATTGAATATAAATTCGCTTATTAAACTATAATTACTTATTTATTCTGGAATATATATCTGTATATGTTATAAAAATTTAACCTAAATTTATTTTTTGATAAATTATTTTCCACAGAATCTCATCATAAAAGCTAACTCTTCTAGTTGATTTTTAAAATAAAGTAAATGTTGATTTTACTTAATTATCATAGAAGGCAATTTTATGACAACAGTTTGCTATTCATAATATCTCACTAAATTTCAAAATGGAGTTAAAGAGTTTTCATGTGTAAGGTGTAATATTTCTTCGGATTTACATTGTTAAAATAAATCATTACTAGCCTGTAGGTATTGACCAAGACGCTAAACTTGACACTTGAAAAAGCAACATGATATTCGTTTTATTAAAACTTTTAAGGGTCACATCATTTTACATATTTACTTTATATTTATGAGAGAATTCCGAAGAAATTAGCCTTTCTTCTTATTTTAAAATATCCAGATTAAGGATGCTTAAAAAATTAATCTTAATTAGGAACTTTTATGGATTTTAATTCATTATTTATTCACAAATTGGGAATATGAGACATATATAAATAAGTTTATTTATATAAAACTCCAGATGTATAAATACAATAAATTAAATAGAAAGATATTTACTGGTATTTTTTTTCATACCTAATTAAGGAAAAAAAATAGAAATACATATTTTATAGCAAGTAATATGTGAGACTTTGAAATGCGCATTTTTTATTTATTTATTTCCTCAGCTTCATTTTTAATGCTTATTTTTCAATAAATTAATTTTTTGATAAAAAGTGTTTAACAAATTAAATTTGCTGTTTCGTGAGCATTTTACTTAATTATTTAAATAACGCTTCTTTATTATATTTGCATTTTCTTATTCAAATAAGGTAATTGCTTTTTATTTTTTATTTGCTTTATATAACCATATCTGCAATATTCTAGATTTATGAATAATTAGAAGTAACTTTTTTTATTGTTATTTCTTATTTTAGGAATGTGATTTTTTTTTAGTTTTCTTTCATATTTTATATGCATTTTAATGAAGATTCAAACAAATGTTTTTGACAAATATAATAATCATTTTAATATCCTTTAAAACGTCTTATTTAAAATACAAAAGTTAATTGCACACAAACAAGAGCCCTTACTAAGGGAAATCAAATAATTAAATGAGTAAAAAGTCGATAGCAAACAAAATAAAATTTTAATTAGTCTACATACTTTGCTAAATTTATCTTCAAAGAATAAAACAAATCGAAATCAATATTACTTATTCATTTTAACTAAGTCAAATTATATATATTTCTTATTAAGTTTGAAATACAGGAACTTTTTTAATTTTTAGAAAATTTATCGGACCTTTTCTGAAAATGCTTCACCAATACATTTTCTATGAGTGTAGAACAATCTGTAGTTAAATTCCAATTTAAAATATTACACAAATTTTATATATTATATTCCAATTTTACTTAATTAATATGTTCAGCATAAAATAACTCTCGAAAGCATCATAATTAATATTTATATATTTTAAATTTTAATTGCATTAAAAATTAACGTATCAGTTATTTATGTCCCAGATTAGATGGAAACTGTAGGAAAAAACGAAGTTTAAGCATATTATTTTAGTTTATATGAAAAAAAGATGCTAATTACCTCTAGAGAAATATCATTTTTTAATTTTTTTTATAAAGCAAAAATGCATTATCTCGAAACTTTTAAAAGGCTATTGTAAACAATAAAAAATCTATTGAATATAATCAAAACAGAGGCTTCTATCTTTAGTGCTCGTAGCATAAATTTGTATTTGAGACTTCATTACACAAAATTAAATGTTAATTTATAATGCCATTTCATTCATATGCAATCTGCTTAGATTAAGTTACCATTGGTTTAAGAATTGTATAAGTTATAATTCCATTAAAATTTCAAGTTTCATTAATTTTTTTTATTTATTTAAAATTTCATTAAATAATTTATTTATAATTTTGTAAGTACATTTAAAATTTCCTATAAAACATTATGCAAACACGTCTCTTTTAAGTCGAAATTGGAGCTGGTTCTAAGACTGAAGTGAGAAGAAAAAAATGCATCAACTTCAGAATAAATTGAATTATTATCTGTAATCAGCGAAATCCAAAATAAAGACTAGCTAAAATAAACTAAAATATATCGTGTGAAATCAATATAAAAATTCAATTTCAAAATGTTTCTATAGTATGGGGAAAGGAAATTCGATCTAATCTAGCATACAAATTACAAATAACTTGAAAATTGAAAGGAACAGTGCTTGTGATTTAGAAACACTTGTTTTGTCATTTATCAAGAATTCTTTCTATTCTTCTGCTCAGTTGTTTGGAAAGTACAGAAACAATAGAAAAAAAACATTTTTAATTAAATACCGAAAATACCGATGACGAGAAAATGTGATTATAGTTACAAAAATAATAGAAAGAAAATTGGATAAAAAAAGTACACCAAAAAAAATCAATAGAAAAAAATCTAAACATAATTGGGTAATGTAACTTCGAATAAAATTTGTCAGTAAGTTATAGTTTAAAATATAATATTGCTATACGAAAATATTTTTCCTATAAAAATGATTTGATGTTATATAAATTAAATATTTCAATAATGAACTGAGGGTATATAGACAAAATAATGTAGGGCCATAAAATAATTTCAAGTTTATGTTTTCATTAATTTTAAATAACATTTGTTAAAATGTATTCTTAGAAAATATTAGAAGTAACCAAAAAAAAAACATTTAATCTTGCGCTAAGCTAGCCGGAGAAGGGAAATTTCTGTATCACAAGGAAAACAGATAATAGAAGAAATAGTTTGAACAAAAAGAAGTAAAACAATGTATTATATAGAGATTTAAAAATAATGCTTAATCATAGTTGTTTTATTATTTAGAAGATATAACTTGGTAATTAAATTAGAGATTTCATTCATTCTTGCTTAATAAATCTTTAGAAAAGTATGTCAAAATATCTAACAAAATTTTTTATGCGCTATTATAAATACCTTCTTCCTTTATGTCCTCTGTTATTGGAAAATACCAGAAATAACAGGAATAAAAAAATTTTAATCTAATTTTGAAAGTGCCGGTGACAAGAAAAACTGTTTCTTGCCGAAAGCAGAGGACAAAGTAAATGTAAGGGAGGAACAAAAACATAAGAAAAAGTCCAGTCGAAAGAAACTGAAAGAAAATATTTTTTCTAGTCCTGCCAGGCAATGTCCCTGTTTCAGGTGATGTTGGTCTCCTATTGGCTATTTTCCACTCTTCATTTTGGTCGAACCTTCCCATGGGAGCACTCTAGCCAGATTGGTCGGATCGTATACGTCTTGGAAAAGTCCAATCTCCTGGAAGACAAAAATCGACCGACTATGACAATGGCTATTCGATTTGCTGTTTGTTTTTCTTCGCTATAGTTATGCTTGAAGTTGATGGTTTTAGTTGAACCTTTTTTTTCAGAAAAATTTCCTTTGGACTGGTGTATTCGATTACTAGAATTTCTTGTCTGTTGCAAAGATTGAGAGTAAAGATTTAATTCTCTAATGTTAGGTTACGGACATTAGAGGAAACGTTTATTGGCAAACAATGAAAAGGGATTGAAATAGCTTTGTTTGCAAATAGAAATCTATTGCTTGGGGCTTAATTCCATGGTAATTGTATTTATTTGCTACTATTTCTTTGAAAGAATTTACCTTTTCAAATATAAACTTGATTTTTTAAAAAAGAATACGGGATTGCATAGCAATTTGAAACTACTAACATCTTTGCAAGGATATGTAAAAGAGTATTCATCGTTTTACTAATAAAAAATATTGCATTTATTTTAAAAGAAATTTTATTAAAATTATGTTTTTTTATTAAAAATAATAGCTTTTTATTCAATAAAATAATTATGTTTAAGTTATGGAATTTAAAAAAAAATCAGTGAAAATTAGATTGTTGTAAAGTACGTAAAATATTATTTTTATAAGAACATTTTCCTTTCATTGTTACTGAACATTTATGGCTTTACTTTGGATATTTTGTAGTGCTTAAGTTTAGATATATAGATTTAAATACTAATTTCGAAGAATTTAAGCTGTTGTGAAATATTTAAAATCATATTGTTTTGAGAATTTTTCTTTCTTTCTTTTCTTTTGTACTATAAGAAAGAAAAACGCAGATATTCCAATTTCTTACAATTATAAAACATTCAAACATAGAGTTAACTAAAGTAAAATTTCAGAGAGTTGGTTGTCAGAAAAAAAAAGATTCTGATGAAATGAGAAATACTTTTTATGGCAGAGAATTCGTTGCTAAAACTTTTTTTTTACATTATTTTCATTTGTAATGTTTTATTTTTTAAAATAAAAGTAAGTTATTGAAAATATACGCATCGATAGATATTATTTTAAACTGACATCCTTTAAAAAGATTAATCAATCGATACTGATATCGTTATTGCCGAGAGCGTATTTTCAAAACTGCATTTCGTTTTCTATTCATTCAGATATAATAAGCAATTTGAATAAATAAATTCAATTACTTCTTATAGTCACTTCAAGAAAATGGATGAGTAAAATTAACACATTAAAGAACATGAATATATATATATATATATATATATATATATATATATATTAATTTTGTCTGTTAAAAATGAGTAAAAATTAAGATCTTGAGTAGAAAATAAAATCATAACAGCTTATAAATTATGTAGCAAAAGAGACTAATCATCTCAGATATTTCCAAATTAAAAGATAGACTTCATAAGATAAAATGGAAACACACGCATAGATGTTTTGTAAAAATAGGTCAATTTAAATATCAATTATCTTTTATATACTATTAAACGATTATGAAAGCCACATTTCTTGATATTGTTTACAGGTACATGTTGCGTGAACAGATGCTGAATTCCGGTCATTTATCAGAGCTGACAATTCACGTAGTTGAGCGTCAGGACAACGGCTTATACACATGCGTGGCTTCAAATGCTTTCGGACAAGACGAGAAACATAACCAGTTAACCGTTCAAGGTAAGTAATACCTGGCTTGCTTAATTAATTTGAATCTCTTCATTCCACTTAAAATCATTATTTAAATAATTTTATGAATCTATTAGAAGATGTTAAAGATGATTTTTATATATATTAACCTTAACCTTAACCAGAAAGTGAAAGGAAATCAGTAGTGTCCAAAGTATTTAAAGATAAAAATTAACAAAATGAGTGAAAAAAAAAGTCATTTTATAATTTTTCTAAGACACTTCACATTTGATATAGTTCAGAATGTAGTTTTAATCAGCTCTACTAACGAGTTTTAAGGATTTGTGGAGCAGATGCTATGAGCTTGTTTCTAAAGCGAATCCAATCCTTTTAGCAAATCTGCTATCTCTCAAAATAAATATACACATTCGACAACTGCATTTCTAAAATCAAGCATACACATTCGACTTCTGCATGAACTGGTCAGATATTTCCATTCATTTTGTCAGAAAGATCTACGCTGATTCTTCGGAATCTTCATTATGGAACCATTAATAGTAAGTGACAATAGCTACTTTACTTGGTGAAGAGAAATAATATATGTCAATAAATAGCTTATTATTTAGCACAAAAATTCATGTTCCTTATACATTTTATTACTCGAGCCGATAATAAGTATAAAACATTTTGTCACTAAGGCATTCTCCCTCGATTATCTTCCATGAAAACCTGCTTCTCGTAAAATGTCACATTGCCTTATTTTTAGATTCTTGATGTAGAGAAATAAATAATTTTCCATGTGCATATCCTTATCTAATAGAAAGATATATCGCATAATCAATAATGTTTTGATGCTGACAGTAAAAAGGAAATTATTCGCATCATTAAGTCAACTGATCTGCTTCTAAATATAAAGCTTGTCTATTTAGAAATGATTGATGTATTTTTAATAAAATCGATTAATAGATTATAATCGATAAAGGGATATCTTTAATATATAAATCTTTCCGTAGCCCTAAATTTATAGATATATATTACTATGTGAATCGACGTTATACATCTGGTCGTGGTTTTAAGCTTTTTATTCAAATTAAATGACATTGAATTTCGATATTTATATAAATTAAATAACAGACGATTATAAAGAAAGGACATTACTTTTTAAAATGCTTGAACTAGTTAATTTTTAGTATCTGCACTAATTAATCAACTGTTACAATAAGCATTTTACATCGACTCAACTATCTATTAAAATGCAAATCATTATAAATGTAATATATTTACATTTATAAAATCACTTTCCCTTCATGATACATAAAATAAAATTTTACCTAGAATTTTGTGAATAAACAGGTCATTTCAAAACTATTAAGAAGGTTAATTATTAAGCATTTGAAATTAGAACTGGAATTATTTTATAGAAATGTATAGCATAAATATTAGTCATATCACATTCATCACAGTAATTCCCTATGAATAAATTAAAGGTATATTCATATACAGAAGTAGTTATTTAGATTTTAACATGTCATAAATACCTTCAAATGAGTTTAATTTTAAAAAAAGGGGTTTTACTACAAGCCCATGAAATGTGTTGCTTCTAGCCAATAATCAATAATGACTCTGATTTGATGAATTTTAATGTTGTGAAAGTATATAAAAGCAGGCAATATATGAATTTGATATATTATTTTTTTCTAAAATGTTCTAAATTAAATAACGTTCGTTTTAAACCCATGATAAAACTCATTCATGAAATATTACTCAATGATGAATTGTGAATAAAAGTATCATTTTTTTATGTGAATAAATTTAAGCTATTACTGCAAAATGTATGGCTTATAAAATGGAATGAATAAACATAATTAATTTAAAATATTATTATTTTATTTGTGTTATGCCCCAAAAATGGTGAATACAAACTAAGTATTTGTACTTGTATATTTATGATAAATTCTCTTAAAGTAATTTATCTTGATATTAAGTTGACACAAAATTAAAATTAATTAAAGAGAATATTTCTAAGAATTCATTAAAGGAATTTCTTTTTCATTTAAACATTTTTCAGGAATTTGTTCTTTGTTAAAGAATATGTGAGAAACTGCCAAGAGTTAAAATTACTTCGTTTGAAGATTGAAGCATTCATAAATTCCTTTTATGGTGCTTATATAATATATCTTCATTTTGAATATTTAGAACAAATATTTTTTACTCTTTTGAAAATTTTCATGAAACAGATTTAAAAGCAAGTATAGAGTGATAATTAAATGGGAAGAATATTTCATGTCCCTGGTAAATAAGTGAGCTTATCTTGGCTGTAAAACTTCGAAATTTTGGAAGATTTCCAAAGTTCTAAGTTACTTAAGGAAGAAGTATATCATGTGGATAATTGGGAACTCTGATAAAATAATTTTTAAACAGTCTCCATCGAGCGAGTTATTCACCGTGCAATTCATTATCTTTTTTCGTTTGGTGTTCTTTTACAGAAAGGCCTGATCCTCCATCAAATCTGGAAGCTATTCATACAAGTGGGCGAAAAGTTGTGTTGAGATGGAGCAAACCCTTCAATGGCAACAGCGCCATCGTTAAGTATATTCTGGAGTATGTAGAAGGAAAAGGTAAGAATTGTTTCTCTTTTGAGAATTGTAATCTCTTAATTTTCAGAAAATTTTTATTTCAAGATCGCGTAGTAAAAATAAAAAAAAGGAGAAAGAAGGAAATATAATTTCTGAATTTTTATGGTTACATCGAATTATTTTGTAATTTTTCTATATTTATATTGCTTTATTTTACTGTGCTGCATCGTTTTGTTATTCCCTACTGCGAGGGGTGTTCAAATATAAAGGTACGAAACGTCGTAACAACGTAGCTGTTAGTATATTTGCTTATGCCGCTATGGGAGAATGTAGCGAGACATCTATGGATGCGATTGGAATCGCCGGCTTAAATCAAAGCATGCGCGGGCGAGAGTAGAGGCTCTTATAAAGAGTGCCGTCCAATTCACGTGGTATGTCCACTAATTGTTGAATTCCTAGAGCATAGAAGAAACATTAACTCCGATGTGTACTGTGAGGCACTCCGAAGATACGCAGGTCCATCAAGAACAAAAGGCCAGGACTACTCACAGAGGGTATAGTTCTGCTCCATGATAACTCGCTTCAACACGTCTCCAGAGTCACACACACATAACTGGCCGAGTACAAATAGTAGCAGCTATACCATCCGCTCCCCAGCCCAGATATGTCGCCCTAAGACTTTCATGTGTTTGGTCCTCTGATAAAACATCTGAAAGGGAAGGGCATCAACTCGGACGGCGAACTCAAGGACGCTGAGAATGACTTGGTCTCGTCATGGCCACAGGTATTCTGGGAACAAGGAATCTTTCGGCTTGTTAATCAATGGGATCATTGTGCTCAGGCCTATGGTGCATACGTTGAATAAAGTCTTCATTTATAGCCATTGTCGTTTCGTACCTTTTCATTTGAACACTCCTTGTAATATATCAAGTCTTATCTCTCTCTCATTCACGATTATTTACATTTAATTTCTCTCGTATATTGTTGCCCATTTTGCATTCACGCTTCAAATAATTCAACAGATACTAAGAAATGGCTACTGCAGCAAAATAAAAAGTGAAATTACTCTGTATATGAATTTTCTGAAAGTTTTAGTCTGCAATAAAAAATCATTAAAGATCTTCCTGTAATCATGCCCCATATATATATATATATATATATATATATATATATATATATATATATATATATATATATATATATATATATATATATATATATATATATATATATTAATTTCAAACACTAGTTAGATAACAAAAGTTAAATGACAGATTAAATCTCAAAATAAATTTTCAAGAAAACTAAAAATAATTAAATTGTAAAGCATTAAAATAGTTGATTTAATTAATGAAATGTTCAAATTTTTCTTATTAATTTTCAAGCTATCGAATTGCAAAGTTTTTCGAATATGATAGGTTTTCTCGTAACTGCTTAAGTATAAGTATATTCGTTCATTAAGAAACTTAATAGCATGCGTCTAATTAAGTTACTTTGATATTTATCCTTGATGGTAATTTTATACGGATCCTAAATTATGAACATTTCTATAAAAAATATATTTTCCAATTTATAAATGAATATATTCACAAATAGAAAGCCGCCTGTTATGGTGTTGTCTAGACAAGTCTCTTTGCAAAACCCTGCTACTGCTTACCTATGACACAATAGTTGTCCATTATTTTATGGAACAAACGTATTCCCTATGCAATCCATATAAATACCTTTTTGACAGAATAGGATATTCAATTACGAGTTCCTTACTTAACTCCTTACTATAGTAGTCAGATAAGGTATAAGCTCTCAACAATAAATAGTTGTGTAAGTATTACACAATTTATGTCGCAAAAATTGCAAGCACGGTTTATATATTTCCGAGGTGCATTCAGATATTATATACATCTAAATTTATATTTTTGTCAAATTCTAGCACACGGAAAACATTTTTAGGAAATTTGATATTTATTCGTAGACATGAAAGTGTGAATTTACCGTTTCACATTTATTTCATATTATTTAAAAGACCAGATTGCCCATGTCGTACGATCCCTAAATCATATGGTTATGAAAGTGCAGTGGTATAGGGACGTAGGATAATGCGAACAAATAATGAAAATACGAAACAAATAAAAATAATCTGACAGTATAAGTCAGAAGCTACAGGGAATTTTTTATTAATGAATATGAAAAACAAGTTTGTACATTATGTAAAGGAGATATTACAGCTTTAATGGAATACAAATAAGCACGCTTAAAAACATAATTACAATACAAAATAAATTACAATAAACAATAAATTTACAATACAAAAATAAAGGTCTTTAGGTTAAGAAACCAAGCTCTTTAAAATCTCATTTTAACAGTAGCAGTGGCTGATTTCTTAAAAATTCTTGAAATTAGCCATAATATTTGAATATATGTTTATTGTTTATAAAACATTTCATAGGTCACAATATTTTTAAGGCTACGTACAACGAGTATTATTTATTATTCACTATGCAACAAACATTATTTGTTATGAATTATTTATACAATTGTGTTTCTATGCTATTGAGAACTTGAATTACATAAAATATGTGTTGAACATTTTATATCTGATTTTCTCGGTATTTCTTTATATATTGAATTATTTTGTATTGCTTCTCCGTCTCAAGAAACCTTCTCACTTTTTTGCAACCCGAAACTTATTGGGAAAATAATTCCTTTCAGTACTTCTGGCCACCCTTTTATGTCAATCCCATAATATAAAAATCATTTTATATAAAAATAAATTTTACTGACTTATAAAAAGACATTTTTCACTTAAAAATTCTACCATATAATTAGAACAAAAAATTAAAGTTAAAACATAATTCTTTTAAAAACTACAAACTGATAAATTCAATTTATGGCAGTGATTCAAATATGTATTACGAATAGGATTGTATTCAGTTTAAATAAACTTGATAATCATTTTGAATTTAATAACAAATATTACTGTTATTTGATGTCGAAATCGCATATTCCAAATGTATGAAAAAAACTGATATTTTACAAAAAATTTGAATTGCATTTTATTATTTGAATGTTATTCATTCTGGCTTTAATAAAAGTTAGCAAATGAATGGAAGTTATTCACCCTTCTCATATCTGCTGTATCGTAAAAAGTGCACAATTTTAAATGAGTTCAAAATATACATACCTTTAAATATCTTCAATTCAAAAGAAGGACGAAAAAAGGACGTAGTAAAACTAGATTTGCAAAGGAATTTTAGGAATAAATCCTTTCAAATATTTCTGCTCTCTTCTATATGTTAGATTCAATTTTGAATGTTTATATTTTTATTCCTTCATGTTTCCTACTTACTGTAATCATAAATCAGCTTAAAGAGCCTCGGGAGATTAAATTATTTGATATTTTAATAAAAAAGTAGCCGAAGATATTTTCGGTTGGGAAAACAAAATTGTTTGAATCATTCATTCAACTTTATATATTTTACCGGGTACATACATTTAAAATTTATATAAAGAAAAGTAAATTTAATGTTTTGAGTGCTTTATATTTATTTTTTTGCTTTTATTAAAACTGCTATTATTTGGTTTTATTAAAATTATTAGAATATTTATTTATTTATTTTTGAATTTTCAACAGATTTAAGTGATTTTTTGTTTGATTTATATTGTTGAATTTCCAAGGAATCTGAAATAAATGTAAACTGAATGACATAAAATTATGTTGTAGCATTGGATTATGTAATGGAATAACATAATTAGCATTAAAAATATTAAATGATTAATATTTAGATGCTTAGATAAAATTACTCATTGCAATTAGTAATTTTATTGAAGTGCTTAATTCGTTTCCTTGAAAAGACTTTCTGGTTTTAATATTTTAAATTTTCAAGTAATTTCTTTTGGATTTTCATTTTGATTATTTCCGTTATTAATATAATTCTCATTCTTAACTAGTCACAATATTAATAAATTATTTATAAAATCACTTTATGCCGATGTAAAATTTATATTTTTGGAACTGTGGTTTGGTTTCTCGAATTATATTCGATTCATAAAAAGACGCTTGGAGTATTAATATGCAAATTTCACGAAGAATGTTATGTATGTTAAAATTGTATTTCATCTTCTAAAACGATATCTAATTCTGCATCTAATATTTAAATATCTTTAAAGTCAAATTTGTAGTAATATTTCATAATCAAACAAAAATCGGAATTCTTAAATTCAAAGTACGAGAACTTCATTTATTTTGTCTCCTATGATTCTATATATTTCACAATTATACTATTATGGTGGGGAAATTAAGGTAAAGCGGCTTATGTGTGTTCAAATTAAGAAGAGCTAAGAGGTTTTACAACAACCTTTATTTAAAAATAACCCTAAAAATTTCACCATAACAAACAAGAATGATCTAAGACTTATGCAGCAAAACGCCGTGAAAATGCTGGCGCGAGCTTTTTTTAATAGAACAAAGACGGTGTTGCCACAAGTTTGACAAATGCTTAAAACACACACACACACACACACACACACACACACACACACACAAAACAAAACAACTACCATGCGGCATCACAATGCTGTGAACCATATAATAAATTGTAGGTATAAATTGATGTTCATTGTAATTTAAAATAGAATTTTATGACATTATGCAAATTACTGGAATGAAAAAAAATGTATATCTGAAAAATTAATGCAGATCTCAATAACATTTACATTAGATTCCTTAAACTAGAAAATTCGCTTTGCAATTTTTCTGCTTCCTAAATATCTAATGGTTGATTCAAAATATCATTCTGAAAATTATAAATATCCCATAATTTTAATAAATATTCTAAATTAGACTAAAATCAAATCATTTATTTCCATTATGTATACATCGAAAGCATTACTTGATTAGCACTGTAAATTGATTGCATAAATAAAGAAAGATAGAAATACTGTCCATATAGCATTTAGCTGTTTCACATACATAAAGCATATGACCTTAATCGATATTTTTAATATTAGTTAAATTCGCAAAAGTATTTAAAACAAATGTTTAGCATTTAAAGTTATGTTTCATGCATAATAATCTTTTTTCTTTTTTTAGGGAAAAATAACTTTATGCATCATTGTTGAATAAATAGCCTCTTTTGTAGCGTTACTGATTAACTTGCAATTTTGAGATAAATTTGGATTTGAGTATTATTGTAACGATTGCTGTAAATACAATTTCAGAATACAAAAAGAAATATTTGATTAGTTGCGAAAAATGCGGGGAAAAAGGAATGCAAGTCTTTTGTATTTATTTTCCATTTGTTTTTGAAAAATATTTCTTTCTAAGAATTATCAAGATGTTTATTTAAACTTTGAAACAAAATACGTGTCCTAACATCCATTATTTCAGGAAATACATATGGACATTATTTACCTCAGGAATAGTTATATTGGTGGTGATATAGAGCAAATACCATTTATCAAATATATTCCGTTGTGTGTTCCTTTCTTAAAAGTGCTTTATCTATTAAAGATATGATACAAAAATTTTTAAATGATGAATTATTCGTAGTGAATTGAATGAATTCCGGAAAAATGATCTTTTCCACCATAATGTTTTGAGAATGGTTTCCTTCACTCACTGCTAATTTACAATGGAATTTGAATTTAACTTACATCAGTTAATCACAAACCCTAAAATCAACAACTCTAGAATCCTTTGTATAGTTTATATAAGTATCTAGAAACATCTCAAATGAAATTCCGATATCTTCAAATACTTAAGCAAACTTAGATTACCCTTTTTAATGAAACTACAGTAATCTGATAATAACGTCTTAATTTCAATAGTGAAACGTTTCAAATTTGAGCCTCGAATATATCATTGGTCAATGTCGCATAGGCACCATGTATCCGTTGAATCTGCGTTTTACTGCCGCTTTTTTGCTAATATGGAAAGAATGTTAAGAGATTGGCATACGTTCACAGGTGTTATCCATTTTAACCCTTTCAAGGGCCGTGGGAAGTATGCTTCCCACCAAATTTATCAATCTTTGTATGAAATTTTGTAGATTGGCGTAAGTTCTGACAAATTTTTTGGAAAGACATAAATTTAGATGCTTCAGTTCTTTATCTCAATCAAAATGATGTGTTTTGATTTGTTACTTAATTATTAATTAACCAAATTAATTAATTAATGATCTAATAATAATTAAATTTTTCTAATAAGCTAAATGAATCTTTTGTTCTTATTCTAATTTCAAGCCTAAAAATATTTTAACATAATATGACTAGAAAAAAATGGCCCTTTAAAGGGTTAAGTGATAACTATTTAATCAATAGAGTCTGTCATTCCCAAATCACTAATGTTGTCTCTAGATGAAACATTAATTTAACTGAACAATTTAAATGAAAAAAACAAAAAAACAATCCATATAAATACATTTAATAAGATTCTTACGCTCGATGAAAATTTCATTGACATCAGAATTTACCCTAGAGATATCAATAAAACCATGATAAAATATTGTTTTCCCGTGATATTTGAATTTCCAAATATTTCTCTTATTATCTGCTCTATAATAAAAGGAGTTACCTTTGGGGCTCACAAAATAACGATTTGTCGTAAAAATTTATTTTAGTAGTCGCATTTATTTATAAAATGCTATAATGTTCTTTGAAATGCGATGATTCAAAATTAATTTTAAAATAATTTATTGTACTCATTTCCGTTGCGAATTCCATTTTTATTCAATAAATTCAAATAAAATTAAAATAATTCCCAGTTAACGTGAGTTGAAAAAGCATAAATTATCGAATAATTCATTATTATAAAACAAATCAAAATATATTATTAGAATATTTTAAATCAAATAATATTATTTGATATATTTGAATAATTCTGCGAATAAAAAATTCAATTTTGTTAGAGTAATCATATTTTTCAGATAGAATTTTACATTATCGGATTATCGAAAATTGATTTGATATGTTTAAATTGATGGTAAGCGAAGTATTATTGTGTCTACATTTTCTGCATCTGTTGCTAAAAATAGCATTGATTTATTGAATTTAGAACTGAAGAAAAAGAAACAAAAAAAATTACATTTAGCGAAAATGGTCATGAAACAATACATTTTGAAAAGCCAAATAATTACTCCGACGAATAAAAATTTTAATGGAATTTTGATTGTTGTCAGTTTTTTTAAATAACCACAAACTTAATTTTCAAAGCAATTTCAAATTACTTTGAAGTTTTCTCTTATATTCAACATTTTTAAGTATGAAAATACTCTTTGTACCTCTACACACATTAGTTATTAACATTTGCAACGTGATACATTTAGATGGAAATTATTATTGTCCTAGTTAATGATCTTGAATTAATATGTCATATTGTTATTTAGAGCTCTGTCTCTCAGTAATGCTTTAAAGAATAATAAGTTTTTATTTGCAAAGTATATCAAGGAAAAATTGCATTCGATCGTAAGATTATCGACGCTTTTCGTCGATTTCTGTAATTTTTTTTATGTCATTGAAATATATATATATATATATATATATATATATATATATATATATATATATATATATATATATATATATATATAATCAGTTGGTGTGGTTTGTTTTAATTGAAACACATAATATTATTATTATAATTTAAATATATAACATTATGTATAAACACATTTTTATAATTCCTTACTACAATATTGATTCCTCAGTGAAGCAATTTTCATAAGTGAGATATTTATTTAAATAAAAAACATAAATAAAAAAGAAAATATTCTTTTTGACGTCAGCATTAATTAGAATATCATTAAATAATAATTTTTAAGAAGTCAAACATTTTTGTAAATTATAATAAAATAGCCAATTACTTTCCATGCCCCTGTCTCTTCCCGTTGAAATAAAAATCAGAAAAATAGAACAGTTACATAATGTCATGATTTTTTATCGATTTCCAGTAAAGACTGCAGCTTACACGTAGCTGGTTCTCGCTGAATCAAGTATTATTACGCAAACGTAACTAGTGCTTGATAAATCTGCAGTTATGAGGCGTACTTTCATTGGTGTAGTTGTTTAATCTGCAATTATATCAATGCATGCACAATGCTCAATCTGCCACTGTAAATCAAACATCCTTTCTATGATATAGCAAAGAATTCTGAAGAATAATAGCACATTTTGGTACTGCACAATTAATTGGTTAAGATACAAAATTACATTATCAGTCAAAGAGGAAAATTTTCCTCAGTTTCTGTGGGTTTTTTTTATTTAAAATAAGTATTTATAAACACATTTTTATAATGTTTTTATAATGACATTTTTATAAGAATATTGATTCCATTGTGAAAATATTTTCAAAAGTGAGAGAGATATTTATTCAAATAAAAGTAGAAATTGAATGAAAATATTCCTTTTGGTATCAACGTTATTTAAAATAGCATTAAATAATAATTTTTAAGAAGTTAAAAAAGTTTTTAATTGTAAGAAAATGGCCAATGTTCCTGTTTTTTATCGTTGAGATACCAATAGAAAAATAGACACATTTACAATCGGACATGTCTCTTTTAAATCGATTTCCAGCAAAGATTATACATGTCACTCTCGAAATCATCCGTTTTGAATCAAAAGTTATTATACTAATGTGCTTCATAAATCTGTAAATATGATACACCCTTGCATTCTTTAGATGCCGCTTGCTTAATCTGCCTTTGTAAATTAAACATCCTAGTTATGATGCTGCATAAAATTCTGGAGAACAATGACGAATTTCGATACTATACAATATTTTCTGCAATAGTTATATCGAAATTAAAAATTCGATGGTATTGTTACAAATCCACCCATCAATAAATTCTATTACTGCCAAAAAAATTATATGAATTTAAAATTAACCATTACATTTTTAAAAATAAAATTTTATGAAATCTTTTAAAATTGAATTCAATATATCTTTGTTACCAAAGATTCTTTGGATATGTTTTGATACTTTGCAATCTTAAATTCACATAAAATGAATCGCATTCTATTTTACTAACTGTAGTTGACAGTTCCTAAACATCTGTGCTTTTCTTTAGATTCGTCCTCCAAATTTCGACAGTATTTTTGAATAACCGACAATCTGAAAATTCTCCTTCCTTCCGAAAATTCTACATATTCTTTTAAAACCCATCAATCCCTATCTTTACATATCTATCCGCTGAATAGCAAAACTTCAACCCCTCCAGCATTGGAAGTCAGCGCGACGACGAAATTTAATTTCGAAAAATCTTAAACGGATTGAATTATATTTCCCCCTCTTCCACTATCGTTATGCAAATATTACAAAAAGTCTCTTTTCTAAACCTGATCTCAAACTACGTGACTTCGGATTACTTTTGAAACTTTCCATTTTGCGAAAATTAAATTTCGTTCTTACTGCTCGGATCCTTCGATGGTGAAAAAAAAATATATTGTAATCTTCTTCGAAAAATGCAAATCAGCCCCCAATTTCAATCACGTCCAGAGAATGAGGCTGAAAATTTGAACACAAACACGATTCGAGCAAATTTATTTCCAATTTATTCCTTTGCATGCTAAGGAGGAAAACAACACAAAATGAAAATCTTTCAATAAATAAAAACTTTTATTATTATTATTATTTAGCCATCAGAATGCATTTCAATAAGTTTACTTGATAATTTATATCATTGTTTGTATTTGATGTGAAATTTTCTATCTTTTTTTTTCTGTAAATAAGAACCATTACTGATAAAAGATTAAAAGGTAAATACAATAATATATATTTATATTAAGAAAAGAATCTGATATATTATCTGTTTCCAGAAGATAATTAGTTTCTTTGTAATTCATATCAACATAAATTGTTTACGAACATTCAAATTTATTTTTTATCCATTACAAATTTCTTGCCTTCCAGTGAAGTTTAAATATTAATATAATATGGTATGAAATTTAAGAAGCATATGCAATATTTCCAGCAGTTATTCACTGATTCATTTGAAAAAATGTCTTCATTTTTGTCTTTAATTTTAAAAAAAAGGTAAACAAATATATTTGAGATAAAAATGAATTATCAGTAGCTGAACGACATGGAACTTAAAAGCAGAATGTATGCAAGATAGTTTTTGTTTTCTAACATAGATTACAGCTTCGAAATGATTCTGTGGACCTTATTATAGAGTCTGATTAATTGCTGATTATTATGAGTTTTATCGTAAAAAAATATTAAATTATTCTGATCATAATTGAAACATTTTGAATTTATAAAATTATAAAAATAAAATTATGCAAGAATAAGAATATGGAAACAAATTATCTCCAGTAGTACATAAAAGTAAAGAATTTCTAATGAGATTCCTTGATTAATGATGCAATGATAAGAATCTTGAACCACCTTGAGTGATAAATTAAAAACAGCTGTGATTCATTTTTTTCATATACAGAATAGTCAAAGATGACTGTCATTCGCAATGTTTCTTATGAAAAAATTCAAGCGAGTATTTTTAGAATTCGGATTATATGAATGCTAATCAAATTCTTTTTATAATTGTAATGAGGTTCTCTGTTGAGTTCTAATAAAACTAGTGGAATTAATTCATGACATATAAAACGTTATGAGCGTCATGAAATAGAAAAAAATGTCGAAATCAAGAAAGAGGTTGATCACAAGTTTCTTCAGTTTTCATTATTATTTTAGATTTATAGAGGCAATTCTTCAATGTAGAATTAATGATAGTTGTAAAATTTTCGTTTGCAGAATGTTTAAAAATTCACGTATTGATTTAATATATAATTATTGTGAAATGTCTTAATACATATTTATTGTAAAATACGTTTGTTTTTCTACTTGCAGCTATTATTTTATAAAAATATGGTTGTCGGCATTTCTTGAATTTCACAGGGCACTTAGCATTGCAACATACCTACATCTATACAGCACATCGAAATGGATTACAATCTCTTTTGGATAAATTTAAAAATCTACTTAATAATAAATATTTTAGACATTTGATTAACTTTCATTAAAACTCGTTTGCAAATTTTCTGAAGAAAGAACTGATTCCCACAGGATTTTAGATTGATTTTTTATTTCTTCGCTCAGATTTAGCTCCAAAAGGAAAAGAAATTTAGTCTCGCAAGGAAATGTCTTGAATGGAAATCTTTAAAACCATTTGGTTTCTTTTATCTTTTTTTTTTTTTTTCCAAAAAAGAGATTTAGAGTTTTCAAGATCACAGCCGTAAAAACCCTTTTTCTCCTTCCAGGGCAGTTTCAATTTAAACATTATCAATGATTTGAATTCATACGAATGTCATTTAAAACTATTTAGTTAATGCGAGAACATTCTCTTTCACAAAGCAATCAGTTGGTGAACAAAAAGGCTGTCATAATTGAAAATAACCCCTTTTCAATTGTGATATGATTTCATAGTTCGAAAATATTTTAGTTGAGTTCCATTGTCTATGGACATAAATCCCTTATAAAGATATATTTAATTTTAATGAATAGATTTCTAGAATTCTTTAGCTATATTCATGAGAAGCTCGTTTTGATTTTATTTCATTCTGGGATAAAACGTTTTGTCTAAAAAGTACTATTTCTTTTTTATGTTTATTATTAAAGCAATTCTTGAAAATTATACTATTCTAAATATTAACATTTTTATATAGTGTGAGCCATATAAATTTTACCCAGAAATTACATTGGTACGCAAATATTTTTTTGTAATTATCTGTGATTATTTTATGCATATTCTGTGAAAAAACTGCAAATATATGAATGAATAAATGAGATAAATAAATAACTTCTCACTCCTCATCGAAACAAAATAATAATTTGGTAAACCAGCTAGATCCTTTTGAATAACTGTACACACCCTCTGCTGAAGCAGTTTGGGAATGACCTCAGGTCATTCGCGTGAGACCATTCACTTCTCGTATGGCTATCGTAGTAAAGCTCCTATATAGAGTAAGGACAACTAATTCAAAGTTTTCTATTCAAATTAACTATTTTATTATTTTATAAACATATTTAAATGCTCTTGCTGCATTACAAGGAAATAAAATACATCAGGATTTTCGATTCGCCAAAAGTTGAAACACTATTCTACTCTATATCTCCAACATTTTATTTTCCATTATTACGTACGCATTTGAAACGCTTTCACATCTCGTTTTCTATAATACTATTTGATACGATATTTTGCAGAAACTTTCACAAGAAACTATGAAATCTGATATTGACACAACTATCATATAATTATCAACGGCCTTTTGCCATCAACTGCCATCATTATTTCATGGATCTTCTTTTAGCTAATGATTGATTTCGTACCAAATTTCTTATTGATGATTGGGTCGACAAAGTCATAAAGAAAGACCCATTAGTGATGAAAAAACACTAATATCTATGTTAATGATGTTCTAATTTGGGGCGGATGCTTTTAGATTGGTTGAGTGGTTGGTTTTTACTGCAGAAGTTAGAATTCTCCATGATGCCACCGAACAGATGGTTTCAATATTGATGGAAAATGTTTTGATAAGAGATGGAGAAGCTTAGTAGAGCATCTGTTTTCGTAGAATGAACAAAAAGACAAGCAACAGAGATTTTAGGTTGTAAATAAACATCAATATTTTAAGATACGTAAATACGATTCTATCAATAAAATGGAAACCGCTAACAGATCAAATTAAACGTAAAATAATTTTTTAATATGGGTCGTTGGAGCAGGTATCTAATTTTCGGTTATTTCAGCTGAAATTCAAGTGTTTACAGCTTTCAACCGACAAAGATAAATAAATTTTAAAAAAATACGAAATTTGTAGCGTAGAAAAAGGTTAGAAGCATGCATTTGGTGCCGTACCGTGAATTTGCGAATTTTGTGTCAATTGTGAAGATTATATTTGTTACATTACTGATGGAGTTTTAACATAAATAATTCACTGTATTAATTACTGGGATCATCTGATAGAAAGACATTAAGTTATGAAATGGAGTGAATGATAATTAATACAATAGCCTGAAAATAGCTACCAAAATGGATCGTATTGTATGATATCGTATGATAATTGTATATTAATTGCTATTTTATTTAATATGTTTTTATAAGAAATGAAATAAATTTCACGATATATTATTACTGAAATTTCAAAGTCAAGTACGATACCATAACCGCTTTTGTACAAATTATAAATGTATGACTTTTTTAATGGTATCTAATTCAATTCAGAATATATACTATATCAAATATTTATTTCATTTTTATTGGATGTTTTATTTTTATATTTTGTAATAATATAAGTCACGCTAAACATTATGTGTACATGCAATAATATTTCTTCGGGCAGTTATTATTATTTTTTTAAACTTTTATTACATTAGCTTTTAATTACTCTACCAATATTTTTTTTTAACTTTCTGTTATAATTCAATAAATATCTTTTAGTTACATTCGCATTTTTTTAAAGATTTATATGCATAAGTGAAGGACTGAAATGATTGAATGAAATGTTAAAAAATTATGAGCAAATGAAACAGACGTTTGATGACAGCAGAAACGTTCAACTATGAGAAATTAGTCAAGCACTTTTTTTTTATTCGAAACTTCCACAAAAATATTTCAAAAATATAATTTATATATTCGTTAAACTTTTTTTTTAAAAATTACTTTTACAACAATACGAATTTTATTTTTGTGAAATTTCACTTAAAATATGATAAAGCTTAAGAAATTTATAACCACTATTTTGCTGCGAAACGTTGAGATTTTTAAATACTGTACAATTAATTTTATAAAATCACTCTTTTACTTCAATACTTATGCCTTGAAAGGAATGTCGTATATTATTGTATTTTACACGAAAGTAGTTTTAGTATTAAAAATAATATACATAAAAGAATTGCCGAAAAAAGCCGGGTAATAGTTTTATGTAAAATAATTTAAGTCATACTGTAGTTATCGAAATCGAATATGGCAAAGTACGAGAATTAATCAATTTTTGTTTGTCTTATATTGATATAAGACAAGTCGAATAATTAAAACAACGAATAAGGAAAATCACAATTACTTATACTTCAATTGACTTGATATGATCATATTTAAAATTAATTGATATATTTAGATTTAACCTTTTTCTCAACATGAGGTGCCTTTCAAATGCATATTTCATGTAATTATATTCGTCTAGAATGAGTTTAATGGAACATAGATGTCTACAGTATGTGGATTCAAATGAATAATGAACGAATTAATTTAATAATGTTTTAAGTAAATAATTTATCAGAAAAAAAGGAATAATTTCAAGCATAGAGTTTATCATTGCTATTTGCTCAGTCGTTCGTTCTATTTACAAAAAGCAGTTTCAGCCATAAAGAGTTCAGCATTTAAAACTGATAGCCTATGTAATTCTTTGTATTATACACAATTTGATGGAATTTATAGCTACATACAAATATTTATAATTGATTCCTAGTGTGGTTGCTCAAAACTTTCTATGTATTGTACAGTAATTGTATTCACTGAAATTTCAATGTATATACAGTAATAAAGCAATTATCGTTCGCGAAAATTTCAAATTTGCAATATGTTGAGAGTTTTATTAGCGGTAGTATGAAAATGCTTTAATATTGGAAATTGCTCATCTGCATGCTTCTGATCACCTAATAATTAGAAACATATCTGTGTATGCATATAAAATTTCTTTTATTTAATTATGTTCAATATTTTTTCACATTATTTCAAATTTAGAAAAAAAAAATAGATTCGATATATTTTTATACACAACATTTATCAGAATCACTGAAGGGATTGTAAATACTTAAGGCATAGATTTTTTTTTCTTATTGTAACTTTAGTTGTCACGGAAAAGAATGGATTTTTTAGAATGTATATTCTTTCTTTACACACTTTGATTTTAGTTGTCTGGTTCAATATGCGAAAACTGATGGCATTTTGTAATTGATATTTTATAGATTTATTAATATTCTTTAGCATTCAAAATCTGTTAATGCTTTTTCTAAAATATTTCACTATTGTAATTGAATTATAATACTCATTTATTTGATTGTTATAATTTAATAATAAAATAATTGATTAACTTATTTAAATTTTAGTTGATTATGCTACCTAATAATAAGTTAGAAAAACTGATTTCATAATTACATTATATTTATAAAAATAATTTAAAACTGCAAAATAAAAAAAAGTGAAAAAAAAACTTTTAAATTCAAATGTTTATATTTGTATTTAAAAGTAAAGTAATACAAGTTTAAAAAATTATTTTCATGAAATTTATTAAATTTTTATGAACTTAAATTTTTTTAAATATATCAATTTTTTTTTTCTTTCACAGAAGGCTGGAATGGCCGTGTTCGAGAACTGTTAACCGATGGGGATCAACTTCAAATCAGTGTCGAAGATCTCCAACCCGTCACACAGTATAATTTCAGGTTGGTCGCCGAAAATGCTGTTGGGCGTAGTTTACCCAGCATTCCATTGAACGTCATCACGGAAAGTGAAGGTACGTCTAAACTTGCTTTCTGTTCTTGATTTTTAGTCCTGAAGCTTTTGTTGTTTCCTTTGTTTCAGCTTTCATTTGATGCTTTTACCTTTATATCCGTTGTTTTGATCTTTACCAGTTTGTATCTTAGCAGTGAACAGGAAAAGGAATGTTTCATTACTTTTTCCTTCCAGGTATGGTATGTATGGGAAAGGGGGGATGGGTGGGCATCGAGCTATCTTTTCCGAGGTTTAATGAAATTGTTTTCTTGGGAGATGCGTCGTGTCTGCAGAACTGTTGTTTCTTACGTTGTCTACTTCTTCTTTTTTTTTATTGTTCTCCAAAGAAGAAGTTTTGAAGAAGTGCATCTTTAAATTGAAATTATTCAGTGAAATCATAATTTTATGAATGAAAACCTTGTTTCAGAAGCAATATCTATGGAAGAAAAGAGTTCAGAATTTGAAATTCTAAATATAGCTGAAAGAAGTAATATGACTGTTATTTTATTTCTGACTTTATATCAATTCTACTAAAAATTTTACTTTAGAACTTTTGACCCGTTTATTTCATGAATTGTGAACTGAAAAATGATATTGAATAATTCGTTATAGGTATGCAAATGTGTCCTAAGAATATATGCAAATTAAAAGCAGTTTTAGGGTTAATGAATACAAATATATGCTTTGTAAATTATAGAAATATCCATTATTTAAATCAATTTAAGCAATATTTTTCATTTTCTACTTCAATTTCTAATCATTATTTCAGATTTTCCTGACAATAAGCAAATAAAAATATTTTTTGACAAGGAAATGATACTTAGATTTGCCAGACAAAAATTATGCCGAGTAGTATATATGCAGCGTATGGATTTATTTATTGCACTTAATTGGTATTAATATAATGTTGTTATTAATTTATTAAGTACTTTTGAAAACCATTCTGCTCTAAAACATTTATCTTGTCATATTTTAAATACTATTTTATATAAATCAAATAATTTAAAACATTTTATGAAAATAAATCATTTTTACTCATATATTTATATAAATATCGTATAAATTAAAGAAAAAATTCTATTTCGATGATCCTACTTTTGTAATTGCAATCGTAATCGCAAAGCACAATGAATTCAAAAACCAACGTAATACAAAGTGAGAGTTCTGTGCAATCACATAATTTTCTTGAACTAGATTAAAAACACATTTCTTCAAGAAACAAAAAGCGTCTTGTTGATTGCTTCCTTTGCAATGCTAATCATAATTCCAAATCAGAATGAATTAAAAAATGAAAATAATGCACAGTGAGATTTCAAAATATTGATACATCTTTTTTCATTTCATTATCAATCACAGCCTATGAGTGTGGAAGGGGGTGATTTTCCCTGATGTCACAACAAGATTGATTATTGACTCCCATTTTGTCCAAGAGAATATAAGGAATTAATTATCATTATGACAACATATTAAATCACTTTCATATTTGAATCCCAAAATGAAGACTTATCATAATAGAATTTTAGAGAATAGATATTAGTTAAAATGTAAGAGATTTGTATCTTTTTCTCCTACACAAATAGAACCTAATTACGGTGGATTCAATTCTGTTTTAAAATGCAAAATATGAAGTTCATAGCTGAGGATCAACTATAATCGATGAATTTCAAATATTTCATAAAGAAAATGCCGAAAAACGTAAATGATATTGCTAAAAGTCATTTATAATTCTTAGGTAATCTTTATCAATAGAACCTCGATTATTGCCGTTTACAATTCAGCTCAGTCCGGTAATCGACATAATTATATATTTGCCTAAACTTATTTCGCAGTGTTTAACCTCTTGAAGATTTTATTAATCTTATTAAATTGTTTACGTAGAATTTATTATTACATAGATACATCTCACTAATTTATCATAGCAAATCCTTTCTCATCTCCAAAATTGTATTATTGGGATACCATAGAAAAGTTAGAAAAAAAATATGCCAGAATTAATGGTACATATTGTACACAATCATTCAAAGATTTAGAAAACATTTTTCGAGAATACATAAAGAAAAATGTTACAACTTTAACTGTAATAATGTGAGATATTTGTGTTCCGAATTCTGGCCCTTGGCAGTGTGTGGTTGAATTTTAGAATGTCATTCATTATTATTTCTCGAAAATTTATTAACCGAACCAAAAGATGGTGAAATCCTTAATAATTGGTTTTGAGGATTATTTTCTGTAATTTTTACATTTATACTTTTGGGAAAACAAAAAATATTCTAAAATGATCGAACACATGCACTTACATAATGGAAGATTAACGCTTATTAAGCTCTTTTAATAAAAATAAGAATATGGAAATCCAACGACCTTCTCTATTATCCCAAAATACCAAAACACATTCCTACTATATTCTGCCGATATTATCCAGTATTTAGAATATCGAACAACATCGCAGAGATACCTTAAAGTAATTTATGATAATAAGGTTAGAATGAGAACATATGTTCAAGCGTATTAAATACATTCAAAATTAAAGCATAAGCAATTGCCGATATAGAAGTCAAATAAAGAAAATCATTTTATTTCCAATGCATCTATATGCAATGGATCACAAAACTTATTATACAAAAATAAGCATCAGAACAGGCAAACGGCAAATTATACAAAAAGATCTCGTATTTATAAAAGAAAATAAGGCTGCAAAATAAAAGGGCAATATGTGACATTTTGCTACTAAATCAAATCAAATAAAAGGTTTTTGCAAAATGCAAATGCAAAGGAAAATATGCAAAATAATTAAATACATTCATTTTCTTAACATCATAAAATATAGCTGCTTGGAAAAAGCAACATCAGAAGTGTGTATCCAATCAGACACAAATTCATTATAATTCTACAGCACTAAATATATTTATTATTTAAATATTTCCAAATTGCAGTTGTATTTGTCATGTTACTTATGATTTAGGATCTTTTTATTCAAACAATTGCATTATTGTCCCTTCGAGCAATTTTCACCTCAACAATATATCTTGTGTACATTATATGATGTATCAATTTCTTTTACTTTATTTATTGATAAAATATTTTGTATTCGCAACTCTATTTATTGATTCTTGCTTTTAATGCTTTACTTGCTTTTAATACTTTTCTAAATATGTTAAACTGCTGTGTATCTGATTTGAAAAATTATACATTGTAATTTTTCTTTCTTATAGACAATCAATCCAAAGTAAACATTAAAATATACAAATAATTCATTCTTTAATTATATTTTATTTTTTCCCACTCTACTATTATTTTAGGCTCAAATTTATTATTTTCCCCGTAATTTTTTTAATGGGATCTTTTGCTCTTGTATTTTGATTATTGTAATGACAGATACAATATTTCATTCATCGGTTAAAATATTATTTAAAGTCGACTTAGAAAATTTACAATATCTTATGTCAATACTATTCATTAATATTATTTAATTTTTAGTTAAAAATGAAGATGTCTGATATTATCCGTCACAACAAATATTAAATATAGTAAAGAATGATTTTTAAAATATAAAATATTTTGCAAGAAGAATTCGATTTGTATTTGTTTAGACTAACAAAGCTATATACTAGCGCTCTGTCTACAAAATTCATTATTCATGCAGAGGTTTTATCAACATTTCATGATTTACGGGATTCTATATAAGTTTTCAAGTATTTTATTCGTCTTAATTTTTAAAAAAACGGGTCATTCTTCAAGTTTTTGATATTAATTCCATATATGCTGAATAAATGAAATACATTTCAAAAATAAACTAGAATATACGGAAAGAAATCCTGAATATTCTGCAAAAATATTTTTTCGGAAATTTCAGAAAACATAATTATTTTAATCATGCAAAAAAATTTCGCATTTTATATTAAATCTTAATATTCACTGTTTGTTTCTTATCACTTTCTCAAAAAAAACTTGCTGATGTATGTGTTATTTTTTTCCACGTCAGTATGAAAAAGCCATACCACTAACATTTTGTAGCATCAATGAATTATATTTTATTATTCAAATAAAACATATATTGCTTATTATATTATAAACATATATTTGGTAGAAGTAATCTCTTAAATTTTTTTTATCTAATATCAATCAGTAAAATGCATTAGTGTTTAAGGATAGATGAATTACGCAATGCAGTGAAAAATAAAATAAGAATCACAGACCAATTGTTTTTTAGTGACTATACCTTAAACACGACTACATTATAAACAATTATCATAAAAGTGTTGAATTTTGAATTATTTTTACTAAATTCTAATAAAATAATATGCAAGAAATTCCAGAATATTTGAATCAATATTGGTATCGAATGATGTCAGAATATTGATACAGTCTATACGACTAGTAAATCATTAGAAATGTGTACGTTCTCTACATGTTTAAAAAGCATACATATTTTTACCACATATTATTTGTTTTGTGGCAGTTAATATTAACTGATAGAGTTATCGGCTCTACTCTTATTTCTAGATATTTAATATAAATCCTATCTTATTGATATAATATCAGTAATTTTTTAACATGATTTTAATGCATTTTTTTTTCTATATTTCAGTTCCAGGAGCTCCCCCAAGGAACGTTCACGCTGTGGCAACTGATTCAAAAACAATACATGTTTCTTGGGAGGTAAAAGACTTTACACAATTTTAATAAAGTTTCAATAACTTTATTGTTTTATCAGATATTTTGGTTGATTCAATACTTCTTCCATATTTTTATAAACAACTAATAAACTGATAAGAATTAAAATTTCAATTAATTCCCACCGCTTATTATTGTATCAATATTATTTCATTTATTAAGGCTATCCAAGGGAATGAATTTAAATAAACTTTTTGAACTAAATAAATTATTACTTTTGAACCAAACATATGCCTTAAAATTAGTTAAAACATGCATACATAATTAAGTAATTGTTATTATAGTTTCACGTGCTTAATTATCAAAACAAGTTATTGTCTTTGATGCAGAATAAAATCAAGAAAATGTATACACAAAATCAATCGGGATAAAGCAAGAAAATTTATATCGTAAATTTCATTTAATTAGCAATGTGGCGTAGTGTGGAGAGGAGGGTACCATCTCAGGTGTCGTCCTCGTCATCTGACCACGGTTCAAAATGACGAGGTTCGTCCCAAAATAGCCCTAGTGTTGCTTAAAAAGGGGCGTTAATACAATTAAAACTAAAACTAAAAAACTAAAGCATTTAGTTATCTTTTTCTTTCATGCATATTCCTAACATTTAATTCTTTTGTTTTTTAACATTTTTTCTGTTAAAATGCCAATCAAGGCATCATTGTAATATTTAAAATAAAAAGATAATCCTTCTAGTTTTCTGATTTCACTCTGCAATTACAATGAATAGAAAAAAAAATTCCAAATTTGATAAAATAAGCAAATAATTCCCAAACTGACATAAAGTATGAAAAAAAAAAAAACTAACTATGACATGCACACTGACATTAGTATGATTTCCGAGATTAAATTATTTGAAGTTTTCAAAAATATAACTGAACAGTGGACAAAATGTTCAATTTAAAATTCCATAGATACTTCGATATATCAACTTCGGTATTTATACTCAGATTATGACTTTTACAAAATTTGATAAATCCATATGATGTATTTATCTTGTATATAGTTCTATTTTCTTGAAGATATATTGCATTTTGCCATTTATAAAAAATATTATCTACTGAGATAATTCGATAAATGCAAGATGAATTTACTCGCATTACCTAAGTCAACTGCAAGATGATATCCAAATTTTTTAGAATTTATGTAAATAGGATGAAAAAAATATTAAATGTATGTTATTTTTCTACAATTTTCATTAGAAAGAGTCTTCAGTCTATTTATAAACACAAAATTAAGGCTTACTAGTAAAATAAATTTACATTATTCAATAAAAAGAAAAATTATTTTAATTTGCTTTTTTAATAATTAATGTAAATCTTTATTGCATTTGTAAAATACTGTATTCGAAATGTTAATTACCGAATTGAATAAATTTTTGCATATAGGTTATTATATTATCTGCTTTCTTATGTGGAAACATTATGCTTTTTGGAGTGTGTGTGTCTTTCTTTGATTTTATTTAAACAGGGGTTAAGATAGAAAAAAAATGCTCATTTTTTCCCTAAATATTACATATAAATACTGAACAAAATTTAAATATGAAACATAATGCCATAATTAAAAAAGAATTTAAAAATAGAAATGGAATACAAGTGAATATAGAAAAGCAACTTAATATTGAACACTGATAAAAAGGTTTTTTTTAATAAATACTGATTGCATCTCTTCAGATTAAAATCATTCAAACGCAATTGACACAGTTTTCAGCAACCAACTGTATGCATTTTATTTCAATTATTTTTAAAGAATTCTTTTGTACTGTTATGATGTATATTTTATTGCATCAAACTCCAATGTACTTTCTGAAAGTAAATTTTAATTACTTTAAGGTTATATCTGTACTGCGCATGCATATACATATATATTTAAAATTAAATCTTTAAATCACTTCGATTTTCAAATATGGTACTTGAGTTTTCCTTTCCTATATGATAAATTTTGGAAAATAAATATTTAAAAATAATTAATTTTCCAAAATGAATATTTGTTTTTCATGGAAAATAAAATATGTTTCATATTGTAATGATAATATTCAAAGATCGGTTTAAAGAATGTTCGAAAACAGAAAATGTAATAAATCCTCCTTTTCTTTCACCAGCTAAAGTAGATGAAGAAAATAGGACCAAAAATGTAGAGAATACTTATTTTTCGATCTAAGGTTTCTATTTACTTAATTTCCATGTCCAGAATATATCCTCGGAACATTTATATATATCCATGGAACGAAAATTTCGAGTTGCAAAATGAAAATGGAAAGGAAATCAAATTTGAACTACATTTTGCATATTTCAAGAATTTCTTGAAATATTAAAGGGACGTTGTTGCTTGTTTTCGAGAACTACTTCTACATAAATTGTTTGAGTTCTATTTTTTAAAGAATTTCTGAAATATTTTGACATATGACCTATTCGCTATCATCTCCTTCTTTTCCTTTCTTTCTTTTTGTTTACAAATATGGCGAATCTTCTACCTTTCTTCGATCGTATCATTTTCTCTAACCTAATATATTTAACAATATTTACAGAAAATATGAAAATAAATGTAAATTAAATCGATTTCAATTAAATTATTGCTAAGCATAATTGATTTAATATTTATAAATATAATAAATTGCATATTTATAAATATAATATATTTATAAATATAATATTTTTTTAAAAAAAAATTAAAATTCTAAAATTCTGCAAAGTACAACTTCATCATAAAATAAGAATAAGAAAATATGAAGTGTCAATAATTTTATTTATTATTGTCTTATTTTCTCTACTAATACATTGACTCTTGATGACACCTGCTACACATATCCATTATTTAATTAATTTCTTCTTTCTCTTATATATTTAAGAAAGAGTAAAGAAAGTATCATTTAGGTGGATGCTAATTAATTATTTTCTCTATTAATGATAAAAAAAGCTAAAAAAATGTATTATTTAAAATTGATGAAGAAAAGTCAAAAACTTTAATTTGTGGAGTTTTTAAGATTAACTTTGTAGTTAATTTGAGAAAGTAATTTCTTCTGATATCCAAAATCATTCTCGAATTTCTCTAAAGAAATCACGTGTCTCTTTATTTCAAACGGAGTACTTATTAAGTATCTTGCAATTTTAATTTAATTCATTGTGTGATGTGGGATCGCATTAAATATATGTTATAGTATTATTAATAGCATACTATATGTTAAAACTTAGAAGTAAGCTCCAATCGGCATTCTTTTAAAAAAATAATCATTATGCTCTATTCTGACGAAGACAAAGATTAAAAGCCTGTAAATAAAAGTAAGCCATTTTCCTACTTGTTTAATTCGAAATGATTGTGCGTTATGAATACAGCATACATGATATGATTGACTTTTTTTAATTTAGCAATAGAAGCTTTAACTCTTTCATTCCTAAAAACATTCTAGTTCATATGTCTACGAGATTCAGATTAATTTGGGTTTAGAACTTATATGTACCGCATTTAAAAATAAATCCCTGCCCCCCTCCCTCAAAAATCGGAATAAAAGTCCGTACTCTCAAACGGCGGATATATAAAAAAGAGCATCCTTTGGTTTTTAACCCTTTAGCACTCATTATCATATTGGCTATTTGTATAAAAACAAAATGTGGTCAGAATATATGAATATTTTTAATGCAAATATGCTCTTATTTAGGATACAAATATGATTTTTAATAAGAATAGAAGAAATTGGGCCTAACCTCTTTTTATCATGTCTGTTCTATATTCATTTCCTTTTTTTTTTCATTTCATTCATATAAAAATTATTATTTTTAATGTAAGTAGTTTCTTGTATAAAAATGTAAAATGAATAAGAATATCTACTCGTATATTTTAAGTATAGATTATAATTTTGAGCTATCATCTTTTTGTATATTAGTAGAAACTCTTGTAAGAAAATCTTCGAATCCCTGCGGCTTATATTCGTACATTATCATAGACATAACATTAAAATAATCTGACACATTAGCAAATGCAGGGGCTTATCTTTGTCTTTATTTTTTTCTTTCCTTCTTTCGAATTTTTCTAGTTATTTAGATATAGGAAATAACAAGCGAAAAATTTATAAATTCCTAAAATCTCTAAGCAAAGGAAAAAAGAATGGTGTCAAATGAACTCCGTGTGTGTGCTGATGGTTTAGGTAAATACATATTCAAATATATTTTGAGAGTTTTCATGCCCCCCCCCCACCTCGTTTCCTAAATCATTGAGTGAGGGACCAATGCGTGGGTCACGAGGATTCAATCCAACACTCAACGAAGAGGGTGGAAATTTCGGGAATTGAAATCCACGCATTTCTGTCACCCATCGGAGTTTATCTGGGTTAGGCGTTTCGGTCCTTTCATCATTAATGGAGTTAAAAAAATATATTTGTTTCGAAATTTAAGAAATAATATATTTAAGCGTACACTTTTCTTGAAATAATATTATTTAATTTTAGAACTATATCTGGATGCACAAAATGTTTTTTTTTCTTTAACTTGTGTTTGCAGCCTCCACTGAAAAATCTTCATCATGGATCAATTCGGGGTTACTACATCGGTTACAAGATATCAGGAACGAATGATCCCTTTGTTTATAAAACCGTTGAGGTCAAAGAAGGTCAAGACAGAAGCTGTGACATCACGTTGCTGAGGCAGAATACTAAATACAGCGTAGTTGTTCAAGCCTTCAACGACAAAGGGGCTGGACCCCTTTCGGATGAAGTGACTGTTCGCACGCTTGAGTTCGGTGCGTGAACCGTGAGTAGTTGACTCTGTTTTGGTATTCTTACATTTCATTCAATTTTCTTTCTTGATTTCTATTTTTTAATAACTTTTATTGATTTTCAGGTTAAAAACGTCTTATAGCTAGATTTTCATTTTAAAAAAAGATCAAAGGGCTTACAAAATATTTGAGGTTTGATTTCATTTACCAATAATATAATTAGCTGTGTGTTAATTAATGTATGAGACTTCGAAATAAAATAATGTCTTGGAATTTAACTATATCCTACTACGAAAGCTTTCAATGATAGTTTGCAAAAAGAGAACAACTGAATTGCATACATTTTATTATTGCTTTTTAAACTTTCACAATCAAATGAAGGTTTAATTTGTAAATAAAATATGTTATTTATGTTGTGGAAATTAAACAAAAATTCGATGGAATTAATTTTAACATTAAAAAAAAAGATACGGCCCTTAATCCTTCTAGAGCAATGCTAAAATATTTGAAAAGGAAACCTGAAATTTTGAGTTATGTTCAAGGAGAGTTTAAGAAAAAGTGTTTTTTCCCTTACAAGAATGACTTTGTTTCTTCTGGAAGTTCTCACTTTCAAAACGTTTTCCAGAGAATGTCTTTTCAAGGAAAAAAAATTCTGAAATCTTAATTGCTATGTCTCAGAAAATATTTTTAATTAAAAATATCAGATAATGAGAACTCTTAATTATTATAAGAAGGGAAGTAAATTAATGAATCTATATGTATTTTAAAATCTGTATATCGATAAACATGATTTCATAAGTTATATTTTATTTCAGAGTATAAATCGATATTTTTTGAAGCACCCATAATTTGCACAGCAATAAAATCTGAAATCTATAGCAAAAATTTAAATAGGGAACCATTTTTATACAATGCATAAATATTTAAGTTTTTGTAATGTAAGCCAAGCAGCAAAGTATTTGGGAGAATAAAGCCTCCGGAGACTAAAGAATTTTATCTGGAATTATATTAAAGTTCATACAAATCAAAAGAAGAAAGATTAAAGAATGAGAGAATATCAAAGCAAAATTTAGATGCGAGATATTTTGCTATTATTAAATATTCCAAAAAAGGAAAGGCATAGACCTTTTGAGAATGCCATTTTATTAAAAAAAAATCTTTTAGACGTGTCAACAGCAAAAAACAAAAAGCTAATTTTACGATAAATTTTCAAAATTAGCTAATTGAAATTAAATAAATATGTAATTATATTAAAACAGTTCAACTAAAATTATACAAATCAAAACAAGAAAGATTGATGATTGACAGAATCTGAGATACTCAATACAAGAAAGATTATTGAAAAATTCCGTGCAAACCCTGAAAACATTCAGTAGAACTAATTAAACCCCAGCAATAAGATTTTAGTACAATAAAATATATTTGCAGATAAATTTATCACATTTCAGATTTGTAAAAAACAAACTGAAAAAATACTGTAAAAAAAATCAATCCATCTAAAAAAAAAAAAATTCTGACGGAATTTTTTTTTACAAAATGTTTGAAATGAAAAAAGACCAAATATACATTATTTACATTTTTTTTATATTCCTTCTATCTGAAATAAAAAAAAATATATATATAATTATTCATTTGTTTTTAATGATAGAAAGCAAATATTTCATCACATATGATTTTTCAAATAACATGCTCTGATATCATTTCTGAGAAAATGAATTCACTGAAAACTGTAAAATCATAGAAAATGAATTTTGAAATAAGTGGAATAAAAAAAGCCAATAAGTTTCTAAACAATTTATAAAAATTTTGAAATATTGTTCAAATTTTTGAAATTGAATTAGGATGATAACTTACTTGAAATAACCATTCGTCAGCTGAGAGGAAATAAAAAATACATTAATTGTGTTATCTAAATAATATATAAAATTCTACAGATTTATTATTAGTAGTAGATTTAAAAAAGGAAAATCATTTAATAATTCTCTTCAATTTCATGATAGTACGAATACAGAAAGTCCTTCAGGTTTTATTTCAGCTAATATTTTAAAATTGATTTGCTTTATTTAACTAATAAATTTACCTACATGAGTGAAAAAGATGAAATTCAGGGATATCCAAATCCATAAATCTTCAGTGATGTTGCTAAGCTTCTTTTCCCTATGTTACTTTTGTTATTGACTGAAAGATGTTTTTATAGTTTAAAAATATGTTCGACATAGATCCATCCAAAACATCTGTTTTCCAAATGCATTCATTATATATAAAATGTTTCTTGATCCTTAACATATAACAGTTTAAAAATATAAGATTACAAATCAATAACTGTGCTGATCTGAATATCTAAATTCTTAAGGAAGAAAATTTGGATTTTTTTAGAAAAAAATGAATAAAAAAAAGTCTTAAAGTTAATATGCATTGTAAATGATTTATAGCTAATTTATATTACTCTTACAATAAGTAACTGGCACTCCTTAAGCACTGATGCTAGTTTAGATAGCAAAATCAAACATTTTCTTTTATACAGAATTTTTTCATTATTCAACTTTTTTTTTGTTGTTTTCAGGTTATGTAGATATTTGAATAATATACCAAAATGTAATTCTCATTAAATAAAGAAGTGAAATTCTATTTATTTATCGAATTATAAATTAATAAAGAAATTAATTAATAATTAGTTTCTTCTATAAAGGTGGAAAAGACAGTTTCATTTTTTTAAGATTTACGTTCATTTGTTAATCAAACGCCATAACTATTTTAGGATTTAAGTGATTTATATGCGGAATATTTATTTTTTTATAAAATAGATAAAGTCATGCAAATTCCTGACACATCTTAAGTATATTTTTTAAATAAAATAAACTTAATCATGTAAATATTTTTGACGCTTTCGTTTGCCCGAATCCACCATTATAAATTCAAAATAATCGAAAAAGAAAACTCACTTTTCCTTTATTTTTTCATCTCCTGTCTATCACATAAAGAGTCACCAGGAATAAAATTTTATGTAAAAATAAATTATACGAATATTTTTTTCTGGGATTTTTAAAATAAATTTCAAACATGCTTAATCCTTATTAGTTTACATTATATGTATAAAGAAGGATATATATCTATAAGAATTTTTTAACTTTTGGCTTCCATTAGAAGAAATGCCCTTTTCAATCTAGAAGTTGCAAACCAATATTTATTGATTGATTTTGGCTAACAAATCGTTTCAGTTGCAGCTATACTTAAATAAAAATCGTTCTCAATATTGAGTCTTGCCATTATTTTAATTTATTTCATAAGCATTACTCAAATGTCTGTGAAATAAGATAAATGGATGAATGGAAAGATTTTTATCTAATAACATCAGAATTCAAAGATAATTAAATTATTCCAGTTAAAATAATTTCTATTTTTCTCTTATAAATATTTAAATAAGATTTTTTTTTTCATTCAGCATTGAGGAAAAAAATTAAAACCAGAAGAATTAATCTTTTTCATTTATTTTTTAGTTTGTATACGATTTAAGAATAATAATTTCAGCTAGTTTCTTATCCATCCGATAGATGGAGACACGGAAAGCATATATATCAAATTAATCAATTTTGCAAGGTCTTTCAAACAATTGTTTATTCATTTTTTTAAAAAAAATGCAAAGGTTCTTTTAAATTTTCGGATAAAATGAAATAATTATTTTATTTATAAATGTTGATTAACGCATTAAAAATTGATGTCATTTTAAAATTGTAATTAATTTTTGTAAATGCTGTACATTTTGTAAATGAATATCATCATAGATGTCAGCACATGCTCTTTTGCTAAAAGGCTTAAATTCAGTGTTTCGATTGAAACAGATTAAGCAGTAAATAAACGTTTTTTTTTTCTATAAAATATCTTATTTAAACTACTATTTTAAACTATTTTTAAATTAATTTATACAATAAACCCTTATGTTCTCTTACAACAATATCGCTTTTGTTTTATTTTTAATACATTCTCAAGCACTTTTCTAATCGCATCAACAAAATCCGAACAGAAAAGGACAGAACTTAGTAAAATTTATTCTTAGATATACATCATAAGAGATCGTATGCATACATTTCTAATCATATCAAGTCTATATATTATTAGCAATTATTAAAAACCAGACTCTTAGTTATTTCGATTTTCTATAACCGAAAATGGAACACAAGTAACAGAAAAGTTGAAATCAAAATATTTTATGTACCTGAACAAATCATAGATGGCAGCACATGTTTTTGAAAATTTTCTTCCAATGGATGTATTAGACAAACAACCAGAGTATTTATAGGATATTTTAAATTTACTTTTATGAATATGTACAATTAATTTTCTGAAATCACTCCACATCATATGTTTCAAAGATTTTCTGCTTGTTTTGATTGTTCATTCTAATGTAATTAACAATACATCTTTACAGTTATTATTATTATTAATTCGCTCGAAAATTCTACTCGGAAAGAGTTTTCTAATAATTCGGAATATATATAAACCAAATTATACACGTTCTCATTCAATAATATTTTTGTCGAGTAATTTATTCTTTAAAAAATACGTTTATTAAAGAAATGAAAAACTATAGTTAAATTGCATTTTTTTTTAATAAAACGACCAGAAATTAGAAGATATTTCAAATGATAACCATTTTGCGAAGGCGATAATAAAGAATTTAATACACCTGATTGATACCTTGAAAAATTATGTAGATGTTAAGATGAATCATTAAAAATCAATAACAGTAGTATAAAGATTATTTCCAAGAAAGTATGATTATAAATATTTTTTAAAAAGTGTGATTAAAAATATCATTAAAAATAATTCAATATCACATTCAGTGAGGGATAAGTGGCGTTAGTTTCACAGTTAAAATGTCATTCTATTGGCATGGAAGTAGCCGGATAGCATTAATTCACTTTCATCTACCATAAAAAATGATTGTCAAATGACAAACATATTGTAATTTTGTTTGTGCCTTAAAAAAATTGTCAATTGTAGTCTTTTCGATACACAGAGAGTTTAAGGGATCATTGATCTTTCTTATAACTACAATATAGTTACAATATTTAAGGACAGAAGGCAATCAATTTCAATACTCCATTGATACAGTGACTGTTCCAACTGAAATAAATATCAACGCAGCTGCTGTGATAGTGGAAGAAAATGCTCGAATCTCCTTACGACACTTATTAAAAAATACTGAAGTTTTCTCAAAATACATTAAAATATTTTTTCAAAGAAAAATTTCCCATCATACGGGTTGGGCCAGGGTATTTTCCCAGATTGCTAGTACCAACCTTTCAAAAATGAGGGCCAGATATTTTGCATATTCTTCTTATAGCCTTGATTTAGTGCTATTATATATATATATATATATATAACCAATCTAAAGTAAGAAATAGTTTGAAAACGAAACTAAAATGAAAACGAAACAAAACAGTTTCGAAATCGTAACTAAAATTTATTACCTATTCAAACTAAAACCAAAAAAGAACTTCATAGTATTTTTAGTGAGCGCAACTGCAGCTATTTCTAAAACACAGATGAATTGTTACAAAAGTATTAGAATCAAGTTAATAGGAAAAAAAAAGTTAAACCAAAAAAATTAAAAAAATATAAAAAAGAATCCGGCCTGAAGACTTTTTCAAGGGTCACCCTCAGGCAGGGATTCAAAGAAAGGAATTTTTTCTGTGAGGAAGTTTAGACATTTGTCTAATAATGATTCCTCGTGACCCGAAAATTCCTTGAAATTACGCCCAAGAGATATAACATTTTAACAGAAAGGAAAATACAAAACAACAAATTAGAAGAAAATAGCCACTACAAAGTAAAAATACAATAACAAAAATAACAATAAAAACAAAAAATAGCACTAAAGGAAAAAAAAACAAACGAAAAGGTCAGAACATATCATCAACAGTCAAGGAAATTTTAAGCTATCGATTGTGATTCCCGCTTTTTAGAAAAACTAACGGTAAAAAAGCTAACGTTAAATTAGATAAACAAATGTAGGCTCCCAGCGCCATCTATTGAGTGATCTAATATGCCATCTAATGAGTGAACATATTTTACTGTCTTTATTCAATATCTCCAAATACTTTTAATGCTGCTCAAAATTTTAAACATATTATATTATTATATGGCAAGATGTACTAACAGAGAAGCGGAAAATTTGACTGAAAAATAAATACATACATGATTTTAATAATGCGTTAGTTTATCCATATATTTTGATTAAAAATATTCTAAATTCAGCTAATTATGTTATAATGAAATGAACTATTTGTAAGTTGACAAAGGCATTACCAGTTATATAATTAATAAATAAAAATACACTAAAACAATTTGTTAGGTCTACAAGAAATTTCCACTCATTTTTATTCTTCAAAATACTTTTTCCTTTTAAAAAGGACTCATATTTCAACATGTTTATCAAATGCCGCTTCAACAACAAAGAAATTCAGAAAGTTTAAAAGTTTATATTTTAAAAATGAAGTTTTGTGTTACAGATCCTCCAAAACCACCTTTTCTTAAAATAGCAGAAACAACATCATCAAGCATACTTTTATTATGGGAAACAGCAAACGGCAAAGGAACACCAGTATCAGGTATTTATATATATACATCTTTTTAATTATTTTATGTAAAGAATTTATAAAATTTTTCAAGCAATTATGTATTAAGTTTGTTCTTTAAATTTAATATAAAAAATATTTTGGATCAACTATTCTTAAATTTGTAAGTATACTGTATTAAATTGAATTATAATTTCATTATAATTTGGATTATAATTTGAAAATTGGATTATAATTAAATTAAATTGGATTATAATTTGAAATTTTCTTCATAAAGTAAGATGTTTTTCAAAAATTAATGTAAAATTTCATGTTTTGGGAACTCTTGATCATACATTATTTTAAGATTAAAACAAGATGTATTTCTATTTTATAGTGGACTTCATTTCAATATTTTGATTTGGGAATAAATTTATTGCTAACCGAAAATAACTGTTATTTCATTTAAAATTAAATCATTTTGTTAATATGCACGTGTGTTACGTTAAATATTTTTAAAAAATGACCATAATATTTTGTTACTCTTAAAAGGATATGTTCTTCATTGGCGAGAACATGGATTAGAATGGGCAGAAGTACAAATACCATCAGAAAAAACAAACCACAAGTTCTCTGGACTTAACTGTGGAACATCGTATAAGTTTTACATAACGGCTTTCAACAGCATGGGTAAAGGACAGCCAAGTGATGTGATCACAGCAAGGACTGAAGGCTCTGGTAATTTATCCAAATACCATTTTATATTCGAAGCAATAATAATGAAATTTTTAGTAAAAATAATTATTTGAGGATTTTGTATGTTTTGAAATAAGTTTTGCAAATTTTACGAATAAACTAAATCAAAAAAATGTTTTAAGTGCTGAAATTATGTTTTTGGTTAATGAATGTTTAGACATAACAAAGATATGTATATCTACGAAATGTATTTTTTTTTTTTTTTTGAAAATTTAAATGACAAGATGGTATCAGATTTCTAAGTGAGAAAATTATTTCACCGATTGCAAATAATCATGAGCATTTAAATTCAATGTTTATCAACATGCAAATATTTTGCTATTAAACATCTATAAAAGCTTTCCAAAAATTAATAAGAATCATCATCAGTAAAAAGTTAAAGTTTTTCAAAGACCGAATTGGAAATTATTGTTACAGCTTTCTTTTTTTTATCATTTATTGATTTTCAGACATATAATATATTCTGATGCTTCTGATGCATTATTTATTTAATGATGAAAATAATAATAGTTAATGATATTCGCAACAATAGCAGTAAATATTTCAGATGGATTAATCAGTTATTATTTTTTTAATATTTGATATGAAATATTTCGAATAGTTTTTTTTTTTTCTTTTTTTCATTTCAGTCAACAAATTTCAGTTATAAAAGAATTTTTAAAAATTGTTAAGTAGGCCGCAACATATTTTTCATGATTCATATCATTTTATAATTAACGATAGCAAGGAAAAAAGCAGTGAATAAATATTTAAGATCATGTCGGTGGATGATTTCGTAATATCTAGCATTTGATCAGCATGTTTTATTGTTTTGGATTAAATCAGATGCAAATCTTGTAGTAAAAAAAAAACACGAATTATTGCAAAAAAAAACACTTTTTTTAGTAAATGAACTAAGTTTTATTTAAGAAATCGGTAAATAATATATAATACAACGTCAGGAAAATATTGCCAAATTTGCATCTTTTACCAATCATGCTGCCATCTATTATCATAAAAACAATTTAAGATAATAGTCTTATTTCGATTAAAATATATCAAAAACAAATTCCCTCATCACATTTTATTTATTTTTTTAACTGTTTAAATGTCAAATGCGTCAAATTTGATGCTTTTTCATATAAAGACTAAATTTCTTGGTATTTTTATCTTTGAATTGCATGCTAATATTGTTAAAAAAATCACTCAAATCTTAACGCAAGATATTTGTGAATTGAAATATATTTATAATCAAGTAACGTCCAAAGAAATTTAATTGGAACAAAACTCACGTTCCGGGTGTAGGAATTAAATATATAGTTTAGTAGAAAATAAAAATGTAAAGTAACATTAAATTTAGTTAATTTTCAGAGCGATAGATGGCACAACGATAGCCGACATTCTTCGAGAAACATTTTTCACTGAAAAGGGAGAGAAGAAATGAACATCACTCGAAAAGCAGGAAATTACTAATATTTTTGTGTAAAGATGACGCTGAAAAATTGAAATCTGGAGAAAAGTGGCAAAATGCATAAATAAATTAAGTTTTGTAATGAAATATAAATATTTATAAAAAAAAATACTCTGAAAGGTATATTTCAATGCTTCTTCATAAAATTTATATTTCAACATCAGTTTCAAAATAAGTTTTAACAAAAAAAAATAATTACAATTTCCTTTGTTACATTTTCAGTTAAATTAAATGTAATACCGAAGAATTTCATAAATTAAGTTAAGGTTATAATAAAACACTTACTTTTTACGACATTTATTTAAATAAACTTCAATGTGCGGAAAATATGTATATACCTCTACATTTGCATAAGAAATTACTGTATGATAAGATCAGAGGTGTAAGTTTCGTGTGAAGTATCTGGTATGAAATCATTGCCTCATAAACAGTTATAAATTCTTTGAATTATATAATTTTCGATAAACGGTTTTAAATTTATTCATTAATGCTGCACAGCTTCTTGCTTTTTAAATTATTTTGTAATGTAAAACGTTCAGTTGAATACTAGAAAACAAGAAATACAATCTCTAACAAATAAACGTAGAGTTTTAATGCGTTTCTAAAAGGGGAAAAAAGACATATTATTGAAACCGGTAATAAAAACATAGTCTAAAAATTAGACTTTTCAAAATAATTATGCATATTAATTATTTAGGAAATAAAGATATTTCTTTGGAAAAAATGCATTCAGATATTGTTAATTAACATATCTTATTTTAATCTTGTTGTTTGCTTGGATAGTATTGAATGGCACAGTATTTATAAAAAGTATATTCACCTACATTTATGATTCATAAATTGCAATTTCCTATTACGGTTTTTTTTTTGTCTAATGGCAACCCTTTTCCATGAAAATCATATACGATACTATTGTAAGTTATACTGATGTAGCCATATGAAGAGTAAGTTATACTGATTTTGCGTCTTCCAGTTGAGAGTCATTAAAAAAACTGCTACATTCGTGGAAAAACGAAGTTACCACTTATCATTTATTAAAGGATATATCTGAAGATTTGTAGCAATTCAAATCAAAATTGTGTATGTACAACTACGGTCTGAGAATAGACGGTATTCTATTATAAATTGACACGAGCCAATCACTATATTGGTTGTATAGAAATCCCAACAACGTATTGAATATGTTGCAGTCTCTAAGATAGATCGATGTATAATTAGAAGGCTACAGCTAACTTCAACAAATCAAAGCTATTGATAGTTGAGAATTGATGCACAAATTTCCGTTTGATGTCGTAGCAATATTACAAAACACTATAAACTGAAAGGCTAGTGAGGGTACTGAAATATTATGGTCACTATTCTCTCGATAATTCCATCTCATTTATCATATTCCAGTCATGAATTTCTATTTATTTCTTTGAAATTCTTTCATCCGTGATAACATTAATTTCCAATTACTAATTTTAATTCTTATAGGTCCTTTACTTTTGCTCATCCTTTGATTTACATTTTAAATTGGATTTAGAAAATAATAAATGAATCTGAGACATGATCTGTTAAATTTAGCTAATATTTTACTATTCAAATACAATATAATATATACATATAATATTGTATATATTATATACAATATAATATATATCGTAGTGTATATATATAATATAAATTTGAACTATTAGAAGCCGAAAAACTTATCAAGGTATTAATGGGAATTATAAGAAAGTAGAGACACATGCCGGAAAAAAAAGATAACAGATATTTGGATAAATGTCTCCAGAGCTTCTAGTCGATTTCTTGTTAATTTTTTATCCTACTGATTGAAAAGACTTAAAAAAATTATCTTTTGTGAAACACCTTTAGTGAAACCTAATTAGTCCCTTTTCATATTAGTGGAGTAAAAAGCATGTAATTAGTTTAATTGAAACAAATATATTATGTCACCTAAAACATAATTTATTTTTTGTTTTCTTGAAGACTTTTAAAGAAATTCTTCTCATAAAATCATTATGCTTATTTCATATTCATTATGAGGAATTTAAAATATTCGAAATATCATGCTATCCTAATTTTTCTGAGGAATATCACTCATTAATATGCATTATTAATTACAATGACTTGCTTATGCTTAACGTAGCACAGACGAATTCAAGCGTGTTGCAAGTAAGTTAGGAAACAATATCAGTTAATTTAGAAAATATTGTCTTATATCAGTTTTCTAAGAATTGCATAAAGCATCTACAGAGGAGTATTCATTAAGCTTTGTATATATTAACATATAAATTTTTAACACTGAAATAATTTACATATATTGTTTTGTATATTTTTTTTTTTACATTTTTATTTCAAAACTGAGTATATATTTGAAATAGGTTATTTCGGTTACATTTCGGCATTTCTTTTCATTTATTCTTTTAAAAGTTTTAATTCATCCATCCATAAAGATATATACACATTTAGTAAAATTATTGATTAACTTCAAAAAGGTCATTTTTTGGCTTGAAATTTTTAACATGCTCCAGCGAATAAATGATTTTCTTACCTTTGTGTAAGAAAAAAATCATTTAAATATTATTTTTTAGTTTTTAAAAATTTGTTTGTAAGAAATATATTTATTTTATAAAAATTTACAGTTTTCTGATTTCCAACAAAGAATTAATTTTAGCTAATAAGTTTATAGACATGGTTAAAATAAAAAGCAAAAATATTGTTCGTTATTCAAGGCATTTATACAATTTCGTAATTCTTTAATTTTCATTTTGAGCCATGCAAATTGAGTCATTTTGATCAATGCAAATAATTGAAAATAAAAACAAAAACTCAAATTTTTCTTGTGGCTATTTCTTTATAAAAATTTTTATATTTTTCTCAATTATATTTATTTTTCAAAAAACTTACCTTTTTTTTACTGAAATATTATAATAGAGTAAGTAGCATTTTAAAATTATATTATATGGAACTAATTATAATTCATTCTTACAAATTGATATTGATTTTTGAATAATAAACTATATTATTTTTAATAATTTATAACAGTTTTTCTAAAAATAATATTTCGTATTATATTTTCACTTGAAGAAGGGAAAACAAATGTAAAAATCTTTATTGATAACGACAGAAAAAATCTTAATTAGAATTTTAATGACTCAATTCTATCTTTATTGTATGATTAAGGCTAATACAACAAATGCTGCACAGAAGAAAAATGTCATTATCTTAGATTTAAAATAATATTTATAATCACTTTTCAAACAGAGTAAATTTAAAAAATGCTGTAATACTAAGAAAGTAATTTCGCTTCCCTTTGTTGTGTTTTCTTAGCTCTTATATTTTATTTTCATTATTACACTAAAGTAAAGGAATAAATAATGCTAATTTTAAAGTGCTGAAAAGATGAGAATGAATATTTTCTAAGGAATGTAATCAATATTGTTTTAAACAAAAATTCTTTATTTAATATAAAAAAATAAACAAATAATCGTATTGATTCATTCAAAAAATTCTGGGACTTTTGAAATATTTAAGAATTATAATCTGTCCCTTAGAACAAACATTTAATATCATACAACTGACTAGCCAAACCGGTTTCATCCAGAACAAATAATCACAACACATGCGCGTAGCGCCTGATTATAAGCATTCAAAACTTCCTTTTGAGACCAAAATCAAACTACGAGTGTTATGTAGGCTCATCAATTGAAAACTCAGCAGTGCTAAAGAAGATATTTTTCAGTAATTTATTTTCATTGCAAATCTTCTCAAAACAGTGTTTGGGTCTTATCCTTTAAATAACTTGTATGCTAATGCAATGCAAAGCATTTCTGTTCCGTTCCATGGCCAAAGTGAAAAGAATCGAATCTTGGCTTCCCTTTGACGTATGTTTCGTAATTTGCATTTAGATGTTGAAATCTTGCTAATGTATTTCATTGACGTCATGTTTATACTCAAAATTAATTATTACCTGACAAATAAGGCTAAAAATTAGATAGCAGATATCTATAATTTATAAAGATTATATAGTAAAATTAATCCACTTATATCTTAGATGTTATAAGTCTAACATTTAATATAGATCTAGAATTGTACGGAAATTAAATTTTGGCCACATTTCATCCATCAGGCTTCCAAAGACAATAGACAAACTTCCATTTGACAAACTTCGATCAAAATTTATTGGGAATATGAATTTCAGATTTAAAGTTCTATACAAAATTTATACTGTCTGTCTTATAGCACTTCTGAGTTACAAAGTTCAAAGACAGAGATTTAAAAATCCAAGAATGGTATTGTAAAAATCTCGTAAATCAATTAAAGGTACATTTTGAAAATCATGGAATTCAAATGTTTATTATTATTATTATTATAGCACCTACCAGTTGAAAAAACACAAATTACTTTAAATTAGTATTAATTCTTATTGGAAGTAATATTAATTTTTATTAAATAAATATTTTAAATTTCTATGTATGCATTCTAACCGAATTAAATAATTTGATTTTAATGAATATTCAATCTAATTGAATTAAAGCTATATATAAGAGAGAACATCAATAAATATAGAACTTTTACAAAAAAATGAAAAAGAAAAAAAAAGATTATTCATGTTCTCATTTAAAAAAAATGCCACAAGAATATTTTATTTTTATTTATTTACAGATCATAATTTTTTTAATGTGAAGAACTGGTATTAAAAAATAAAGAAAAACTTTTTTCTGCAACGCTTACTAAGCCGAAAGCATTATATTTATCTGAATATTAAAACGAAATAGTTAAGCAAAGCAATATAAGTATAGAGAAGATTAGTTACCTGTGATTAAAAATAGTGGGTCCGAACTCAACTCGGAGAAGCTTATTTCGCTATATTTTCCCTTATTTTAGTAGTTTACTGATACAAATTAATCCAAAATAGGGATTTCATGGACGACAATTTTAATTTCCACGCGTTGCAATGATTTGGAAAACTACAAAATTTGTCCAATAACTATCACAAAATAAGATAGGTTTAATAGGAGTATTTCAAGATCATTGGTTTACAGATAAAAAAAGTAAATGCATATTATTAAACAAATTAAAATATAAAGCTTTGAAATGATAATATATATCTCCATCACTTTAGCCCCAATGGACGAACCATAACTGCCTATGTGCATTTTAGCGACAATAGACATTCCATTATTATATGAGCGATATCATAATTTTATAAATTATTAGGTTGTAAATATTGTTTGCCTATGTTTGAAAATGTTACATAAAGTATACAAATTTATTATATATTGGCTTTAAGAGTCATGCAAGTTGCTTTTTGCAAGCAAACTTAATATGATGATGCGAGAGAGGAAACGTATTAAAGCAACTGCACCATTAATCGATGGTAAATGAATTAAAAAGAAAAAGAGTTAAAAAAGATAAATTTACGTTTTACATCAGAAACAGTTTTTAGTAAATTTATAATTTCAAGTTATTTTTTTTTTCTTCTTTTTTAATATAAATTGAGATATATCTTTTTTAGAATTCGAAATATATAAGTTCATAGCCTGACAAGAATTTCTTTGTCTTTTGATATCACTAATACCGGAAAAAATATCCCCACGACAATTCTTATGAGCAATATGATATGTCACAATAAGCAATATAACAAAGCAATTTTTATTTACATTCTCCAGCTCCGATAGCTCCCAGCGAGCAGTCATTTATAACCAGAAATGCAACGACATTTATCTTACGTCTGAGTGCCTGGAAGAGCGGGGGTTGCCCAATCCTGTTTTTCGTTATCCAGTACAAACAACAGCGGCAATTGGACTGGAATGTACTGTCTCCTCGCATTGAACCGGAGGAAGAGTATGCCAAAATAACAAATTTGACGCCAAGCACATGGTACAGCATTTTAGTTACAGCGCACAATAATGCCGGACCAACTGAAGTGGAATATGTGACGTCAACGTTGACTCTGCAGGGAGGTAAATAGTAAAAAAAGAATATTGCTCCTTTCTCATTGTGAAACATTGTTCTTGTCTATGTCTGTATAATTTAATGTAGCCTAGAAAATGGAAATATTCATATATATAATATATATGCTATATATTTTATAAATGTATTTATAACATATATATATATATACCATATTGTCGCTTAAAGAATGCATGACACGCATGATAAAAACAGTTAAAAGGCGATTTGATTGATAAAACGTTTTTTTTTTTTTTTTTTTTAAAGTTCTGTTTGTTTCTTTATGGAAAATACTTTTATTTTCATAATTTTATCACTTTCATACTTTAATTACTTTATCGAAAATACTTTCATTCGTGAAATCTTTTAAAGTTATGAAATCTATTTTCGTATTTATGCAATATTTTGAAATTTTTTTCCAAAATTTATTTTGATAAATTATTCATTTATTTTGAAAATTACCTATTACATCTTGGTGCTATATAATTTAAGAAAATCACAAACTGGCAGATTTCATAATTTTTCAAGATTTTAATTAAAAACAGTGTATTATTTTGATTACATTAACGTTAAACATTTGATTAGATCATTTAATGAAACAAATAGAAGAAGACAGAAAATATTTAAAAAAATACTCATGCTAAAATTAATCTATTAATCATTCTAAAAATAACTACTCATCATCAGAATTAATTATCATTTCATGAAAACAAGACATCATCTAATATCTTTTTTACCGAAACAATTATGAAAGAATTAAATGATTGAAACAATAGAATTTAAAATATTAAAAATATTTATCTTGAAATATTTACAATATTATAATTTGCTTTAGCTCAATAAGAGTTTACTCTATTGTAGTATAATGTAATATTTTTTACGTGAAAGCGGCATGAATTGAGGGAAATTTTTGTTATTTTTATTCTCTTAATATGTACTTAATAAATAATTTTCAAAATAAATAAGTCGGTTTACTTTTGAAAGAATTGCTCGCTAATGAAAGATAAATTTATTTAATTTCATATCAGATATTAATGGGATTCATTTGTCCAAAAATGTCTTTGAAATAGGTTATTTTTTCTTAATAAATTGCAGTTAAATCAGTTTTCAATCAAAGGGGCACAAACTGTTTCAGGCTATATTAATTAAATAAGATCGCACAATGTATATTTAATCCAATAATCAATTATTAACATGGGTGCTTTTAGGCTTGCCTTCTATTTATAATTTACAAACTACGGAATGTCACATGCACGATTAAATTTTTACAAACTTTCTAGTTGAATATCGGTGTATCAGGTATATTATTTGTAAATTGAGACCTACGTAATAGTTCAAACTCCAACAGAACTCTGTCCAGAGCAGACCATGGAGTTATAATATTTAAAAGGTATCTACTTCTGGACTGTATAATAGATACTCGCTAAAAAAGTCTTACAAAATGGGAATTAGATTACTAATGAAAAATAAAACAGGATCTTAATTTTTTTTAGTAATATCAATTTAATTTTTTGATTATTTATTTCCAATGATAATTTAAAATATTTTTAAACATATAAATTTAACAATATTTCAGTTTTTTTCTTCCTTCATATTTAAAATATTTCTCTTTCTAAATTTTTCAGTATTTATGTGATTGGATTGTGGCACAAACGCATAGTTATGATTTATTAAAAATATTTTTTTTGTCCAGAATTTATTTTTTTAATATTAAAAGAAAATTTTCAAAAAGCAAACAAGAAAAGAAAAATATACAGCCTTATAAATAAAGCATGGAACAATTTTTAGAAGTAGAGTTCGGATCTTCTTTAGTTTTGAAGATTTTGTTTAAAAAAATTAATGATTTTGAAAATTTGCTATTTTAAATTAATTGAATCTAAAAGAGGTGGTGGATCCTTATATGGATCGTCATATAACGACATAAGTGTCCTTATAAAAATTGGCAATTTTAAACATTAAAGCTTAAAAAAGCGTTTAGAGAATTAGAATCAATTTATTTTATGTTGTCAGTTGTCATTAAAAGCTCTTTGCAATTTTGCTAGTGCATTAAGGTATGAAAAACGATTTTTTTTTCAGGCACTATTGAACCAGAAATTGTGGGAGAAAAGGAGCAACTGAGAAAATACAAAAGTCTCTCAATAATTGTACCTGTGAGCTGTGCAGTAATAGTGCTGATTGCCGTTTCTTTAGCAGTATTTTTTCTCGTTTGTAAGAAGAGAGGAACGAGGCTAACCAACCACTATGAAGGTAAGATAACAGTATTTTTTGAAGACAACTTTCTGAATGAAAAGTAGAATAATTTTAAATGAATGATTTCACATTGGAAAAAAAAATATTTCCATATAATATCTGAGTATCTAATGCGTAACCACTCTCATTTAATTTGTATCTGTAAATGTTAATTATTATTATTCTTTCAGATTCCAATATTTCTTTCATTCGCTTGTATAAGTAGGGAACATTTATGAGTAAATTAATAATTATGAGAGAAAGAGCGCATTGCTGTTTTTATACTATTAGTATTTTTTTTTTCGTATGTAAACAGAAGAAAGTCAAAACTGATTGACCACTGCCAAAGTCAGAAAATAACATTGTCGGCGAATATTTAATTAAATAGGTTGAATTAATTTCCAGTACTATATATATATATATATCATAATTTTTGGTTGAAGCAGAGTGCAGATTGAAGATATAGACGAGACTTTGTATTTTTAATTTCGTTTTATTCTCTCTCGGGAGGCAAACATGATTATTTACATGAAGGCGCAGCTTGGCACAAAAGCAGAAGGCAAAAAAGGCACGAACAAATGATCACTATTCTTATATAACATTGAATTTCTGGCCAGGCGCCAAAGGAATGCATGTGTTCACCTTGGACACCTTTTTAAGGGCAAACGTATCACTTTCATTTGAAACGTAGTTCAGGTGGCGCATCATTTTTTACAGAGGAATTAATTAAACCGAAAGTGGAATTGGATCACGAAATAAGAGAATATTTTAGAATGAAGTTACGATGGGCTAAATTAAGATAAAGTTTTGGAAATTTATTTGGATTAAATTAAGAGTTTAAAATATCATTATATATATATATATATATATATATATATATATATATATATATATATATATATATATATAATTTAAAATATTAGTTTCAACATCTTGCAATTTTACAAGTAGAGAAAATCAAGTACTTTATGAAATTAGATTTTACATTCAAATTATTATTCCCTGGTTACGAATGTACAAAAATAATCATCCATTTATTAATCCTATATCAATAAAACATTAAATTTTCCTCTAAATTCATAACTAATTTGTCCTGATTTAATCATTTTCAAAAACCTTTCATAAAAGTTATTTGGATACAAAAGTAAAATAAAATTAGTGATATGTGCACTTAGTGATAGGTGATAGTAATCAAAAGGCAAAATATACTTTAGAAAATAATCATAGCTATAAATCAATAATATAACATTATTATTCGAACAAAGTTTGATATAACGTTGATCAATGTACAGCAGATATTGTAGAAAGGCAAAATATTCGCATTTTGGATTTACTTTTTATACAATTGATTGGCAAGACGAATGCATATTTTGACATTACTGAAGGAATGTCTTATTTTGCAACTTTGAAATTAGAATCTGATGAGGACAAGGACAACTAAACCCCAGAAAGCAGCAGACAAATTTAAATATATATATATATATATATATATATATATATATAATGATAGATTATTAGGTGCAGGGTACCTAAGGCACCGACAAATCTAAAGTGCAACATCCCCATATACATGACACAAAGTGCAAAAGGTCCATATACGTGATGGATTTTCGGCCATTTTACTCTCGAGTCTGGCACTTTCCGATTCTGACGAGGAGACTGCCACTTAGTCAATGCCACCCGATAAAAGTACTCGGATGACGGATAGTACCGTCTGATGATGGATGGTCTTAAAGCATGGACCGCACCAAAATGGATCTCATTTTACACTGGAATGCCGAATCCGATATGTATTACATATAGTGGGTTCAGCAATATTTAAAGTATTATTATCAATTTGAGTCGATGTCTTTTCCTTAGTTTAATTAGCATTTCTTCATGATTTGAGCCATATTTTTATTTTCATTTCTATGCATGATGGGGCTTTCCAATTGAATTTTTAACACTAAAAAGCACATTATAGGATTTTAAAATATCTTCCTATACTTTTCCTTAGTTTAATTAACATTTCTTCATGATTTGAGCCATATTTTTATTTTCATTTCTATGCATGATGGGGCTTTCCAATTGCATTTTTAACACTAAAAAGCACATTATAGGATTTTAAAATATTATGAGTGACACTTAATTTTTAGATATATAAAAAATTAATTTATAGGTACATCCGCGAAATAAATAAAATAACAATAACGGAAATGCATGCAGTTGATGACTGAAGTTTTCAATATCAGTTGGAAATTATATAATTGATGGATATGGTTATTCAAACTTTTTATTATATATATATATATATATATGGTTCGTCATATCAGTTTGCAGAAAGGTGAGGAAAACTAAGTTTATGGGAACTGTAATTTGACAACTAATTCTAGAAACCTGAAAAATTACATTGTTTATCGAATATTCTCATATTTTTTTTTTACTTCTTTTAAAGATACTTTTATAATTATTTATTTAAATGTATCAAATTAGCCCACAATGGATGCTACTTATGCAAATAAACCAATACTGAGCACTCAAGATTATTTTTTTCAGTCTCTAAGATTAAGAAGTAATTTATATCTTATTAATTTGACTTCAGATTAAATAAGAAGCCCAAAGGAAATAATTCTAAGAACCAAATCTCTATGAAAGATATAATTTCTAATATCAGGAGTAAAAACAAATGCATTGTTTATCGATAAGAATTTGTTTCAACAACTTTTGTCTCAACGAATTCGAGTTTGGTTTTCATTTTTAATCCAAAGGTTGAATTTCGAAATTATTTCTCAAACATTAGGATTGAGCAATGGTTCATACAGCATTCAAATATCATATTTCAGAAAAAAAATATAATGAGCCTTAAAGATTTATTTTCAACAAATATTCACAATAATTGTACTGTACTTCTTTTCAAATGTAGTCTTTGAGTCAAAATGATTTTTTTGAATTTTAAAGCATAACAACCAATATAAAGCTCATTAAATGAATAACATCACAGCAATTGAGCACTGAAGAAAGTTTACACATTATATTTAAAGGCTCGATATTTCTAAACAATAACCATAAAAACATATGATGTCTGGGAAATGTTTCAGGAAACTGCATTTCTCTTCGATTTAACCCAAAATATGGAATGTCAAAATTATTTCTTGAGAACTGAGTTTGAGCAATAGTTCATAGAGCAATCAAATATGAAATTTTAGTAGAAAAATTTAATTGCTTTTAAAGATTTTTAATTACATTATTTTCAAGAGATATTCATAATAATGTTACTCTCCTTTATATTAAATGTTTCCTTTGAGTCAAAATGCCCCTAATTTTAAACCATAACAACCAATTTATGCTCATTAAATACATTAGACCATAATAATTGAGCATTACATTCTCTTTACAAATTTTATCTAAATATTCGATATTTCTAAGCAATATCCACAAAAATCTGTGATGTCTGGGAAATGTTTCAAGAAACTTTGCATTTATCTCTGATTTAGCCCAAAACTATTGAATGTCGAAATTATTTCTTGAGAATTGAGACTGAGCAATGGTTCATAGAGCAATCAAATATTAAATTTCAAAAGAAAAAAAAAAGTGATGGTTTTTAAAGATTTGCAATTGCTTTATTTTCAAGAACTAAAAATACTTTTACTCTCCTTCCTTTTAAACGTAGTCTAAGAGTCAAAATGCCCTTTTAAATTTCAGAGCATAACAGCCAATGCATGCTCATTAAATGAATTAGATCATAACAATTGAGAGCTAAAGTCACTTTCCAAATTATATCTAAACACCCGATATTTCTAAACAATATTCACAAAAAAATATGTAATGTCTGGAATAAACGTTCAGAAAACTTTGCATCTGAGTTTTATACCTTTAAATAAAATTCTTTTTTTTTTCGGAATAATGAGCTGCAATTTCAATAATTTTATTAAATTGTTTACCTTATAAAAAGACAGTCCAAAAATTATTTTTTGAAGTGGTTTTTATAAAGTTTTGTTATTTTAAACAACTGAAACAAAATTATACTCATCAATTTTCCATTAAAATATTTAGCGAAGTTCAATAGAAGACCCGCAAGGAAAAAAATTCTATCATCTTTCATTCTAGAAAACGCACTTAATGGTATCATTTTTCCAAAGCAGCAATTTCTTACTTCACGGCAGAAGAAAAGCAGCGAGCTCAATAATTACATCATATCAATGATGATACCCTGAAATTCTTATTTCTCTAATCACTGGATGATAAGGGCCCAAATTCGGTTGTTCCCATCCTACCCCTGAGCTATTTCCTCTTTTACACACTTATCCAGTGCTTTCGAAATCTGAGCCAAGTTTCCGATATCTTTACTTACATAGTAGGATGGAGAGGGTATATATGCTTAGTCAGTGGTGCGAAAAAATGATCTATATATCTTATTTTTTTGTTGCCGTTTCTACTTCTTCATTTTTTTTTCTTATCCTCCCCGCAACTCTCATCCACATCCTTCAACGAAATCAAATAAACGGCAAAGTCAATAAACATTTCGGATATCACCAAGTTTCTTGGGTCGATAGTCTGCCTCCTCCTGTAAGCTATCATCCACACAAAAACTCGTTTGGATCAATATAATAAAAAAATATATATATATAATGAATATTTCTCTCTTGTCTGCTTCTTTTACTCTTTTAAAAAAGATATGAAATGGAAGAAAATTGAATTATAATTTCATTTGCTCTAGGGCAGGATTATTTTTCCGATGTTCTTATCCTAAATCTTAGGAATTTCGTTCTGATCTGAAATAAAATATAATTACCATTTCAAAATATTTTTAAGAAAGGTAAACGGTTTTCCTTTGTGAGATGAGATAGATATTTTATTATAAAAAAACAGGCTATAAATGAGTCTAAAAGATTTCACTTAAATCCGTTTGAGCAATTTTTTCTTTGAAATTTTTGTTCAATAGAGGAAGATTTCAAAGTGCTTTTTGTGTTGATAAGGAAAATCTTGAAATAAATTGTGGATTTTGAAAGCGTAAATGTTATTTCTTGAATATAAAAACAATAGATGGTAAGTATTTTATCATAAATATTTTGTTTCTGATTTTTGGAGTCAAATGTCATAAAAGAAATGTATTTTAATATCACATTCATGAAAATAATTGCATAAAATTCATACAATTCTGAAGCTGCTTTTTTTTTTTTTGGTTATTTCGTCTAATTCAAATGACATCAACATATATTCAAAATTTCTATTTCAATAAAGCTGAGTTTAGTTTTTATCATCACTATAATATGTTTTGATTTTTTTTAACTATTTTCTTAAATTAAACAATTTAAAATAATATGGAGACATTTTAAATTTTTCATTAAGTTCAATATTTTTATGTGAAATTTTGAAACATTTATTTTTTTGTGTAATTAAGACTTTCATGCAGCAGTACGGTCATTTTCAAATTTTTTAAATCTTTAATTTTTTTTTTTTTTTTTGCATTTATTAATTTTTGCTTAGTGTCTATCACTGTTACTTACAAGAAATATTAAAGCGAATAGTTAGAAAGTTTAATCTTTACTATTAATACAGGCGATTTTGTGCGTATGTGTGTGTCGGCGTACTACAGCCCAAGCAGTTTGACTAAAATTTGTCATATATATACTTTGATAAGTAAAACCCGAAGAATTTTTGAAAAAAATAATTGGCATTTTAAAATTAAAAACTTAGCGGACAGTTTGTAGTGTTCAGTGATAACTTCCGAAATTTGTGCAGCACATAAACTAAACTAACTTTTTTATAAACTATTTTTTTTTTTTTTTAATTAAGTGATGCCAATTTTTTGCCGAATATTTTGTCTTTTTCTCATGATTTTTTTTTTTCAAAAAAAAATGTTAAACTATTTTATAAGAACATATTTCATTTTCAACTTAAAACTTAATTCTTTTTCATGAACTGTGCTAATGTTTCTATCTGTTATTTTTCTTTGTTAATAATCATGATATGATCATCAACAACGATTATATAATGGTAATTAAAATAATATTCAGAATAAAAGAAAGCAATGAAAAAAATGAATATAAAGATATGGCTTATTATTTTCACACTGAATATGTTTCAACGTATGGCAACCTTTTAGTAAAAATTTTGACAGTTTGTTTTACATAATACTGTTTAGTCTCAGGATCAAACCATGGTGAATTCTTTATTAAGTTTATTAAGCTTAATTCTAAAGATCATTCATTTTAATACATTCATTTCTTTCCAGTGATATAATTGATGTATAAAAATGTGTACCGAATAATAGGGGAATGCATAGGAAAATGGACAAAAGGGTATAAGGTTTTTTTGAATTAATAAGGTTTACATGTTTATAAGAAAAAGAAATTTTTAAAAGTATTTTTCCAAGAAAGATATAAAACATAATTGTACTAAATATTCATCTGATATTTTTAAAACTTTTTAACTCTTGTGTATATATCTAGGTCGCAACTAGTATATATGTCTTGTGGCGTTCCCATTTTTTTTTGTACGTGCAAATGGATTTCTTTCTGAATTAATAATGGAACTGTTCAAAAATATGTTTATTTTATGATTAATGAGGCATCAGAAATCAATAATATGGATTTTTCACCATATTCCTTACCAATGGCTTAGCAAAAGTTGATGACATTTGAGAGTCGTTATTTTCTTTTTTTGTCCACAATATTATTATTTCAAATATCAAGTCATATAAAGACACTAATACTTTGCATCCATGGTGCATACATCAACTATATTATCTTATCCCCCTCTGTCGATGCATCATTGTATTTTATTTGAAAAAGATTTGTCATTTTATTAGTTCATTCTCGCAGAATTTTCCTGGCAAAAATACTGCTCAAAGCGCTTTTTGTAATATTCCAGATAATTAAAATTTATTTTAATATAAAGAATTTTCGCAACGAATAGAGTATACAATAGTCCGAAGATACTATATAGAGCAAGGCATTCAGTCAAATTTTAAGAAACTGCATTTGCTGACAAGAGCCACAAAATCCTAGCCATTTCATTTGACTTATGAGGAATAGTGCTTAGTGAAGAATAGTGAATAGTGAGGAATAGTGCTAAGATTAGTAAATTCTGGGTGCCGATATTCAATAGCTTATCTGATATTGGCCTGTTGACTATTAGTTTTATTTGAATAAATTTATTCGATGGTAATTGGTCAAATATGGTTATGAAGTTTCAAAACTTTTTCTGAATCACTGTTTGTTTCTTACAATATTGGTATATGAAGATTTTAAATTAAAAATAAATTATTAATGCTAAATAAAAATTGTTTAAATTTATTTTAATGTTTTGTTAATAAATACATGAATTGCATATTTCCATGTGTATTTATTTTAATCATAAAGTTTCCGAATTTTTTTTATTGTTCAAAATCAATTTAAGAAACTTTTATAAATGGAAGTAAGGAAAACTAGAAAAATAATGGAAATTATTTATTCTAAAGTTTTTGTCTTAATTAAATTTTATCAAAAAATAATCTTTGATGCATTACAGTTTATTTTTTGAGTTTATCTACATCAACTCAAAATTATAGTTACGATATTTCTCTCATTATTAAATTAATTAAATTAGAGAGACTTTATGTAATGCCGAAAAGCAACCATGATCATTCTAGTTGAACTTGTGCAACCTCCACCGTTTTATTGACTATAAATTGCCTTATTTTAAATTCTTTGAAATATATTCTGATAATTTTTTAATTGAAAATGAGGAAAATAATTAGTAGAATTAACAAAATCAATAATAAATATATGGTTAAAATATGGGGCTTCATTTTCGTATATTAATAAAAGCCGCTTTTATAAATTCATTAGAAAGTTCACATATTTGCAAACATTTTCTTTGATTAGGTAAATTATTCTGAAAAATTCCTTTAATATATTAATTTTCATTGTTCTTCAAAGGTCTAGTTCTATAGATAAAAGCTTTTAACTTTAAAATAATAAAATTTGAAAATATAAAAATTACAGTGTCATATTTTAAAAGCGAAAATACAGAACAAAGATGCGTCAAAACACATTTCATTTTTTCTAATTTGATTTTTCTCCATCAATAGTATTCCATTGAATTTAATAAAAATAAGTCAAAATGCTTAAATTACTTAAAATTTCATTTGTCTGTAATTTTGAGATTATCGTCTCTAAATAAAAGTTGCATTGAATGAAATAATTTTGAAGATTAATTCAATGATTCAATGATATTTTTTTATTATTGTATCTAATAAAAATTCAAAATTTGAATTTCATATGAATTTTTATTATAAATCTAAATTTGGCAAATGTTAAAGTTGAAAAGAATCTCATTCTTCATCTGCTTCATGATTGTTTCATTATTTTTATATTTGCTCATTCATTAAGTTGCAGAATCAAAGGAAAATCCCCAAGTCTAAAGTAAACTCAAACAGGACATACTGCATAGCCTAGAATCATGCATACTCATTAGTAGTTAAAAATACATTCAGCATTTAAAAACACATTATATAATCAATATTTTTTATATAGGTGTACGAGGAAACGAAGAAGGGAAGAGTGACAATTTAGCCATGACTGATTTAGAGAAAACTTACGACCAAAACAGAGAGTCTGTATATTTTCCTTCTCCATATGCAACAAGTCGCGTTCCCGGTTTGCATCGAGATGAAGTTGGATTAGAGAGAGATGGCTGTAGAAGTCTACACCATCACAGTGGAAGACAGAGTGAGCACTTATATGATATACCTCAGCAGATGAGAGAAGATATGGTGAGTTCAGCTAAATCACTGTTCATTTAATTGATGCTTATTTGTAACGCCAGGTTTCAAAGCTTTTTCTTCAAGAGTTAATCAAATAATCATGATAAATGTCTATGTATACTAGATGTTTTAAATAAAGCATAATTTTTGAGAAGATGTCGAGTAATAACTCGACATCTTCTCAAAAATTATGCTTTATTTGTTGATTATAGTTTGTTGTCTTTATTTGTTGATTATAGTCTGATATATTTGTTGATTGATAGTTGATTTGTTATATTAAACTACTCATTATTTAAATAAAGTTGAAATTCATTACAGAGGAGAATTCGCTGTATATTCAAATGAATTATTTTGCAATTTAGATATGAGGTTTCATTCAGTTAGAATAATTTACTGAGATTAAAACCACAATACATTTGCTTCTATAGAATGTTTTCTAAGATGCAGAAATGAAGTTTCTATCTTTCTGCATTAATTTCCAATATTTCTCAAATTCTAGCTTAATGTTAAAGCAGAATCTTCCTTGGTTATAATGAAATTGAAATCTTGCATCATTGATCAGAGAAATATGAAACATATTTATTAGGAAATAATAATTATGTTTCATAGTAAACTGAGTATTGATATTTAAATTAGTTACATATTTAATATATTACTGATAAAGAAATTCTGATCACAAATGTGATAGTTGTGGGGATGTTTCCGAAATTTTGAAGATATTATAACTTTTAACATAGAACAGAAAAACTTTGGTGACAATATTTAAAAGAATTACATTAAAAACTAATAATTTTATACCAACATTTCTTAAATTCAAATTAAATATGAAAATTTAATTTTCTTTTATCATAACAAAATTAAAAATCATACATTGCCGAAACAGTTATTATATAGATGAGGAATAAATTTTCTTAAAACTATTTTTTTTCATTTAAATCAGAGACATGTCAGATTTAATTTTAAATGTATTATCTGATTAGATAATTAATAATTATCTAACGATGATAAGATAATTTAAATTAAATAATTAACAATTATCTAATTAAAAAGAGACTCTGTCCACAAATATGAAAATTTTATAGATACTTTAAATATTTTGAAGAATCTACAGCTTTTAAACTAGAGTTAAAACCCTGAAAGCAATATTTTGTATTTTGATGATATAAAGTGAAATAACATGTCATATGATAATAGAGTAAGAAAATATGCATTATGGAAAAATATTACAAAAGTGTAATTTTTTAATATAGTAATAGTTAAATATTAATAGCTCTTTCATATATAACTAGTTATAAATTATATTATATGACAGAGATAAATTAAATACTTACAAATCATATTCTAAGATAGCGTGTGATTAACATGAAATCAATTTCTGACAAGATTTTGAGAAACATATACTTGTCTTAGAATACGCCAAATTTAAAATTATAAAATTATAAGTTTTAAATTAAATGTTGTGAAAAGTTGCAATAAAAAACTTTTGCGATGTACAAACTAACTAAAATACGTATAATATATTTTCGTGTTATTCCCTTTTTTTCAGTAAAACAATGCATTAATTCTTAGGAAATAATGTAATTTAATTTTAATTATTATACAGGCTTCTGCAGACTAAAGTATGCTTACAATACCCATGCGAATTGCTCAGAATTTTAAATTTCTCATAAAAACTAATGAAACCGTTCTAGTTTTGGGCAGCCTTACAAATAAAAGGTTAAAACAAAGAAAGATAATACGATCCTAATTGTGTGGTAAATAATTTTTTATATTGTAAAATTGATAATGTTACTTTAAGATTTAATTTTATCAGATGATATACATACACATAAATTCTTTTCTAGCGGAGACACAGTTATCACATGCCTTCATCGCAAGATGGAACTATGGACATGAGCAATTATGGTAAGATGAATCCCTTCTTTATATATAACAATAATAATAATAATTTTTAGGATTTTCCATCTTTAAATACACATTTGCCAAATTCCAAGAAAAATGTATTATTTATACGAATTTTCATTAATTTTAAAATCATTAAAGTAATATGTTTATGTTTTGAGGGATGATAGTTTAGAATATAAGTAGAGTATAACCTATCAGTTAATTGGTTTTTATTTAACAATGATTGCCTCCTAAAAAAATCAGTTATGCTAAATTCAGAAAAAATTGTTAGTCTATAGAAAAGTAGAATATGTATATAGAAAATTTAAATGCACAGTAAATTTGGAGTACTAATAAAGATAATTTTGTCTAAGTTTGTGTTTTTCAAGGCAGACTGATTTAAAATTTTCATATTTAGCAGAAATTAATTTTTAAGCGAGAGAGTATAACGATCGCATTTGATTGCATTAATTAATTTTGATTAAATTAATTTATTTTCAGTAATTTATTTCAATTATTTAATTTTATTAATTAAATTAATTAAAATTTAAGCGGTAATTTGGTGTTTTCCTCTGATAGATTTATAATAATAAATTTCACATAAAAGAGCTCTGACAACGTTTTAAAAGTCATTTTTTCTTCTTTTTTTTAAAGTTAATAATATTAGCAAGAATTTTCACCGAATTTTGCATAATTGTATGCATGAATTTCATTTTAATATTCAGATTTCATTTCCTTTGTTGAAAATTAAGACAGCGATTCTGATTTTAGTTTGTTTAATTTATATGCGAAATCGAAAATTGAAATATTAGTTCAACGAAAAACAATGCACAATAAAGAGTTGTATCATCCGGATAAATATGTTTTTACTGAGACTTTCATATTTTGAGACTCCATTATCTAAGGAATGTTTTTATAACAGTTAATAAAACAGCAGTAAATCTATTTAAATAACATGACCTTAATGCTTATAATATTCAACACAATATTTAAAAAAAAATATTGTGAGAACCTGGCCAACTGATTTATGTATACCAGATTCATATAAAATTAAGCGCAGCCGATAACTCCGGCAAGACAGCTAAAGCCAATGGTGGCTAACTGAACAAACTTGAAAAAGTATCGCAATGTAAATTTAAAACGGATAGTCCAATTTTTTACCTGTTTGCAAAAACTTTTGCAATGCAGTCGCCAGGTTTGCGATTTAGGCTGTTATTATGGGAGATAAAAAGAAACTTTCAGAAAATTGGACGAAAGAAAGTAAAAATCGGTAATTAATCCGTTAAAAAAGAAATTATCAGTAACCTTACTTAGAATTTTATGCTTACGTTGAGAAAATAAATGAAAAAGAAAAAGTTATAAGATATGTTCCAAAAAATAAAAATACATTTTATTTTCATCTTTCGTCATGTAGATAAAACTAAGACCTTTTTTTAAATAGGCTTCTTAAGAGAGTTTTTTAAATCTTGAAAGTTATAAAAATTCAAATACTGCAAATATTTACTTTCAACTTATAAATTAAATGGAAGTTAAAAATCTCAAAGTAACTATACACAAGCTGAGTTATTCAAAAGACTTACGGAAGCCAAATCCTAAAACTGCTAAAGACTTGGGATCTGTTATTTTTGTAATAAAAATATTTTTATTACAAAAAATATTTTACTATAAACCAATTTACACATGTTTTCTATCAAAAAATATTAAATGTAACATATCAGTTATAAAGTTCATTCCTCTAAAGTTAATGTTTACATTGCAAAAAATTTACATATTCAGCTATATGAAGAATATTTAAATTTTATGAATATTCTGAGATAGATAAATAGATTTAAATAATTTTAATGTTTAAAGGAAAAGATAAAAATTATTGTTGTTTCTGATGGCACTTCCCATGGACCAGCCCGCTGATTTCGAATTCAGCGATTTTAGGCTGGGGGAGAGCGTCTCTTTCTTTTAGTAGTGCCAACTAGGGCCAAGAGTACGACTTTGTTATTCGCACATCACATTCGCTTGCACAGCCCCTTTTTACAAGGGAACACAATCACACATCTCATAGAGAGAACAGATGAAAAACAACCATGCCCGAACCAGAACTCGAACCCTGGATGCCCGGATCACGGGGAAGACGCGCTACCCCTATGCCAGGACGCCGGCAAAATTATTATATGTTACCTTATTATTATACCTTGAAATAGCATGTGGAAGGTGTAAATATGTTAAATTTACTAATTATTCGTGTATTTCTGTTTCACACATCTAGAGATAAAATGTAAAATAATAAATATTGAATTTTAAAAGAATAACTTTTAGAAACGCATTAAACTATTTAGAAATCCTCAGCTACCACAATATATATCTTATGCATGTTCCATATGGCTTAGAAATGAGCTGGAAATGGTTATTCTTAGAAATTAGAGAAATTTGTAACAGTTAGAAACACTTATATCATTCCTTCTTTAATGAACGATTCTATTTAGCATTGAATTTTTAACGTATATTGCAGAGTATTGACAATTAATGTAATTACTTTTTTCCTGTGAAAGTTTGAATCTTTTTTCTAACAAAATATGTGAATCCTTTTGAAAATATTTATGATTAATTAATAAACTCAGTGGAAATACGCCTGTTATTCTAAATAAATAAATATAAGGAAATTTTTTTAATCCTCTGAATACTTTAACTTTTACTTCTTAGGGATCTTAAAATTTATTTTCTGTAAAACAATAAATATTCTGATGCAATATTTATAATCTTATATGATATTTAAAATTTAATTTAGAATGCACTGAAAGTTCTTCATTATCATTTAATCAATATTATATAACTGAAAGTTATTTTTACAATGCAGTGTTTCTTAGAAGACCGCAATCAAACTTCCCTAAGTTGTGAGATTATACTCTAAATTATTTTTATGATATGCGTCACAATTTGATTTTATTAATGTTCTGATTTGAAGAATAGTCACATGCAAACAGTTTCTTTTTATTAAACATAAATATTAAGCAATCTTATTTATTTAAGGAACTCTTCGCCACCTTAAATAAACTTTAAGACAATTTTATTCCCTAAATAATGAAACGAGGATTCTGAAATGAGAGGGAAAAAAGAGGCACTTACTTTTTTCAAATAATTGAGATAAAAGACTACCTTTCCTGCTACATATTATGGGAACCACTCCCAAGGGGAATGAAATCCTTCGAGACATCTGGCAAGAAAGTTTATCATGGGAATTTTTAGGATTCTTAAGATTTCCAGAGCCTTCATAAGTTAAACTATATAAAAAAATCATTTTATTAAACTACATCAATCTAAAATCATTAAAATGAACTTCTTGGACCTCTAAACTAAAGGAATTGTAGAATAAAGCGCAACTAAATGGTAATATTATTTTTTTCCCTTTTATTTAAGGAAGTGTGCCGAATTAGTCCCCACGAATAATACTCTTTTAATTCTAGTAGGTTTTTAAGCTATAGGAAAGTAAATGATTCTTGAGGGAAAGTTAAACATTTTTCCCTACTTTTTATGCATAAAATATCCAAGCAAAATTTTAAACCTCCTATCATAATGTCTGAATTCCTCGAGCGTATTGCTATAAATATATGTCTTCGTCATGAAATATATCTGGTTGTCCTCTAAACATACTATAAATGTATTCCTTCCTTAATTCTTAATGTAGCATCAAATATGCATGCATGTATAGATTGAAAAATATATACTGGCCAGTATCTCTATGAAGGATCATATGGGGAAGCAGTTCTTGTTTTCTATATCTTGAAGAGCTGCAATGATTCTGTAGTAATTCTAAACCATGTCATGTAAGCCAAGTAAACCAAGTCATGTGGGCGTTAAATCCATCGAAATGAAATTCCGGCAAGTATTTCTTTCGACAAGGCATAATCTAAATTCGGAATGATAAGTTGAGATTAACGTTGGCTAAATCCTCTTCTGCTTTTATCCCTGAGAATTTCGGAGATGTAGGAGCGGATTAAAGTTTCACCCTCGTTGATTCATAATTGGGAGATTTGTCTAAAAATCATCTCCGTGTTGTTTAGAATCTCACCGTTAAACTATTTAATGTAAATTAATTCAGTTAATTTCAAGCATATCCGTAATATTATAAAATTTTATATGGAATTATAAAATTTTATATATAATTCTGTTTTATTTATATAAAATTTGCTGTTGTTACTTAATTATTTACATTTTTACGTTTCTGAATAGAAGTCATTAAAGTTTATTCAATTGTAAAAGGGTTAAAAATATTTAACTGTTTTGTTGCTTTTTATCGGTTGTTTATTAGAAATAAATTTATTTTTTTCTGCAACCCTAGATTTTTAAATGTCAAGGTTCTATTTAATTTTTTAATATTATAAAGAATGTAGCAAATAAAGCCATGGATAATGTCATGTAAGGGTACAGATAACATTTTACTTCATTTTAGAAGTATTTGGATTTGCTCGTAAATGGCGCATTAAAATAATGCTGTTGGATGAAATCGGTCGTGAAAGGGATAATTTTTAGTATTTGTAAATATAGGTGGATACTTTACTACATTCTCTTGAAATCGGTTTCTAACAGACCCTTTACAACTAATCCTTTCACACCAACTCTAACCAAGCCACACATTCAAACTGGAACCCTTTTCAGAGTATTCGAAAGTCCATCTGCTTTCGATATAGAGTGATAAATGATGAATTGGTCGAGCGTGTTACTGACCATGTCACCGGCCATGAAAACTATTATGTAAGAATACCCCTTAAAATTGCTCCAAAATTGCTAGGAGCTAGAGGCAGCAGCGTTTTAATTCAGCAGTCCTCGTCCACGATTAATTACGGACTGGTATGCGACGTGTTTTGGACATTCCGTAACGACGGAACAGCCCTCTGGGGACTCGAAGTAGCATTGTTACGTTTTAATGGGTATTTCGAACGCAGGTTTCCGCCAACTGTGCATTCGGTATTGCTAGGCCAGTCTCTAAAAGGTACTAGTAGCAAATGCGAAATACATTCCAACCGCTCTCAAATATGTGAAATTAGGTATGTAATTATCAAAGACATGCTTCGCTTACCATGCTTGGAGCTTTACTTATTATATTACTTTCTCTGTTTTATTTTCTGCAACTGTAGAAATAAAGGAAGGGAATGAAATTTTCTTTAATGAATATTTTATGGCGTCCTTTATCAGGCATCGATTCTCTTATGAAGTTTTTAACTGTGTGGGAATATTTATTTCGGTAAAATGGAACATGTTACTGAAAGTTTCGAATCAGAGAAGTAAATGGCGCAATTTGTTAAATGTTGGTTTCCAAACGAAGGTATAATTTATAATGTTTTATTTTCACCAGCCGTATCTTTAATACGATGACGATATTAATTATCTTGATAATTTTCTCTAAATGTATGAATAAAGAAAGGAAATGAAATTTTTAATGGATATTTTATTCATTTACATGCGTTAATAAATAAAATACTTGATAATGAATTCATATAAACGCACGGTAATGAATACATGCGATAAGTATTCATTAACCTTTTTTTCAGATTTCTTTCTCATTATGATTATTAATTTTTATTTATGGTAAATATTTATTTCAATATGCCCCTAAGAATTTTAAATCAGATAATGATGTAATTAAAATAAGGAATAATGATGCAATTAGTGAAATTTTGGTTTCATAATAAAAACATGGTTTATTATTTTCAAAAAGTTGTACAAACTATTTTCGAGATGAAATTTTTTTGACAATTTTAATTTAGGTAACATTATCTGAACTTTGTCAGTAGCTTCATTACAAAATTAAAAGCTTTTTTTTTTTTTTTTTTTGGAAAGGAAATATGTTTGAATTGAGGAAATAATTTGAAAAAAAATATATAAAGACTAGAAATAATTATTATTTTTTTAATTTTATGTAGTTATTCATTTTTACAGCGGTTTCATTCAACAATAAGTATTCTCTTTGAAAATTGAATAATTATGTTGTTTCGAAAATGTATCTATATATAGCATAAAATTAAGTCTCCTGAAAGCTTGTCGTATGTTTGAACCACAAAAACTCGAACAATAGTTAACAGATATTGGAGATATATATATAATTTTGTACAGAATTTATTGGGGAAGATTTTAGTACAGTAAAGTCATATCAAAATAAGAAAAAGGAGTTTTATAATTATGATTTTAATTTTTCCGCTCATGCGCGAAAACCTCAAACTGTACATGTGTAAATAACAAGAGTTATGGTATGCATATGTGATACATTTCTTTGTTTACATCCGATTTTAAATAGCGATTTAAATCTCATTATACCCAAAAGTAGGAAATCCAAACTTGGTTGGTACACATTAAATGCCAAAAATCTTCGTTTGTTGCGCGATAAGGAAAATGTAGAGGAAAAAAACGTTCGGTTGGCGAGTATCAGCGAAATAATGAACTTAGGGATTAAGCACTTCTGTTGAGCGAAGTAACCGTCTCTCTTTAAAATCTCAGAAGGAGTGCAAATTATCATTTAACAATTTATCATTATAGCAAATTATACAGAGTTGGTAAACAAGTGTGTAACAATGAGTACAATGATTTATTTTTATATTTATAAATTTTAAAAGAGCTTTTCTATTGTATATTTTTAGTGGATTCTTTTGTCTATGGACATATCATATTTTTACCTTTTTAAATCTAAATATTTCTGAATGTGTGCCATAAAAAATGTTTTTTAGCTATTTTCGATAATTCCTAAATATATTTTTATATTTGTTTGATGTTGCGTAACATGCCCATGTCATATCGGGTGGAGGCTAGACTTAAGTTTAATGCTAATTTTTCTTTTTGGATGCTATGCCACGGGCAACGCCGTGCGGGTACTGCTAGTCTATTATAATATTTAAAATTTAGAAGAAAATCAGATTTCTTGTAATAGAAGAGCTCCTGAGATATAAATTTTTATCATACACTATAAATATGCAGATATTTTACGAATGTCTCAGCAAAGACTCAAAAAATATATCAGAAAATAGTTTTCATTTTTTAAAGAATGAGTTTTACGGTGATTTTCATTATCTGTAGAGGAGCCAATGCACCATCATGCATCAAATTAACATTATCCTTTTACTCCTAAAAAATCGTATTAAATGCCAGTATTTTTTTTTTATCTTCCAATAATTAGATATAGACTTAAATCATGAAAATAATTTTTCAACGACAACTTTTACATCTGATAGAGAGAGACGACTTTTGTCCAAGAGAAGTATCTTTGATATTTTGGTACTACTGCTCAACAATGCAGCACCCAATTACCATTACACCCGATTAATACCCAATTACCATTTTTTTTCTATATTACAAAGCACCTAGTTCTCACATGTAAAGCTTCAAAAACAAAATCTACACACTCGTGGCGTTTACAGTTTTGCTCCATGTCTATTTTTTTTTTATATGTAGTGTGAGAAGGACGAATATAATTATTGGTGATTATGAAAAACGTTTTGGGGATACCTATTCCAGTGGCTCCACTTCCTTGTATACAAAGGAGGAGTTTAAAAAAATTAATTCTTGGGATATTTGAAATATATCAAACGCTCATACTTTAAACTCAATCCGAAAAATATAGGTTTGGATTGAATTATATTGCTTTTTCTATCTAATTTTGAATACTGAAATAAAAAAAAAAATATTTGAGTTCAAGAGATGGTATTTGAAATGTTGTTCTAACATGAAATTTGTAGATTTTAAAAATTTGTGACATATTCTATTGCCGTGAAATATTTATCTGGCATTGTGTATATGTACAAGATAAATCAAAGAGTTCAATACTTGAAATTTAAAATATAATTTCTTCATCAGAAACATACATTTTAATTAAATAATAGGCCAAATCTGTCAATGGAATGACCAAGTATTTAAGGGTATATTTGAAAAAAAAAAAAAAAAAAAACATGAAAAGAAAATTCCAAAAAATGCAAAACTTAGATAAAGAAAATCTGACGCGCAGTTTTGTGATCAAAATTGAAAAAAAAAATATTTTTTTTTTAAAAGAAGACATTTTAATTTTTTACTTCTTTTTCCATACGAAACTCAAAATGAATTATTTAGAATCCCAGCAATTAGAATTCGGATAGAAAAGTGAGAACTCGTTTCTGCCTACTAACTTTGATCCTGTAAAGTTTTTTTTTTAATTCCTTCCATTTCATGTCATACCAGTGATATATTTAGGAAATGTAGACTTTTATAAAAAAACACAGAAAATAAGCCGATAGATTGTTTAAGAAAAGAAGAAATTAGATGAAAAAATCGTCCTATTGGTGTTTGCAATTTTTATTTACCCTTTACATATTTATTCTATGTGTTATTCTCTTCAAAATTTGCCAACACACGCTAATATTTTCATAGAGCTAGAAGTCAGATTTCTGCCCTTGGGTGTCCAGGGGTTCTTATCCTCAGATGCTACTGCGTCCCTTTTCCATGGTAACGCGGACACGACATAATCATTAGCATATAGCATAGAAACATGAGGGTGAAATTTTTCTGGTACAGCATAATCAACTACATTTGCAATTATGTTGTTGATTGATCTAGTAATAAAACGTTTCCTATTAATCCACATTTGTAATACGAGCCATTAGAAATATTACTGGAATAAGTATTTTAAACTGATTAATTCCCAATTATTTTTTACTCAAATGTCCATAATCATATTACTCTGATTTTAATAACATGCTTGAATTTCCCCAACAATTATTCTTTTTGATTGATTCATTAGCATGAAGAACAGATTTCTTGGATGAGCAGTTACATTTTAATTTCTAGCATTCATCAAAACGCCACGATACCTGAATCGAAATATCCCAATAAATTCTTCTCTGACATTGCAATTCGGAAAGCTATTTATGTTCTGGCATATTTGCTCTGATATGAAATATTTATGATACCTATATAAGAAATAATAAACACTAACATTTAGCAATGACTCTGGAAATGCTTATTTTTTTAGCTTTTTCCTGGCTTGTAATGTCAAATGAAATTGTTGGAAAAAATTCTTTACTATATCTTTCTGCTTTTGATTCGGCTGGCATTTTTTTTTAGTTTTAGTTTTAGATGCAGGCTGAATACCATGCAAACGGTTATATGCATATTTATTTATTTCAATATTTAACTCCTAAGGAATTCATTGAAGGTAAAGGAATATTTTACTGACTCAGTAGATCAACAAAGAAAAATATATGCAAAATAAGTTGTAGCAATACTTTGTTTTATTATTTATTTTGTTTTACTCTTTATTTTAATATTCATTTTTTATTCAAACCCTTGTTTAATAGGTTTAAGAAAAATATTAACATTTCGTTTGGTAATGAATGTTTCAAAAAGTTTAATAAATTCAATATGTTTATTTTTATAAACTAAATGCGGATTTCAGTGGGTTTGTTAGAAAATTATTTCTCTTCTCAACTCATTGGAAAATTTAGATTTTATGAGCTTCTCCTTTATTTTCGGGTTTGAGGAGGGTTAGCCTGTTTTTTTCTTCCCTAGTAAACCTATCCATCAAGAACGCCTTGACAAAATAGAACAATTTAATTACTTTTCTGTTGGGTCATAAAAACTCAGCATAATAGCACTGCAGGAAAAATACTACCTACTTCTCCAGGACTTTGGCAGCTGATATAAAATAATTTACTTTTGTACTATCTTTGTCACTAGTAAGGAAAATGAATCAGCAGTTAATTTAATATTGACATCTCTACAAAGTGCATAATATTCAAGAAATAGAACTGAAATATTGTGTTATTATTTTTATTATTATTGTCCAATATTTCTTATTTTATTTTCAGTTAAGATCAAATGCCTCGTGAGATAATGAACATTTACATTTTTAAGAAAATACTTAGGTGGATAACTTTTTAATACAAGTATTAGATGAATTTCCACACCTATTTCATTTTGTACTTTAAGATTTTAATTCAAACCTATATCATGAGCATTTCCTTGAAACAAAATACATGTATTTGGAAACATTTATTATATTACTCCCAATATATTAATTATGCTTTCTGCAAATAAATATACCTAATGATTACTATGAAATATATATTTTATAATTGTTGCTGAATGGATAATATGTCAGTGATCTTTGGCTTTGGCGACAAACATGGCGGTTCTTTGATGATTATTTGAAAATAATAAATTCGAAGCATTCGAGATACTTGGCGATAGCTTCATTAAAGCTTGAGCTTCGACCGGAACCTGTGAAAAGTGGATGTACTCAGTCAGTATGAGTCGAATCGAGTTATGGAGTTTCTGTTTGAACTACGTAACTTCAGCAATTCCTCGCTTGTACTCTTATGGCTATTTATTATTCACTGGCTATCTGTGCTTTGTTGTTTGATGTAACTGTTTCGGAATTGTTTAATTGTTTTGGATATGCTTTGTCTGTTCTTTTTTATACATGTGTACCGTATTTTCGTGCCGGATAAAGCATGCCAAGTTTGATGGGCCTTTCGTGATGTGATATATATATATATATATATATATATATATATATATAGTAGGCTAATACAGTAAATATAGTATACACTAATATGCTATATATAGTATTCTAATTATTATAGCAGAAATATTTATCCATTTATCTTAGATACAGAAAATATTATTAACTCTTTTTAGAAATATGCAGCAAAAATTGATGAAAAAAATGAAATCAAATTTCATACATTTGCACGGAAAACAAGGGGTGATAAATTAAATGAACACACAATAATGTCAAAAGCCATATATGCAGTATTTTATATAGAAATGTTTTAAATACTGAATATATTACAATTTGCCGAATCCACCATAATAATGGAGGATAATTTTCTATTAACTTCATACTATTCACCATTCATTTTAGTATGTGAAACTTTTAGCACTTCTATTTTAATGAAAATTTACACTACAATTATGCAGATTAATTGCAATTATTGATCCGATTTTGGTTCCGAAAGAGGCCATTAGTTTTCTTTCAACAGCATTTTATTTTTTGTAAATTTTCTGAAGAATTTATTCATTCATGTTTTAAACAATATAATCATGAAATTTGGTTCCATCCCAATAATTAATTTTATCTCCTTTAACTTTTATTTTTTAATTTTATTTACCCAAGTATGCAAAATTATGTAATGGTTATTCTGCAAATAAAACAGAGCAAATATGTTGTAACAAGGAGAACTACAAACTGCAATTTTTTCACTGACGAATAAAAGGTTTAGTTCATATATAATAAATCATTTACATAACACATTAATATCGTGATAATTAAAATTTTATTGATTGATCATAAAATACTTATAATTATGTTTCAAAGCTTTCGCCACCTAAAAATGATTAATAATCAATGTATGTGTTTAATTAAAAATAAAACTACTCTGGTAATAACATAATGCAAGCTCTTTTCGTAGGACCGATGTAATTGCTTTCTACAGTGCATTCTTAAAGAAATGTCACTGTCATATGAAGTTAAGAATGCGGATGCATTAGAAAATTGTTATCTTTAACATAATCCCTTCGTTAAATTTGCATATATAATGAAATTTTTGAAGAATATATTTTTGGATTTTGATTTATGAAGTGCTAAAACTTGCCTAAGGTTGCTAAAGCATATACACAAAAAAGCACAAGTATAGAGAATGAAATATGTGAATGACATAATCTCTCTTTTTTACTTTTGCGTAAATTAATGGAGTTATATTTTGAAAAATTAAAGACATTTTAAATTGTTTATTGTTTCGATAAACTGATTTGATTTTTTAAACGAAATAAGCCATTAGGCTTATCACAGATTTAACTAAATTGATTCTTAAATTAATCAGTTGCAGATATGAACAAAAAATATACATGTGATATTTTCACGCAGGATGATTTAAAATAACGTCAATGCAAAGAAAGACTTATTTGGCTATAACAAAGCCCAGGAAGGAATGCACTTTCGTTGAATTCTCTCGGAAATTGTTTTTAAAACGATGGAAAATACAGAATAAATTAGAAATAATCAATCATTAAAAATTTTAGCTATTGTTTTTCATTCAAATTAATACATATTGCATCAATCATTAAAAAAACAAAAAGTTATTTTTTTAACCTGATATTTGTGTTTTACTAAACGTATATATTCTCATGAAACCGAAAAAAATAGATCATTTATTCACTTCGATCGAAAAGCTACTTAATTGTGTGATAAAAAAATAATTAATAAATAATAATAATAAATAATAAGTCATATCCTTATGGCTTTATGAACGTGCTATTCTGAGAAAATATATCCGTATTTTTGTTGATTGCAACATAAACCTATTTGTCAAAAATTGTTTACATTCTAATCATTCGTACTCTTTTGCTTCTTTATTCTAAAATGCAGAGAGTTAAAAAGAAAATACGCAATATTATATTTTTGATATGAAGAATGCCTATAATTTAAATCAAAATATATTTATTATTATTATATACTATAAATATAGAATTTATATATTTTGAAGTATGTATTTTGTGGTTACATTTTATTGTTTCAAACTTGTAATGATAACAAAAAGTCTAGATATAATCGTTTAAAATCTGAAGGAAGTTATACCCTGAACAACAAGATACTGTAATATCTTGGTAAAGCCCGGTCATTGGTTATGATCCCACTTTCATCAGTATTACAACTAAAGGTCATTGGTTAAGATCACACTCTAATCACGAAAACAGCTGTAAAGCCATTGGCTAGGATCATCGAAACTTGATACTGTATGTTGAAATGATATTCCCTTAGGAAATGTTCGGTAATTCCACTTACGATGCAATACCATCTATAATCTCTGGTAAAATTCAGAATTGATATCTGATTCCAAGATGTCTGGGTGTACCCTATACCTAGACTTCTTTTAATTGTGGTGTTGAGACATCCTGTATACTTGGATAATGAATTGTCTTCAAGTTCAAATAAATTTTCAAAATAATTTATATTAATGCCATTTATTTTTAGCTGTTCTATTTTGAGGACAGTCAGATAATATAAGTTAATTTCCTTAAACAGTTATTTAAATAAAGAGACTGGAGACTTTTTTAAGTATCAACATTTATGTAAAATCCATATTTAATTAAATTGCATAGTTTTCAAAATTTCCAGGCTGTATGCCGGATATATTTGGTTGACCTAATACATAATTTTGTTCCTCTAACTGCAAAGCGTAAGAAGCATTCGTTCAGATTCCTATATGTGAAACATTATATATTACACTAAATGAATTCACTCCTCAACAAAAAATGCTTATTTTTCTGATATATCATTTAACGAGATGTGCCTCCTACGGGAAGGATTGTTCTATAGCGGTTGATGGCCCCTAGATCACAGTTTCCACTTTACTTTTGTGTCGTTTCGATCATTCAAATTTTCTGTCCGCCTTTGAGAGGGTTGATGCAACCGCTTTTGATTATTTTACTGATGATCTCGTTACAGTATCATTTTATTATTTTAGATAGCATTTGTGAAATTAACCATTTCTGCAATATTTTTCATAAATATTTTTTGTCTTTTTATTTTACAAATATTATTTTCAGTCACATGGTACAGTCGTTGACTTTCAATACTGCGTGCACTTTTTTCAAATTTTATTATGTAAAGAATTTAAGAAATACTATACTAAGCTTTTTAACATCCTGATACGCTCCTTCATATACATGGTATATAAACTGAATCATTTTATTCGCAATATTTATATTGCAATGAAAAAAGTCGCAGCCATAAATCATAGCAAAACAAATTAAATGGAAATTGAATTTATAATTTACAAATTCGAAGATTCCGATTTATTAAGAATCAAAAGAGAAATATAGTAAAATAAAGTTGTTAAGTATTTTTGGTTTGTCTGAACAAGTACATAAAAGTATTAAATGCTTGTTGATACAATTCCTAAAAGCCGCATTGTTATGAAAATTAGAGGATCAAAGTCAAAATTATACGTAAGAATAAAAGTGAACATTTTCTTTTTGAACATATTGCTTTTGAGCAACAAATTCGTTACGCTAATAGTGTAACAACAATAAATAATTTAATATCTCTAATAAATATGCATTGCTTCTGAAAACATGAAAAATAAAGAACGCCAATTTAATTAAAATATACATATATATTCAAAGGAATGCATTCAAATTCTTAAAGCAAACTTTTCAGGAAAGAAATAACAAAGGTCTTCTGTTAGTTCAAAATGAAAAATACGGGAACATAGACTCGGGATCCATAATTAAATCTTGCGGAAACATCTTCTAGTCTGCTTTTATAGAAAGGCCAAATTTAATTAAAGAGTGAGTCTTGGTCTTTGTTTCATCATAGGCACTGTTTCGGGTTAAATACTTTATTCAATTTCCGAAGAAGATGCGCAGTGGTAAATGCTAACTTGTGTACTAATCTTTCTTTCCTTTTAAGAGACGAATCAAATAACTAAAAGTTTCAATATGACAAGGATAAAAAGAGCTACAAATTCTACGTGAATTGTCTTTTTATTTCTTCTAGTTGCAATAACATGTGACAAGGTCTGGAAGTGAAAATTAAATTTGGTGGGATAATTTATGAATTAATATTTCGCTGAATTATTTATAAGAGACATATTGTTTTGTATTTGCGTAAGAAATTTTTTCTTCGTAAGATATTTTTTTCATGGAAGTTGTATTCTTGGAGAACAACAAATTCATAAAAGATGAAGTCCGTGTTTGCTTCTGTTTGGGGGAAATATGTTAATTCATTTTTACTATTTGATATTGATTCTTTATAATGTTCTCAAGCTGCAAGTTAAAGTGCCTTCAATTAAGGAATAATTGGATTATTCCACAATCTGCAAAATAAATATAGTATAATAAAGTCTTTTTTTGCAAAGAATAAAGCTTGAAGCTTGAAAGATTCAATTATTATTACAAACAACAGTTTATAAAAAGTGAACAAAAACAAAAGAAGTCCGTTTTCTTATTGATTTGTATTTTTACGAAATGTTAACGATAGATTGCTTTTATTATTCCATGTGTGTCTTTAATCAATGCATTACAAATTGTCAGATGATTCAATTCTTAATTTGAAACAAAGCAGTTTCTGAACACAAAGAAGAAATTCAAAATCTTGTTGTTTCCCTATAAAGTTTTTTTAAAGCATTAATGCCAGTTTATTTTGATGCTTTTATTTTTAACTACTGAATCATAAACAATAGAAGATGCAAAAATAAATAGGAACTGATTTAGTTTTTATAGCAATCAAAACAATATACCGAAACAAAAATGAATTTGTTTTTGCAAATGAATTTGTGTACATTTGTTTGTGTTTTCTGTATTCATTTTTCATTTTTGGATAACAAGTAGTCCGATACATGAAATTCTTTGAGAGCAAGAGAGTTTCATGAAATAACTATGAAATGCATAACAATGGATTAATTTAAGATTAAATAATTGCTTATTTTTGAACATTCAATTGAATGTATTCAAGTATCAACAAATATGATATTTTAAAAAAAAATTATAAAAAAGATATATAAAAAAATTGCTTTTAAACATATATTTTAGAAAAAATACAATTTATTCTTTTTATTGATTTTTTTCTGTGAAGAATATATATAATTTTTTTTATCTATATCTATACTTATAATAAAGCTCAATGTGTGTGTGTGTGTGTGTGTGTTGGCGCTCTACAGGCCAGACCGTTTGACATACAGCTACCAAATTTGGTACATGTATACCTTGGAGGTCGGGAATGTGCACCTGGGGTTTCTTTTTTCGAATTTTTAATTAGAATTTTAATTATTAATTAAAAAATAACTTTCCCGCCAAAAAAATCTTCCATTTTCCCCACCGCCAACTTTTCCGCCAAAAAAAATCTTCACTTATCCCCAGCGCCAAACGAGAAAGGCTTCAGTTTTTTTTTTTTTCTCCCAACAGTAATGAGGCTAGGGTTAAAATTTTTTGGCGGATTATTTCAATCGATTCTGTTTATTTTCTTAATGTTTTATGCATTTAAAATTAAACATTGTTAATTAATCCATGTTTCACATTCATTCTGAAGTGCTTTTGAATTAAAATAAAACAGAATAAAGGAAATTAAAAATTTCTAATCCGCATAGCGTTACCCCAAATGGCGTAGAAAAAATCACGTATTTGCGTTACGTAACCGGCGAAGAAAATTCACGCATGCGCATTCTGTTCCGACTGTTGCCATGACAACCATTATCAACGGACGATTTAAATTATTTTTAGGTTAGTTGCATGCTTTTGTAAGTAAATCGTATTTATGTTAGTTATATATTTCTTTGTGTATGCTTACAGTTTTAAGTACATCGTTTTTTAAGTAGTTTTTTAAAACCTGTTTTCGACCGATTATTTTAAACGATTCATTTTATTTTTTTAGTGTTTGATGCATTTAAAATTAAACATTGTTAATTAATCGATCTGCTCATAATGAATCTAAGAAAATTTTGTTGACCAACTCTTGAGATATTACATAAGTTTAAAAAGATATTCTTTAGTGCCCATAAAGTTTAAACGCTGAGTGACTCTATTTTCTGTAATAAGATTATAAAAAAATGCTTTGTTTCAGTAAAAAATATTATTATATTAATTGAAGATAAATTCTTTAATTTAATAAGATAAATTCCACTTTAATTTAAAGCATAATTTCTACGGGTGCTAACAGAAAATGAGAGAGATACATATTACGTTATGACTGAAGGCCTTTATAATATTATGAATGAATTATATGATAATCAAAATTTGAAGTTTTAAAATATTTTGATGAAGAAGCTATTAAATTAGAAATTGCATAAAATATTTAATTATTAAAATTTTAACGAACATTAAGATTGGCGAACCGGCTGGTCGCCAAAGGCGGCTAATATTTATATAATACTGATAGTAAAAAACTTAGGATGCTCAAAAATTAGGATAAAAACGACAATATATTTTTCGTTATAATAAAAAGGCGTATTATTATTTAAAAATCAGTTCTTTTGATTTTTATATTTTTCATTTTTTCCAGATATTTTGCCATAAAATTCTAAAATAGATTAGTTTCTAAGCATGAAATATTTCTTCAGTTTTTTATTTTTTTATAAATAGACCTGGCATATTTGATGGATATTCAATTCTTCTTTGAATGATGCAATATATATAACCTCTTTGATTTGCCTTTCCTTATGTATTTATTGTTATAGTCAACTTGAACGTTGTTGGAACTATTGTTCATTCTAAAGTTAATAATATTTTAAAATTAGGAAGGAATTATATTCAGAATAATAAGTAATTAATAAATTACCAATATATTGATTGTAATTGCAATTGTCCTTGGGTTGCAGAAAGTAGGGTGTAAACTGAATGAGAAAGGTCGTAACAACACCGACGCTGGGAATACGTTTATGTTCAAGCGACCTCCACAGACCAAGGTACATTATCTCCGATAAGACACATGCCACTCATCGGAGGGGGGCGGGTTACTTCGCACCATGCCTTATTTTATACACCTATGAAGTAACGGCCAACCACTATACCTGAAGTTCCTCATCCCCATATATATGGAAGTGCTTCTCTGTGGGTGAGTTTCTGACTGCAACCTAAAGAGGCCGCTGTAACGTTCTGATTTGAATGACCCACATCGCGCTAGCACTCGGCGGGAACTATGGTTGATTTCTAATGGTCATCAGGAATGGTGTGTCCCTTCTAGTAGTAGATATTTCCCGTCATTGGTATGGAGATAGTGAAACCTATACTTATTTCTTTATTTACCAGGAAAGAGAAAATCATCTACAATACCGGAACCCTCACATCCCCAATTTTGTGGTGCTCTCTTTGGGACCTTTTCTAATTGTCAAGAGTTTAACAAAATTCACTGCGTAAACCGTTAGGGAAGGTAGAGAACCTAAATAGAATACATGATTACATTGGGATGTTTATTGAAAAAAACATTTGATACAGTCCTGTATCTTTTAAGTACAAACTCACTGCAGGATGAATGAGGGTGTATGTAAAGATTTATGCATAGAAAACTGGTAGAAAGATAAAATATTTTTTATCATGGTATGCATTTCTGCCGTTTATTGGATTACGCAGTAAAAAGAATCTTTATTTTTACATCTTCATAATGGCTGCGCAATGACACTCGGCATTTGTTGAAAATCTGCAACTGTGATGTTGACAATTTTGATGGGATCATTTAGGCCAAATACACATATTTTTACTATACACAATCTCAATGTTCATAAATATTGCATTTTTCCAATAAATGATGTTGTGAGGACTTTAAATAACAGACGTTGGAATCAAAATATAGAATCGATTCCAGCATACTGAAGAATAAAGAATTAGAGATCAAGCGAGTAATGGTCCCAATCTATGTTTGATGCTGGCTTATTTTAGTGTCCCAAACCTCCTCGAATAATTTACATGTTGAATTTTGAGTACTATTATATTTTATTTGGTCATCTAAAGGAAAGCAAAATAAATGGAGAAATATTTTTAATGAAATAAGTAAGCATATATTTTATGTCTCTAATAGTACATTATATTGTACATTTTTCCATGTTATTAAATATTATTTGTAATATTATGTAGTATTTTTAAATATTAAATAATATAATATGTAAGCGCACAATATTGTATGATATTGCGCAACAGACTGTGCTCCTAGGATCAAGAGTTTCCTTTATTTTTATTGGGCAGGGGGACTTAAAATTTTTCAAGCAAAAAGACTTTTACTTATCTTCCAGTATTTTTTTTTTTTTTTTTTTTTTTTTTTTTTTTTGCCAAATATAGTTTTATAACTTGAATCACTTTTAAAACAATAATATGAACTTTCCAAACTACGGCTTTGAAATAGAGCAAGGAAACATAGCACATAAAACGGAATATCAAATTGTTCCTTCTTAAAAATAATAAAAAAAAATCATTTAGCAGATTTAAAGCAGTTTTATAGATTGAGGCTTTATTATAATGTTTGGCATACACTGAATTTCATATAGACATTGGAAGTGAAACAAAAAAAGTAATTAAATATAAAAGAATGGTTTTCGTGAATATAATTTGTACAGTTATGAAATAAACTTTAATATTTTTATTTGTTAGATTATATTTTCTGTATATATGCTTCAAATTTTAACAACTTCTTTTAGATACAACTAAGTCGCATCATCTGCAGAGTATTACTGAAGAAGGAATTCCTTGTGACATTGATGCCTTCGTAATACATGAGAAATTAGCTATGGGAAATATGTGGACTCCAAACCACAGGTCTAATTTATTTCATAAACTTCTTTTCTAATATCCATGATATATTTTTAAGAAACATACTCTATATTTAGTATAAATACATGAAAATGTTTGATAAAAAAATGAAAATAAAAAAAAATCTGACTCAGACATGTAGGAAAAACATGCTTAAAATATTTAAGATGAATAAAATATTTACCATAATAAATCAAGCGTAGGCAACTTGGGGTCCAGGAATATATTTGCATTTAAAATACTAATAATGTCTTTTAGATTATTCATTATTTTAAAAAACAAAAAAAATATTGCAAGGAGAAATTTTTGTCTAATATTTTAGAATATTATATCATATAACATTTCTGATAGTTGTGGTTAACCACTTGCTTGTAGAAAAGGAAAAGAGTAAGTTCAAAAAAGAAAATATGTGCCTTTTTCCAATTTTTTTTCTATCTTGTCATATTCTTATTCACTAGTTAAAAAACAAATAAATAGGCTTAATAAGTTATTGTTTTTTTTCAGTTCCAGGTTACAATTATATTTTCTTTATTATCATGGACAATAACTATTGCAATACTATTTTTAAGTATAAAGATATACGCGTCTAACAGAAAATCTCTAATTGGTTCATTATTTTGTTTTAATAATTATTTTCTAACGGATTAAATATAAATGAATGATTTTTTTATGTGATAAAATGAATATGATTTTCTGGAATTAAAATACGAATAAATGATGCCAATGTATTTTTTAGAAAGAAAGCCAAAAAAAATATGATTCGAGAGAAATGTATATATGAATTTACTCTGTAATTAAAAGCAGAACAGGTAACAGGTCCAAAAGCATGAAACTCATTGAAATTATCTCAAGTCTTATCTTATTTCTATATTTTGCCCTTAAATAAAATCCCTGGTGTGTTTTTTTCTTTATCCCAGTTTTTCATATTGCCGATTTTTTTTTAAATTTTAATAATCCCCATTCCTTTAGTTTATTGATAAATTAGAGAAATCGTTATGTTTACAAAAAATGAACAAATTCTGCTATCACTTTTATTTTTCATATTTAATGAAAAAATAAAATAAAAATAACAAGACGAGAAAAAAAATAATATGCAAGAAATTCTGACACATTATCTGTACATGTAATTTTAAATATGTGCAACACGGATATCTTAAAGTTTAAAAAAAATGAAATACATATATAATAAAAATAAACACCTTTTCTTGTAAAATTTAAAATTAAAAAGAATGTAATTGTTGGTCTTTACCAGAACAAAATGAAGCTGAAATTTTCAATTCTAATAGTTACAACATACAATACGTATAATAAGTAATCAATATTCTTTGGAATCTTTCATTTTCAATTAAATTTTACAGAAATTATTTTAAAAAATGAAAAAAGGCATTTTGAATGAAATGATTCAATAAAGGAACTATTTTGTAATATAACACTGGTTTCTGTTTTCATTTTAAGTTCAAAACCATTAATATTTACAATCACAATATAATAAAAAAGCAAAATAACAAAAATGCCTGCATAGATATTGAAGAAGAACATATCAAACAGAATTTTGGTGATTAACATATAACTTCAGACTTAGTACTGGCAAAACTCACTTGATTTCAACTTATAATATACAACCTGTTTGATAATCTTTTCACAGTTTTATATTTAAAGAAAAAATTATGAAATATTTACTATTTATTTAAGAGAAAAAGTTTCATAAGTTAATAATCATCTTGAACAGGAGAAGTGTCGCCAATGCTAATATCAAATGCCACACTTCTTTTTTTCTAAAGCAGGTTCATTCCACAATTTAGAATATGAAATATTTTTCTGTGTGTTATGAAAACAATGACCATTTATTGAAAAAAAATCGATTGTCGTTAATTTTAAACTGATATAATTAAATTAAAAACGTACTAATTATTTCATAAATTAATTTCTTTTTCGTATTATCCAATTAGTTTATTTGCAAGAAATTTTAAACCAATGTCTTTACGACTGCTAAAAGAAGCTGAGATTGTTTAATTTTCTTGTTTAGATTGGATGAGAAAATTTTAAAAACTCCTCAGAGCAAATAAACATAGGATTATTTGAAAAGAACATATTTTCTGATGAAAGAAAATAATTGGTAACATATACAATACAATATTTAGGTAAAAACTTATGTGTTTTATTTTCTTCATTTGATTAAAATAAAAAATAATAATAATTCTTAAGGAGAAAAGAACGATGCCTTAAGAAAATCATTTTATACCCAGAAGTAAGCAAAGAGTGAATCCATTGCTTCATTGCAACATGAATTTCTTGTAGTTTTAACAAAGCGACGTCTCGTCATAAAATTTGCAACTGTTACAAGAAATTCATAGAAAATGACAGCATTTGTAAAAGAAATAGTACTGCTCATATTTGCATGTAAAATGAAATGTTAAATGTGTCTGAAGGAATTTCAATCATATGTACAGGAAATCCGGAAACCCAAACTACCGGAGACCTAGAAATTTCGTAACAAACCTAATGGTCTGTTCTCAGAATTGCTACATTCCAAAATCAACAAGATTGTATATTTACTGAAGTGAGTTTAATAACATGGAAAAAAATATTTCATATGTGACAAGAAACGAATTTCCGATTCCACGGTTTCACTTACAAATTAAATCTATAATTAATAAATATAATAGATCTTTGGACTTTCTTATATTCAATGATGTATCCTGCACTTATTTCTATTATAATTCAATAAAAATATGTATTTTATATTTGATCCTTTTTAAGGGCCCTGCATAAAACATAAATAAAAAATTTTAAAAAGTTATCTTAATAACTAATGTTTTTCCATTTTAAATATTTCACTTTTAATGCGACACAGTACCTAAAAATCATCAAAATTCCTAAACATGTTAGGCTTTATACAAAAATTGAATCTTTCAAAATATGTTCTGTGAAGTTTTAGAGCTATATCTTTAATTTTAATTAAATTATTTAAATTTTTTTGATGCACGGCAGAAGGTAAATCACTGTGGCAACGACCACTTCATCAACTGCTAAAACACAGCACAATAAAATATGAATTTTTATAATTTTTTACCACTCTCAAACTTGTATAGTCAAAATGAAATGAAGTAAGTCAATTAGTTTTATTTACTTTTCATTTCCCTTATAAGAATGTAAATTTTAAATTGGAGTTATTTAGCTTTTGCTTCTTTACAATTTGCAAATTAACTAATTGTTTTTGTTTTTGTTTGTTTACACTGGAGTTTTTGAAACCATGAAAATAAAGGTGTTCCTGTTTTTATGTATGTTTTTAACTTATATTTGTGGTAGAAACATATATTTTATCAATTCTGATATATGTATTTATTTTTTTAAGCTGTTATGATTAAGATTTTTGCAATATTTATAAATCGTAGGTTTTTTTTATATATGCATTAAATAGGCGTGATATTTTATTTGAATAACTTTTTACATTTTTTTTTATTTAAAACAATTTAGAATAAAGTAATTAACATTTGTAAAAGTTACAGGCAAATTACATGTATTTTCTATCATGGTACTCATGAACGAGTACCATGATAGAAAATACATGTAATTTAAATTCATTTTTCTGTATGTGTGATTTCACTTATCTACTATTTTTCGAAAGCTTAATGCTTTTTTTAAAAATTAAAGTAATAGTGTGAAATGTTTTATGAATGTTCTAAAATATATGCTTTATAAAATGTGTTAATTAATTAGCTCTAAAACGTGCAAAATGTTTTTAAGATATTCAAAGTCAAAATTAATGCATTTTCAGAATTTTTGCGTATTTTACAATAAAATTTATAAAAATTTAAATAACTTTATCAGGAGGAAGTCCATTGCAAGTTTTATGTAGAATGCTAGTAGCTACCTGGAATCATATTTGTAGAAAAATCTGCTATTAAAAAAAAACTTGGACATTTAAAAACAAAACTAAAAATTTAAAATTTTACAAAAACTTTTAGAAATACTTCAGATTTTTTTTTTTGGGGGGGGGGAAGCTAGAGAGTAATATCGTACATAAGATACAATTAAAATATAATTACAAACATTAAAAAATGTTTAGATGGTTCTGCGACGTAGCATTATTTTATCACTCTAGTGAAATTGAACTTTTAAATCTTAATTAAACTAATTTTTTTTTTAATTTCTTTCACAAATTTTACTATTAATTAAGACTTGAACAGACATATTACTTTTGTAATAGAACATGTATTCTTAAAATGAATGAATCCAATGAATTAAGTACTCTTTACAAATTAATTAATTACAAGAAATGCACAGCACCTCTAGTAGCAGGCAGCATGACATGGCTTTATGCTCAGATTTGGTTCTAAGAAAAGTTTAGTGTATTGAAACTAAAAGTTCGGAGGGCTTGCCATCTGAAGCGATACATATATCCTATGTTTTTATTCAATGAAACAGTTTATTATGCTATTTTAAATTTGTATACCTTTAAATTTTGTATACCCGATTTTTTTCTGTTTTTTATTGAATTCGTTGACAAAAATTCTTCTTTAATGTTTCGAGCCTCATGTCTCATAAATTAATTAATGTGGATACGCTATTCAAAATGGGGTAATTAAGGGAACCTAACTATAACGGAATTATTTGTTTTCATATGTTAGATATACATTAACCATTTATAGAAAAATCTTTAACAATACCTTTTAATATCACTATCTAATAAAAACAATTCCATAGGATTTTAAAATTTTTCTAAATTCAATTTGTATATAACGATATCAGCATCTATAAATTCAAGAGGCGAATATTTAATTGGTAAATTCCATATTGATTACTTAGATAAAAAATATTTTTTCGTTTAATTAAGCATTCTGTTTATTTTTGAAAATTTAATAAAATAAATAAGCACAATTCTAAAGTAACGAACCCACTATTTTTTTTTAATGAATTCATATTACTTAGAATTTAAAGTTTCAATCAGTTTCAAATAAATATCATATATTTTTCTAAAATTTTTCGAAGTGAGAATTTATCACCAATATCAAAAACAAAATTTCGATATTTTAATTGTTCTTACTTAGTTGCTTATTCAATTAAACGATTATTTAATTGGCTGCTATAACCCTCATTTTACATATAGCAAAAATTCTTGATAGATTTTAAAACATGCGAATTAAAACAGGATGAGAACTAATAATGGTTTTATATAACTATTTTACTTAACTTTTATTTTATCTGGTAAATAAAACATCCTCTATTTACAATTTTCGATTTATTTCGCAAGAGAATTTTAATTCCAGATAAACATTTTAACTACTATTGATAACAATAACAATTACACATAGATTTTATAACAAGAATATCTCCTGAAAAATTAGATAATAAAATTATTTCTAAACAAATTCAATATTGAAAAGAGAGATAATGAAAGAAAAATCAAAAATTCATTTTTATGTTTCTTTATTTTCTTTTTTAAGATGGCGTGCAAATGAAATAATAAATCATGATGGAAGCTACAGTCCCTTACATGTTCATGCTCAAACATTTGTCACTGACGGTCAAGAATTATCGGATGCTGAATGCGACAGAGATTTAAGACACATGTCAGAAAGTGGTACGTACTGTAATTTTAAACTAGTGGATTCAAGGCTAAACCAACAAATTTAATTTTAAACAGAAATTGTTCGCAAACATAATTTCATTATAATATTATAATGATAATCTGATAGTAATTTTATTATAATACTAATAACGTTGCAAAAAATAAAATTGGATATTTCCAAAATTTTAAGTTTGCTTGATTCAAAATTATGTTTAAATAAATTTGAAGTAAAAAAAAACTTAAATAAAATGACAATTCTTTTAAAAAATACATATTTCTTTAATAATATCAATTTATCAGCAAATATCTTCATAAAAATACCCATATTAATTTCTTCTATACTGAATTTCTTTTTCTGTATTAGTAAAAATATTTAAGAGAAATTTTTAGGTTTAAGTTATACGCGATTTTATGGAAGGAAATGTGTTTGTAGAATCGATTTCAAAAAATTGAAATAAGAGTAATTATGACTTTTAAAATAAAATTAAAATTCTACAGTAAGTACAATAGATTCAGATTAAGTTAACTTTTGGGAGCTAAATATTTTATTTTAAATATTTGTTATTATCATTCATATTATAATATAAAATTTATGATCATGGATTATAATTTAAATTCAAATTATTTTACAAATAATATCACGTAGGTACTTTAATGTGGAACTCATTGACACACACAAGAAGTAGAGCTAAACCAATTTATTAACTCAACTCAGGACTGAGACATTAGCAAAATATAATGAGATAAAAGTAAGCGATCTTACTGTTCATTAAAGCTGAGGAATTCATCAAATCTAGTAACATTTCTAAAGTATAAATTATTTCTGCAAGCTTAGTTTTAGTGATTAGTATTATGCAATAATCATGCCTTTATTCAACGAGAATTTATCTTAAAGAAGCAGTCGCTGATTAATTGGTTTACTTTAAACATCTTCTTATATATGATTATTAATTTTTATTTTATTCAAAAAAATATATATAGTAACTAATTAAGCAAATCATTTTCTTTATTAATTTCAAAAATTTTAAGGATTTTACGTAAAATATTTAAAATTGATTATAGATGTATACAATAAGAGAAAGATGTGATATTAAATGTACACGTGCTAAAAAAATTTTATTATTAGTCTTCGGATTATTTTAGCTCAAAGAATTCAAAAATCATTTTTATATTTGATGAAATTTCATAATATGGCTATGAATTTTAAGAAAAAATTGACAAGAGCAATAATAGTTAAGCTTTGTCGCAGAATTTGGAATATCGGAAAACATAATGAAGAAGAAAATCTGGATATTTTATGCGATAAAACCTACTAATTCTATGATATACCGTTTCGTTGAAATATATAGAGTATTTATGCCTGAATGTATTCTAATCTTAGCAAAAAATTAGTTTCTTGCAAGTAGGTTAGGTTAACGTATATCATTTGCAAATTTTGTTTGAAGTGATCAGATTTCACAGTGACTTTCAAGAATTAACATTTGATGTGAGAAATTTCTTTTGATTTTTCCGGAAACTTTTTTCCTCCAGGAATGTAAATTCAAATTCTTTTACAAATATTAATGTATTCCTGCGAAAATAATTATATTTGTTTGCCATTGAACAAACATGATTCTAATATAAAAAAAATGAATACTTTTGAAGAATTTAATGAACATATTGCATTGCTATTTGGTCTTAAGCTAAGTCAATATTTTAATTGTGTACGATATTTAATAGTATTTGAACAAATAATTGATTTCCTTAAATATTTGTATCTATTTGTAAAGCACGCCAATTTGTTGACATTTTACTGCACGCATTTCTGAAAAAATATTTTACATATTAACAGAAAATTTATAAAATCTGTTGGATATCTTTGATTTTTGTTACAATATTCTATAAACCGCAAAAGAAAATTATTCTAAATTGATACTGCGAACAAGGAAAAAAGAGCTCTGTAAAACGAATATTAAGTTTTATTTTTCTCATATATTTACAAAAAAATATTTGTTAAAATGTAACATTTACTTTATTTAACTCTTAGTTAAAACTTTTAAAAAAGATTAAACAAAATGCAGTTTAACAAATTTAAATAAATTCATAATATAATAATGATATATAGTTAGTATATATAAATGTTGTATAGTGATAACTGAAGCCAAGAAATCTAATTGAATGTTGCAACAGGCTTAAATGTTTTCCAATCCAGAAAAATATAAATTTAACGAATGTTGTTCTGTAATATTATTTATCAAAAAATTCCAAAAAGTTACCCAACATCTACTATCTGCTTTAATCATTTATTTTACAAATATATATGTAATATCACTATCTATACGACGTATACTTCCGCGCACGTTTTATTCATTACATACAAGAGATTCCTACCATTGAATGTTCATTAAACATCTTATTACTAAGCCTAATATCTGCGCAAATTACGAAGTGTACAGGCCAGATAGTTCAGCCATTTGTAGGATATCTAGGATGTCGATTATGACTGAAGGGCAAATTTACTTAAAGGAAATGTCATCAGGCTTAATGGTCATGGATTGAATTCTATACTCTGGAGACTTAATCCTGCCTTGGGCAGTTTAAAGCTAACGATGACAGTTGCGCGCTGAGGGAACTGGTAGGGGATGGAGAACGTTCTTCTCTGTTATACAATATAGTAAAGGAGGATATAACAGTAATGGATACTATATTGTAAAGATTAATTTTTAGAAATGATATTCTTTATTTCGTTCTTCTCAGTTATGAGAGTGTAATAAAGGAGGATGTAACAATGATGACTATTATACTATAAGGGATATTTTTTTAAAAATGATACTCTTTATTTAGTATTATTTTAGGGAAAAGTAAGGTAATATTAATTTTCAGAGACATTTTTCGTAACAAATTTAACATATTTTTACTGTTACTTTAATGTATATAATATTTTACAAGCTGTTTAATTTCAATGAGCAAGGAATTTTAAATTAATCGAATGGGCATTTTTATAAAAAAAGGGTAAATATCTAAAAACTGGTAAATATCTAAAGTTATTTAAATACATAATTATTGAATTTAGAGACTATTTAAATTTCCTAGATATTTCATAAATTTGACGGTCTTATAAAATGTAAACGTAGAATACAGTCTTTAAATTTATTTAAGAATTCATTTAGAACAATTGAATTTTAATATCATAAAGCTTGAACAGTACCTTTTATGATATTAAAATTCAAGTAACTTTTAGTAAATGTCAATGACTTTTAGTAACTGTTTTGAAAAGGATTCTATAATTATTATATTATTTGATCCAAAATTATCATCAGAATTTGGTAAATGATTTCAGACTATAACGGAATAAATGGCGCTGAAAGAAAAAGAAAATAAAATTTCTTATATTATTTGCCATTTTATATCGAATTTTTCTTTTCATCACTTTAACTAATATGAATAAATTATTATAATCTGAATTAAACTTTTATTAACTATCTAATCGTTTAAGGTATTTTGGATGTCATGTTTCATCTTGATAAGTATCTGTATCGAAAACTTGTGTATTTATTGCGATATAAGAATCAATACAACACTCAAAACACTAAATAACCTCATTATTATACATAAGATTAATATAAAAAAGTTTAGTATTGAAAACTTGTGTTCAAAACACTGCAAAGAAAAAATAAAAATAGGGATATAATATATAGAGTTTTAATGAACTTTTTTAAGTAATGGTGAATAATGATGAATCATTTGTTTCAGAATCATCATCAGAATTTGGTGAATCCTTCTAGAATATGATGAAATAAATGATACAACATGGAAAAAAATCTTATATAATCTATGGTTTAATATCAAATAGCTATTTTCATTTATATAGATAAATTAAACTCTAATTCTAATATATTGATTATCAATATTGATTGCAATTGCCATAATTGAAAGCCATTGTTTATTTACATCACTAAAATGAAAAAAAAGTAAATTATATTTATTCTGGAGACTGTTCCTCTATCTTTTGTTTTTACTAATTTTAGAAACAGCTTGAATCATTAGTTTTCAAATTTTAATTTTCCGGATGTATTTTGATCATGTAGTTTTCTTAGAAAAATTAATTTTCATGGTGAACGGACAGAATTTTATGAACGTATTTTTTTTCCTTTGTCAACATAAGGACATTTCACTCGTGGATATTTCAAAAAATTACATACAAATGCGAATTATCTACTTTTTCATAAGAGAAAAAAATTTGCTCCATTGCACAGAAAATTAAAATTTATATACATAAGATTAAACATTTTTAACGCAACTAGCTTGTTCTCCGCACTGTTTTGAATCAAGGGACTTAAAACATAATGTGTTAATCATGGAATTTTAAATATAAATTGGAACAAGTTTCAGTGCTGATTTTTTTTTCTAAAAACTGTTGGGTCTAAACAAAAGAAACACTGAAACATTTAGAAACGTCCATCATTCGTATTAATATTTTGTCTTGAAATATGAAGACATGACGAAAAAGTATAAGCATTAAAAATTATAAAAAGATGTTCAATCGATTAAGTGCATCATTAAAATTCAATTTTTGTTATTTTGCTGTTAATTAGCGACGAACATCTATTATCTTATTATGAACTCCACACACATACATTCGCTTCCACATATTTTTTGAAAAAGCGTCTAATGCTCCACTGCAATACACTGCTGATCGCCAGCATAACGCAGAAAGAAATTACTCTCACCAAATCCATTCCATCACAATTACCTGCAGTCACATTTTTGAGCAACAAGCCAAAAATAATCATTTAGTGTGCATTACACTAATTGAAGCTCAATAATTATCCTGGGTTTCCAAAACAAACGAGCAGATATGTGGTGTCCTACTTTTCAAGCTTTTTTCCATGGCCTATTATAATTTGCTGATGTAACTTATCAGCTCTAAAGCCACTTATTTAGAGTCATTAACATATCTTTTAGCTACGCCTTTTCTTCGGTACACTGCATGATAAATTTATATGACCACACCACTGTAGACATTTTCTGAATGTTTTTATGAAGTTAGACACAAATAAACTAAAGCTACACAAGATTATTTTCAGAAAAATACATTGTAGTTTCGGAAATTATTTGTTATCATACAGACGATATGTATATAGTTTGGATGTTTTATAATCCCAACTTAATTATTGTGATTAATTTACGAATGTAGAAACAGAATAACAAGAACTATCCCTCAGTAAATCAACATCCATTGAATTTTTAGAGCAAATATGTACAGAGTAGTAGAATAAAAATTAAATTTTAATTTCTTAAAATATTTTTATCAATTTCATAAACTACAATAGATTTGAAGTGCTCTTAAAAACAGATATTTTTCTTTTTAACTTTACCAAATGGTTTACCATGATTATAACTGCAATTAAATTAACTAATTCAAAAGAAAAACAATTAAAAATATAATTGAGTTTATTTAGACATTTAAAAAATACGTTACACAAAAATAAATTTTTGGCTTATTATGAAAAACAAATTAATAATATATATATATATATATATATATATATGCAGTGAAATTCTTAGTAAACAACTTTTTCTTCACTTGGATTTATAATTCTATAAATCTTATTATAATTGTAAAATTATACAAGAAAATGAAAAATAATTTGAATGTATTTTAATGAATTGCACAAAAGTTTCTCATAATTTTAAAGTAAATTTTGAACATGACAACATTTAAAATATTTTTAGAATATTTATTTAATTACTAGAGAGTAAAATTACTTTCCATAAAGAACAGAAATATATTTAATTATTATTAAAATTAATCCCATTTCATGCATTGAAAATAAATATTTTCAAATTGAACTTGGAGCTGTACTTTTTTTGCATTTTCAGTAAGTAAAACATTCAAAATTATGTTAGAAATTAAAATATTATTAGAATAATTTAATTGCAAGTGGTTAATTTTTCTCAAAAGAATGATATGTAATCATTTATGAATCGTTTTTTTTTCAATATTAATTATTTCCAGGAGTCCAAAAGCACTTTATTTGATTAATTAATTTAAGAAATGTCAATGGAGTTATTTTTTGTATCAAAATCTGCTCTATATATTCTTTTAATTTTTTAAAAGAATATAAAATTATTATGTTAATAAAATATAAAGATTATGGTGTTAATAAAATACTGTTTATTTTAATTATATTAAGGCGATTATTATTACAGGAAATAATTAATTATCTGAATTATTATTTTAAATGGTAATGTATTTTGTTACATTTTACTCTCGAATATCTAAAAACATAAATCTAGAACAAAATTAAATAAAATTGTCTTATCGTTACATTTATGTTTCCTTTTTGACTAATTATTAATTAATATAAATTTTGCGATGCAATTAATGAGTTTCTAGATTTTGATATTTGGTATTTTTATATTCAAATATAATTATCGCCCAATTTTTAATAAGAATCTATATTACAATCACCGTTATTAAAATTCTTTCGAAACATCTAAAATGTAATATAATTAATTGTAACAGCTTTAAAATGAAAATAAGTTTCTAATACAACGCTCTTATACAAGATTATTTTAAATACTTTTTTTCATTCTCTTTCCTCTGTAATTATTTCCCTATTTTGATTCTTTTCACAACTGAATTGAATGCTAACGCACCGTAACATAACGTGGTTTTGTTATGGTTTGATTTATTTAAAAATTAATGTTTTATAAAAATAAGTTTATTACACAATCTTTGGCGCAGATTCAAAAGCTTAAATTACCACAGTACTCTGATTTAAGAAAATATGTAATCTGATATATGTAAATCTTGCTTCTTTTTAATTGTTAGTCTTAGAATTAAGTAATATTACATAATTATACACATACTGAATTAAGTCCCATATTTGTAAGAATGATATTTTATATTTCAGGTATGAAGGTACGAAACGTTTTACAAGTTAATTCACGCAATGTGTGCTTGGCTAAATAAGCAAAGCAACTGTCAAAGCTATGTATCTGAGCTTCACAGTTTGAAGAATCCATGCTGATGTTCATCTGCCGACGAACATAAAAGATAATGGAAATATGGTATTATGTATAATTGTTATGCTCGGAATTTTTCAGAATTTGAAAGCAAACTGAAAAACTATTTGTTTCAGAATTGTAATATTACGCCGAACTGGTGCTGAAAGAAATTTTGAACGAACTTGGTGTTTTTATTTCAGAAAATTCTTGAAATTAATGTTACTGTATATACGTTTGTATATAAAAATTTAGATGACATATTCTACAGGTATTAAAAAAAGAGTTAAAGGAAACCTCATATTAAGTTATTTACTTGAACCTTACTTTGTATTTATTATTGTCACTTTCACATGTATCAAATCTTGTATGAAGTATTGTTACTAATTATATGTAAATAAAAGGAACTTCTATTGATATCATGATGTCTTTTATTTTACTTTTAAAGAGTACAAAATAAATAAATAAAAAAACTTTTGTAATTTTAATTTCCGAACACCTATTTAAAGATATTGCAGCTGATTTCAACTAATTTTTGTATAATCTAAATGCCGAATAGAATAAAATTTCCTTGAATATTCTTCTTTGGAATTTTTAGGCATATAATTCTTTCAATACTGAATATTTATGCTTTTTGAATAATATTCGCTTTAATATAATTTAAACACTTTCCAACTGTTCATACTTTTTGTATATAAAGAAGGCTAAGCTAATTGAGAAAATGGAGAAAATAGGTTTATTTCTGAATAATGCTCAATATTAAATAAAAATATGAATACAAATTATTAATACGCAATGTGAAAAAGAGGAACTTCTCAAGATATCTCAAGATATGCAAAAGTTAAAAAATTATTTTAAATTCAGAATTTAAGAATAATAGTTATTGAAAAAAATACACATTTTTTCAAACAAAGTATAATTAGGAAATTTTTATTTTATATTCATGTATTGAGAATTTTTCATAAATAGATTTGCTGAGAATAATTCATTCGTACATAATGAAGAAAAATTCAGCATTCAAAGTTGCAACATTGATTAAAAGTTGCATAATTCGAATCGAAATTATATTTTATGCTTACGTATGTGATTTACTCGAGTTTCAGATAACTATATTTTTATTGCATGTCACTATTTTCATATATCGTAATAGTACATTTAATTGTTGTAGCAATACATGTACATTATTATAGGTTTTGATTTGCAAGCTTTGCATATAAATAGTTATTTCAAGGAATCTGCTATTAGTAGGTTAAATAAGTAATTATTCTTAGTTCATCTTATTAGGAATAGCATGCAATGGCTAATGAAATAATTTGCCTATCTTTCATTTTAACTAGTAATTAAGCTTTAAATGAATTAGATTAAGGTATTCATGTAAATATTGAACAATAATTATTATATCATTATTATTCATGCAGCCTCCCCCTGAAAAAAACACATTCCAACATCTTAAGCAAGAAGCATATTTGATGCCGCGAATAATGATTATAGCTACATAATTTCCAACCGATTTTTATACTCCTCTTTAAATAAATTGGCTTGCACTGAAACAATATAATTATGCCCCAAAACTTTTACTCTGAAATACTCCCTTTTTAATTTACGCCTATGCTTTCCTTATTCTACTAAACTAACACGATTATTCGGGTTTTATCGCCAAAAAAGTCTGATTATAATCTCACATTGAAGACCCCCTTCTCTAAAGCGTTTCACTTTGACACGCTACATCTAAATCTGCTTTTAACCTCCCCCTTCATCCGCACTTCATCTTTAATTAAAGACACTTCACTCTGGAAAGCTGCGGCGGCGAAACAATTCGCCTCTTTGCCAACAGGAAATTGGATTACTTTCTCTGTTAAAAGGGAGGGAGAAGGCTTGCGATAAAGCCCGGTAAATAATTGAGTCTTTAAACTTTGATTCTGTCACAGGCTGCTTTAAATTGGAGACATGTTAATATTATGCGTCACCAGTGACCAGCTTTGACGTGGAGGACCCCCTGATGTTCTCGCCCCACCCCCTAGTGTTCCCCAAAGCAGGTCGATGATCTTCTTAGGGGGGATGTCTGAAAATAAATTACTTTGAGATCAAGAGGTGAAAAGCTTCGTGGATGTTTTCATTCGATTACTGCTGTTGTACAAGATCTATTCGCTTATAGCCTTTATTATACCGGAAGTCGGAAGTTACGTTCAAACCTATGTTTGAAGAATGTTAAACTGCTTCTGATGTTTGTGTTTAGTAGTTATTTTGCATCCATAATCGAAAATGACTACTCAGCAACATACTAAAGTCTGAGCTTATAGATTGTACTTATACAGGATAATAATAAGTTAAATAACCAAGATTGTTAAACTAATGCATATAAAAACTATCGAGCTATTTGAACATAACTGTTGATATTTTTTAATTAAATAAACATAAAAATTACTCCAAAGGTGCATCAAGGAGCTAAAAATATCATGCAACTTTGAATTACGTCACGTTTTGAAAAATAAAAACACTAAGACACGAAGAAATATATTATTCATATCCATCTGCTACGCTGTAAAAGCTCTATTCACTTATAATGTCTATTATACTGAAAGTCGAAAGTTACGTTCAAACGTATGTTTGGAGAATGGTCAAACTGATTCTCGTTTTTTTTTTTTTTTTTTTTTTTTTTCCCCATCTATAATCAAAGATGACTACTCAGCATTACACTAAAGATTCCATGATAGCCAGATACATAAACAAGATTATTGAACTAATGCATTTAAAAACTACTGAGATATTTTAAAGTAATTTAAGCACTAAAATAACGCCAAAGTTCATCTTAGAATCCAAAAATTTCTTGCATTATTGATTCACGCCATGTTTGGGAAAGTAGAAAGACCCGAATAAATATATTGTTCATATCCATCTGCTACGTAGCATCTCACAGATTTCTAAAAATTGCAAACTTCAGCTTCTTCCTAATACGACATATACTAAATTATTGACAGAAACTAGATATTAGGATAGTCTGATAAAATATTACCCTTGCGAATTATTAATTATCTAAAATCAAAGGAAGTGCAATTTTTTTAATTTTGACTTTAAAATAATATTTTAGATTTGACTGAATTCTTTGAAAATACAAAATGATGAGGCTTTTATATATTGAGATATGAATACATTTTGATAGTTACATCATCAATGTCTAAGTCATTTCCGGCAGTTTGCTTTTTCATGCTATGTGCCTTTGAATATTAACTTTTCACCCACGAAGTAACATAGATAACTTTCATGAAAATTTTATTGTTTACCATTGTTAATTTATAATTTTTATTATTTCACTAATATTTCTATGTTAATTTATATTTCAATAAAAAGTTTCAAAATTCGATTTGAAATTATTTATCGATATCATTAGAGAAACTGAAATTATCTACAACATGGCTTCTAATTAGAATGTTTTCGGTTCAACGAACCCTTTCTACAACTGGTTTTTACCACAGAACTTTGTTCAGTAAAAGTTCTAATGATGAATTTGTATAGATGCTTTTAAAATTGTTTTAATTCATTTTGTAAACAATTTACTGGTACTTCAATTGGAAATTTTATTGGTTTCGAGATAGTTTTTTTTCATTCATATTTCATTCAAATAGATAATGAAATTTAAGATTTTGCATATTAAAAAGTATTAAATTCATTCAAGAATAATTTTTAAATATGTTGACTAAAAAGCTTTAAGGAATTGAAAAACTGAAATCTCTTTATAATATTTCCCGATTTTTATAATATTTATCTATTTTTTTAATTTATTACGCTGAAAATATTATTAAATAATAATAATAATAATGTGTTAAATTGTTATATTCTGACTTATGTAACCTTTGTTATTTTTTGAAAAAAATATTAGTTTTATGTAATCAAGCTGTATTATAATTTTTTTGAATTTGAATCTTCAAAATATTTTTTTCCGGAATTTACTTTGAACCAAAATGTTAAGTAAGATAATTTTTTCAAATTCCTTGATATTTTTCGGTAAATTCATTAATATCACTTTAATAGAGTTGGGAGTGATTTGCAAAACTATATATTATATAAGGTATAAAAAAATAAGAATGTGAAAACATTCTGATATTTTCAAAAAATAAATAAATGAAATAAGATAAAATTTTAAAAAATCTGCAAAAGCTTTTTACAAAATAGTATTTATTTTTCTGAAAATATATTTTTTTTATCAGAAATTATTTCCGTGATTTTATTAAGATCATCACATGGATTGTTAAAAAAAGTCTGTGAGCAAAATATGAAAAATGAACCAGGGCTCATTTTCAAAAAAAACACGCTAATTTTGGGAGTCAAGATTTTTAAAAAATAAACTTTATATATTTGAAATCTAACATACTTTAAAAATTTAAGTTACTTTATCTTTAAATCTAAAAATAACATTTGCCTAAATTGTTCAAAATTTGGCGTACTGAGTACCCTTATGTTATATAAATAACTTAGCGATTAAAATTTCTTCTTCTAAACGACTGATTTCGATTGGAAGACCTTAACCATAATAAGTCATGGCTTTCCATCGAGTACAATATTTCTATTTACTTAAGCAAAGTGAAGATCATCACTTAAGAAGGTTCATAAAATAATTACAATAAAAGCAAGGGTTAGAAAAATTTAAGAAAGTTTATATTGATTAAGGGTTGTTAAATTATCTCTATTAAGTCATAAAAATGCATTTCCATTGCATGAAACAGTTATTGGAATTAAGTATTAAATTTATTATAATAAAACAAATTATTTCTATGCAATTGATATAAATTCATCAGTTTAAACAAAAGAACAATTAAGAAAAGTTCTTACCAACTCAATTAATATCCTAAGCATGGATGAAAAAGTCTTCATAAAACACTCAAATATTGCTAACAGAACTATCACTATATAATTTCGTTTCAAATCAAAATAAAGTAAAAACAAAATCAACGCATTATTAACTATCATTATTTTCTCATTTTTCTGCAAAGAGAACGTATTTTTCAACATCATTATATGATCATTGTAGAAACATTAAGATGTTTTACTCTGTAAATATTTAAGTTGTAGGAATATGTCATGAAGATAAACATAGTAATGGAAATCTTTTAAGTGAATATTAAAGTCTTATTTTGTCCCAAAACTTCTTCCATGGAAACATTTTAATAAAGTAGGATTTCCTTAATAGCTATCACCATGATTAAGAGAAATCATGCTGAAATTTATGTTTCCGCTATATTTTATCAGAAAATGAATCATTACTTTTCAATCTAAGATCGAATTTCGTTCTTTATATTAAGATTATGTCAAAATTATGTTTAGAGATTCGTTTTAAAAGATTTAGAGATTAGTTTTGGTTTTAGAGATTAGTTTTTAAAGTAAATTATACATTTCCCTTTTCAAAACATTTGAAGATACGGTCCTTTTTCCCATCTGGAAAAATGACTTAATTATTTGTTTTTCGTCTTCAACTGTAAAATATAAAGCTATAATTTCAACGTAAGATGAAGTAAAAAGTTAACAGAATAAAATTACCTTCGTAGAAATTTCAACTGGTTAATTGTGGAATTAGAGTGCATTCCCCATCTTAACCCATAAAAAGTCAATACTAATCGAAAAAATAAAATACTTAATTACAGTAATTTACTTTAATTTTAAAATAATAAATATTTTAAGGCAGAACTTTGTGTTAAAAATTTAACAATTCTTTCCGTAAAGATTTCAAATTATTGAGATTAGGGTTTGTAAAAATTATGCTAAACATTTTCGCTTTCGAAATGCTCTTGACTTTCATGCTTTTATAAGAAAATTTTGTAAAGTGACGGTAGATTTATTTTGATAGAATACTCTTTCAGTGGATTCATTTCTATTTATATTAATACACTTTTGACATATTAACCTTCAATGACCTTTCTTAAAAGCTTTATAATATCCCTTGTGATATTCAAGAGGTCTGATTATAACTAATATCTACTTTAATCTTTAAATATATGGTGTTTCAAAACTAGTATTGAATAACTATTTATTTCGAATACTCTGTTTAAAGTTTCATAAAGTAAGTATTCACTACACATACATATCACCAAGGAAAAATTAAGGAAAAAGAAGTAAATGCAAATCAAATTTACAAAAATAAGATATTTGAAAATTATTTAAAAATATTATTTTTTTTTTTTCAATTTTAAAAATTAATGTAATTAAGATTATTAGTTTATAAACTCCTCTTTGGCATTGAAAGTATTTATAATTCCTATAAATTCCTCCCTACAGCAATATAATTTGTAGAAATAATTTAAATTAAAAATATCGTACATAAAATATTAACAAATATGTAAATAAAATACAAACTATTCAGATTTTTATTCGTTTCTTTTATTTCTGAAGGTTTTTAGTCGTTCAGTTCAGTTTCAAATGTGTCCTGGTAAATCTCTATTTCTACTAATAATAAAGGCAAATCTATATTTTTTGGTGTTCTATAAAACAGAACATGATATTTATAACATGAAGAGGGGTAATGAATTTTTTCCGAGATATTTTTTTAAATATTTTAATTAATTAAAAATAAATTGAATTTTTTGGTTTTTCCACAATAAGTTATGGGAATAATTTTGCATAAAATTAATTTTACATCATTTCAAAATGTAGAAAAAATTGTATTTTAATAATAAAAGTATCAGTGTAATCTAAATTTTCCTGAATTTTGATAATGTTTAGAAATATTTGGTAATATAATTCTTAAATTGCTTAATTATTTTATGAAAACTGGTTCAAAATTACGAAATGTTTAATGTCTGTTATCTTTGAGCTTTGAAAGAGCCCACAAAATGCTGCAAAACATGCTGTATATTTCGCAGAACTATGGACAACTAACGCCGTTTGCTAAATCTAAAAAACACCAGAAAAGCCGAAGTGAAAGCATGAACGGGAAAATAGCGGTATACCCAGCTAAATAGACTGAAAAATGCATCCCCAAGAAAATCCTTGGTTCTGCAAAATGTGCTACTTCTACGTAACCCGTGGAAATCGCTGGATGTGTAGCGAGGGGGCAAAAAATTGCATTATTATCATGGAAATCATACCATTTTCATTTTTTTTTGGTACTTCATCGTGCAATTTCTTCCATTGTTAAACGTTATGTAAAAAAGCCATTTTAATATCAGTAGAGTTTATGCAATGAATAAGAATTTTAAGTTAGAGTGCCACGAAATTTAGAAAATAGATTGACTGGGCAATTTTGCTTTTATAACGATATGATAAAATAAAACAGCTCTCTACTAAGGATATTTCAAGATTATTATCAATTAATAGAACAGTTTTAAGATTATTAAAATAACACGGCTTTAATGTTTGAAATTCTGTGGCTTAAAACCATTTTGTTGCCTGAATCAAAAACTAAGGAATAGAAAACGGAATATGTGTAAGTGATTTAATACAATTTAATTATAACCAATATCCCAAGCTAATCAGTTGGAAGCCAAAGATGACAAAACATTCATGAAGAAAATAAGTCCGTTTCTTAATTTATTCTAAAGAGTAAGATAAATAATTAATCTAAACAAATGAACCTTCATGTAAATAAATAAATAATCAATAGCATTTAGTATGAGAAAATCTAAGTAATACATAATTGGAATATAACTTAATTTCTGAAAATAATTTTTAATTAACTACGAAAACAACTAATCACAAACAATGAAATGATTTTATAAATAGGTTATGTTTAAAAAGATTATTTGTAGTAAGTATAAATATTTTCTGATACGTAATTAATACAAGATGAAATGAAAAAGAAATATTGTTTGAAAAAAAAAGAGTATTTATAATATTTAAGCGATTTATTTTTATTCCTCAGAGTACCTTCATAAATTCAGTTTTAATGTTTAATAATACGAAATCACTGACATTTTTAATTTAAATTTAAATTGCCCTTCAAATTTATTAAGTGAGAAACAATTCAAAGTGGAGTACTCAGAAAATAAGAGTAATTTGCTAGTCAAAATGTGGATTCATTTTTTTTTCAAATGCACTAAACAGTCATTGAAAAATTGTTAAAGAACTTATATTGTAACTGAGATAATCACCGAAAATTTAAATCTAACTATAAAAAACTATAATTTACATTTATTATTATTTATAGTTTATTATATATATATATATATATCAACTAGCTAGAAAATTATAAGACAAGCATTTCGGAGAACATAGTTTATATATATGATACATGAATGCATTTGTATGAATGTAAGGATAAAAAAAAATCAAAGCTATGTTTTATTAAAAAAAATTTCCAATTTTCAAACAGATATAGAATGAACACAAGTGTTAAAAGTATTAAAATAAGGAAATATTAAATAAATTTAGAAAATAAATGGAACAAATGGTAGCAAACTGTCAATTGAAATACCAATGACCAAATACAAAATACTTCCTAAGAAATTTTGAAAAATATGGAGGTGATAATTAAAAATGCATGATGCAAAAATTTAAAAAAATAAATGAATAATAAAAATAAGAAACTTTAGCAGAGAAAACAGAAAAAATATGGAATATTTGGAAATGTCTTTAAAGAGTCTTCTCTTATAGAGAAAATGTTGTTGAGTGCAGTGAAGTTATTGAATGGTTCTTATATGATCACTTGCATGAATGATTAAATTCGCTGCAAATGAGATACTCATGTACGCACATGAATCTCGCAAATAATAGTTTCTTCATCTTAGAAATATTTTCAACTTCTTTCCATTAAGCTCTTAAGGTGTACGTACACACTTGAAGATTTTTTTTTTTTAATTTTAACTTTAAAAATCCAGTTTTTTCGCAGTAGGCTATTAATATATGTTTAAACTAATTTCTGCGAGAAAAAACTACATTACACTAATTATTAATTAATTAAATAATATTTAATGAGCTAATTAGCCTATTTTTTGAAACATGATAGCTTAAATTCTAATTTGTACAGACACACAATTCTAGTTGCAAATTATGCCTGATATTAGTCTTCATGTTGTCTGTCTCAAGCAAGTTATAAAAATGTATAGTCTTTTTAAACGATTTTTTCCATCAACGATGAATAGAAAAAGCGAGATTTTTTCTGTCATTTTAACATTTAAACAGCTATCAAAAATTTATTTCTATAAATATAACTTTAATTGAGGCACAAAACATCCGCTATTTCATACAGATTATTTTAATATATAATTAACTGTATTTGGTTAATTTCTTGTTGAGTTATGATTGTTTGAATGAAGCAACATAGTGGAAAAATATCATTCTTCATAAAATGAGTTTTAAGAACACCGTAACTAGAGTTTTTAATGAAAGCACCTCAGGAAAAATAATTATAACTCGAGTAATATTTCGAATATTGACAACGTCTTGGTATCATCTGAAAGTTAAAGGATCAAAGAATATTATTAAGCATTAAAAAAAATATTCGATACTTTGAACGATTTTCGAAGTTTCAAGTGTGTACATACACCGTAAGGCTAAAAGGCATGTGTAGACAGAATCCAGTCTTATTACAGCTGGACAATTTTATAAGTTCCGATCAAACTACTTGAGGTGATTCGTAGAAGAACGGTTTTAGATATATTTGAGTGCAAATAAATATTTGTATTCCAGATCTATTTCCATTCTCTACATCTTTTGAATGCAGAATTCATACAATAAGTTCAATTAACGGATTTTTTAATAGTCCCATTTATTTGCTTAAAATTCATACTGGATCAAATATCGAGAAACACAAAAAATCAAATTTCTATTCAACCCTCACAAGGATTTTCATTTCGAATGGATGAAACAAAGAGAGGTTTAAAGAACAGATTTCCAGCAAAGGCATCAGAATCTGCCTCAAAATCTCTTGCAATTATTATAAAGCATTATAATCACATCTCTATATCAACGAATCGCACAAGAAAAGGATACACATTCGAGAAATAAAAAAATGTGTTTCCATGTTCCAAAATATTGTTGAGAATCCATCTATTGTAGAGATAAGATACCAAGAATGACCCCGAAATGCAAACAAAAACGTTTCTATTAGTATGGCATGCGCTCTATATACATTTCTGTAACAATCTGTAAAAATGGCTGTATTTTTCAACAATTCAGTGTTGTAGCTTTTTGTGATTATGCAATTAAGGTTGATCTGAGTTTAGTATTCAATGCTCAGTATAATAACCTCAACCCAAACATTGTTACATAAATCTCAGTAAAAATCATCACTACTTGAATTTCTATAGGATGATGAGAATGGTAATGAATAGTCAATAATCGTAATAAATTGTTGTATTTAGTGTAGTTTTTGGATGCCTTTCTTCTACTTCTTTATATTAGCTTCTCCTGAATCTAATCAATCTTTAGATAGAATATTTAATTATTCGTCTTTATTGTTGTATTTGTTGTGGTATCAAATCATTTTGGTATCAATTCAAGTATATCCTGCATATAACGATGAAATTAAAAAAAAAAAGGATTTCCATGCACGGGTAGTTTACATTATTTAATTTCTAGTAAATATCTGATTAATATGTTTCAATAAAAATTTGCAAATTATTTTTATTATTTAAGAAATTAGTAATAAATATTATATATTAACACTTTTTGTTATGATAATTCAAACTAATTTTGGAGAGAATTGCCTTCAGTTTTCAAGATTCAAGAAAGAATTATTAAAGTATTTTTTTTAAGATTAAATTATTTTCTATCATTGAAACTCATTCATTCTTTTAACATAAAAGTACGAATGAGAACATTATTATTCTGTTTTTCTCTGTAAATATAATTTTAATTTCAAATTTAGATGCTTATTATTCGTAGTAATATATTGCTTTGAAATAAATAATAAATTTTCCACCTATATATAAATTTAAAAGTAAATTTCCCTTCTTAATCATAAAGTATGCTGATAATTTGATTTTTTAAATAAGTAAATGATAAAAATTTTAATATAATTCGCCTCAAATATTTAACTTCCTGTTATCAGATATTGGTAAGTTTCAGTATTAATTTCTGTTTGAGTAAATAAGAAAATGTTCAATGGTGTAGGACAGATATAAATGAGGGTCATTCATTAAACTTTGCACGTGCTAAACATTTGTTCAAAAATTTCAGGAAAAGAAACATTATTTCTATGAGTGAATTTTCATTAAAAATTGCATTTAAAAAGATTTAATGTTCAGTAACTATAAGATAAAATTTTTGAAATAGTTGTTTGATAAATTTATTCTATGCATCAAATAAAAATTATCTCTTTAAATGATTTAATAGATCTATGATTTTAATTTTTCATTTTTAATCTGGTCCCTAAGTTAGAGACAAGTTTGAGTGACTTTTCTAATATTCGCTTCATTCCTTTACCGTGAAAACTCTTTGAAATTGACATATAATAAGCGAAAATTCCCTGACTCATTTGAGTTGATGGGTATTTTAATATAAAGACCATATTCGATAAATTTTAATGTGCTGGTACGGAAATTCAATAAATGACTCAGCTTGTCAAGTCTGAAATGCATAAAAAACTTTCTTAAAAGAAAATGTAATAAATACGCAATTTGTTAATAGATAAATGCTGTTTCAGACAGTCAAAATGAACTGCCAATAAAATCTTTATTTCAAATGAATTCCCATTGTAAAATATGTTTCATTTTATTAAAATATGCATATTTCCAAATGAATTCATTCATCCAATTTCTTGGTTTTTCATTTATTGTGTCTTTTCAGGGTTACAGAATTTCGAAATAAATTTATTAAATTTACTCTTTAATGTATATATATATATGCAATATACCGATCCTATCAAGTTCGAAATAGAAAATGGACACATTGTTTGGAGAAAATGGGTTTTCGTTAAATTAAGCAATATGAGTTTAAAATCTAAAATTAAATGTGTAGTTTGAAATAACTATATAATTATTTATCAAAGAAAATATTTGTGAAGAAATATTTTTTTATAAATATGTTAAAAAAATATCAAAGATCAGATATTAAATTTAAATCCTTTGACACTGTCCATATCCAAAACTTTTATATTTAAAAAAATATACTTTATTATTAAAAATTATTCTTTTTGTCAAGGAAAAAGGCTAAATTAGATGTCATCCAATATTTTCCAAATTCCATTCTTTATGTAAAAACTATGGAATATTGCATATTGAAGCGACATTAGATAATAATTTTATTAATATTGCATATTTCAACATTTTTCATAAAATAAATATGCACTGAGATATTTAAATAAATGAATTATTATAATCAAATACATTGAAAAGAATGAAATCTCGCGAAAGTTCTGAAAGTATTTTTCGCTGATAATTTTTAAATAATGTTGCCAATAAATATTTCGGCCTTTAAATTTTAACCCAATTTGTCTTCTTCAAGATGTTAGTGCACTTGAAAGTAATTTCATATTAAGGATAGAAAGTAAACATGAAAGATTTTTCATTCATTTAAATGTAGCAATATACAGGATGGTTATAATTAAAGTTCCACTTTGAAATGTTCATAAGAGGAAAACTACTGGACCAAATGTTTTTAAACTTGTTAACAGTTTAAAGGAGGTCATGGAAATTTCTTTTCCTCCAAAACAAAAGTTATAAACCTCAACACCAGGGGAGGAATGGCATTGTATACAATATTGTTAAGCAAAATAGGACATGAAGACATTGGCTTAAAATGTGTTTAATCGTTTCTGAAATGTGTTGTATAGCATGTTCAATGTAGCATCCAGCATTTTCTGAAAGCAAGTTAAATCGCATTAATGCATTCTCAACAGTAGCTCTCAGCATACCATGTAGAAAGATACGCACATGTCGCTGTATTGCTTCTTTCAGTTTCACCAAATTGTTTAGATTATCACAATAAACAGTGATTTTGAGATAACATCCATTGAACATGATTTGTAACACACTTCAGAAACGATTAAACACATTTGAAACCAGTGTCTTCATGTCCTATTTTGCTTAACAATACTGCATCCTGTGCCATTTCTCTCATGGTGCTGATTTTTTGAATTTTTTTTTGACGGAAAGAAATTCTATGACCTTCTTTAAACTATTACCAATTTTAAAAACATTTGGTCCAGTAGTTTTTCCTTTTAGGGCCATTTCAAAGTGTCACTTTAATTATAACCACCCTACAGATCGTGTTAAAGATAGTCGAAACTAGGAGGCAGAAAATTACTTTTCAGCTATTAACTTATCGATAACCTTTCAATACAAAAGTTGCTGATCTATAGGAGAAGCTGAATCGCCACTTTGATTGATATTTCTATGTTCAGTTACAAAGAAGTTATGACCAGTTCTACGGCGTTCTGAAAGAGATTATAATAATTTGAAACAAAACTTCGCTTAGCTTTGAGGTCATTTAGAAATTATATGATTTAAAATATATATTTAGAGAACGGTTTGAAATGATATATAGTAAGATATCTTCCTCTAATTTTTCTTCACAAAATAAGAAATGTCTAAAAAAATAAGGACATTTTAGCTTCTGAATGGCAAATAGCTAGTATCTCAATAATCTTGTACGAATGGTCGTTAGTATTTGAAGAACATCAAATACAACACCAATATCATTTTTTAATTAATCTGATATTGATTTTAAACAATTTTAAATATCTTAAGAGAAAGGATATTTATCCTTTGTCTTTACACTAATACCAAGTTGCTGACAAACAAATTTGGACAAGACTCTTGTTCTGCAAACTTGAAGATTTTATTTTCTGGGAATAAGTGTTTCTATATTTTTTAGAAATGATAGCATAAGTAGGATGATTGTGAATATTGTTAATTGGAAACTTTAGTATTGCCTGTTTGCAGATTTTATTTTCAGGGAATAAATTTTTCTATATTTTTTGAAAAAATAACATAAGTAGCATGAATGATAGTGAATATTATAAATTAGAAACTTTAATATTGCAAAATTGCAGATTTTGTTTTTTGGCAATAAGTTCTATAATTTTTATACATGATAGCATAAGTAGCATGATTGTGAATATTGTTAAATGGAAACTTTAGTATTGTTTCATTTTTAAATTCTTTTGTTTGGAAACGGTCACGTCATTTAGTCAATTAGTATAAGTTGCAGTTTTTAAATGTCTATTGAATGAGCATAATATTGAGGCTTAAAACTAGTTTCTAAATACTTTTATATCAATTTAATAGTAGATTAGGAAATGGATACAATATTTTATGTAATAATGCACATTTTAGTATTAGAAAAAAAAATTTATGAATATAAAATTTTAAACAATTTAACTGAGAGTTTGATAATTTTTTATATCTTTTATTTCAGGAAATAACATGAACAGGAAATAACATAACAGGAATTGATAAACATGTTTTTCATTAGCATTAAAGACAAATTTATCAAAAGCTACTACTTGAATACAGGAATAGCATAAGCTAAATTTATATTAAATCACCTTTGATTACGAAAGTGAACTTTTCTATCTTTAAGATGCTAAAAAAACCCAACTTTATTTTCAACTTTAACTTCGTGGTTAAATGATGTGAAAGAAGTTTATTTCAGAATTCATATAAATAGAAATAAGTAATCATTTCCAAATGTTTATAATTTCTGTATTTGTTCTCTAGATAACATTCATAATTTTATCTCATTATAGAAAATATTTGTTGTAATTTTTTTAGATATTTTAAAGTTAAGTTTGCTCTCCCAAGCATTTTATTCCCAGATTTGCTAAGATAATTTTGAACAATATTCTTCCTCATAATAGCTGTTTGTGGTATCTGTCACATGGTACATTTAACCTAGTTTTGTGCACCAAAGTATAAATGCTTAGCGAAGTGAAAATTCTTTGGCAACCCCACAATCATTCATCGTAAGAGAAAGTCTTTATTCCGGGAATGTGCAATAATCCTATTCGACGCCAAAGAGAGCCAAATGCGCATTCATTAATTCTTGAGTGGAATGGAATTGCTCTTCATATCTGTTGGATTTTAAACTCAAGAGCTTCTCTCTGTCCAAATTTCAGCTATGCTTTTATGAAATCTACATTGTTGTCCGCATTTGTAAAAATCTACATTATTTTTTAATCTCTTATTTTATTGATCTAAATTTGGAGAAATAGGTTATTTTTTATTCATTTATACAATAATCATGTATAAGAACTGCAATTTTCAAATATGTTATTAACTTGGAGTTATATCAAGTAATTTTTTAATACATATTAAATTTAAGATGGACATTAAGAATTATAAATCTTAGGTAACATTGATAACATAGTTTCGATGTAGAGTTCAGACAATTTTGAAAATTCTTAATCTTTACAAATGAGATAACAATGTAAGATTTCTTTATAGCTCTGATGATATGAAATTCTTTCATAATCAAAATTCAAATATTTTATACAATATAATTGTATAAAATATAATGCCCAAATTCTAATAAGGCCCGAATTCTGAATCTAGCTTATCAAGGTAAAAACGTATTAAAAAATTATACCTTTAATCCCCAGTCTGTAAAAAACATCTACATTTTGGGAAAAATGCTAAATAACATCAAAATTTCTTTTACTTGAGTTTCTTATAGTTCATCATATCATTTACTTAAGTTCATCACATCAGTTGCTTGATGACAAAAATATATAGCCAATAAAAACCAAAAGATTCAGCTTTATTTCAGGAAAAAGACTAAAATTTTAGAATTTAGGTAATTTTTCTGTTTAAGGAAAAACACATTGTGGTATTCTAAATAATAAATTCCATTATTCTAAATATAATAATATTATGTGGTGTTATGTGTTGACAAAAAAATATAGATTTTTTTTCCTCTTCTGCAAATTTCGTTCAATAAAAATAATGCATAATCCATAACAAAAAAAAAAAAAAAAAAAAGACTTCAATTTGTTTTCCATTCACACAATATCTAATTATAAAATAAATTAAGGTATGTTAATTTAAGTTGATTTAGTAAAGGCTATTGTCTTAAATTATTTATTCAAATTTTGATGTTGCTCATGCTAACAGATTGAGTCAATATAGCCAGTTTTTTCCTTGTTTCCACTCTTTTTTTCTGTGAACTCCGTAACTAGACTGACGCATCTTTCACCATTTAGGCTTTGACATGAAAAATTTAATAAAAAGACAAGTTTAGGTAGATTTAAATTTTACAGAACTAAATAAGCAGCTTCTTTTGCCAAATTTTCTATCTTCAATAAAATCTATTAATAAAACTTTATATTTTATCAGTCCCTGTAATTAATATAATCCAAGCCATCAAAATTTGCCAATAAAGATGAAAGCATTTCAACAGAATTCGGATGATCGGATTTTACTTTTAGTCATTTCCTGTAACCAGTTTTAGAATGTCCTTAGCGACATGTTTTCTGAGTATCAGATGAACGTACATCTCTTATGAGTTGGATCTTACATTTAGGCAATATTTTTCTTAAGCTGATTTTTGAATTATGTAGATATACATGTCGGTATACTCTGCTAGGAAAAAAAAATTAGACATCTGGATACATCTTGAGAATTTTTTTAAAAATAATATCTTTATAAATTATCGACGGAAATAGCTTAATGGGAGTAGTTTGTTTAGATATGTATAGTAGATAACCGAACTAATTAACACAATAACTAATTATTCATAGTTTGTTTACTTTTTTGGCATTACGTCTATTAGCTTTTTATGTCAATAAATTGCTTCGTTATGAAATAAGTGTCTAAAAATGACATACATCTAATAAAAATTTCCAGAACTATAAAATTTAAAAAAAAAATACGTGTCCATTCTGAAATGAATCATAGAAACTGCTTTTGATATCTTGGAAATTGTAATACTCAATTTTATCAAAGAACATAATTTAAGTACACGAATAGATAAAATAAATTCATAAACGAAAGAAATTAACTTTCCTTTTCAAATTTTTCGAAAAGAAGGTGAGAAAGAAATCACTTGTTATATAATTAAATTTTTGCTTGGCAGTAAAATTATTAGAATATCTAAATTTTTAAAATTGCATTTATTTCTGTAAAAGTTTTAAAAATATTTATTAAAAAAACCCTTTAAAATTTTCTTTGTCGAGGGGACATGCTTACTTGTAGAGGAACTAAATACGCTTTATATAATGGCTTAGTTTTAAATGTCTTTATAAAATAGACATTAAATAATGCATAAATCAGATGGTTTTAATATGAAAGGAAATTTCCTTTCTTATTAAAATGAATAAAATTTGTAATCGCATATAAAAATATAGCATATTAAACAGAAATTATTATTAGAAGGAATAATAATAATAATAACAAATTGCTGTTATTAATATATCATTCATATTTTATGATCTTTCTTTCTTTATTAAGATTGGATTATCATTGTATTTAAATAATAAAGTTAACGTAATTACGTAGTAATTTGCTAAATTCTCCCTCTCTAATCTAAATTCTCCTCTCTTTAGAGTGCGATATGGAATATAAGTATGCCGCGTCATGTCTGAGTTCACGCATTCATATAAAGATCTAAATGGTAGTTTGTAGAATTAAAGCAAGAATATGAATCATAGCGAAGAATGCTTATTCAAATCCCTTTGGCATATCTGGTAATCATATGACCCCATTTTTTCACCTTTTTGCCCTCTTTTGCTATGCCATCAGACTTATTCGCTTCCAATACCTTAATATCTTTAATTCATTTGCAACTGGCTGTTTCGCGACAAGTTCCACCCACTTGTTCCATGGCCGCCTCACGAACTACGCTAATGAACTTTATTCTTATTTTTCCGTACTGATTAGCACCTATTATTTCTTGCGAGATAGTAATACTTTCTGTGTCGCAAAAGTATGTTTCCTTTGACACTAGAGCTGGTTCACAAAATATCCTATAAGCTTTCTAATAAAAAATTGTGTACATTTGCATGACTAATTTTCGAACTTTCACATGCATCCTAAGATTTTATTTTTAGTGCATGAATTCAAGTTGGTACGTATGGTTTCCAATTATTATTTATCAGTCATCAATCAACTAAAATGAAGTATTAGATGATATTAAAAATCGAAAATCATAGTTTCCATAGTTCTAGAATAAAAGAGAATTTTATATTATATATATATATATATATATTCACATTTGTTTGTAACATATGTTTAACATTTGTTTTGCTAATTAGCTTGGAAAGATACTATAAATATTTTTACTTAAGTAACTTGTGTTATCATATTTTTTTTTTAAATTACTTTTTTCTAAATTTTTACTTAAATATATAGGATGATCAAGAAATAACAGGATGTGTTCGGAGCTCTGTAGCGTAATATGTACTGGACGACATATAACAAAATTTGGCCACCATACACATTAAAGTACGCGGTTTCGATTTATCAAGAAAAATAATAGTACCAAAAAACGCCGATGGGGTAAATCTAGACGCCGAAGCGTATGATATGTAGAAAAAGAATGCAAAACTAACAATGGAAACAGTAAATAGCAAAACACAAAATACCAATGAAAAACGTTTATTATAGAAACTTACAAATTTGGCTCAAGATGACCACCAACTTGATGTTGCAATAATTGCATGCGGTACACGAGGTTTTCTATGGTGGCACGCAGAATATCGGCATTTATTCATCTGACATGTGACGTTATTTGATCTTTTCAAGTAGGAATGTCAGGAACATGTCCTTGATACACAACGCCTTTCAAGTGAATCCGTACCTCCTCATAATCAGAAATTGCCAAGATTCAGATCAGTGTGATCAGTTAATGGGTGTTATCTTATATGGAAAAAAATTCAGGATCTTACACAATATCTTCTGCACGGTTCTTCTGAGAACGATATACCAGTTTGTCGTGATATTGAACGTGTACTGCTGATATCCTGCTTATTAGCTATCGCCTGATCCATAAGGGCGGGTGCAACTTCTTTAACATGTTACTACTTGATAACTTTACGTCCTCCACCTGGTTGTACACCAAGAAATCCTGTTGTTTCGAAACTTTCAATAATTGTTCGTAAGTTTGTCATGGTCATTGGTCCTCAAAGTAACTGTTTTAAAAGCCGGTATTCATGAACTGGCACTGGCATTTTCATTCCGCTGATAAAACAGCTTGACTAATAAGGTGCTTTAAAATAGCGACAACGCAATCGACTGGGGAATTCTTGCAGAATGGCATAAATTCCCTCAACCTTTCATTTTATCTTCGATGTCATGTCACAAAGTTTCCGTATGAGCAAATTGCATAATAAAGTTTCTGACCTTAGCGCCAGGATTTCCCCTATCGGCGTTTTTAGTCCTATTTTTTTCTTGATAAATCGAAACAGCATACTTTAATGTGTATGATGGCCAAATTTTGTTACATTTCTTCCAGTACATAACACGCTACAGAGCTCCGAACACCCCCTCTTATTTCTGGATCTCCCTGTACTAATTATTGGTAAAATAATTCAACACAACTATTGTTTTCTCTCAAAATTGAAAATCTAATTCTTGCTTTTTACTTTCATTTACTGTAACTGCAAAACAAATTCTTTGTGAAAGCAAAATTTGACTGTTAGTATAATAATAATTTGTTAAGTTAGAATTGAGTCTAAATTCGTTTTGAGTTAGTTGCTATAGATATGGAATACCGTTTTTCATACTCTTTTAAGTAGTTCATTGGAAACAATTATAGTATTATGATGAAATGCAATTAATAAATACTATTAAATAATTTTTATTTCAAGTTTTTTATTCATATAGAAAAAAACGCTATATTAAATAGTTGTTTTAAAGCCAACTGTGAACTATATAATTATTCATAAATATTTATTTCGGGTGATATATTTTGCTATTCATTTTGATTCATTTTTTTTGTATAACAGAAAGGCTTTTAAGAACAAATGTAAACTTCATAAGAATAAATATTGAAATAACCCAAAAAATAAGAAAGAGGAAAAAAATACATATTATTTTTGGATGAACATAAATATTGATTAAACATATTTTTTAATGGGGGAAGCTAAAAATAATACACCGTATGTACTTATTTTGAGGAAAGGAAGTTTGCAGTTTTGGTCTTTGAATTTAAGGCTAAGCAGAAATTCTAAATTCATTATTTCAATGTTAAGGCAGGTCACATTTATGTAATTTGATCATGGAAGAATTTACACCCAGCATTTCTGTTTGATTTGTCAAGATTTCAAAGTGAAATGTTATATTAAATGAGACCATTCTTTTAAATTTTAACAAAATTTATCAATTCACTTAATTTTTTCTCGTTTGTTTGTTTTTTCTAGACTATGCACTTCGATATTCTTATTAATTATATTCATGCATGGTAATTGTTGAAGGTAAACTTTATTCCAATGATGCGATTATTTCCAGATTTTTTTACGAAAACTAAAATTGAAACGGTGGAAAAGGCTAATGAATCGGGTGATGTAATCAAGGCTGCTATTAAACAATGTAGAAATACTTAGAAGGAAATTTTGTTATATCGTCCATCCTCCTTAAGAATCATATTACAGTACAAATTTTCAACCATTTCAGTCTGATATCCAGCATGTTAATCAACAAGCAACTATAAAATTTCATTACATTTCTTTATAACATGCTTTGAAAATTTATCGTTAGTAAAGTATTAATAAGATTCACTTCTGCTATATTTGGAATATGAGCGAACTGTGATTCATTCAGAATATTACCAGAATGTTGACTTTTAAAGGCTCATTGTTTTTTTTAAAAAAAAGGGAATATTTCATAGAAAACTATTTTAAATGAAATATTTTAGCTCATCTATGACGAGTAAAAACCATTAAAAATTATTTTTAAATCTCTGATACTAATTCTATAAAAAAAAAGATATTTGCATTGTATGATATTAGGCATATTTTTTATGAAAATCAATCCTTAGATAATATAATATCTTATGTAAGTCGTTTATATTTTAAATGTAATTCAAACCTTTATTTTTTTGTAGGAGGAGTATGTTTGATTGCTTAGATTATATAATAGTTAATTGAAATTATATAAATCAAAAATATCATTAATTAACATTTTGATTATTTTTGTATATGCTTGTTGCTTCTAAAATTTTTGAATAATAGTTATTTTTATGAATTTTATAACGTTTAAAATAATTGTTTTCTTGTTATGAAATAAATTTTGATTTATAAAGATATAATTGAATAAATACTTAAAGCAAGTTTCGTGACAACTTATTTCATTCTTCTGAAAAGCAATTACTTCACACATTTTTAACGTAAGAAAGAAAAGATTTTTATATCATAAGGGAACTTGATCATCTTATTTATTTCATATTTTTGCCTAAGTGAGAAAGTATTTAAGGAACAACAATTATTTTAATGCCATGCCAACCAGAATGTACCATTTGTGCGATAAAGATCCAAATTATGGTAAACCTTATCATAAGACATAAGACCGCAACTTCGCGTTTTCGGGCCCCAGGGTCTTCTTGGGAAAAGCGTCCGGCAATCCGGGTAGGCATCTAGGTGCTGCTGCTGTTAGCTCGTAAACACCCAGCTTGCGCAGTAAGGGACAATTTATGGGTCATAAACATAGTCTTTCGCTCCTTAAAACGGGGTTATCATAAACCTACCCCCACAAAATATTCTGCTAAGTTAGCACCCTGAGACGATCGATTGGGGACAAGTGGGGACTGTAAACAAATATTAGGTTAATCCCTTGTAATTAAGAAGGGAATTTGAGACTCAAGGACTGCGAAAGTGATGAGGTAGAACCGATAAAGAAACAAAACAATTTGAAAAACTCAATATTTTTCTTTTTTTTTTTACTTCTTGTTAAATATTTCAGTGATTTTAGAGAAGAAAATACGTTTCGTTATAATATTAATTTATACAGAAGCTCAACTTTTACTGCTTTATAATATAATATTCTTCTGAATATCAGTGGAAATGGTTTCCCTAAAAGTTTCTGGGGTATTAAATGTGCTTATGTATTATTATTATTTGTATATCTTAACTACAAATATAAAAGAGCCCGTAATCGGGCGATTTTCGGCGTTTTCTAGGAGATTAATAGTTGGATGCGGTTCATACATAAGTATCAGAAAACGGAAAAACCGTTTTTCCCCCCCTTTATTAGTAGGAGCCAAATTGCGATATAAAATACAACTGTAGTTGTATAATCACATAACAAATTGTATATATCTTTGCGTTCTGAGTAAATGTTGTTACATCCTTTGAAAGTATAGACCAACAAATAGTCAATTATTATATAGATTTGATTTCAAAGTTGTTAAGTAATTTACATTTTTTTAATCTTTTCTTTAATATCTTTTAAAATCTAAGTATTATTTTAAAATATGGAAAAGTTATGTTTTATTTTCAGCACGTTTTCAAAAGTTACTAAATTATACTTGTTTATAATTCAGAACATATATGAATTTGAATATTGATATATAGGATTAAACTAATATAAACTTTTATTATTGTTTTTCTCTATTAAAACAAAAGAAAAATAAATAATTTTATTTTTTATTTATCTGCGCTGTGTAATCGTATCTTTTCAGCTTTTCAAGCTTGATAAGAAAATTTCTTCCCAATTTATTAAAAACTTTTCCTGAAAATTGTATGGGTGAAATATACAGGGTGATTAAGAAATAACAGGAGACGTTCAGAGCCCTGTAGCGTGTAATGTACTGGAAGAAATATAACATTTGGCCACCATACACATTAAAATATGCGGTTTCAATTTATCAAGAAAAAAATAGTACCAAAAAACTCCGATAGGGGAAATTCTGGAGCAGTGTTCGAAAACAATAATGTAATTTGCTTATACGGGTACTTTGTGACATGACATGAAGAAAAAAGGAAGGGTTCCGGGAATTTATGTCCCTCTTCAAGAAATCGTCCGTCGATTGCTTTGTCACTACATGAACGCTGCTTATTAGTCAAGCTGTTTTATTAGTGGGATGTAAATGCCAGTGCTGCTCTTCGTGAATACTGGCGGTAAAAACAATTACGTAGAGGACTGATGACCATAACAAAATTACGAAGAATGATTGAAAGATTTGAAACAACAGGAATTCTTGTTGTGCAACCAGGCCGAGGATGTAAAGCTATCAAGCAGGAACAAGCTGATGAAGTTGCAGCTGCCGTCATGCATCAGGCGATAGCTAATAAGCAGGTTATCAGCAGTGCAAGTTCAATATCACGACAAACCCTGTTATCGTCGATGCAGAAGATATTTCGTAAGTTCCTGAAAATTTATCCGTTTAAGATAACACCGATTGACTTATAACACTTATCTGAATCTTGGCAATTTCTTGTTGTGAGGCGGTTATGGTTCACTTTAAAGGCGTTGTGTATCAAGGATATGTTCCTGACATTCCAACTTTAAAAGATGAAATAACATTACATGCCAGACGAATAAAACCCGATATGCTGCGAGCCACCGTCGGAAACCTCGAGTACCGTCTGCAATTATTGTAACATCAAGTTGGTGGTCACCTTGATCCAAATTTGTACGTTGCTAAAATAAACGTTTTTCATTGGTATTTGATGTGTTGCTATTTATGTTTTTCATTGGCAGTTATGTATTTTTTTTTTCCACATATCATGTGGTTAAAGAGCCAGAACTTCCCCTATCGACTTTTTTTATACTATTTTTTTTCCTGATAAATCAAAACAGTATACTTTATTGTTTGTGATTGCCAAATTTTGTTATATTTCGTCCAGTACATAACACTCTACAGTGTTTCGAGCGCCTCCTGTTATTTCTTGATCTCCTGTATTTGAGATTTCGAATGTTCTATCATACCAAACAATGTGGTTTATTTACCAGTCAAACGGATTCTTTATAGCTTAAATATATTCGACCAAAATAAGTGGTCGCGTAATAAGATTAAAGCACTATAAAACATAAAGCATAATATAAAAATGATTTTGATATCTTAAAAAATACTAGAATGGATACATTCAAAAATAGAAGCACAAGAAAGACATGTTGTTGTTCAATAATGATTCATATTTGAAAAAAATCAGGCGTTTAGAGAACTTAATACTATTCATCTTTGGTGACCAGCATGTTCAGCCAGAGTATTGATGTTTTAGCTTGTTAGAAACAAGAATATGGACTTCAATTTTTAAAAGTTTCACATTATTCTTTGATGTGACTAAAAAAATTATTTTAGTGGAATTAATTTCCTACTAATTATTGTGGATGCAAATTAAAATGTGTATTTTACACGGAATATCAGTTGAAGCTAAAATCCTATTTGGTAAATAATGTCTAAAGAAAATTACTTTTTATTATTATTATTTTAAATGTAATATTGACAAAAGTGAGGGATTGAATGTTATGATGGATAAATTTCAATATAATCTAACCAAAAAAAAAACAACATAATTACGATTATTTTTGATCATTCGGTATTCGGTATTTTGTTCAAATAGCGTAAATATGACCATAAAAAAGAAAACTGGGTTTTGTATTTTTTTTAAAACATAATTTTAAAGATCAGCTTTATTTTCCAAGCAACGTAAGTTGGCACAGCTTTCAATGCAAACTTCATAACCAACAAGGCAAACAACATAGACACGTAAAATTTATAAACACTTTATCAAAACTGCTGTTTGTATATTGTATCTAATTATTTTTTTTAGAAATAAAGAAAATGAAATGATCTTACTGAATGGAGTTATTGGTGACACGATAATATTTATCCATATTATTCCCAATAATATTTTGCATCTTTATAAAAATTGCATGATAAATACATGTTTTTGAAATAAACATACACATTAAATAACACATTATAAATTACGCATTATGCTTTAAATTACACATTATGCCTTAAACGTTTTTTAAATTAGCATAACGGAACAATGGATGATAAAAAAAATATAATAAAATTATGGAACAGTTTGATATCATCACATGATTGCTTAAGAGCAATATTAATAGATGGCATCAAAGAATGCTTATAGCTGATTAAAAAAAAGATTGATAATGTTTTTGCAACATTCTAGATGGTGATTATTCCAGATATTATAGTCATAATACATAAATATTTTTTTAAATATTATTTATAATATTTTCTAATATTTAACACAAATTCATTATACCATAATCATGAAATATCACCCATTATAAAGTTAGCAAGAAATTACGGTATTTATACAATTTTTCATTAAATAATTCAAAACAATTAACTAAATATCTATGCGTATTAAACTTTATACTCACATCTCATATAAATAATTTTAGATTGAAAAAAATTAGAAAATTACTTTGCTTGCTCACCCTGAATAGCAAATTGTAAATGAATAACTGCCCAATGCTGTTTCTTTTCAACAAATTTAATAGAAGTATATCTGTCGAGGTAAATTGAGCTTATGTTATAATTTCTAGTAGTTTATAATATAAATGAACAAATCAGTCATAAGATAATTATGAAAAGTTAATAAAAAAATGTGTTGCCTCTTATAAAGTCTTTTTCAGGTATCGAAATTTTTTATTAATAAATTACATACAAACTTCGTATTATTGCAAAACGAGGATTATTTTGCAATAATTTTCATAATTTTGAGTATTTTTTTAATGACGATAAAGACACATGAGACAATACTCTTTTCCCCAAATCAGGACTTTTACATCAATAATTGAAACGTCGGAAACAAGCAATTTTTCAAGTGACCCTTTAAATGATTATACCATGACGTGTTTGTATACTACAAGTATATGCACGTGAGGTTTTGATAAAAAATTATAACTTTACTTTTTTTCCTTATATCTTATATATAATTTTATTTTCAGCTTAAATTAAAATTTTTTGAAATCAACACACTATTTTGTATTAATTTCAGTGACTGATACACACATACAAAGTACACATATGTAGAAATATAGAAAACACACGCGAAAGGAACTTAGAAAAAGTGTTTTTAAATATATTATGAATTTTTTGAATTTTTAAAATTATATTTTATGAAAATGTGATAATTTGTAAAGGAAAAGGGAAAAAATATTACTGAAATAAATGTTAATCACCTTAATGAAATTTTCTCATTAAGAACATACATAAAAATTGATTTAAAAAAACGCATTAATGGTTCAGATTTTGAAAAAGTGTTCATAAGAACGATTTTTTAAAATAATAAGAATAACGAAAAAGATAAAATTAAATTTATGATTTATGACAGGAATCTTGATTCCAAAGTTTTAGGATTCTTTTGATAAGCTGAATTTTAAGAATATTTCTGAAAGAAACAATTACATATTTGGATCTTTTTTTCATATATTATTCCCTTATTAAGGCAAGAAGCTATATATTCTCTTTTAATAAAAAATATTTATTTGCAAATTAAAATCTATAATTTAAATATTATTTTTGTATTAAAAGGCCAAAACTGAGTTTGTTCTTCTAATTAATACTTTTATTTATCATGTTTATTTATTAAAAATGATTTCCATGAAATTATAGATGGGAAATAAGATATTAACATTTTTTTTTTTTTTTTTTTTTTCATTTTTAGATAGAACGGTTTGAAAGATTTCTAGAAAGATTCGACTAAATTCGACTCATCGTGTTCGAATGCCGTTTCTAAATCTTTCATTTAGAGTTTTATATAAAATAACCATTAAAATACTATACATGCTTACTGTATTATTTTATTATTAAACTTAAGAAATCAATAGGTTTCATTCAGCAAAATTTAAATACAAGAGAAAAAAAACATTTTGTTAAGAAAAATGCACCTTGTCGAGAAATAATATGCTATATGAAAATTAATTCTAGAAAAAATATTTATACATCGTTGTTGAATGATCCTTTAATGTTTAATAAACTGCCCTTAGAGAAATATCAAGCTCTTGTTTCATGCATAAAGAAAAATAAACAGCCCAAAGAAAAATCAATGAAAAGTAAACATTTAGTTTTATTTATCGTTTCAATGAAAAGATTGCATGCAATACAAAAAAAGAAAATAATAAATTAGCCATTTAAATCAGGTTGAATAAATTTATGTTAGCACAACGACGTAAATTCGAAGTTCTATTTGAAAGGAATTGAAAAGAAAAAAAAAAAAGAACAATAAAACACGATAGAAAGGAAAAATGAGCAAAGAAGGAAGGATTTGGGAAAATACCTCTTTTTTTTTCTCTCAACCTGAGGATGACGATTAGTTTATGTTTACACAGCAAACATTTTTTTGTCATCATGCATATTTATCGAAATTTGTTTTTTTTTTCTTCTAATAATTTTGTAAAAACATTCTGAAATAAAGTGCGAGGTATTTTAATTATCCTAAAGATATAAAATATTATTTATTTAGTTCAAAATTTCTTTACCTGCTTCTTCAATACTTTTCTCTGGAGATCAAAGATTTTTGGACATAATTTCAGCAATATTTTTTTCAGAATGAATAAGGAACATAAAAATTTTAATTGTTCAAATATATTTTATTGATAAGAAAGTGTGTTTGTTTTCGCTCAGTTACTTATTATTGATATTATTAAAGAAAATTTGCAGTACATATCCATACTTTATATCATTATTTAGTTTTTGATTGTGTCTTTTTTAAAATAGTATTCATTTCATCTACAGATTAGAATATTTATTAACATATTTTACATTAAAATACTTATACTCAACAATAAATACATTTATGTATTTATATTTTTCAATATATGTAAAAAAATGTTTGCTTATAATTGTTAGTTTCGTTTTAGTTATGAAAACGATTTTTTCCCCAAACATTATTAATTTAAAATCTATTTTTTACCCAAACATTATTAATTTAAAATCTATTTTTAGTTTTCAATCATAAAAAAAAAAAAAAATTACCAAGGCATATAAATTCTCCGGTTAGTTCCAAAGTGAAAAATCCTCTACAGAGTGACGAACCCTTATAATCACCATGATTGATCACCATTCTCAGGAAGAGAGCGAAATAGTTACATCACGCTTGTGACATAATATCACACTTGAAATACGGAGTAGAAAATGTAAATATATGACAACAATAACCATTAGTGCATGTTGAATGCCGACATCTGCCAGCAAAGAAGGATATATATCAAATATTTCGAACATATATCAAGCGATTATGTGAATGTTGACATTCACTTGTGAAGTCTATTTTCCAGATTTCAGTATTTCACAGTATCACACACACACACACACGTTTATGCATACATATGCATATATACATATATAATCTCTCTCTCTGTCGTTAAGCAACAGAATCAGTAACAAGTAACAAAAATCATTAAGTAACATGAAGGAAAATGTGAAAATTGGGAATTCAGAAGAAACATTCTAAACTTTGCAAAACTCTTCTTATGTAATGGTTGTTCCATCATTTTTTTTTTTTTTGAATCAGTAGAATTAAGTAAAGACCCTCCTCTATAAATGGGCAAAAGTTACGCTAATGCTAAAGAAACCTGTAAATATAGATCTCAATAATAGTAACCAAACATACTATCACAGAAAAAAATATTTTGCCATTACTTTTTCTGCATTGTTAGATGACAATCCAATTATTCGAGCATTATAACATTTACCAGATACGATCCCTCTTTCTGAAAACGCATGCAGTATTTTATTGTAAAGAAATTCAAATTCGATCCAATGGCGATTTTCGAGACTGAAACGTTAAATAAGCTATATTGCTTCAGATACCAATAATAAATGACTCCACCACATCCTGTTCTTTTAAAGAAGAGGCCGAGCAATCTGCACTTAAATGTACAAAAAAAGAAAAGAAAAGAAATACCAGGACAACTACTTTTTCACAGAGACACTATCTATGAAATCAGAAATGGGGTGTAACGTTTCCTTCGAACTGAAGAAGTTCATGATGCGTTTATCGTCTGTCGATTTATCAATGTCCCTAAATCCTTTCCCCCAAATGCGGATGTAGACATAGACCCATCGGGTCGCTCACACAAAGAGAGTTCTTTGAAAACAGCAGTCTAATGGCTTGTAGTCCGATCCGTAACTGCTTTTGAAAATGCATAATGGCTGATTTCTTTGAAAGGTCGTATTTCAAATAGTAGAACGATTTCTTTGATGTATAGAAAAAATTCCTTTTCCCCTTCAAAGCAATTTGTTTGATGTGGACGTTTTAAAATTGAGTCGTCCTCCACCTCATGTGACCTGAAAAGTCATTGAATGTTATTATTGTAAAGGAGATTCTTCTTACCTAGTTCATCTTTTGAAGGTACGTTTTGTTTTGAGTTACTCTTACGAATCATACACGAGGAATCGATCATAATATTATTCCGATATCTTAACAAAAAGGTTCAGGGGTTCTAAATAATATCTTGGAAAAATCCATATATATTAATATCACCATTCGTTTCCTTGAAAATTTTAATACTCCAGTCTATATAAATATACATATATTTTTTGACATATTTCTGTAAATTTAAACACTTTTTCTATACTTTGAATTGTATATATGATTATTATCTGAAATAGCTAATATTTTTATTCAAAGATTACATTAAAATGTATTAGTAATGTTAATAAAAGTATATTTTTCTACAATAACAGATGTATTTACGTATCCAAATATTTTTTTATGAAAAAGAATACCGAAATATGGCGTTGAATTTTATTCTTATTAATGCATTTTATAAATCAGCCATATTATAATAAAGAAATTTCAATGTTCTGTAAAACCCAGAACAGTTAATATATTCAATTAGCAATTATACGTTAACTTCTGGAAAGTTCTGGATTTAAAAAAAATTCGGTGATTTAAATTTATTACATAATATTTTTTTTATTAAATTTTCTTTTTAATTTTTTAAAATCCCCTTTTCATAGCTTTAAAATGCATATAAAACGCATCAAAATGTTTAAAAAAATAAATGTAATCAACACTACAAAATATGAGTTTGAAATATTACAATAAATAAAATTTGATATTTAAATAAAATTGAAAAAGTGTGGCTTATTAATTTGATTATTTATAATAAATTTCGTTTAAACATATTATATCATTTTTAATAGGTTTTAAGAAATTGAATTTTAAATTACTTTCTACAAATGTATTGATCGAATGTTTAAAATTATACTCGTGTATAATCTAAATGGCTTCTTAAGTTGCATATTTCTTGGTTGAAATATATTTATGAAAGTTTTGTTTTAATAAGGATGGTCAATTTTAATAGCATGAATATTTAAACGTGCCTTAATTTTTCAATTTGTCTTAAATTTTGCTACATATTAGTTTGAAGAGTAAATTTTTGTGCCAGGTTTTATTTTTATTATCTGATCACATATAGGACTTATTAATTTTCCTCTTCACGTAGGCTTTAATTATAAAGGTTATTATTTTATTATCATTCGTTAGTTGTAAAATATAATCATTTTTGGCTTTTTTCAAATTATTTGAATTTTATCTGAGATCTTGGATGTTTTATCTTGGGGCGTACATTTAATGGTCAATGTATACGTTTAACAAAGCTTTATGTAAAAATTAAGAAAGATTGTGCTTCAGCAGTGAAAAGCATTGCTAATGCTTCTAAAATTATAAAAATGTTCCATTGTTTTACATTTTTTTTTTAAATTTCTCACTATTACTAAAATTTAAATCTTTATTTCTCAAAATTTTCCGTAGAGTGAATTTTACATTATAGGTTATTAAAAGTGATAATATATATAAATATAATTTCCACTAATTGATTACTAATACTATAAAAATATAATTTTATTTCGAAAAGTTCAAATTCCTTTTTTAGATAATATGAGTTAACAAGTTGTTTTAATAAAATGGTTTGCTTAAGTGAGAATATTTGCTTTAAATTATTAAGACCTTTTGAATTAGAATACCTAATTTTTAAAGACAGCACTGTGAGAAAAGTTTAAACTAATATATAGATATTTATGCATGGAATTTGGAACTTTTGCATTGGACACAATCTATAGAAATCTTTAGATTCGATTAAAAATGAAGTATGGTTGTGAAATACATTACATTGTTTATTAAAATGAAGAATCAAAAGATCATTTCGTTTTCTTCATACTTTATATCATCACAACACAGCGTTATATTAACAATGCAATTTGACACAAAAGTGAAGGTATTTTTAAGTCCATTCTTAACTTTTTTCTCGGCAATTACAAATTACAGTCTCCTAACATTTGGATGCCTTTGTATTCAGGACAATGTATGACTCTGTGTGGGGTCAGTCTGTATTCATCATCAAAACATCTGGATAAGATGGCAAGATGTTATTCCAATTCTTCTAATCTCATTTATTGTATTATGGATACCTTATTCAGAATATGTACAAAAGAGCTGAATATTTCTTATTTTTTCAGAATTTCGAAGATTATTTGATTATAATCAATGGATTGACTATTTTAAAAGTTCTATTAATTGGGAAATTTTCAGCTGATGCAATATTCTATTAAAACAATGGACATTATAAAATTCTTGGATTTATATTTATTACTAATTAGGAATCACTTGAAATTTCCCACACTAATATTTTCTGTACATATGTATTCGGAGTGGAATTTAGGTTATGCTTCTTAAGTGACAGACCAGGTGTAAGCATTTTAACTGTAATTGCTTTTCCTTCTGTTTAAGAATATTTTTGGTTATTTCTCTTAATATCTGATGAAGAAAATAACATTATTAGATTATTTTTTTTCTGAAATATGTTAGCAAATATATTCATGATAATAATAAGTTCTGCGTTTATATGTGCGTACGAATATTACTTTGTGGATAATTGTGATGCATTAGGCTGATTTATGTCGGAAAAAAAAGGATAAGTTTCAGAATGAAAAAGAAATTACAATCAGTACAATTAGATTTTTAAATTTATTGCAGTTCGAATTTAAAATTTTTATATTGCTTAATTATTAAGAAATGTAATTAAAAAAATATTATACCACGTAATACCACTAAGTATCTGTTACGATTCAGAAATTTCATAGTTCTTATATTGACAAAAAAATAAACAGATCCTTTATTCAATATGTAAAATTTACATATGATTTTTAATGCGAAGGTCGCAAATGTTTCTCTTTTTACTACAATTAGCAAATTAAGGTTTAGATAACAAAGAATAACAGATACACCTTCACTAAACACTTCCCTAAACACTTAGTCATTTTATGAGATTGCAGGATTTTGTCATTAAATTATCGAATGACATCTTTAAAGGAATATGTGTGACAACAAATTCCTTTTATATGATACATTTAGAAAAAGTTTTGTGTAAGCATAGGTTACATGTAGTTTATTCATTTCCTTTCTGACTTCGGAGCATTTAAGGTGAATTTTTTTAAGCCTTCAAATTACAGTTACGATTTCATTTATTCCAAATTTCTGGAATGAAATTCGAAAGATTGATTTCGACATCCAATTATTTAATAAATTTAAATATTTTTCTGGGAGTTAAAATGTTTATTTTTCTGGTTGAAAATGCAACAACAATTAATTAATTAATTGATATGGTGATTAAGTTATAACTAGTTTAATTTTAATACATTAATTAGTAAGTTGTTAAATTTGATAAATGATAAAAATTTATTATCGCTATAAAATCATGAATTGATGCCTAGCAAAAGTAACTTGAACAAATCAAATAATATCATAAATGTCATAAGAGAAGGGGGATTTCATTTAGATGGACAATACTTTTTTTTTTCACCACAGAAATCTTTCCGTTTGAAATTCTCTGCGTTGCTTTTCCTGGATACTATATTAAATTTTTTTAAACATTTCTAAAATGCCAAGCATTTTGTTTAAATACCAAAGCTTGGGAAAAATTCCTTCAAAGAATTGTTTGTATTTATGTTTGATGTTTTTTAAATCTTTTAAAAACATTAGGTAATCATTTAATTAACTAATGTTCCGGTTGTAGATAAACTTTCAAATTATACTTCAGAAAAGCAACAACATAAAAAAAAAAAATTCATCAGACTTTTCAAACATTTTTAACCCTTTATTTACAGACGGTACTCTAAAGTGCCATTTAAACCTGGCTTATATCTTCTTAATATGACAATTTTTGCTGATGGTATTCTAAAGAACACGGAGAATGTAACCCAAATAGCAAGAAGTTAATATAAGATAAAAGTAAGAATTAAAAATATTTAATTAATAACTAAATTAATTATTTCTATTAATTAAAATATTTTTTATTGAGTTTCCTGGGATTATTCTGCAAGAAAAACTTAACTACTGGTGCAAAAATAAAGTTGAAAAATTGGTGGCAACATAATTCGGTAAATAAAGAGTTAAAGTCAACTGCATTCAAAGTAAATATATTTTAAACGTTTAAACTCGATTTTCCATGCATCTGTCTTGATGTAAAGATCCCTAATGGCTTGGTATTGATTGTCGAGTCCTTCCAATGTAAGCAATAGATGATCCAAGTGCTCGAAGTAATCCTGTTATAATAATTTTCCTTTTTCAATAAATTAGAAAGATAATTAACACTTCTCAGTCATACTTTCAAGTATTTATACCCATCTTCTTTTTCCAAATTTTTTCATTATTTTTCACGGAATTATAATATCTCGGAATAACGTCGAAATTACAAGTAATTTGAGATAACTCACATTCGATAATCCTTGGTAGAGCTGTTTGGGCATATGAAGACACATGTAATAGATGGTGATTGGCATAGTGCCCCTTAACAGTAATTGCACTGTTGATACAATCAGTGATAGCACTGACTCTCAATAATTCTCTAGGGTATTTTGCTAGCTACATTTGGACACCATAAGACATCCTCTTCTTCTCGACTGTCTTAAATTTACTAAAATGTTTTTGTCCTTTTCTATTATTATAATATTGGGTGCATTATGTTGAAAAATGTCAAATCCATAGTTAAAATCTGATGTAGACTTCTATTCAGGTTTTTTCCGTTCCTTAATCATGCTGGGAATGTAAGAGCAAATTCCTATAATTTCTTGTTTATACAATGAGGGTCCCTTTTGTAAAAATGTCTGCCCATTCCTTTAAAATATGATAAATTCAGCACTAATAAATAAGCGATTTAGAGGAAGTTTGTCCCAATAAATTCAGAAATATCACTAAAGTACTTATTGCTGAGATGACAGTTTATTTCCTATGATTCGCTGACATTTATGACCTATTAAATTAGAAAATTGCTCGGCACATTCTGAAATTTGAAACCAATCAATTGTAGTTTATTGGTACAGGAAGATATTAGTGCAGGATATTCGTACAACGTGCTTAATTGACCCAGAGAAAGATAGAGGGGCCTACGTAATGTAAATCACGACTTGAAAGCACAAAGTGTTGCCTGCATCCACAAGTTTCCCACATCTACCGCAATGAAGCAGATTTAAATAATTAATATATCTGATTTTTCTTTGGAAGAATATAGGAGGAAAATAATACGTAAACATCAAATGCTAGGAACTACCCTAATTTGGGCATTATCTCAAATCGTCCCGACGACAAAAAAATTCTTATTTTTAAAGATAATCAGTTTTTAAATCATTTGAAAAACAGTGTCAGATTCATAAATGCATGCATATAATACCTAGTACATTTCGTGCCAAGAATTCAGTTCCTATGCCAAATTATGTATTATGATTTTATTTTGTATAAAATCTGATGAGGTGCATTATATTACAAAATATATAGATGAGGAATAACTGTGAAGTCCGATTGCTTCACTTGTCATCAAGGTTTTACAAATAGTAGTGTCAGTGTGTGTTAAAACGTACGGATCTGATCATGTTTATTTAGAATTACAGAGAAAAAAAAAGTAAATCACTGAATTTCTGATACAAATTCTTTTTTTTTTATATTCATAGTTACTAGATTTAATACTACCGAGTAAATATCTTTAAAATGAACACATTATTCGTAAATGCAATGACATGCTTAATGCAGATAAAAGTTATAATCGCCTCTTACATGAAAGTTTAAATATTTTAAAAATTCTAGAACATGTAACATGTTTTATGCTTCACACAACAAAGTTAAATTTTCATCATTAAAAATATTGATCATATTCAACCAGTTTTCAGTACGCTTATTATAACAAATGAAGTAGAAATTTCTGAGATAGTAACGCAATTGGCGATAGAGTAATAAACAGTTATATATATTACTTTAGTTTTTTATAAAGTTAATTTATTTAGTGAGACAGAAGAAGTAACAAGATAAGAATTTACCGAAAAGAAAAATAATAAAAACTTAAACTGTATTAAATTTATTGAATGAAAGGATGATTTAACCGGATAATTAATTTTCCTTCCAGATTCTTTTATCCTGAAAGCTTCCAGAGGGAGCACGAAGGCAATAATAGTTTGCCATTAAATTTATCATTTTATTGTTTTTTTAACCTTAATATTTTCTTAACCTGGATATGAGTCCAATAGCTTTATGTGCAACTTTACTATATAATAACATTACATTTACATTTATCGAATATTTCAGTGAAGATATTTTTTTTTTAATTTACACAAAAATCTATTCAAATATTTTTTTTTATAAATATCTGATGGTATTTTGAATTAAATTAATTATACTAAATGTTGAAATATTCATTCTTCTATGTTTATTATGCGTATGCCAAATTTGCTGTTTAAAATAAAACTTATTGAGTTAAACCTGATTTCTTGGAAAATAGCACATTTAAATTTTATTCGAAAAACGTTTAACCTAAATAATTTGTTGAAATCTAATTAAGAAGTTTTTATTTGTCCCAATGTTAGATAATCTGTTGAAAAAATAAAAGTGTAGGTAGTAATTTAAATATATGTATTTATTTCATTAATTATGGAAAGCATTTGAAATGTAATCTAGAAAGTATTTTTCTCAAAATTTTTGGTAGGAAGAAAATATGCTTTTAAACCTCTTGAAACATTCAAAGGATGAATTATTTTCATTCCTTGAATGTTTACTGTGTTCAAAGATACTGGCGTTTACTCTTAGTTGCTTGGATACCGAAACTTTTTTTTTAAAGGAAATCACGTTCCTTGAATAAAATCTACGTACTTGAAAATGTACAATAAACAAAATAAAATTATATATCCTCCAAATACGCACATTTTCGTATAATTGTGATTACGCATTTGTATCTTCGAAAAAGAAGAGTTGAGACATAAAACAAGCAAAGCATCCAAAATTCTTGTCCGCGTCTAAAATTCAAAGAATGTTAGATATCACGAGATATTGACAAAATAAAATGCTGCAAGAATTTGCTTTTTTACTCATGTATTTTATTAATCTCACAAAATTAAGAAGAAAGGAAAAAAAGAATTGAAGAAATGTTTGAAATAATTCCTTGAATTTTAAGAAAACAAAATATCTTTACATACATTATGGAAAAATTTCATCTATTGAAAAGGAAAAAAAAGTAATAAAAATTATTAATACTTTACAATTTTCTATAGATTTTGAATATAAACTTTCTTGAGCACACAATGATTTTATTATAAATTGATTAATAATAATTACTATAGTGTTAGATATTCCAATCTTTAGGACTACCAAAAAAATAAATATATGTCTGTGTTGTAATATATGTATGTATGCCTGTCTGCGTTTTCTGCTTACAGGATTCAGCTATAGATGGATTTTCCAAATTTGACACAAAAATACTTTGTAAGGAAAAGCTGTTCATTTTGTAACATTTTCTTTAAAAACTTAAGTAATAAAAAATCATCATTTATTGTTTTAAATATCGAGAAATATTATTTCGAATTTATCTTTTAATGGTACTAGTTTTATTTCCACCCCAAGATTTTGATGAATTTTTATAAGTTTTAATAAATTTTTGGCCATGTTCTCTATTTTCAAAGATGTCAATTTGAAAAAAATTGGAAATATTTTCATTCTGTATTTTCAGAATGTATCCTAATCGATTTTACTTTTTCAATAATTTCGATTATATTTTTTTAAATTTATTTTTTTAACAAGGAATAGATACAAAGTGTTTTAGTAATGCAGTGTTGGCGATTCAAGAAATTATAGATTTTTTTAATTTAAAGATTCCAAATTACTTTTAATATATATTCGTATATTAAATATATCTGCCTCTAAAGTCTTTCCAAAAAATTTAAATACAATTTTTTTTAAATAAGCTTGAAACGATTGGTGGCAATCCGCCATATAAGCTGCAATTCAACATTGATTGCAATAAAGAGAAATGATATTTACATATCAGCTGATATACTATCAATAATGTGATAAATATATTAATATTAAAAAGGAAAAGCAAAATTGCTTCATCAATCTTCTAAATTATATAAAGTGTAGTGAAGAAAAAGTAATGGGAAAAAGAATTTGAAACTGCCGATGAGAGTATCATTTTTACTTTACCTGATAGGAGCAGCAATCGAAGTATTAATAATGTAAATGAATATGCAAGTTAGAAAATTATGTATATAATACTCATGAGAAAACTAACTATTTCATTGACAATATATGTTATTTTGTTTCTTAATTGAAATATATAAATACATATACATTTCTTCATGAAAAGCGAAAGCATATATTATAATGATAAAAATAATAATTTGAAATTATATCTTTTTTTATACAGTAATATTGAATATATATTATTTGTTTCGAAATTTAAAATGTAATTACAGAAAGAAGATAGATATAACTTATTAGCACGAAAAGCTTGCACTTTTGCTGTATGCAAGATTCATTTTGAATCTGTGAAAGAAAATTAAATATTCAGAGACGTATTTTATTACTTCCTAAAATTATATGATACATAAATGCATATAGCTTTGCTATGCAACTGTTGAATGTAAATGAACACGATGTAATTTCTTTTAATTCCTCCTCCTAAATCAATTAGATTTCATTTATCTTTTACATGTTTTTTTTATTATGGCTTGAGAATGTAGTCAAAAGCAACGAAAAACGCTACGCTACAAGGGTAATTGCTTTTGTATTGTGGTCATGTTACTCGGCTGCGAACCACAAAATCCCAGGTTCTATCCTTGCTCATACCGATCCGTTACAAGAAATATTAATAGAAAGAGAAATACTCCTTTTGATATATTAATAGAAATAATTGTAGAATATTATTATAGAAGTACTGATATATTCATAGGGACCTTTCATTTGAAATTGAATGTACCCAATGAAAAAATTTCTTCTACAACAATAAATGATATAAGAATGTAGAGACTAGCATCTTTTTTTACACATTAATGTTGAATATATATAATTTGTTTCGAAATTTAAAATATAATTACAAGAAGGAGTGAGAGATGACTTATTAGCTAGAAAACCTTGCGCATTTGTCCTATGAAAATTTTATTTTGAATGCAGGAAAGAAAACTGAATATGCAGAAGCATATTTTATTGATCAGTTCTTAAAATTGTACGATATATAAATGTACAATGTTTTTCTATTCAATGGGTCAATTTAATGAAAATGACGTAATTTCTCTTAACCCATCCATACCAATTAGATTTCCTCCAGTCTTTAGATGGTTTCCTATATGGTTGAAGAGATTTTAAAAGCTTACATTGGAAAATTTCTTTCTGATTACCTTTCATTTCAAATTGAATGTATCCAAGTAGAAAATTTCATCCACAGCGATAAATTATGAATATATATAATTTGTTTCGAAATTTAAAATATAATTACAAGAAAAAATAGATATGACTTAGTAGCACGAAGATCTTGCACATTTGTTGTACAAAAGTTTTATTTTGATTGCTTGAAAAAAAAGTGAATATGCAGAGGCATATTTTATTGATTATTTCTTAAAATTACACGATATATAAATACATATAATTTTTCTATACAGCCTGAAAAATTAATGAACATGACGTAATTTCTCTAAACCCTTTTATTCCGATTAGGTTTCTTAAAGGCCTTTACATGATTTTCAATATGGTTTGAAAGATTCTAAAAATCTACCAAAGATATATTTATTTTGCTTATCTTTCATTTGAATCCTAATGCACCCAAGAAAGAATTCTATCCACAGCGATAAATTATATAATAATGTAGAGTCTAATATTATATATATATATATATATATATATATATATATATATATATAATACATTTTCAGTAGTAATATTATATATATATATATATATATATTACTGCTGAAAATGTTTTATTCGTTTTGAAATTTAAAATATAATAACGAAAAGAGAGATATAACTTATTAGCACGAAAAACGTTCATATTTGCTGTATACAAGTTTTATTTTGAATGTATAAAAGAAAAATGAATATAGAGACGCATATTTTATTGATCAGATCCTAAAATTCTATGATATGTAAATACGTACAGATTTGCCATTCAATTGATCAGTTCAAATTAACATGATACAGTTTATCTTACAATCCCCTAGTCCAATCAGATTTCTTTTAGTCTTTACTTAGTTTTCAATACAACGTTTGAGATACTAAAAATCAACTTGGAATAATTTCTTTTGATTATTTTTCATTTGAAACTGAATGCATAAAATAAGAAAATATCATCCACAGCGATATATTATATAATAATTCTAGCAAAAAACAAAATTAATTATCACACACACACACACACACACACACACACACACACACACACACACACACACACACACACACACACACACACACACACACACACACACACACACACACACACACACACACACACACACACACACACACACACACACACACACACACACACACACACTATTTTAAAGAGAACCAGCAGGTTGAAATTCTTAATGTTAACGAAAGAACATAGTTTTCCGCAAGAAATAACATTCAACAAATGCGTCTCTACAATAAATATACTGCAGAACCAAAGTTTCTAGACTAAAAAGTTCCTTTTCATTTGCTGGGTTTCATTTTCATACAGGCATATTACTGCTTGGAGGCAAAAGATATACTAAAAAAATAAATATCCAAAAAGAAAAGAAAACGTGTCTGATCGATTTTTATATGCGTTTCCTGCTTTAGAAATTCTTGTGCAGACTTTCGAGGTGTTTATATTAAATTATGAGTGCTGTGTTCCTTACAGAAAAACGTAAAATGAGCCACTGCATATGATATTTCCGAAAGATTGAAAAAAAGTGATTTTCTCCTTGCATTCCAACCACAAGACGTGCATCAAATTTCTTCCACCGAAATGCATCATTTCTTCTTTCCTTTTTATGCCATTTTTTTCTTGTAAGTTTATCATGTTCCCTGATGAAATTTGCATGAATACATTTGAAAATATTTCTTTTTTATCGAATGATAGAATATTTCGTTCCTCGTTGATGAAATATAAATATTTATCCTTTAATGCTTTTTTCTTCCTTCTAGAATATCCGGGTGACATTTTTGTTTTAAGTGGCCGGGAGAGGGCTTTGATTTAAATTCAATAACGATGTTTTTCCTCTTTTGGAAAAACAATATTTTCGGTGAATATTTAAAACTTCAAAACCCATTTTTATCGATAAAGTAGCGATGATATTTGATTTGAATTGATCTTAGTTTTCCATTTTTTATATCATGATTCAAATAGGCTTCGACATTAATTTTTGAGAATCTCGCTTTTCTAACATAAGAAAATACTTGAAAATATTTATTTACATTCTTAACTTAGGGAATAATGAAATTTTTGAAACAAAGGGAAATGGCAATATTTTGGCAATTAAAGAAGATTCCTCCTAAAATTACATATTTTTATTCACTGCACTCACATTTTTTAGGTCAATTTATCTGAAATAATAGAAAAGAAAAACGTCAAATACTTTTAAAAATTATTATTTAAATTAAAAATAAAATCATTTAATTTCAAAAAATTTAAATAATAAAAAATAAAATTATTTATAGTTTACAAAATTAAAATTATTTATAGTTTATAAAATTAAAATTATTTATAGTTTATAAAATTAAAATTATTTATAGTTTACAAAATTAAAATTTATAGTTTACAAAATTAAAATTATTTATAGTTTACAAAATTAAAATGATTTTATTTTTGCAAGAGATTTTATCAAATTCATACTAACATTGATAGCTTGTCTATTTAGAAAAATGTAGTGCTACATAACGTAGTTCTCATATCATTAATATTTTTCAAAGTTCTAGACTTCCATAATAGATGACAAATATTTTTTTTTTCTTAATTATATTAAATAGCATCCGCTATATGTCCCTTGAATGGCGATATAATTTACCTGTGAAAGACAGTTGACATACTCCAAATGCAAATTCCCTATAGTCTGCTGCTTTATTATCAGTAGCACTATTCTAACAGTGCATATAAGGTGTGATCTGAAACATCAGATACCGCGTTATTTCATCACTGAATCCACTTGGCATTCATTTACACACTTGCTTTATCAAAACATGAATACTACAAAATAAATCTATGAGTATATATGATATGATACCTACAGGTACTATATATATTATTAGATTCTGCTATTAATTATGAATACTTTAACTAGCTCAATTAATATTCCGATAGTAAATATTGGAATATTCCAACTTACAACTTTTATTCAAGACCCAACACAAATTACAGGAATAACCAAGAATTGCTTTTTTATAACATCTAAGAATATCAATTCGAAACTTTCAATTGATTGAATATCACCAATGAAATATTTTCGAAATATTATTAAAATTTATAAGAATAAATGATAAATTCAGTACAATATCACTTCATATACAGAATGTACGTACTTCATATACAGGATGTCCCAAAAAGTGGAGCAAGCTTTTTTTTCTCTAAATATTGCACTTAGGCATATGTTTCCGATTACTGAATTTAATTAAATAAGGCATGGAATCGTACGAAAACACGTTTATTTATGTAGAGGACGATTGGGAAAGGTTATATAAAATAGATTTTTATACGACTTCCAAAGAGAAAGCATGTGAAAGGGTAAAAATTTCTAGCTACACAATTTACAGAGACATGCTATTTTTATTCAAATGTATGGGGATAAGTCATAAATTAAGATTATATAAATATATAACACGAAAGGTAAGTTTATTTTAGCGCCTTTAAAAAGAAGATAGCATTAAAAAATCTTAAACTAAAAGAATATTATTTACAAAATACATAGAAATAAATATATAAAAATTTAATTCCAATGCTAGACGCATCATCTAAAAAAAGAATGAAAAAATATTCCAATTAAAAGCATTCGTCTTTACATATGCTTAAGTGGAACCTGATACAAAAACGGCAAAACAAAAGAATAAAGCGTACATAATTGGAAATATTACTGAACGAAAACAAGAAGTTTATTTATATGGATGCATAGAGATTACAAAAATTAATATGTCCAATATATTAATCTGTAGTAGGCATACCATTCATGAAAGCTGAATGATGTTTAGTGAGTAAAGCGAAATAGAATTTTAAATGCAGGCATTATATGATGTACGAAAATAAAGTTAAAAATGAAAGAAAGAAAAAAGAAAGAGTTTTTACGGTTTCGATTACAGTGAATAAAATTCTGAGAATTTAAAATGACTAGAACTGCTTTTTATGCAATCATATTAATTCAAAAACATTAAAATGGTGGTGCTTTAGAGAATTTTAGATCAGAAGGGATAAAATATTAATGTGTATGACGTTAACCAAGACATTAATTTCTTTTGCATTGTCGTCGCAATTCAAATTGTGCCTTCTCCACCAAGTTCATATATTAAATATTTAGTGTAACTAGAAAACATTGAGACATTTGGATTTTCAGCTCTGAGGTAAGACACTATCATACCTGACGACATTACCATACGCGAAAAATGTTGCTATGACTTCAGAGCTTCGTCTTATTTCTTTGCTCATTCACGTGAAAATATGCCCCTTTCAGTGAAACAGATGCATGAACAGAATGAACGAAATACCGCTTGCGCAATGTATGTTTACCTTAGAATCCGCTGGGAACTATGTGTTTATTTTCAACAGAAGATGCGAGATATTCCAATTTCAAATTTGATGAAAATTGTTTCATATGATTTCGATATCGTTCAGAATGACATTCCAGCACTGTTACGGTTAGGGATTGCAATACCGGTATACCGGGATACCGAATACCGGTATTTTGAGCCATTTGTACAATTTTGTAATACCGATATTCACAAGTTTAAATACCGGTTTTTCGGTATTTACTAGAAATTTTTAAAATTTCTCCACTATATGTTCAGGTATCGCGAACATAGCAAAATAGTATACGTTTTTGTTTTTATGTCTCCATAACTGGCGAAATTAATTAGCAAATTAACGGCTTAATTAATTGCTTAAATCTAAATTAGAGAAACATGGATTATCCCTGAAAGAAAATATTGTATCCTTAACGACTGATGGAGCAACAATTATGAAAAAAGTTGGAAAGTTGATTGGTGCAAATCAGCAGTTGTGCTATGCGCATGGAATTCAATTAGGACTAATAGATGTATTATACCAAAAAAATAAAGAACAGGAGAATACAAATACTGTGGATATAGAAGTTTCGGATTCCAACTTTGAAAAGAGTGAGAGTGATATTGACAATGTAATTGTTGAAGAAGATATTGCTAATGGGGATGAAATATTAACCTATCAAGAATTGCTTCCTATAACTTATAAAGTTAGAAAAATTGTTAAGATATTTAAACGTTCCCCTATAAAAAGGATATTTTACTAAAATATATACTAACTGAAAATAAGACAGAATATATGTTAATATTACATTCTAAAACACGTTGGAATAGTTTACTCCTAATGATGGAACGATTTTTGAAACTGAGAAGTCCAATCCAAAACGTAATAATCGACTTAAACCTGTAAATTAATTTTTCAGATAGTGAATTCGACTTAATATCAAGAACTATATCAGCTCTACTTCCAATAAAATTGACTATTGAGGCATTGTGTCGGAGAGATTCTAATTTATTAACAGCTAATGCAACAATAAATTTCATGTTGCAGTCACTGAAAGAACAGCACACATCACTATCTGAAGAATTATATATTACATTGAAAAATCGCACAGAAGAATGGCATACCGAAATAGAAAATGTCTGACGGTTTTTACATAATTATAATGATTTTAAAAATGAAAAAGAAGAAAAGGAAATAACCAATTCAAATCTGATTAAATTTAGAGTAAATTTTCTTTAAATTTTTTACCCGCAACCCTATCCACATTCAGAAGAATTCGGTTCAATTATCGAAGATTATGATGTCACTACTGTCGATAGTGAAAAGGAATTGTTTCTTGAACAAAAATTAGAATGAGCGATGAATAAAAAAAATTCAACGAACCACAATACAATACAGAAATCAGCTATATCCAAAACCATCCGCCGAGAAATCGATTTATTTAAAGATGAGGGATTTAGAGGTAAATACTTGGAAAAAGTATATCGTGCATTGCTAACAGTACCACCAACTAGCGTAGATGCCGAAAGAGCGTTTTCGACAGCTGGTAATTTTTACACAAAATTACTTTTCAGGCTTAATGACAGTACAATCGATGCATTATGTTTTTTAAGATCACATTTCAAAAATTTGTAATAGTACCCCAGACTGAATAGTGATATTTACACTTTTTAGTGATTTAAATAAATAAGATGTTTCTTTACTTTTTTGTGATTATATACTGTTATAATTTATAAGTTACAAATTATTTTTTGTGATATTTATACTCTTTAACAAAACTAGCAAATAAAACAAAGAAACACCTGTGTTTTCTTTCTTTTTCTAAAATTTCTAATACCGGTATTAAAACCGGTATCCCGGTATTAAGATTTAAAAAATACCGAATACCGGTATTGAACTTTTGCTCCGGTATTGCAATCCCTAGTTACGGTTGCTAAGGAAAATCACAATACGAATTCGTAGATCATATTGCTGTATATTTTCAAGCTTGTTGCATGCTCAAAATTGTATGATACGGAAAATTATGTTTAGTTCGTCACATGTGTTCGTACAGGATACAACACTTTCAAATGCTGATATAATGGCTGATCTCCAAATACGTTTGGAATTTGCTAACGAGCTTCACATCCTGTATGATGCTGATGACAGCTGAACTTTATAAACAGGCCAGACGTATTTTTCTCTTTCTATCTTTACGCATGGTCTAATATTATACTAAAAAAATTGCTTTCATTGAATGGATTAAAATCTACTTCATATGATAGCACTTCTGTTACATGAAGCTTAAGTGTCTCTATAGTACTTAAATGATTGTACTTGATAACAAGTGCTTTCATCCTTGCATGTATATTAGAAAGCGTTCATTATGATCAATTTTGCTGAATTGCTTCATTCTTGATATGCAATGCGAGGTGTTTCTTTTAACTTCGTGAGGATGTTTCTGTTGCATTTATATCGTCACCTGATATTACTGCTGCGAAAGTAGGGATTTCTGAAAGCGCTTCTTAGCGTTTGGCTATGAAAACAGAATTACTTAAAGTCATTTTTCACGTGGTTGTCAAAGTCACTCAATTAAATATTCTTTTTGTGTGTGTAGACATACTTCAAATCCAAAGCATGCACACACTATTCGGTTTTGTAGTATGTCATCCAACTTGAAATTGTATGAATTATTGTTTGTATGGTTCATTGCTGTCCATTCACTGAAATTATTATGACGTTTTAATTATTATTAAGCAAATTTTTATTTGAAAATAAATTCCGTAATCTCTTAAATGTCTGAGTTAAAAAAAAGTAAACATTGCTTTTAAAAAACATCTGTACAGTTTTACATATTATATTACTTTGAGATATGAATAAAATTGAATAATTTTAGAGCGAAAGGCTAAACTCATCTTTCATCATTACTTACCAAACATAAATAAATATAATATAAGAGACTTTAATAAATAAAATTCTATTTTTAAAACTCCATTATTTCTTAAATTAAAACAGAAATTATAGAGTATTCAAATAACAATTCAATTTGCAAATAATTAGCATCTTAAAACTTAACTTCCATTTCCATGGTTACTTCAGTCATAAACGAAAGCTTGTTAAAGTGCATTAAAGAGACTATATTTTTTTCCGGAATGTATTCTATTTCTTTCAATTCAAAAATTCTTTTTTTTTCTTTTTCTTTTGCATCTGAAGTATCTAATTTAGAAGACTTTTATTCAATTTGAAGCTATGTGATTAGGGACTTTATTAACTGTTTCAAAAGATAGAAAATTTAGCCTGAAATTGCAGAAGCACTTTCGTAGAAAATAGGATATATAAAATATCTTATTTTAATTTTTAAATTTTCTTTTTTTAATGAATGCGTACATTTTGTTTTCGCTAAAACTTTCTGCAAACTTGATAAGATGAAGGAAAGATTTTAGGAAATTTTATGAAATAGAGAATTAATCTTTTTAACTGTTATCATTATTGTGTTTAATTTTATAATAGGATTATTTGAGTTATACGTTTACCAGTCTTTAATTACAATAAACGAATTTCCAAAATTTAATTTAAGGTAATTGAAATTTATTTCCCTCTATGTAATTTTAGAATTTTAGTTACCAATATGTAACTCTCTTTATTTATGTATTCATTTTATGAAGTTACGCTGAAAATTTAAAAAAAAAACAACATTTTTTTTTTAGTTTTTTTTAATATTATTTATGACTTCAGAAATAAAAAAAAATCAACTTTAATTGGCTTATTTATGGAAATATGGCATCCTTAATATATATTACATATTTTTTATTCAAATTTCTTTATTGGCTGTTTTGTTGGAGACTGGAAATTCTTAAATAAAAGTCATATAAATATTCTAATCCTGAAATATTATTTATTACATATATCCTAAATAATGTCCTGAGAACCTTGCGCAAAAATAAATACAGAATCTTCGGGTGGTATGGCATCATTAAAACTACATAGATGACTTAGCAATGTTTCTGTTTTTGAAGATTGTTTATTACTAGACTGCAATTTCCCCCTCTAATAATGACTTTTACCTCATTAACAAAAATAGCCATTGTTTAACTATAGTTTCCTGCGAAACGGTAGCACCCTTCTATCTGTACCTACTTTCGAGAATTTACCGAATATCTATTCAGAGGAGAGAGACGGTTGTAATAATTTTGGACGGTCACTTTCTTATTTCGATCTTGTTATATTCAGGAAAACTGTTTTTAAAAGATTATGTATGCAAAACTGATTTGCTTCTTTTTTTCTTACTATTTTTTCGAATGAACATAAGTTTTATGTAGTATGGGCAGTTTTAAATTTAACTTTCTCATAAAGTTTGGATATTGTTCTATTATTCATTTATGAAGGATTGTGTTTTCTTATTCAATTAATTTAATTGGTAGTTTACCTTCGAATCATCAGATTGCCCCTTTTATAATTATATATATTTCAATTATTTTCTGTCTGAAAATGTAAGTGGAATTCTAATTTGATGAATATCTTTGAAATTAATTTGCATTAGGTTTATAGAATTTTTATAATGTCTATCATAATGTGTACTGATTTACATTTTTTTTGAAAAAATATATAAAACATTTTCTCAGATTTCCCGTTGTTTAAATTTGCGGAGCCGAAATATGAATTAAATTTTTATAGTAAAAATCCTTAATGGTTAAAAATCGCTATTCGATAAACATAAGTCCCTATCAACTGATGTAAAAGCTTTTATCGAGATGCTCTGTCTTTTTTCTATAATTTAAGGAATAGTTATTTTATTATTAATATCTTCCATCATTTTTTTTTATTTAAGAAATAGATAAATGACTTGAAATTGCTCAATAGAAATAAGTATTAAATTATTTGATTATGATCTTTAGTTTTAACAGCTAAAATAAGTAATTCTATTTTTTTTCTAACAGATCTATTATTCGGCTAAATTTCTACGAAATATATTGAATTAAGAAGGTGCACAATAAAAATGCGGTGTTCATTTTTTTTTAATTTGCTTGATCTATACATTTGTGGGGTTATAATTTTTTTTTTTTTTTACTTTTCTTTGTTTAAAAAGAATAGCTAGTTTTTATAGTTACGTCTCAATTTTAGTAGATGAATTAATTTCAGCGAAATCTTTACATGTGCTTACAGCGATAATTTAAAACTTATAAAAGGTTCTATTACAAAAGTAAATAATTTTCATAAGATATAAATTAAGATGCCTAAAGAGAATTTCATAACATAAAATAGATTTTATTTCAAACCGAATAATGATGAGATCTTTTATGTTCGGTACATTCTATAAACAAAAAAAATGAGAGGAAGAGAGACGAAGTAATTATCTATTTTTGCAAATTTTAACCCTTGCAAATATTCTCAAGATTATAAATATATATATGCTTAACATTTTGTAGAATCAATGTATAAATATTTCCAAAATCTTATTTTTTTATGTTCCAGATTAATAATCAATGAATACAGTGAAGAAACAAATGTAAAGTTATATAAATTAGGAGAAAAAATTCAAAAAAAAAAATTAAGAGATTTACAAACAAATTTCTAAAGTTTTTAACAGATCTAGAATTGGAAAGTTTATAATGAAATAAAAGGGGGGAAATGATAAATTTATCAAATAAAATTTAAGAATTTAACAGTTGTTCCAAATTGAAAACTGCACTTACACTTTTGAATAAGGGCACATATCTGAACCTCAACATTCTCAAGATATCTGTTCACAGACTCTTACGTTAAAAATTTATTCCAACAGCATAATTGCTTCATTTCCTTCAAAATATTGAAAATAGAAAATATTGAAGTGAAATAGAAATATGATAATTTATAGTACGTATTAAAATGGAAGATAATATGAGTTCAAAATAAGAGATTTATAATCTGCAAATAGAATAAATATATCGATTTTCAGTATTTTTTAATTCCAATTATAAGCAGAATATTTAAGCATTTTCATTCCAATTATAAGCATAAATAGATAAAATAAAACTAAAATTTCCCAATTTCTTGAAAATAGGCATCTAGTATTAGATTCGTGTGAGATATATTATATTATTTTAAATATTTTTTTAAAACCATTTGCCACCAAATTTTCTCATATGAATCTGAAAATATATCATTTATGCGTCTAAACCTACTGCATTCCATTGTTTGATTTCCTTTTTCAAACAGTTCGAAATGCATTCTTTAATTCCTGAACACGTTTTTCCTATCAATCGTTTATCATCCCAAAGCCAAAAGTCATCAAAGATTCATCCTTTTTTTTATTTTACTTTTTTGTTTTCTTTATTATTAACGTAATGTGCGGATATCGAAAGCGATCTTTTTTGATATTTTCAAATATTTAAATAGACATTTAATTTGTATCAATAAAACATTTTTTTAAATGATTATCTACTGATTTTTCAATTGCTTTACTTTTATAAAAATCTTAAAGATTTAGGTAATATATTTTATGCCTTAGTTAAATATCATAATTTCTTTAAAAAATATAATTTAAAAGAGTTTAATAAAAATTATATAGTATATCAAATATAGTAATATATAGTAAACAAACAATATATAGTAAACAAATCAAAGTTTTCAAATAATAATTAATATAACCAGCTTCCAATTTTCTTAATGTGAATGTTTTAAATGAATTGTTGAATTGTTTTAAAAACATTCGAAACATGTTATATATTCGAATATTTGCATAAAAAAGATTGAAAAAACATCTATGAAACAAAAATATACCATTTAAGTATCCAATATTTTCCAAAAACCGGCGAAAAAGAGTTTTTTGGTGGATCAAAATAGATATAAAGAAAAAATATTCTCATTTAAAGGTTTATCAAATGAATTGCTTAAAACTTTGCCGATGGCTTAAGAAATGTATTATCTAGTTCCCTAACTAAAACATAAGCTGTATTTCTATCCAATCTTTAAATATTGGGATTCGACTTATAAATAATACGACATTTTCAATTTTTTTTCACATTGAGAATTTCTAAAGTAACTATAAAATATATATAAGTGAACAGAATACTTATTGTTTAGTTCAAGAACTTTAGAGTATATTGAGATGTTATATAAAATTTGAACAAAGAATATGCATTAGAATTTAATTTATAAGGTTTTTTTTGTGAGAAAATTCTATCAAAAATAAAAATTTGAGAAAATGGCATTTAAAGATGTCAAATATCATTGAAATGGATGTAAACGCAACTATAAAAATCAACTTAACAACTCAAAAAGTAGACTTAGAAAACAATTCAAATGGTTTTATAAATAAATATATTTAAATATTAAGAATATTAAATAAAAATGTTTCATCATTTCGCAAAAAATCGACATTTCATTGCAGTCACATACCTTTGTAGTAAAATTTTCCCGGTTGTAACATTCTAAAGTTAAAATATATATAGTAATTATAACCAAAATAGATCATAAAAAATTAAAGTGGTTTCTATTTGTTTTCGCTTCTTTACATCTAGAATTATTTTGGATCAATAATTAATAATTTCTTACATATTCATACATTCACCATGTCTCTCTTTCACTAAAATTAGCTTAGTAATTAACATTTAAGGAAAACTTTTGAGAAATAGCTGATTATGTTAATTGGTATTGCCTTAATCAATGAATTAATTCTCATTTAAAACAGATGCATGACGAAATGTTTCAAATTCCAATCTTAAATAAATATTTAGAATGCCGATATGTCTAATCAACATTTTTACTGAATTTATGAATTATTTCAGTTTTCTCATCAAAAATTTGTCAAATTGATCTGTGCTTATTATTATCGAGCTTATTATATATATCAATCCATTATTTATATAAAGCAAATTAGATAAAGTAAGAAATCAATATACTGATTATATTGTACTCTGGTATTTTCTCACCAAAAATGCTGGTATCCAGTATGCACATAGGCATACGTTTGCATATGCATATTGTGTTCTAGTTGTTAATTTAACGACTAAAACAAGGTAATAAAAACATACAATAATTCATCTCATTATTCAGAAAAACATAAAATTTACAATAATAAAATATCTTTCTTTCTACAGTAAGGATTTGATGAGAAAAAAAAATCCACATGCTTTACATAGAATTAAAAAAAAAAAAACAGTCAGTCAATCCCGAGCTGTTAAATCTGAACTACAATGTAAACACATTACATACATTAGTATGTAGTGAAGTTTTTAGTCAATAATTTTGCTGTATAAATTAAATAATACATTAAGCCTTTCACCGTCTTCTCCTGTCTGCGAAAATTTCTTCCCAATTGTCCCTCTGCTTTTCGCCGCATTTAATGTTGTTTTGTCGGTGCAGAATAGTATATATCAATGTATACTAATTGCATTGTATTAGTATATATATTATGTATACCATATCATATTAGTACATCATATTTGTACAGATTAATTGCCTCGATACAGATTAGAAAAAAACAAAAATAAAAACCCAAACACGCAAAAATTTATAAAGCGTTTTAAACGTTTAAAGTTTTGAAATGCAGAAGAACGCTTGAAGTGCGTTGCGAACGCCTGCAGAAGTTTCACGTCAGCGCGCGCGACGCTTTATGGAAGACGAAAAGGTTAAAAAAGCAAAGAGAAAAGTGTTTTTATATGCTTTAATTTATCTAAAAAAATTAAAAGTCAAAAATTAACAGTTATCATTTCTTCCAATGAAAAAAAAAAACTCATGCTTTATCCATAAAAATACCAAAATGATCTTTTAAAATAAAAATATTAATAACATTGATTTTCATACCTTTTAGGTTATATTAATCATTTTTGAAAGTACTTAATAAGAAAAAACGATTATATATATATATATTGAAATTTTTTAAAATGTATAATATTTTTTTCAAGCAAGAAGTGGTTTCATATATTTTCTTTTATTTAAAGAAAAATGCAAGTCAAAAAATCCCAGTTATCCTTTCTCCCCATGGAACACGAAACATTTCATTCTTTATTCATAAAAATACCAAAACAATCTTTAAAAAAATACAAATTTTGATAACATTAATTCTTATAACCTTTTAGGTTATATTAATCATTTCTGAAAGTACTTAATAAGTAGAAACAAAATATATATATTGAAAATTTATAAAATATATCATCTTACTTTCAAGCATGTATCGAATAAAAATTTAATCTTTTCTTAAGCAAATAGCCTTCGTTTACTCTTAAGATTCAAAGTAGATTGGTATTTCATGAAAGCTTAGCTTTCAACTTTAAATAATTACTTGACTCTGGTTACATTTATTTTTGTTCCTTAAATTCATCTTTTTGATTTATTCTCAGTCGTGTGTAAGCACAGGGAAAATGAAAGTTTCTTGGAATATCTAAATGAATTTCTTAAATGAATGTAATTAATTTTCTGAAAAAGTTCAAGCAAATGTTTGGAATAGAGTTAAATGTAGCAATTTTAATGAATTTTCATGCTATCATTCTTACGGAAATGTAGTTAAATATTTTTTTCTGTGTGGTAGAATAGAAATAAAAATAAATATATGATGGAATTCATTTTCAGTTCAAATATGGGGAAAGAAAAGAATTTTTGACTGCTAAGATGCAAGGTGGAATTATGCTGATGAACTGCTTCAGATAATTTGTCAATTAGAAATTTAAGAAATAAAATTACTGGAGGGAAATGAAATACGTTCAATCTTTTTGCATTTAATCATTCATAATAAGATCTAAAGAGTATTCTAAAATTAACGCAAGATTTGAATTTGCCATCATTTATAAAAGAAGGTGTTGGCAACCTTTTTAAAAGCTATTTGATTGCTGATAATTTAGGGTTGGTAAAAATGGAACATCACACGATATAATGATGTGTTTTTATTGTTGAATAATATTTCAACAATAATGAAAGGCCTGCAGCAACATTTTGAACATTTGAGAACTGGCTCTTTAGATCGTGAGATTTAACACCATTGAATTTCTTTTTATGAAGTTATTTGAAGTCAAAGATCTATGTCCACAAGCACATGTGCATTGAAGGAAGGAATTCAAGGCTGCATCAACAAAATGAAACCACATTTATGTTAATTTGGAACATTTTGACAACAGAGTGCATATGTGCCAGGAAGCCATGAAGGCCATTTGCCCTATGTGTTATTCCATATATAAACATATTCTGTTTACTTTACGATTCAATAAAATAAAATAATTTAAAGAAAAGAAAGATTGTTTTTTTTTAATTTTATTCAAATCTTGCGTTAACAAGTTGCTCTATCGTATAACACTCCATTTTTACTAACCCTAAACTATCAGTTGTCAAAAGGTAATGTCAAATCAGCTGTCAAAGGTTTCAATAGAGTTGCCAACACTTTACTCCATGAATTGTGACAAATTCAAATCTTGCGTTAATTTTGGTGCACCCTTTATTCAATGAAACTTCTGATTTCCTTCTCAAACCTTGTTTTTACATAAATCAACAAATGCATCGATTTTTTTTAAACATGTATAATTTTATGACATTTTGTACATCAAGCAATTCAGTAATGTTAATGAGATGATAAATCGTATTAAGAATTAATAGTATAGAAAGTTAACAAAAATATTTCTTTTTTTATTTATAAAAACAAGTTATTTTTTCAAATATCTCAATTTTATATCAAAACGCTGCAATGCAACGAGAGGGAAATTTACAGAGCTAACTCTTCCAGTATGTTACGGCCGACGCGTCTATTTAAACAAAGAAAAGCAAGCATCCGAATCTCTTTGTTAAATTCCTGAACCTTTCTTTAGATGTGTTTGAATGAAAATACGTGGAGTAGGCTTTTTTCATTTAAATGGTTCATCTTGAAGTATTTGTGATAGTGGAAGATTTTTAAGAACACACAAGGGATGTCCGAATACCATAGATATTCTTTCCTCTTTTTATCAATCCTCTCAAGAAAACATTTTACTTTAGTTTTTTAGAAGGTACACAGTAAATGTCTCTTATCTTTGAACTAAGAATTCAGCTGCTTCAACACTTTAAAGACCCGAAACTCCTAATCTCTTAAGGATTAGAAAACTGAGAGTTCATATGTCATTATGAAAATTTTATGTGCATATATAATCCATCTGAATTCATATTTAAAAGTAAAAAAACAAACAATCTGAACACGATGGCTAGATATTGATCTGACATTAGTCAAAAACTTGTGTTCAGGTTTGTTTCCTATATATATATATTAGAGAGAGAGAGAGAGAGAGAGAGAGAGAGTGGTAAGTATCTTCATTTAACAACATTCATGAAAAGAAATATAGAAATTGTTGTCGAATCAGATACTTTTTCATTTGCCTTTACTAACTAAATTAGAATTTATTATGACACAAATAGTTTAGGTAGATATATATTCATAAATGGAACATTTTAGAAATTGAAATCTTTACCGAAACATTCTTTACACATTAAGTAATTTTTTTCACAGTTCAATATTTGTAATCCCCAGAAAAAGTTCACAGCAAAGGAAACGAAATTGAAAAAATGTAGACATATTCTTCACAATTGATTGAAAAGCTATTTCAGATTTATTAAAATCAATTTCATTTTATTAACAACTCATTAAAAAAATTCTTAATTAAATTTTATTTATTTATTATTAGATACTTAAAGATTTTTGGATTTTGAAGCATGTTTGAATTACGAGATTATTAACACCAGTGAATTTTGATTTTAACAAGTTGTTTCTTAGCTTGGGATTTCATGCTTGTATTGATGAATATTTTATGATTGGCTTTTCGTTCTGGTTTCAATGTGCGGAATTTTTAGAATTTTATAAACAATTACATTGATATTACTTACTTAGATATATTTTTAACTTAATTCCCAGTTTATCGATTGATTCACTCAAATAAAACTGGATGCACTTGAAGGTAATTCATTATCTTTAAGGTTTCATAACGTTTATGTTACCGCTAAAGTACAGAAATCAGGTAATCTGCAGAGTAGGTTGCTAATCTGCACATTAAATAGAGTAATCCGTTAAAGTGCGGAAAATTGTTTCATATCTCAAATTATCTAGATGATTTGCACATTACCTACCAGGCATCCGTTAATCTGCACATTATGTACGTTTGAATTAAATATTTATTTATTTTTTGAAACATAAAAAAATCAAGTTAATACAATCGAAAAATCAACACATTAGTTGAGAGACTCTGTCGTCAACTAATTGAATAAAAATCAATCAATCTTCGATTTCTAATTAATCATGTTAATACAATCAAACAAGCAACACATTATTTGATAGAACCAATCATCAATCAATTGAGAAACTATAATATAATCAAACGGTTTAACATATAATTGCAATTAAGGAAATGAATTTGCGAAACATATGATGAAGTTATGCTTACTTATTAGTGAAATCTTAAAACTGGTGACACTTTTAATTGCATAACAATTGGTTTCAGCTACAACAACAACTGTTTGTGGTCCATTTAGATTTGCAAACCAAATAAAATGTGGAGAGAGGGGGGGGAGTAAGGGAAGCAAATGAGATAAATACACTTTTGAACTTTAACGCTATGGAAGCTTCTAATGTGCATAATTGCTAGTTAAAATGAGAAAAATTGTTGATTCCGCACTTTATAGAAGCAAGCCAGTTTATCTGCAGATTAGCTAGGTAAACTGCACATCAGCGGCTTTTGAGCTTTAACAGTCATATTTGCAATATTAAAATAAAATAAATAAATCATAAAACGCATAATTAAGAACTGCAAAAACTGTGTTTTAATAAATCATCTGTGAGATATACGTAACCAAAAAAATTGATTTTTCAATCTTTTGGATTTGAACTCATTGCAGATGTATTAAAAAATCAATTTCTATTTCCTTCTAAAGAAGTCAAATATCTATACTTCGAAATGTAATACCCCTATATCATTGATGGATATCAAAATTCTTTGTTCTCTTTGCTTATAGATTGAATTAAAAAAAATGTGAATCTAGCTCTCTGTTTATATTTATTATAATAAATATTTTGAAATATGATTTTAAAATTTACCATCCTTCGAAATATATCACAGAATTTATATTCAAAGGCATATGTTACAGCTGCGATAAACGGCTTCTATTACATTAGTTTTATAGATTTTAGCTTGTGAAGATTGCAATTATATCTTTTCTATGAAAATAATAAATTTTCAGTGATTCTGCTTCTTACTTCAATTCAATTTTAGTTCTGAAATAATGATTGAGTAATAAAAATATAATAAAGAAATAAATTATATTCTGGGGAGTGAATTGAGATATTTATTAGGCTCTGAAAAACAGAATGAATGAATTTTAAGTTAAAGATATCATTTCAAAAATGCTGTAGATTTTTTAATAATATTTCATTTATTAATCCGTATAGAGAGTTACAATATTCTGTTCCGCATTTTTAAGGCATTGTATAATTTTTTTTTATATTAAAAATTTCCCTTCCTTATATATTGTCTCTTTCTAGAACCCATAAAGAAAATCTTGTAAAGAAAAGAGGAAAAAAAGTAGATAATAATAAAAAGAAATCCTAGTTGTCGAAAGCAAACGAATTGTAGAGAAAGTAATAAAGTCTCGAAAGATCGATAGCCCATAAAAGTATCTTAAGAACCATTTCTTTGAACTTTCTTCGGAGCCTTACATGCAAGTGAAGAAATGTCAACAAGTTCGGGTCGGAGTCTCATTTTTCACAGCTCCTCTGTCATACGGCTTATTTTTCTTCCTAAAGATGGTGTTGACTGCAACTTACGGCTCTTCTTACTCCGAGTTTCGGAATTGAGATGTTACTCTGGGAAGGAATAAAATATCTCCAGATTTCAGAACGGCTTCTTAAAACGGCTATTTAAGGGACCTACCAAAAATATTTCAAAGTACAATCTTAGTTGTAATTTCTGCAGAAAATGCTTCCTATTAAAAGATCACGAATACATATTTTACGATAAATACTGCGTACAATTCAGAAACATTTATCTCGCTTAAGCTGTTTTTCTGTGTACTTGTTATTTTGCAAGTTAGTTATTTTTGAATCTTATGAAGCATTATTTATTTAATAAAATTCCACTTCTTTTTTCTCAAATCAAATAATGCACATATATTTACTTAAAAATTGACATGTAATGAAAAAAAAAATTTAATATATTTATATATATTTTTGATTTTTTTGTGTGTGTGCACTCGCGTGTGCGTGTGTGTGTGTAATTCTCCAATTTAATCGAAAATCTTAAAAATTTCAAAGAGTTAAATTTTTAAATCCATATTTACTTTCAAATTTAAGCCAATATAACATGTTTTATTTATTTTCAGATAAATTTGAAAAGACATTGATTGTCTTGAATTATATATCTATCCATAATCTGAATGGGGGAAAAAATTATATCTTCTTTATAGGGTCAACGATTTCCTGCAGAAGTAATAATTTCCTTGAATAGAAATTTTTCCAGCATATCTTTGAGAAAAAAATTAAAATTTTAAATATGCACATTAAATAACCAATAGCAAATTACATCAATAAAAAATAATATTCAGAATGCAATCTGATTGGCAGAAAATTGCAAATGAATATTCCTTTTATTATCAAAATCGTTCTTATTATTTCATATCATACTTATCCTTTAGATTTACAGTCCAAATCAAATGACCTTGCTGCAAGATCAAAAATTTAATTATTTATCTCAAGTAAAGGATTCTTGAGAGAAATAAGAGACTGAGAATGTAAAAAATAATTTAGTGGCAAATTTGTTTAAATTCATACAATTCTATGTATATAATTTAGTAATTTGCCTTTCCGATCAAGACAAGTCAATCTTGTTTGTACGAAGAAATTATCTATAATTAAATTAATAACAAAAACATAGTGGACAACGAATCAATATGTGATCTAAGGCTAGCATTGCAACAAATGAAACATACTAGCAAAGAACCAACAAATGATTCTGACCAATTCCATAAAACAAAGCAAAGCTATATTGTTTGCCAATCAATGTTTGATGCTTCAAAAAGTAAAAAACTGAACCAAGCTTAGTATTAAGAATATTGGAGATATCAGATGATAACTATTCACATAAACGTACCACAGTTTGTTAAATAATACTGTATACTATTATGTAATGTTATATTACATTTTTATTTAGCAATATTATACATTTTTGTGAATATTACTTAATATCAAATAATATTGCCCAACTATATGTATGCTACTAGGATATGCAGATAATTACAAAACATTAAAAAAACCTAAATAAATAAAAACAATGTTTGGCAGGCATTTTTTATTTTTAGAAAGTAATAAAAATGTGAGCAAGAAATGCTTCTTATAATTAATCAAACTCCAGATCAGAAATCTTTTATTTAGGAGGTGGTCCCTTTAAACTGAATATTGCTAAATTTGAAAATCTCTTACCTTGTCACTCAAAAATGGGTCATGAAGGTTTTATTGAGGCTCCAACGAAATCAACAATTCACGATATATTTTAGCCGTGGAATACTTTTCCAGTAGATCAAACGACTTTCAATCGGATATGTGCTTTGGCGTTAAATGTCAGTTTATAACTTTTCGACTTTCTCGATACACTGTATTTTAAGCAAATACGAAAGATTTACGAAACGTAATAAAAGTGAAGTATTTTATTGACATCTGAAATTTGAGTTGATTTTCTTAGCAGTTTGATTTAGACGAAGTGACCTGAAAATTATTTTTCGTCACATTCGAATAAGTTAGATAAGAAGTTTCAAGATACACAAATCAAGATCGCGTCCCAGACTTCAAATTTCAAATTAAAATACTGTGTTAATCATTTATTTCTATTTGAAATTTTGTGATTTTTTTGTAATTTTAAACGTTTTTAATTACTTTTCATTTTTTTTAATTACCATTCTCATCTTACTGAAATAATTGTGCTTGAGATATCAAAGATTTTTTTCAAACTTTCTTTGCAGAAATGAAATAATGTTCGAAATAAAATTATTTTAAATTGCCATCATTGTTTTTTTATTCGTTTAGTGAAAATGATTTGCAAAAATCAGTAATAGAATCAATGATTATAATTTGTGAGGGGTTATATATATCAACGGATGATTACTGAAATATTTTATAGTAACATTTTACAACATGCGAATATTTTTTTAGCTTACAGCAGCATATTTAAAAAAAAATTTAATATTCTGGTTATAAAAAATATAGGATATACAAAAAAATGAATTTACACTTCAAAATTATATTACATAAGCAGTCGTTAGTTTTGCATGTAGTTTCGTTAATGAAATCAATTATTAAAATGAATGTTTAAATAAAGTTTTATATAAAATTAATTAGTACATCAAGATATTCATGGAAAATGCCAGTCATTATTTATAACGGTTATTTGCAGTTTATAGTTATATAAATTAATTTTTAATTGGATATATTCTCTTTCAACGATTTTCCTCACTTCTCTGCTTGTAGATACACAGTCTTCAACTATAATTTATTTTCAGCCAATCATACAAAAATAAATTTATCAGATATTAAGTACTACTGCTGAATGGGGGCTATACAACATTCCCTCTTGAATAAAACAAAGTTTTTTTAATTATAAATCAATGGCAATAATTATTAGGTCTATACATAGATTTCATAATTATGTAATTTTAGTATGTTTTATTTATGGAGAGGATAATAAAAGAAGTCTTTTCGATTCTATATAATTTAATTCTTCGATTAGATTAGATAGACTTTTAGCATTAATTTGAAGTGAAATATTACTTAAATGGAAAATAAGATAACTGAATTTAATTTAAAATATCATGTAATTATATACTCTATTATTGCCATAATCTTCAAAATAAAATATGCAGAAAAAAAACAATAATCAGTGTGACATGAAAAAGAAAATATCTTGAGACAATCCGTTCTAGTGCATCCCATATTTTTTAACCTTTATAATAGTTCAAATTATGTACACATATTTATTACATATATAGCTAGTTTCATAGTTCTGAAATATGCCAGAAGTTTTACTTTCCAATTACAATAGCTAATTTCATGTTTTATCTGGTAAATAATAATTAAATAGGATTTATTTTGGATTATTTATTAATCAATATTTTTATAATTTGTCTTTGAAAGACTGCATTTTTTCTTTTATAAATTTATTGAAAATATGACTATTTTAGTAAATTTTACAAAAAAATATATTATTTAAAAGCTGATATTATTGGAAGAAACAATTATGATATTCAATATTGAATTTGGTAATGGAGAATTGAATAATTGTTAATATATAATAACTGCAAATATTAACATCACCAGTTATTACGTTAATAACTGTTAATATAATAACTAATGATGTTATTAAATTTTTAAAGACTTCAACAATTTCTATTATATTAACTTTATATATTTTAAATACATCAATACATGTTAAAACTTTTGCTATTTTTTTTTTTCAAAAATACTATCAAGATTAGTTCAGCTAAAATTATCAGATTGTAAGCTGAACACCTTCATAAATCTGAACTCCTTTCATGACCGAAGAATCTCTAATCAATTTCCGCACCCTAATATATTAACTGAAGATGAATCGCTCTGAGTCTACTTACAATTGAATCACGTTTCAGGGTAATGAACCCGTTAACGGAGAAATATTTCCAACAAGAGAATCGATATCACTTGCAATAAGTCATTGGAATTTTTCCTGTCTGGTAGATAGCTTATTGAAAAAAATGTCATTCCCCCAATTCTACATCCATTAATAGTTTAAATTACTTAAGCTTATTGAATTCACATTTCTTTTTTAGAAATATCGAACTCATTATTAAGAAACTGAATTTTAAGAATTTAGAAGTTATATTTTATTTTATAGTCGTGAACAAAGAAGAAACAGAAGAACTCATCTTAAAATTAGATTTCATAAATGTAACAAAATAATCTATATAATATATGCATATTTAAAAATACTTTATGAAATCAAATAATCTGATATTCTTTTGTTAAGTATATAAAAAAAGTAATGAAGATTATTCATTAATTTTGGTAATGTTGATAAAAATCATTTTTGAACCTAATTCTAATATATTCAAAAGGAGAATAAATAAAGGAAAGAAGATATAACACCTTTATGAATAAACATAACATTAATAATTATAACATTTTATTATATGATGTGTTCTTTCTATTATAGTGTATATTAATTTGGAAAAATATTAATTCAAACATATGATGCAGTAATGTACAACCGATAAATAATATTAATGCATGTTATTAATATCATAAATATTACTGCATTCATCGCTCCACGTTTTAAATACTGTAAATATTTTACCTATTACACGTACGTAGAATATGATATGGTATACTATGCAGAAGCACCTTTGCATATATAAAATTCAAATAGCTCAATTATTTTTCGCCTATTTATTCGAATCTTCAAAAAATATAGTATCCAAGGTTTTTTTTCTCAAGAAGAATATTCAATGCTTTAATATACTTATGTTTTTGCATACTGTATAGATAAGAAAAAATATAACGTCCAGAAATTTGTGAGAATAAAAAAGGCAATGATAAAAATAATGATTCTATCACCAGTGTTATGTTACAATTAATCACATGTCAACCTGCATTTTATACACTTTCAGAGTAAATCACAATCTGTCAGTTATTTATGCTGACATTTTAGAAATAAAGACAATTTATCAACTTCTTACTATCTAGAAACTATTTGTGAAAAAAATTAAGTATCATCTATCAAATCCAACATTTGTACTTGATTTTATTTTTGAAATTAAAAAATAAATAAAGATGATCTCTCCACACATTTCCTCCTAGAAAGATAATTCAATATTTTACACTTCTCGTATATAGTTGTTAAATTCTGTGAAAAAAAGATTGAAAAATAAACCTACGTAGAATAATAAAAGCAATGTTCAAAAAAGCTTTCCTACATCACAAATGCTACATTCACAGTTAATCACACATCATGCTGCTTTTTATATGCTTTCAGTGGATGTCACGATCTGACAATGGATGTTAAATGATGGATATCCAATCCAACACTGACCATTCCCGTGCATTCAACATGTAGGATTGAAAAAAGAAAATACATAAAAACCATTTCAACGGTCCGCCGCCCTCTTGAAACATCAGACAAAAAAAAAAAAAGTGGAAAAGTCGAAAAAGAACGAAAGAGAAGCAGCACACAAAGCACCCCATAAAAAACTAAAAATAGTATATTCTGGTCACAGAAAAGAGTCACCGATGCAGCTCGACGAGTACGAGGACACGGAAAAACCAAAAAGAGTGAAATATACTCTTACTTCCTATAGACATTGGATACTGTGAATATAGGGGATAAGAAAGCGGGAGGGTCGGTAAAGGGAAAAAAATGCAGGCATTTTTTGTTGAGTTCTTTTTTATCCTTACTTGTTGGTATTCTGGAAGATTTAGGTATCTGAAAGCAAAGTAAATTATAGAGTCAGAGCACGATCCCTTCGCAATTCGAGTCGAAGCAGCGGGAGAAGGCACAATCCTCTGCACGGACGCCTCTCGAATTGGGGGAGCGTTACCCCGACGATTTAGGGGATGTTGTCGTTCTTTTACGACGCCGGTTAAAGGCGATCAAATGTCTGAGGTGCTCCAGGGATTTTCTTTCCCGAATTCTTTCTCTAATTCTTTTGAGAAGCCTTTTTATTCGCTTGAAATTTTTAGTTCTTTGATATATGCTGATTCTGAATGTTATTATCTATGGTGTTATTTAAAATGTATTTAAGGGTGACTTTTAAATTTTTATGTTCAATCATTTGTATAATTTTTGGAGTATATATGTGAAAGTTTGGAATTGAGTGAGATGTTTGAATTAAAGAATTTTTTATTTCAATAAATTTTTTATGAGAAGATATTTAGTTGTTTTTTTTTCTTTCCACATAAGTGATGGAGATCTTTATCTTATGCTTATTTAAATATGTCTCAAAGATAATCTTAAGATATTTTGCATAATTTTTCATGGAGAATGATTAAAATGTATGGAAATTAATGGTTTTATTATTGCAAGATAATTTTCCAAACAAATAACTCTCTCTCTCTCTTTTTTTTATACACACAAAAATAAAATCACCATTTCATGCTTATTCAAATAATCCTCCAACGTATCAAAATGTCCTAGAGGAACAATATATGTTAAGACCCAGATGATTAAAAACATTTTTTAATCAATTTTGTGTTTTATAATCATATTAATAATATTATTCAGATAAATAATATTAATACTTTATCATATTATTTAGGTCAATTTCGTCATTTAACTATTGTTTAAAATTTTTCAAAATTATGTATATTTATATATAGTTTCGAAACATTTTAAACAATAATAAGCCCGGATGTTCTGCAGAGAGCTCGTAATATTTTAACGTCGATTCCAATTTAAAAAAAAATGTAGCATGAATGTCGAAATTTTACGAACATTTATTTTACATTTTAAATTTATTCTCAAAGAAGATAAAATGTACAAAATTTCAGAAATCAGAAAAAAAATCTCTCATAATTAGAAATCGAAGTATATATATATATATATATATATATATATATATATATATATATATATATAAAAACCGAAGTCTAATTTACGTTAAAATATTGAAATCTTAGTATGGAAGGCAATAAAATTTTTACCAATAAAGCTCAAGTAGGATATTTGTAAACCATTCTATGAAACGTCGTTGTAGGTACGTGTGCATTTCAGGCAATACTTTACAAATACTAGAAAGCAGAAAAAAAGAAGATTTTGCTCATATTCACTAAATTATCAAGTGATAAATATTTATAATTACGTCTTATATGATAACACTTTTTAAAAAAATGATAAGAGTTTTTTTTTTTTTTCGTTTAGTGATTTTTTTTTATATTATCATATTTTGTTGTAAAAAATTCAATATGTAATGATTTCAATTCTTAACTCATGAATGTTTTTCGAACTGTATTTGAATTTATTGAAACCCTCCAAGGCATACAAATTGTTGTCAGCATTTATTATTATAGAATTTAAAAGCTTCTGTATGATTATATTAATTTTAAAAAATATACACAATTTTACGTGTGATGAAATGAAACGACCGATTCTCATGCTTGAGAAAGATATTCAAGACCCAACATATTTATTAAATTATTTTCACTTTACTAATGACTTAAAAATTAAATGCTTTCTATGTGAATCCAAGGCTATGTGAATAAAAGCTATGTGAATCCAAGGCTAATTATGCTTACTTGTTTATTATATCTAGGGTTAATCTTTGTTTTCAACTTACGTGGGATGGTTTTCATTTTTCTATCGCAAATCGATATGGATTTGCACTGGCTTATTTTTTTTTTTTAAATAAAAGAACAATCTACCAATAATGTTGGCAATTAAATTCAGAAATAATCTTTTTTATTCAGTGAAGTAGTTAAAAAATATTTTTTTTCAAATGGTAATTTTAATTTTAGACTTGATTAGGGTCAAAAAGTTCTAATTGCCTTTTCCACTTAGCATGTTTTTACTGGCATATTAAGAATATCAAATTTCATGCACTATTTTGTCAGGGTTATTTACTAAAATATTTTAATTAAAGTATTCCTAGATAATTCATTTTCATAAAGCTAAAGTATTAAAATAAATGATAAAAAATCTAGGCATGAACATTCTTCAGTTTATCATCTGATTCAGAAAAAAAAAAAATTGAAATCGTGTTAGAAACAGTTTTGGAAATATGTTTTACTGCTTCGGAAATTACTATGTGAATACGTTCGATATGAATTTTTTAACAATCATTTGAAAATAATTATATATTTGGATATTTCCATAAAAAAGACAGAAAGATGAAACTATAATATACCAGTTAAGTAACAAAAGTTTGTTTTAATTAGGAAAAAGGGTATTTTGTAAGTTAAAAAGTGGTGTAAAACAAAAATATTTCAGTTTAATGGTTTATTGAATGATTTGCTTAAAATTTTGCAGATAGCTTAAGAAATATATCATCTAGTTCCTGAATTAAAAATGTAAGCTGCATTTATATCCATTCTTTAATTATTAGGGTTCGAATTTTAAATAAGAAAATAAATTTCATTTCTTAATGGATAGATTACGTATTATGTGGTTCAGGAACTATATAATATATTGTGGGATTATTAAACCAAATTTGAACAAAAAATATACATTACATTTTAATTCATGAGACTTTTCGTAGAAAATTCTACCAAACATTAGAATTTGAGAAAAACGCATCTAAAGATGTGAAATAGCATCAAAACATACGTAAATGCAGAGATAAAAATCAATGTAATTTCCCAAAAATAGACTTCAAAATTCTAAAGATTTTATAAAGAAGTTTCCTCAAACATTAAGAATATTAAATAAAAAATATATATAATTTCCCCCTAAAAAGTGACTTTTCAACATCTCCAACCACCTGAATATATGTTTAATTAATTAAAAAAATATTTTAACATAAAAACAGTAACACAAAGATCAGTAGGAATTATAAGTGGATATTAAGAGTATCAAGAGAAATGATACAAAAACGTAATATCGCTAACAATTATTGATAAAAATTTGCTAATAAATTTGTACAAATATATATATATTTTTTCATTTACAATTAAAATTTATATTTATATTTATATTAATAAAAAAGTAGTGAAACATGGAAAAAATAGAAATTTGACTTTTATCCTTACCCCAAATCATTAATGGCGAAGCAGATTTCATGAAAATAAACCATATGTTTACTTCATTATGAAATGTATCTACAAAATATTTAAACTTATATTCAAAATACTGTTAACATGAAGAAATATTATGTGAAATTGTTAAAAAACTACAATAGTATTCATATACGAAAATAGTTTGGTATTATAAAACTATTAAACCAAGTGATTCACCTGATCTCCAGTATTGGCTATTCATCTAAATAAAATCTAGAAAATTAATTGAAAAATCATTAGCAAGCATGTATTCCATTAATTTTTCAAGCATGCTATTAAAATGTTTACAGCTGTCTAGTTTAGAATTCTAATCGACTTACAGGCTTTTAAAACGTTAATAAGTCATTTAATAATGATGGATTGCATTTCAGATGCATGTAAGTGTGGGCTGCTCTTAAAAAGGTTGTGAATATATATTTTAATAATTGTATGGGTGTTCAGTGCAAGCTCTTATAAAAATAATTTTCGAATATAGAATGTATTTTAAAAACGAAACATATAGTTTATAAACCATTTTCTTAGTATACAAAAAAATTTAGGATTCATTTTATTATTTTAATGTCTATTAAAGAATTAATATTAAAAAAAAATATTGAAAAAAATCACAACAACAAATTTTTTACTGTCACTATAATCATTTAAACAGAGAAAATTTTCCGTAAGCACTTTTCAAACAAAGTTAATTATTTATTAATTAGGTCATCCTAGCTATCGCCAATTAAAATGAAAAAAAAAATGTTTTTTTGGCAATTAATAAATCTTTAAAATTTATACATAAACATATACATCGTGTTTTGTAATACACAGTATTATCGGTACTTGAATTCAAGATCTCTATTAATTTATTCGATAAATTAATTAATTTTCTGCAATTTTCAAGACTAGAAGATAAGAACATCTATACATTTCTATTCCGAGACCGCTGAATATTTAATAATAATCTGGACATTCTTTTCCTGCTTTGAAAGTAACATATTCATTTTTGTTATATAAATATAAAATGAAAAATCAGATAGAAAGTATCAGATTTTCTCCTAATTCATGAATATTGTTAAGGGATTAACAATTTTAATAAGATTAAGCAGTATTCGGTAAGTTTAAGAATAAAAGAAAAACCGAAGATTAATATTATCAGAATAAGCGTAATGTATGTAAAGGAATTAATTTCCTATTTCTCGTTACTAATTAAGCTATTTTTCTGATCTTTATAAAATTACGCTAGTGACATATTTTTTTTCCAGTTTGAATAACCCAGCTTCTAATTTCAAAGGATTATAATTTCCCTTTAAAATGTGAAAAGTGTTTAGTAAATAATTTTCCTAATTCATATTTTCTGCATGACATATATTCTGAAATTTGAGCATATGAAATTTTGCGCGTTTGAGGAAAACAGTAAAGATAACTGTTTTCCTCAAACGCATTATTTTATTTCATTTATTCATTATTTTTAAACAACAAAAATTTAAAGCATTTAATTTAAAACACCTGATACTTACAATTTTTTTTTTGTTAGGATATGAAAGATTAAATTTTCATACGAACAGTATTGAAAGAAAATAAAATCTCTATAATCCTCAACAATATTTAATGTATTACATTAATAATACATTTTTGTTGGATAAGTTGAGCCTTCCCTACATTGATTCTCAAAATAATAATAATAATAATTCCACTAATGTGATGTAGAATTTTCTTATTACAGTTGTTATTCAAAACTACAATAAAATAAATTCTAATATATATAAAATATTTTAAGCAAACAAAGTAACTAAAAAAATTACAAATATCTTTATATGTCAGAAATTTTGACAATGCTTTCTGGTCAGCACATAGTTTTTCTTTTAAACGGGAACTGTGAATAGTTTTTCTTTAAACTTCTTTCTTAAAAATCAAAGCGATATATATATATATTTTAAATGTATGCTAAAAATGAGGGGAATCTTTAATTTTCTCTAAAAGTGTTACGAAACAAAGTATTTAAAATATCTGTGTTTTAGTAAAATATATTTCAATTTCACTTATACATAAAAATCTAATTGATCCAATTTCTTGATTTTTCTCATTTCCAAACCCATTATCCTTGCCAAACTGTCTATGGTATACAATAAGTAATTTTAACAATTAAAAATTATTGTGTTGAAATATTTTTAAATCTATGTTGTTTAATATCTAAAATATTAGATGTAGATAATAAATATTGAAATATATAATAAATGTCAATATTTAAACTGTTATCATCTGTCAGATGATTGAAAAGACAAAAATTCAGTTCTTGTTTTTTGCTTCATTTTGAGTCGGAATATTTATTTGTATTTAATTGTTATTACTAAATTTATTTGGTTTTCTAATCGCATGTGTAATTTTGTCCAAAGTATTGTAAGCTTATTTTAGGTAAAACTGGGACCCACGTGAAAACTAAAAAATCAGTTTTCATTAATATTTAGAGACAATATATGAAATAAAACAAATAATTTTAAGATATTGCTATTTTAGAAAAAAAATGCTCTAATCCAAAAGTACTGATGAGTTTATCATTTCTATGAATACGAAAGAACATTTAAAAGCTTCAAATTCTTTAGCAGACTTTTAAGCTATTTATTAATTTTCGAATAAAATATATGAACTAGACATAAAAATAAAAGTAGGCTTGCACTCCACATGTAAGTAATTATATAAGTAAACATATTTCTTAAATTAATTTTAATATTTTTTTTAAAAAATATTTAATAACTTCAACTATTATTTCTTCTTTTGCCCTATTTTTCCCATATGTTGTAACGAAAGAAATATTACATTGCTTCGAAATACATTTTATAAATTCTACAGATGCGATTGTAAAATTATTGTCTAAAGAAAGAATCGAAATAAAAATACAGAATTTTAAAACGTTGAAAACTGAATTACAATATTTTTCTTACTTTTAGCCAAATTCAATAAAAATTCGAATTAAATATTTTCAATTTTTACATTGGTTCTAAATTTTTCCAACCTCTAACATCTAGAATTTAAAAATTTATTATAATGCATCAGTTTTCCTTATTTAGTAGGTTCTTTATAAACAAATTATAAAAACATTTATTTTTCACAATCTGTTGTCAATGATATTATAAAACCATTGAGTTAAGATTAATTATAGCCATTCTTAGGTATCTATATGGAATGAAATAAAAAAAAAATTACAGATAAAGTGCAAATGTATAAATCATTGTATTTCGGTATTAATTCTAATAAGCAAATAATTATAACAAATAATTTGTATGTTTGAAAAAAATCAACAGTTTATTTTATAATCTATCAACAGCTTATTACAAATAAAGAAATCATTATAGGCATAACTTATTTTTCCATAGTATTTGGAAAATACAATATAATGGCATTTTATTTAAAACTAATATGAATAACATCAGATTATTATATGGCGAATCTTTGATTAAATATAATTATTTTTTATAAATTTCTTGTAACTAAGCGATACTCAGTGGTAAGCAAGCGTAATTCCGATGACTGAAATGAAATTAACATCTTAGATTTAGTACGCCGATTACAGCCATTATCACTAAATTGTTCACACAAAGGCTTATAATATAAGCAAAAATATTTAAGAGATATGCCAAAATTTTTTAATCACGATTAGCTTTTGCTAATGTTTAATAAATTTAATTATCCCAAAAGTACTAAATGTATAAAGTTTTATTTTAATATCTTAATAAATAATTTACAATGATTTTTGTATTTTTGAATTCGTTTACAGTAAATAGTTATAAAGCAAAATTCAATATTCATTCGTAATTTTTTCTAATCATCATATATTATTATCTAAACATTTTTCCCCTTTGAATAATATTTTTTCATTACTTATTTACATCTTGCAATACCCTTTTAGAACATGCAGCTATATTTTTACTATTTAAACATTTTCTTCAGCTAATATTAAATAATTTTATGTTTAAAATTATAAACAAGGAAAAAAAATTAAAGTTATAAAAGAGCAGGAAAACGAACAGATATAAACAAAAAAAAAAAAAAAAAAAACAGAATTTTGAAGAAATATAATCCACAAAAAAGTATGTATAGAATTTTCTCAAACTGGCAAAATAACTTATGTCTTAAATATGTTCATAGCCCCTCGAAAAAAAGAGGAACAAAAAAAAAATCATGCCGGTAACAATCGGGCTAGAAAAGCGACCAGAGAGAAAGAGGCAAAAATATAATTGTATCCTTTGAACGTGCCTTCCAAAGATTTAGCTTCAGCCTTGCAAACAATGTTAACATGCAAGACCAGAAGAAATGTGTTAGACATTCAAGAAAAGTCAAGCTTTACTTTTCGGCTTCGACATGTCTTAGAGGAAAAAAAAATAATCTTTAAAATATTGAAACAGTAAGAAGCAAATTTGAAAGATGCAGCTAATAAATGTTTCATCCAAAAATCAGCGACGTTCACAAGGAAGAAATCAGCAACATTTATTCGTTTCTTTCCTTTATTTATTCAGGGGATGATGCAATATGTATGTGCATCTTGTTTATATTCGAGTTTTTTTTTTCCTTCCTTTAAAAGGAAATGCACTACTGTGGTTTGAAAATCGGGTAGAAATTCCGTTATTAAGCAAATCAGTTAACTTTTAGTTTCGAAAGTCTGGATCAATAATGTAATAAACATGAGATGCCTTCTGAATATGTGAAAGAGAGCCACGATTTAATTCACGCAGCGAGAAATTTTATAGTAAAAATAGCCTTAATATGTAAGAAAAATAAAATTATCCAAGGAATCTCTCTCGCATGCCATGCATATCATATACATTATAAGCTGAGAACTCGAACACACATTTTAGTGGTTACGCAAACTTCCTTCTAAAAGTATTTGCATAAGTGGCTCAGAAAACTTAAGTGCAGTGACTGCGTTAGAGAAGATATTAGCACTCAGAGTAATATTAATTGAAAACAGTTTGGATTTTAAAATTAAATCTTTCAAAGGTCGGCTGATAAAATATTTTTCATCATTATTGCGTATCTGGCAGTTGTTGCATACTTCAGTTTTCACTTTATATATGGCTTGGAATCCTGAATAATTATCTGGACAGATGATCTTCAATAATGATTCCATTGTTTGTAATTAGTACGAAGATGAATAAATAGATTAATCAGCACATTAATTAAGTATATTTAAAAATATTATTTATGTATATTTGCAAATATATAAAAATAATGTTTTATTATTTATATATATTTGCAAATATTTAGAAATAATATTTAATTATTGAATTAATATTAATTATCAAATTGCAGAAAATATAGAATGAATATTTCCTTGCGCAAGTACAAAAAACACATATTTTTGTAACTATCAAAACAATTTAAAATATTTTTAATATAGCATTTTTGGATTACGAAAAAGGAGCATATAGCACACAATATGATAGCGCATTAATTGCAAATTCATGTATGAATATTAATTAATCTGGATTACATTTTTATATTATGAAGTAATTATATTCATTTTAACTTATTTCACGTACTCTAATTTAGTGTACTCATGTTTATTTCGAATTACCACACATTCAAAATGAGTTTTTCAATAATCATTAAAGTATAATTGACTAATTAAATACTTTAACTAGAAGTATATGTTTATTTTCATTAAAAATATTAGTCTCATACCATTACTTTTTTTTTTCAAAAATAATTTTAAATAAATTCACTAAATTTATCTTTTTACACATATGATTCATTTATTATATTTCAAATTAGTCTTTTTATGTGAGAGTAATCGTACTATTTTAAAAAAAAATACATACATGTTGACATTTACAAATTCTTTGATTTGTAATTTAATTTTTTTAAAAATGTGTTTTTTTAAATACGTATTAGGATATTTAACGATACAATCGAAATATGTTTACCATTCTTCATTCTTCTTTTCTTACAATATCTTCTTCCTTTATTGTTGTATCTTATTTTTTTTTCATTGTGTGTGTTCTCTAGTTTTGCAGGCCCTTATAATAAGAAAGGTATTTTTTTTTCATTTTTAACAATTAGAATACACAATATTTTTGGGGGTATGAAATGATTCCTCCACTTAAAATGTTCAGAGATTCAAGAAACGATGTAATGGCATTTTTAACAGGAGCAAGAGTATATTTATTTATATAACAAAAAAAAGAAGAAAAAAAAGATTAACAGAAAAAGTTGGAGTATCTCATTCTCGAGTTAAGAAAGAAATATTAAGTTCCTGCCGGCCAGATTGCATAGTGGGTAATGATACATTGATACCCCTAGAAACCGAAGGTCGGTTATTATTCGACCGGAGGAGTAATGCGAAATCTGAATACTCGTTGATATCTGGTTTTATACTCAGAATGAGGATGTGGAAGTACGTCAGCCAGGTCAAGATGTTCATTCAAAATGTAAGCAGGCTTGAATCTGTCTACAGAGACAGTTCGCTTTTGTCCATGCATGTCCAGAGTGAAGATTTTGTCCGTTCTCGAAAAGACATTTTATGGCCCACCATAGGGCTATTCAAGCGGTCGATGAATTGAGTCTCGTCGGACGAAAACGTGAGTCGTTGCAGCCAAATCTCTGTGCAAAAACACTTTGTGTTTCGCGTGATTTGAAGCAGGAGCTGGCTGCAAACTCTGGATCTTAGTCTTTAATCGACGTATAATTTTTGGAATTGCAGGACTAGTTTTACATGAACGAAAAAAATCACCAGGAAGACGCAAGGGTTCACAGTAGAGTAGTTCTGCTGGGGAAATACTAAAGTCTTCTTTTAGGCTAGCTCGAATACCTAACATAACCATTGGCAGGATACTCGTCCAACGTGGAGTGGAAACGCAGTAGCATCTCACAGCATCTTTCAACTGACGATGAAATCTTTCCACCATGCCATTTGAAGCTGGATGATAACTTGTAGTTCGGATCCGCTGTGATCCTAAAAATTGAATATATGCCTGAAATAGTTCAGATTCAAATTGTGAGCCACGATCTGTAGTTATGATATCAGGTACATCAAATCTTGCAATCCAGCCGTGAAAAAATGTTTCAACACAAGTTTCGGCTTTCATATCGGACATCGGAAAAACTTCCGGCCATCTTGAAAATATGTCGGCGCATGTGGGACAGTAAGTATGACTATCAAATGGTGGTAACGGCCCCACGATGTCAAGATGAATATTGCTAAATCGTGCTGAAACGAGAGGAAATTGGCCGACTGGAGACTTGAAATATTTTGCTTTTTTGGCATTCGATACAGTTTTTAGAAAATCGGATGCAATCTTTCTGCAGAGAAGGCCAGATAAATCTCTCTTTTATTAATTTAGCCGTGGTTTTATCTCCAGGATGAGATAGGCAATGAATGCTATCGAAAACAATTTTTCTGAAAGTTTCTGGAACGTAAGTGCGTATCAGTTTCGATCCTGAACCACTTTCAATTAAAGACTTAAGATCATTATAGACCTCCGGTTCTTTAGCCATAGTTTCATAATCGATTTTAGTTGGCAAAATAATTTCAGCTACACGAGAAAATGTATCAGCTGCTGCATTTGAATCACCTGAAACGTGCTGAATATCAGTCGAAAACTGAGCAAAAAATTCTAGTTGTCTAGTTTGACGGGGAGAAAATTTGTCTGTTTTTTGGCAGAAGGCAAACGCTAGTGGTTTGTGATCACAGTAAATTATGAACTGTCTACCTTCCAGAAAATGTCGAAAATAACGAATGGCACAATAGACTGCAAGTAATTCTCGATCATAAAAACTATAATTTTTTTTTCAGTAGGAGTTAACTTACGAGAAAAAAATGCAAGTGGTTGTGACTTGTTATCGAAATGTTGGTTCAGTACAGCACCTATAGCAAAATCCGATGCATCAGTCATACGAGACATTTTCGCATCGTCTTTTGGAGGTGCCAGTAAAGCAGTATTAGCTAGCATTTTTTTACATGCTTCAAATGAATCAAGTGCATCTGATGTCCACTGAATTGGGGTTTTTATCTCGTTTTTTTTATTATTTTTAACTTAGTTATAAAGTGGAGCTTGTAAATGTGCAGCTCGAGTGAGAAAGCGATGATAAAAATTAATCATTGGTAGGAAACGACGTAAATCCTAAACAGTCTTAGGCAATAGGAATTCGGAAACAGCTTTAACTTTTTCTGACAAAGGAGAGATACCTTCCTTGGTAACTAAATATCCAAGAAAGGGTAATTCTGTTTGACCAAAAATGAATTTTTGAATATTTAAAATAACATGATATTGATCAAGTCGTTGGAAAATTTGTTGCAAATCACACAAATGTGTAGGGAAATTTTCAGAGGCTACAATAATATCGTCTAGGTAAACATAGCAATTTAAACTGCTCAATACTTCATCCATAAACCGTTGAAATGCTTCATCTGCATTCTTAAGACCAAAAGACATGCGATTGAATTCAAATAGTCCCATTGGTGTGGTAGCAGCAGTTTTTTCGATATCCGATTGGTTAACTGGTATCTGATTATAAGCTTTAACCAAATATAGTTTAGAAAAAATTGTTTTCCCATTTAATTTCATAGAAAAATCTTGGATATGAGGCAGTGAATAATTATCAGAAATTGTAACCGCATTTAATCTGCGGAAATCACCACAGATGCGCTAAGTGCCGTCCTTTTTCTTAACAAGATGTATCGGACTCTAGCCCATGGACTTTTAGAAGGACGTATGATACCTTGGTTCTAATAAAGACTGGAATTCAACTTTGAGTGCTTTTAATTTCTCTGGTGTGAGTCGCCTCATTTTACTGAACACCGGAGATCCTTTAGTGAGTATGCAATGATTCGTAGAATGATTTACTGATATCAGATTGAGAGCAGGTTTTATTTTGTTAGGAAATTCAGAAAGTAATTGATGGTAAGGCGAATTATCCAAAATTGTTGCTAAGCCAATTGATGGACCATTACAAATTTTACATTCACTTTAAGGGAAGTTAACCTGAAAATTAATCTACGATTTCGATCAATTAGCAATTCAAATCTTTCTAAAAATCTGCACCCATATATGCCGAGTGACATCTGCAATTACAAAATTTCAGGAAAATAATCGCTTAAGCCGAGATCTAACGTTAAATGTTTAGTGCCGTAAGTTCGAATAATTGAAAAATTTGCAGCATACGGAAAGAAGTTCGTGTCTGGTACACGTTTATTTAAATTTGCGTGAGAAACTGGAAAAACCGAACAAGCCGCGCCGGTATCTATTAAAAATTTAAGTTTGGATTTGCGGTCGTAAACAAATATGCGGCTTAATTCATTGCAATCGTCAGCAGCCGCTACATCTGACGATTTTTTTTTTCCGAATATGAACATGGTTCCACACATTTTGTAGCTTTATCGCCATAACGTGTATGATACCAACATTTCCTAGTATTATTGTTTGTAACAGAACGCGATCGGGAACGAAGTTTTGAGGTTCTATTTCTGTTATTACTGCGCAGTAAATGTGTAAACAATTTTTGTTTCTAGTGACTTTAAAGAAGTATTTTTTGTCAATGCACTAACCACTGCAGTATTAGCAGTTATTTCATTAATTTTATCTCTATTTTGTGCTAATTTTTCAAAATCATCATCACAAACTGATAATATTTGTTGCATTGTAACAGGTAAAAGTTGCAAGAAAAGTGTTTTTAAAACATCATCATTAACGCGACCGTTATTTACTTCCTTCATTTGCATTAAGAGTCGTGAAAAAGTTTTATCTCCGAGTTCAAGATCTTGTAAAAGAGCTTTAAGTTTTACATTTTCGGAGTCAGTATATTGTTTAATAATTTTATCTTCAGAATTGTGTATGGAGCGTCAGGAGAAAGGGAACGAATTAGTTTACCTATGTAAGCCAAAATATCGCAAACCTAGACAGAAATTACACAATGAAATTTAGTGACTTCCGAAACAATTCCCGATGTGATAAATTGCGATTCTAATTGCAAAAACCCCAATTCAGGATTACTTACCAAAACGGAGGAGCTCTAAATGCAACGCGAGCCAACTCAGCAGATGCGTCCACTTTAGTTTCTGCATCCATTTTGAGTACTAGAGAGCAGGAGTACGATCAAGTGCGAAAGTCAAAAATGATTCGGAAAGAAACATACCTCTCATGTCTGATGATGTCTTTTATTTCCGCTGACGAAGCTGAACAGTATTGATGTCAGGGTCACCACTTGTGGGGGGTATGGAATGATTCCCCCACTTAAAATGTTCAAGAAAAGACGCAATGACATTTTTAACAGGAACAAGAGTATATTTATTTATACAACAAAAACAAAAAATAAAAAGGTTAACAGAAGAAGTTGAAGTATCTCACTCTCGAGTTAAGAAAAAAAATATTAAGTTCTTGCCAGCCAGATTGCATAGTGGGTAATGATATATTGATACCCATATATTTGTAAATTCATATTAGTTGATTTATACTAGTTAATTTTTTTACTTAATTTCTATGATAAAGAGATTTATTATATCCCAGAGGACAGAAGTTATTTAATAATAATTTTACTCCATCTTCTGAAACAAATTATTTTTTTATTTAATTATATTTACACTTATTTATAAATAGTTAAAAAAAATTTATATTCACTAAAAATACATTTTTTTTGTTGCGATTCGGAAATTCTTAATCACAAACAGCAAACAATAAATCATAATTGATACCACCTCATAATGACTATAATAACTTGAATAAATTTTACTCGCATATTTTTTTTTCGTAAAGATAAAAAATTAATTTTCTTTTTGCTAAAATATAACTATTTCTAAAAGGTCATTTCATTTTATCTAATATCATCATTAATATAAAGAATCGGAATAGAAAATAAAATTAAAACAAAACACTTTATTGAATAAATTTCGTTTCCGATGGAAAAAAGTAATATTCTAAATTTTATCATTTATATATTAGCAAACTCATTTACCAAATATTTGCCAACATTTAATGCAACATGCTATTTATATTAATTTATTAATAACAACTAGATATTAGTGATTATTGAGTATTTTTCCTTTCTACCATTTACTTCATATCAAGGATAATAACATTTATAAATTATAAATTGGTTTTTAAAACATTTGGCTTTGGGACTGTAGGCTTGAAGTTAATAAAAATATTCCACAAACGGGTCAACTATTCTAGAGAGTTACATTCCATCTAATCGAAAGAAATATACCTATTCAATAAAAATGATACTGCTATATGATTTATACCTTGGACTAGTGACAAAATAAAATTGCAAAATGACTGTAAATATTGGTCTTCATTTCCAACTGAAGGATTTAATCTTTGAATCGAATGCTGTAGCATGTCAATCTTCTGGTACTCACATAAATAATCTGGTGTTGTCTAAATTAACAACACTAGATATTGAATGCGAAAATTTATTCGGTATACGACTTTGCGTCCTTTTATTTTATTTAATGTAAATAAAGATTAAGCATAAAAATCATGTATTACCGTGTAGAAATATATTGTATACGAGGTAACATTCCGTAAATGTGAAAATTGACAACTCATTAAAGTTCACAGAATCTCTTTCATAATTTCTGTATGTTAACAAATTTGCTGCTTTAGTGAAAATAATTGTATTTAGAAGGAGCAACGTCTGCATATATTTATTGTCCTATAATATTAACATTTTTTTAAAGAAGAAAAGAAAAATTGTTGATATATTAAAATATGAATTACTACTAATAAACATGTTTTTGCTTCATTAAGATGGATAAGAAATAAAATCAATTCTTTTACTTGTTCTTCAACAATATCGCATGAACTCAGAAAGGACACTATACTAAAAGTATATTTAATTACATTCCACTTTGATGCATTTTAATAATGGTTTTAAAACATATTTTTAATTTTCTCTTATAAAATTCTTGAGCTATGCTAAGTTGTTTAGAACAAAACTGAAGAATACAAATAATTACAATTAGTAAATTAAATAAGAATGAATTATCAAGAAATTAGGAAATGGATGCAGTTATCCTAATTCATATGGCCACAAAAGGAAGAAAGGTAGTCCTGTTCTACGAAAAAATAATGCAAAGTTTTAAATATTTCACATTGATCTATGGAACCAATGCATAACGAAACAAAGAAACTAAGTTCAATATTAATATGTTGCGTATTTTTTTTCAAAAAAAATGTAACAATGCAGATTACTAAATGTTTTTATACTGTGCGTAATATACTGAAATAAAAAACGCTAATGCATATTTAAGATTTAATGCTAAAATTAATTTGTCATTGAACACAACAGTAAAAAATATTCATGCATATTGATTACCGTTAAATAAAAAAAAATCTGAATATTTATCAAGTTCAGAGTTATGCATATTTTTTTATTTAGTTACATAGCTTTAATTTTTTAAATGCTTGCATGTTTATGTTCACTTATTTAACTTTTTTCCTAATTCCGCTTACAATTTACTTTGAAAATTTATTAATTGATTCTTATTTTTCTATTGGTGTTGCTAGCCATGCATTATATAATCTCTGAATAATTTTACAAAGAAAACTGGAAGGGGAGAAAATTCCTCTACCTTAATGGCTCAGTGAGTAGTTCCTGTAAATTTTAGTGCAAATTAAAGATCGCTTTTTTTCAATTATTAGGTGTTTCTTCTAATTGCTTTTTTTGGGGGGGGATGCATTACTGGTAAACTATGCATGGTTAATCATGCTAGTAAATCATGTAATACATGCGTAGATGAAGTTTCGTACTCATTAATTTCAAAAGCAATAACTCTAAAATTTAGAACACTTTGGAATCGTTAATTAGTACATGAGATTATCTTTTCTTTTGAAGTTAGTGTTCCTGAAGTTTCACAAAACAAACAATTTATAACCACATACTTGGCCCAGTTAAAACTCTGTACGGTTGAATATTAGCAGGATGCTTTACTAGAGCTAGAGAATGTGCATCTTTAGATAACGATGTAATATTTATCACCTGTTTTGGAAATTTAAAGGATCATTTAAAACTATCACAACAGGATGCATTATTGAGCTACAATATATTTAATTTGAAGAGAATATTAGGAATTTTAAATACAATATCTCAATTTCGTTAGTACTTTTGAAATACAAAATATAATTTAGGATAAAGCTGAGGCACACTGGCAATCGTTTTTTCAAACAGAATTTTAAAATGTAAAATATTGTGCTTTGTTTTTGAAATGTATGGTAAAAATTTATAGTAATAAAATGTTGAAAAATTTAAAATTTCACTATTGTAATATTATTTTTTATGTCATTGTCAAACTGAAATTCCTCAAATTCTGTAAGTTTGTAAGAATATTTTCGATAGTATATTTGATTGTATTGGTAGAATATCTTCACAATACTTATTCATCGTTTTGCTTTTAAATTAATGGAAATGCATTTAAATTTGAATTTTACTTGTAGTTACATTATGACAAAATATAAAGAAAATTGTATATTTCTAGAAACAATCAATAAAATCAATGGAATACATACTTCTTTCTCTAAACATATGTTTAAATAAAGCAATATGAATACCTTTTATCTGATAGATCTGAATACTTAATCTATTGTTGCATGAAAATAACACTACTATATATTGTTCATTTTTAAAATACTTATTTAACTATCAATGTAAATATTACAATCTTAAATGTATCATAATATTTTCCAATAACATTATTCTTTTGTTTACACTACAATAGTTCTTCTCAAAAAGTACAGGAAACTACTTCAATTTATAGAATGAATTTACAAGAAGTCCGTATACTGAGAAATGTTCCCGGACTCTATATCTTAATGAAAGGGAGTATAATTATTTCTGAGTAGGAATGAGATTCGCAAGGCAACTAAATATATTTCTAGCGAAATTCCAAGAATAGCTCTGGTATTCCAGGAATCCTAGACCAGATATCAGGAACGTTGCAGTTGAGAACAACTTACTTTTGCAAACGAAGTAGGTTAATACTAAGGGACATGAAATGTTCCTTAATAAACTTTAAACGTAAAACAAAATTAAATGTTTATAAAAATAATGAACTGAATCTCCCAAATTCTTTATGAAGAAATTTGTATACACTGTAATATTGTAATTTGGATATATAAAGCAATTAAAATAAGTAATTGTTATTAACTTAAATTGAACATATTTAAGGTAATTAAATTTTAATATTCGAGGCAATCTAAAATTTTGTTAAAAATCAGAGACATTGTGTAATTTTTTCATTGAAACGAACTATTAATTCACTATGAAAGCTTTCCTATCCCTCTAAAAAGCGTTTTCTTTCAGAAAGATGTTGACTCTAGTTGAGGACTGAATAAGAGACAGATGTCTAGGCATTATGTCTATAAATGAAATATATTCAAAGATATATTACTATTATTATACTAAAGATATATAACTATTTTCAATAGAATTTTTGCTTCTTGGAATTATGAATCTAAATATAAATATTATAACTATACAAGAATTAATAATTATAGCTAGAATTTTCACAAAAATATATATTTTTCATAGAATTGTTACGTGGATATTATATTAAAATTGCTTCTAAATTATGTATTATTGCTTTTCTTATATCCAATTGATATTCAATGAATTACTGTTAGTATATGAAATTATTGTTAGCATTTAATTGTATTGAAGTACCTCTCGTATTAATGCATTTCATTATGTAATGAATAAATGTCTGTATATAAAATTGTCGTGACTATTTAACTGAATTCCGTATGAATATTACTTAATAGTCATTAAAATTCTATCTACTAGTTTCAAATAGTTAATGAAATTCACTAGTTGCGCTCCTTTAAATGAACGTATGTATAAATAGCTGTGAAACCATGGATACTTTACTATCAAAGTATATATATTTTATATACAACATATTAATGTGATTTGTATTTCTTTATTATTTGTATTACTTCTCCTTTAGTGACAAAACTTGCTTTTAGTTCATGAACTAAATTATCCCTTTTGGTCAAATTGGCAGCAAAGTGTTTTAGAAAAATATTTATGAAATTTTGATACTTGCACTATAGAAATCTACGCAATTTGTTAAGGCGATTTAAAGCTATTTAATGATTGACATTTGTATAGTTTTCTTCTTTTCTTTATGCTTTGTATGTCGAAGTTACTTATATTCATAGGAATAAATCTGCATTAATAGCGAAATTAATTTTATGATATTCGGATTAAAAATAAATTTTTAAAGCATTCCATAAAGATTAAAATTTTCATAAATGTCCTAACGGTTATTGCCTCTTATCGGTTTTCAGAAATTTTATTATTTGAATAATATATATATATATATATATTATAAAGATAATGAATGATAAATATCGAAAATACGTAATTTTCTTTCCTTTTTTTATCATGTTGATAGTAAATTTCAAGCAAATTACCTGATTCATTTTAAAATTTATTTTTTTACATATAATTTTAATAGTAAGTTTAAGGGTCAATTAAATAAATAAATTTATTTTATTAAATTAATTTATATTATACTCAAATATTTGCCCAATGGTCAAAAGTTTTATTTTAATTAACTAAAAATTGCAAATGTATTCTAAAAATTACTGATAACTAATTAGTTTTAAAGTTTAATACGTTATTATGTCAACTTTCATTAAATTAATAGAATCGTTTCACATACAGGATTGTATCTTCTGATAGAAAGAGCATGAAATCGCAACTGAAATACACTACAAAAGAAAACAAATTCAAAGCAAATATTTGAAAACCATCACACTGAACGGCGCATTTCCTTTTATAACCATCTCTATTTCCGTCTATTTTCGTCTCTTGAATTTAAAATATTTCCCTCTCCAACGGCAGGTGAATACAAAATTTTTAAAGTACATTCCCGAATAAAAGAGGAACTAGAAACTCATAAATCACTATAGAATAACATCAGATATTATTCGTTCGAGAAATTCATTGTGATGCATCTTCGAACGAAATTCTCGTGCATTTGTGTATTTATCGATAAAACAATGGTTAAACAATTTGGATTTTCTATTTCCGTGCGGGGGGAGATTTTATTACTTCGCGCACGCAATCAGTTAATTTTCAAAGAAAATCCAGGGTTCTGAAAGTATTAAAGACGTTCTAAATCAAATTTAATGCTTTACATGGTGTCTTGAATGCCAAGTTCGGATATAAATATGATGGATTAATGCTGGAAGTAATTAGTTGGAAACATTAGCAACCTGACCTGGTTCCTTCCTTGCTCGTGACTAATTTGGTTTTAAGTGATTTGCTAATTTGAAATAATTTTAATATTTTTTATAATAATTGGAGAATTGTGAAAAAATATAATTCATTTCTTTCTATTTATATAATATTTTAAAAATTGAAATACTGCTTTGGTATAATGCATGAGTTTAATTATTATTATCTAAAATTTTGTCAAAATGTATACACTTAAAAAATTTTTCATTGCTTGTAAAAATTTTAATTATTTATCACATTCTCTAGAGATCCAATAACTAGTAAAATTTTAGTTTTTATTAGAAAAATTACTAATACTCCATATATTGATCCTACGTTTAATGATACAAAACATCAATCACTGTTTTACAATTTTGTATACATTTTAATATTGGTGATTATTAGGAATACATTTAATTAATTTATTTTTAATATATATATATATATATATATATATATATATATATATATATATATATATATATATATATATATATATATACACTCATGTCCGAAATTAAGGTCACAGAAAGGTTTTTCAAAGTAATTCTAAATTTATACCAGTGAAATTTAAACAAATTATATTTTATATATTGTGAAGGACCGGTAACACGGTGAGGAATTACTGAAATTAGACCGTTTAGGCATCTAAGAGTTTTGTATGCGATTTTGTGAATATTGCATTAAAACAACAAATTTAACCTGTTTCCAGTGAGAATGAGTTCTAATAATCGCTTAGACGATTCCTTGAGATGGAGAGCTGTTAGCAGGCTTGAAGCTGGGCAGTCTCAAGCGGAGATGGCTCGATGGTTACAAGTGGCACCGAAAGTGGTATCCAGATTGTGGAATAAATTCCAAACAAGTGGTACTGTAACCAGGAAGGCCGGCCAAGGCTGTCACAGAGCAACGACACCTGCACATGATAGCTATTTAGCATTAAGCGCACGATGCATAGGTTGACAACGGCTCCTCAATTTGCTCGTGACCTTGATGCTGCGTCTGGAATAAGAATTTCCAGACAAACAGAATACAGACGTCTAGCAGAGATGACCCTTTATCCCCATCGACCACATGAGTACGTTCCTTTGACTGCATCCAACAGAAAAGCCCGGTTGTTGTGGTGCCGAACACATCAATCTTGGGCACAGCAAGAATGGGGACGTGTTCTTTTCAGTGATGAGTCGATATTTACCACACAGAGTGACACTTGTCGAATCTTCATCTTTAGATAGCAATAGGCTCGCTATCAACCCTCCTACGTAAAAGATATCGACAGATTTGGTGGCAGAGGAATCCTTGTCTGGGGTGGCATAATGTTGGGCAGACGTACACCACTGCACGTCTTCGATGCAGGTATTGTCAATGCACATCGCTATAGGGATGAGATACTTGAAGCCTGTGTGAGGTTGTTTCTGGGTGCTCTTGGTCCAGACTTCATGTTTATGGATGATAACGCGCGTCCATACAGAGCCCAGATCGTTGACGATTTTCTTGAGGAAGAAGATATTCAACGTATGGACTGGCCGTCGAGGTCTCCGCAACTTAATCCTATTGAATATGTTTAGGATGGTATCGGAAGAACCATTGCACAGCGCAACTCCCCTCCTAATACCCTGCAAGAGTTAAAAGCCTCACTTTTGGAAGATTGGGGTTTGTTGCCCCAAGCATTTATTGACACCCTCATAAACAGTATGAAAGCTCGTTCTGAATCCCGTATAGCAGTGCACGGTGGTCACACTCCATATTAGACAGGCTTTTCCTGAGATAAATGCTTTATCTCTGATTCATATTGTAATACTTTTTGATATAACCTGTTTCTTAATTCCCAATTAAAATCTTTTGCATGTTGTTATGTGTCTATGTTCTTTCTTTCTTCCATTGCAGTGTACCTCTATGCCAAGTTTCGTGGCAACATAGCGAATAGTTTTTTATTTTTCACAGATTTTATGTTTGTGACCTTAATTTTGGACATGAGTATATATATATATATATATATATATATATATATTAAAAATTCCAATACCCAATATAATGAAATATTGCCCAATCGTCCAATGAATATCGGCTAATGAAATCATTAATAGAATCGTCTTCATAGAATTAGCAAAATGTTAAAGATGAGCATTCAGCGATATAAAAAAAAATCGATTATAGATTTATTCTATGACTTATTTGGACGATATTATGTTTGCAAAAACAATTATCTTCTGTAAGCATGGCTCATAAAGGAATAAGCAATATATATATAATGCTTTTTCTCCCATTTTTTAAAAGTATTCAAATACAAATTAATACATCTTTAAAAACTTTTAAAGAAAAATAAAGTTTTGTATCATCATATTTTATGGATGCATATAAAAATATAACGAATTGAAGCATAAGAAGAGGACGAACATGAAAGAAGGCTGTTATAGTTATTCTAGAAAAGATTTTTTTTAGTCGAACACACATGTTTATAAAATGATAATATATTGCGTTGAATATTCTCTAATCATTTTTTAAAGTCACAAAGTAGTTTTTTTTTTAATTTTATTTCATTTCTATGATTTATTTTTATTATTTTTATTATTATTATTATTATCATTATTATTTGGATTGCATTGGTTCCATTGGCTGGAATTTTTTGCATTATTAAGATTCCTTTTTCAGAAGTTACTGAAACAATATAAAAATTATCTTCTTCATTTTTCTCTATTGATTATCACTTTCGGAATATATATTTAGTATTGAAGTATTTACATAAATTTGTTAATAAAAATTAATAAATTTGGACTATGGTATATTTAAATACGAGGCAGAAAATATTAAATGTACTCCCGTGTAAATGTTTCTATTCTATAATACTGGAATAGATGGTAGAAAATAAAATTATACTCAAAGGACAGGGCATATACAAGAAATAAAATTGTTTGTAGAACTAAAAGTAACGGAAAATTTGATATGGTAGTTCTTGACAGATTTTTTTTTATTATTATTATTCCGAGAAATTGTATATATTTGGTCAGAGAGTTTAATATAATTAAGACTGGAATTCTCTAAAAAAATGTAAATGTCTTTAATGTCTAAAATTTAATGCAAAGTATTATAAAAATTTGCAAAATTTTACGTAAAATTCAAAAAAACAAACAAACTGATAGTTGTTTAGCACTAAAATATGTTTTCTAATTTTACAAGATTCATAAATAGTTATAGAAACTCCTATCCTAAATATGAAAAACTACAAGTTCGATGCAGTTGGTGTATGCTATGTCATTTCAATAGGCTCAGAAAAAGACATGAGAACACAGACAACAAAATATAACTTGCTACTATGCATATGACTCATCGAGTAACTTATTGCTGATTGGCTGCTCAGCAAACAACTTAGTGTTGTCTCTATACTCTGCTGACTATAGCATTGTGTCCCTGTTTGTTTTTTTTGTAATTTTCTTATGCAAATATAATTTTCTCACAGCAAAGTAGGTTAAAAATGATGAGCATAACTAATAACGTCCTAATAAATTCCAATATTCTTTTAAATTCTAGATTTTTTTTTTAATTTTTCGTTACTGTCACCAATTTTATATCCAAATGGTCACCAAGTTTTTCTTTAAGTCCTGGAATCATCGATGGAGTTACTGCTAGGAGTTCGTCAGAGTATCTAAAAACTGTTTCCTTCATTACGAGTCTGACTGGGTTAGAAGGCATTATTGAAGGCTTGTAACAATATCTCACTTTTTAACAACACTCATTTTTTTTTTAATTTTCAAAAATTCTTTGAGTAGTTTCGAGATTTGCAAAAAAGTCCAAATATACTTTCATCACCTTGAAATAAAGCTAAATAAACTGTAAATAAGCCATCAAAAATATTAAAAATCGTCATATATGAAAAATATACAACCTTCTTAAAATGAATTTCAGAAATCATTTTATAAAGGATGTAATTTTTATAACGCTTACACTGCGAGTTCAAAATAATTTTTCGTCTGTCTTTTATTTCTAGAATTCAAACTATTCTTTAGATTAATATTTTATCCAGAAAAGCTCTCATTTCCAGGTTACATTAATCTTTCAGGTGAGAATCAATCATTTTCAACTTCATATGACCAATTTATTTCTTGATGATCTTTTTTTTCACTTCCTCTACTTCCACATTCTGTCAAATCATTCATTGTATTTTCTTAGTCGGTATAAATTTCGCAACAATATTTCAATATCAATGAATTTGTATAACATTTCCAATTTTACTTAAATTTAGATGGTATTACAGAAAGTATTTTTTTATATTTACAAAAATAACTCCGTCGAAATTGTAATTTTAAAGATACAATTTTTCGCTAATATTATTTTTTCTTATAATTCTGCTTTTATTGCAAAAAATGATGGACACTTAAATATACTTCTATTTTTAATTAGGCTAACCCTTAAGTAAATTCTTCATACTTACTTGCTTATGAATAAACTTTAAGAATCGATTGTATTTTGAAAATGTGCATTCTTTTGTTAGTTGAATATTATTAGTCGAAAAAATACAGAAGAAAAGAAATTTAGTTATTTCTCAAATATTTTGATATTTTATTTAAAATCGTAAATAAGATGAGAAAAGGAAATCAATAATTATTACCAGACTGCAATTTTCTTTGATTTATCGTTTTATTTTCATTCACCAAAAGCATAGCTTTCCCTTCCTAAGTTGTTAATGAACGAAGCCATTATTAAAGGTTGAGGCATTCAACAAGAGATAATAAAATTACCTTCTGAATCGAATGATGGATAATTCAACAAGTTGCTGCTTTTGCAGTTTATGAACTCAGCCTGTGATTGTCAAAAGTTTCCAATTAGAAGTTTCTAGTCCATGATCTTGAAACATCTCTTGAGTGTGAATTTTAGTGCAACATATAACGAATTTGCGTTTTAAATATAGGGTGATTTTAAATGGAATTTCATTTTCAAACTGATGTAATAAAGAATCACTAGTCCTAATGAATAATAATAGTGACTAATAATATTTCATCTGAGTATAAGTAAAGCAATGGAAACTGTAATTATAGTCCCACTTTCAAATTGCTGTAAAAAAGACTTCTGATCAGAATGACTTCAAATTCGAGCTGGATATACTCGAAGAAGGAGGGAACGATATAGCATAAGAAAAATGTTCCAAAATGTATCAATAGATGGCTCTGTAAGCAGCATAACGAAAGTATATTCGGTTATAAGTGGCATTTGGCTTCTAAATTTGATGGCTTTGGCATAGTTTGTTGAAATAGGATTTGTTTGCATGATAGCTTTGTTTTATTTGAAGTAAAAAAAAAAAATCTATTAAGTCATTCAACATTTGTAGCATTGAAAGAGGAAACGCCGTCTACCAGAGTAAGGTCGTGCCGCATTTAATGGGAATAACTGATTTTTAACTATCCTTAGGCCAAAACATGTATAAAAAACCCATAATGATTCGGGCTTAATTGCCCTTGAACCGAAAACGACGTTATAAGTTCTTTATGTTTTTATTAATATTCTTTGCCATTAAAAAAAACATGAATTAAAAAATTAAATTAAATTTAAAAAAAACATGTCCTCTTATTAAGAAATAATGAGAAAGTATATTAATTATCGCTGTGCAAGACATGTTCCTTTTGCTGTCTACTATTTTAATCACAAGTTGAAACCGATAAACAACATGTTCCACAACAGATCGGAGTGTCTCAGTGGTCCATGTCGTGAATATATTGCGTAATCCGTGACTTTAATAGAGATAAATTTGAAATAGGGGCACTGAAAACATTTTAAGATAACCCCACATCTAGGAATCAATAAGATAGGGGAAAGTGTAATCTGGAAGTCCAGACTTCTGGAAATTGACGGCTGATAATTCTATCATTTTCGAAAGGACTCCATTGTCTTTCCAATACGCTGAGAAGCTCCCACTTGATTGAAAATGATTATATCCAGACTTGCACACTGTTGAAGTCTTTAAATGACCTTGCTCAAAGGACTTTCATATTGTTTACCATTGACGATACAGATAATGGAATAAGAGAACTCATCTCCTAAAAAAATCATTTAATAATAAATAATGCCATCAACTCACATCACAGAATTACTATATCATAATGAAGCGGTACAGGTATATGAACGAATGTATTTTCCGTTGCTCATGCTGTGCAATTTTATGCATTGAAAATGTTTTAGAAATAGAAATGGGCTTCGTTTGTCCAAAAGATATTCCATGGTCATTGATTGTCCTCTTCCTTGCGAGCAGCATATTCTAGAGCAAGAATATCTTATTCTCAGGTCTACAAGAAGCAACTCCTGAACATGGGTAATTTTGTATGGGTACGAATTAAGGGTATTCCATAAAATTTGATGGACCGTGCTTGAAGACATGTCTAAAGATTGATTGATTATGTAAATGATTAAATGATTTCCTCCGTCTGCTAGATTCCGCTTCAAAAGATTATGTGTCTTAGAATTTCTGAATAATTTTCATGGGCCCTGTTGTATATATCTGACCACAGAATTTTATCATGCAGTTTAATGGCCTGAATATCTTTAAAACGAATGGCGCGCGGTCACCGTTTTTGTAAAATAACATTTCCCAAGCGGAGCATGATCCTTCATCAAAGATTCATGAAGCTTCCAAGAGGCATTATGAAGAAAGCACCACACACCGCATATTTTTATAATAAATGCAATATGCCGTAAGCATGAGTGGCTTTTAATTTATATATTATGCTGTTTAGAAAGCAATCTATTAACACACCACACATTTGGACTTTTATTATGTCATACTGTTTTCCATACCATATATATATATATATATATATATATATATATATATATATATATATATATATATATATATATATATATATATATATATATATATATATATAATGTTATTGAATTAACAAAATCATCAATGCAATTATTTTCAGATATTAGCGAAGTGCTCATATAACTTCCAAATGGATTTTTCCTTTGTATTAAATTTATCTCAAAGCTGAGAGTAAAAATTTGAAATATTGAAAATTACATAAATAAGATGCATATTCAACGAAAATCAAGAAACAAGTTTGATTTTTTTAAAAATCGTATTATTATGTCATATATTAATTTAATAATATATTTTAATAAAATAAGCATTATTATTGCTCAAAATTGCAAAAATAAAGAAAGTAATTTCTCAAAAAATATTTTTATTACTTGTTCTCTGGATCTGTTATCTTCACAAAAAGAAAGCCACTTTTATTTCCTAATATTATTTTCAGACACTTTAAAAAAATTATGAAACAAAAAAACTTATTTTGGTATAATTTTCATTTTTTAACTGATTTCTTGTAAGGTTTAAAATATTAATTATCATTTACGAATAGCCAGATAGCCAGTAATAAAAATAATTATACTTTACAGTTTTTATCAGATAAGTTGTATTTTATTATTCAGAACCTTAAAGAAAAGGCTGAATAATCACCAACCTTTATTTTTGCTCTGTGATTTATAAAATTGCTTTACTCTTTTTATTTTATTACATTAGTTTCAAACACCTAAGCAATTACCTTTTTTTACCTTGTGAGCTATAAAACTGGTTAAATACTGCTACTCCCCTCTCGATATTCCTCCAGATTCATGTTAAGTAGGCCATTGCCTAGCATACATCTTGATCCTTACCGAAATTCTCACATAAAAAGATCTATTCCAGAATGAGAGAGTGTTTTAGCCCTTTTTGTTTTCTCACTATGAGGGCAAATGTTATTGAGGCCCAACTCCTTAACGACTTCACTAAATGAGGTGAAACTCTTTCATTTGGGAGTGATTTCTCAGAAGAAGGCAGTTCAGTTCCTTCCGCCGAGTCGATGGTTATGGAGAGTCGTTCCTATCTACGGGGGGGACCCTTTAGTTTCTACCCTTTTTTGTGTGTGTTTCCTCTTATTTCTGTTTCCTTTTTTTCTTATTTCGATACCATCTTCTACGTCATCGCCCTCCCTCTTTCGTTTACTCTCCTGCATGCCGTTCTGAGCTTTCATCAACTTTTCGGTGCCGAAATTGTTTTTTCGTGACGAGAAGAAGCAATGCCTCTTTTCTTCGTCTCATTGTTTCCCGTTTAACGGCGAGGTTTTCCAAAAAGAAAATATATATGTACAAAAGCACAGGAGGGTAGAGGATGAAAAACAAAAAGAAAAAAAGAAGAGGGAAGAGAAGAAACGTTTTCTCGACGTTTTGGCGATTGCGTGGGATTGTACCAGGGTTGCCTCTAAGATTGGTGTCAGCAGAATAGAATTGGAAAAATAACACACGCACAGTTTCTGGGATTCGATTTGCGTTCCTGTTCGAAATTCGAAAGGCAGTTGACGTGAAAGAAAAATCGGGACACTGTCCTATATATTATTCTTTACGCAACTGAGACCGAAAAATTTAAAAAAAAGGAGCAAACAAATTTACAATCGAAATTCAATATTAAATGATTTCTGAGTATAAGAAGATTATATAGGTTTTCTTTTGTATGTTCTAAAATTTGCAGATTTTTTTTTTTATGTTTTCAATTTAGTAATTATATATGTGTTATAAAATATTTCCTCTTCGTCTTTCTGATTAAAATGACTTTATATTTATATTATCAGTAAAAAAAAGAAAAAAAAAAGGCAAAATGGTATAATTAAATAATAGGCATAATTATCTTTATAAAAAAAGTGTATACGTATATCTTTGCTGATTTTACATTTTAAATGAAACATATTTTTTTTCTCTGTTCAGTTGAATAATTATATTGCAATGAGTGCATTTGATGGTTTATTTCGCAGAATACTTCATATCAGGTATTTATTTTTAATGCACAAATTCTCTTTATATTAATACATGCGTCTTTACAAATCTATAATAATAATAAAGAAGATTTGTGATTGTCTATGCGAATGTGTGTTCTCACATTGCAGTGTTGACTATTTGAATTAAGATATTAAATTTACCACAAATATACTTTGTAAGGTGTGAATATTCATTTCAGGTAGTAATTAATGATTATATTTGATAAAAGTTTAAGCGATATCTCATAGTTTACAAGAGGAGATTTCTGAAAAATTTATTCAAAAATATAACTTTAACACCGGAATTCAACACATTTTTCTTCAATGATGTTAATTTTTATATTGTGCAATTGCTTTCCAAATTTCGATAATAATTTTAAAAAAATGACTTTTAGATATATTTTGCATGTTTAAATTAGTTAAACGTAATTTCTCAACAATGCATATCTATTTTAAGTAGAATTCCAATTTCATTGCTTCATTAAATAATTAATTACTTGATTCTCTTTTATTATTGAGATCTAAAGATTCACATTCGTTATTTTAACCGCTAAATTCACATACAGCCAAGTTTCAAATAGATAGGAAACTGATGACTAGAACAGTTATAATTTTATTGATACTATCGCATATTAGAACATAATTGAATTAGATGATTCAGTTAAATAATAAACGGAACAAATATAAGGCTACTCGAATAACTTGTACTTCATAATTAAAATGATTTTATTCAGGAAATATATTATTAGGGACATCAAATTATGAATAAAATTTTAAATTGAAATTAAACTCAACCATTGTTCATACAGAAGTCTTAAGTTTCATGCTAATAGTAATATTTATTTATATATAACAACACGAAAAAAGTTGAATGAACTTTTATTTCATTTGAAATAAATTTCCTATAGGAAAAATAGTATCTAATCTAAAGCTGTTTGTGACATAGATTTGGAAGTCGCTCATACCCTTATCCAAATACATCTTTTATTTCTCCCTCACTTTTGTTTTACCTCTTGGATAATTGCTTTTTGTCTGATGCAATACTTCTGGAAGGATATGCGATTTCTTGGATCACACTGAGCGAAAATAAACATGAAAGACAATACACAGTACACTATACGTTTTTACCCGGAAGAAAACTTGGACATCATGATATCTTCCGGCCAGGATATAACGGAGCACTCCGGAAATTGCCAATCTCCCAATTTCCGGGAAAATTCCGCAGCCGTTTGCAAAAATGACTTATAACACGACATAACGCGTTCCTCAGCTCCCTTACCCTATGGCAAGACTGAATTTTTGTTGCTGGAAGTGAATTATTCTTCGGGCTCGTATTTTGATTGGGTAATATCTCACAGAGATTTGCACTTATTGCTTATTATATAACTTACACGCACATTGATCCCATAAATAAAGGAACAGAGAGAATTGTGCATTGTGAAATATTAGTTTAAGATGTCTTTAGTGGAAGTATTGTGGACGTCCTCATACTTCCCAAAAATGAGAACCGTTCAGATTTTGAGAGATACAACATTATCACTTAAGTTTTACAATAACAAAAGATATTGTTTAGTAAAATTTCAATCCAAATATATAATTCTTAACTGAAAATTATTATTTGATTTCTTTAATTTGCTAACTTATTATTTATTAATTATGTATACATAATACTAAGTATTTTGAAAATTAATAAAAATTCTCAGTAAGATGCTGGAATTACGAATATTTATATTTAGAAAATTTACTCAACGTTTCAGTATAGTTTTCTTATTTATTTTTTTTTCTTTCGTGTACAGTAATAAAGATTTTCATTATTAAAAATGTACAGATTTTCATTACCTACACACTTTTGAAAAATTTAGTATCAATGAACAAAATTGTTTTTGAATGTATGGCTGAAAAGGATTAACGATATTATTATTATAAATTTTTCTATGCTTTTCCTAAATCATGGAAGAAAAGGATAAAGGTTATAGAATATGTATATTTAGGATTTTCTGATATAGTCTACATTCGTTAATATGGTGTTTGTTCTGAGGGTGTCAAATGAAATAACCGAATTTACTTTGTATTCAAAGTAAGAGAAGTAATTTTATTTCAGGAAATCAATCAGATTTTTGCCTTCGAACATAAATTTCAGCTGCGCAAGAGGAAGATGAACTGAAGATTTTGCACTCAATAATTAATACTTCAGATTTCTTTTTCTAATTAGTTATATTCTTGAGACTTCATGATTATGCATGATATACAGTGTATTTCTCTGTGTATACAGTGTATTTTATCTCTTTTTCTTGTCAAATAAAAAATTTCGTGATTTATGCTTTATGTACAGTGTAAGGCAAGGAATCTGACTGATTTTGATGGTCTTGAGTTGATAGAAAGACGTACTAGTGGGGACTTTTTATTATAGTTTCATAGCGGTTAACATTTCAATCATCTTGAAGCAATATAGATTTCTTTCGTATTTATTTATTATTATTTTTTTGAATAGAGGAATATATTACTACAAGTCAGAATAGCAAGTAGAAATTCTATCAAAATGACTGTTCGTTACACAGAACCAACTTAAAGTGGATAAATTTTTGTTCAAGAGGCTCATAAGTAGAAATAAAATTATAATTTACTCTAAATATGGAAAACATTGCAAAAAAAATGAATAAATAATTAGAATGATGATGGTAAGAAATCCATGTAACTCTGAATCCTGCAGGATTTTAATGCAAATATAAAAACGGTCATCATCATCAGTATAAGATTTTCCGCGCATGGCCTTTCTTACATACTATGTAATCAGGAATGTTTTTCTTATCTCTTTTTCTTGTCAAATAAAAAATTTCGTGATTTATTCAAAATAAAGTTTATTCGTCGCTCATGCCTTTATATTGAATGGGATTTTCAGCTGACAAAAAAACAAAAAATATAACTTAAAGGATTTTTTTTTTATGCACAATTCATATAAAATTCCCTTTTTACTTTAAAATTATATGCTGTATTACAATTAATAACTATTTCTACAAAATAATTTCTATCATGTCGAATTGTCTCATAAAATTTTTAATCTGTTACGGATTGAAAAATTTTGAGAAAAGAAATATAAGATAGACAAAATGTCATTTTCATCTGTATCATTACATAAAATATAATTTAAATGTACTGAATCAAAGAAATTTTTCTGTCTATTTTTAGAAGACGACTTTGAAAAAAATTTCATTTGAGCTTTCTTTAGTAAATAATTGAAAATTGTACTTCAGGACACAGATGAGGATATTCGATATACATACTTTTCTTTGGAGGCAGTTAAAACTAAATGAGAATGAAACAGTTTATTAAAATGAAAATTTTGAAGTATATTTATTTACATGAAACTCTCATAAAAAAGTAATTCCGATTACATTTACTAAGTGAAATTCAAATTACTGCTTACATTCACTGTAACGGCATCATGAAGCTCCGCATAATTGTAGTGACACTCTGAAATGGCCAAACTCTCAAGAAATGACCAGTTTATCAGATAATCATGTTTGCAGTTTCACTAGTGGGGTCTATTTCTTTGCTATATCAAAGATAGAGAAATGTCCGATATAGAGAATAAAGGAATTACACCCAAGTAACATATTAGCATCGTAAAAATACGATTACATTTTCGTGTTTCAGTAGAGTAATCTGAAGTAAAAATGTACTCGTTATTATTGAATTTCGTCTTTTTATTATACTTTTCAATCATCTTACAAACATTTAAAAAAGTTATTCATAATGGACATCGATAATGACATAAAATCATTTCAAATTCCACATTTAGAAAAAATCCCAAAATATATTTCAAAACCTTGCATTAGGAATTAAAAACAGAATAGGCTTAAAATTTTATTTCTAACTTAGAAACTCTGATATCATATTCAATATCCTCAAAGATAAATTCTCAATAGTCCATCTTCAATTGAAGTACTTTTCAGAACAATATAATATATATTTAGTTTTTCATATAGGCTTTATTCGAAGAACTAGCATAAAGAAATACCAGATTTCGAAATTGTCCGTTGGAGTTATGGATTTGGATACTTATACTTAAATCTTTGTATGAAATCCAAATTGTTATTTTTATACGAAAGACAAGTATATAACTCAAACAGCTCAAAACTATTGACCGAAAGCATAGATTTCTTCAATAAGAAACAGAATGAAGTACAAAACATATTACAAACCATTTCACAAAATACTAGAACAAGTTAAGAATAGTATAATCGATTTGGCGAAGTTTTTTGGAATAATGTCCAAAAGACTTTCCTATAGTAAGCTATATTTATTTAAAATTCTCTAAAATAAATTGAGCATTTCATATACTTTTATCAAATTTTAAAAAAAATATTAAGTTTTATGCAAAAAGAAATAAAAAGAAAGAAAGAAATGATGAATCCGACCTGAAGACTTTCTCAATGGTCACCATCATTTTCTGTGAAGGGTCAGTGAGGAACTGTTCTGAAATTATATTATACTACAAATTTTAAAGATACATAAAATTTTATTTATTTATTTATTTTTAAAAAAAGAAATGAAGAAATTGAAGGAATAATCTGTTTTAAAAATGCTGGATAAATTATGTTATTAATCTTTAAGTATCGCATGTCTCATTTCAGCGAACAAAGTCAGCCACCAAAGCTATTTACCATTTAGTCGTATGTCTACTCTCCGCCTCCATAGCGTAGAACCATACTAAAATTATATTATTCCACAATCGTCGATTATACATAAAATTTGAAATTTAAAAAAAATAGTATATATATTTTTTAAATATTTTTTTTAATAATTGCGTTTAAGTGTAAGCACGCATTTCCCCTTCTTAAAATATTTGAAAAATAATAAATGGCAAATAGAACGATACAGGAAAAAAATATATATCGTTATTTTATCGTTAGTACTATATAGGATTTGATTTTAATTTTTTGGATAACTGACTTTTATATAGAAAGTAATAATGACTATTTCAAAATTATTGCTAATGATTTTAATAGAGAATAATTAAAGTGAAGCGAGAAGTGATATTCCAATAAGAAATAAATAAAATGAGAATAATGGAAATTTATAAATCCGACATAAATTGAAATAGTTGTTGTTCTTAAAGAAGGATAGAAGTTTACACTTACGTGATGACTGTTATAGAATTTATGACATAGTATATATGCATATTTTGCGATTAAATCTTATCTCATAATTGAATGATAATCCTATTCAAGAATTTTCATTATAAGAGTAATATGTATATATTCTAATGCAAACGGCATAACAAGTATTATTTATCATAAATCCTGCATAAAAATAGGAAACAATAAAACAACAAAAATTGTTACCTTTAAAACAAAGAAAATGCTTAAACTCATCAGAAGAAACACAGAAACTGTTTTATTATTCTCAAAACAAAAGAAGTTTCGTATTAGGAAAGTGAAATAACTTCAAGCTGTTGAGGACGCTTAATTTTAATAATTATTTCTCTTTTGCAACAGCTGGTTTCTTTTGACAATAATAAGCAAGCGCAGCTCAGCCTTTTTCTCTGCAACTGCCACAGATGTCCCTCTCGGAATTCTAATAAAAGCTGAAATGATTTGTCTGAAGTAACATTTATTTCATAAATGGATTTTTGGATTCAAAGAATTTAACAAGGGCTTCCTGACTTTATTTGGTTTTCCTAGTTCCTCTCGCTATAATCTATAAAAAAGCTTTGACAGGTAAAATAAAATGCATGAGCATTGACAAGGAGATATTTTACACTTTAATGAAAATTTTGCCGAGAGATTTTAATTTGAAAATGTAATTCTCTATCAATCAATATGTGATGTATTTCGATTATTTGAATTAAAATATTTCTTTGTGTCTTTAATTAAATGTATAAGAATTGCTATAAGAATGGACTTTTTCCTTTTTATCCGGGATATTTCAGTGAAATCTGTTTTATATCTACCTTAAAGGATAAAGAAGATTTTCTTGATTATTTTATCATCATATACAAGGATATTAAAAAAAAGTTATGTAGCACACTTATTACTTTATCATTAAATGTGTTCAAATGACTACGTAAGTGCACGCAAAATACAATAAATCCTATAAAAATATATCTTTAATTAGCTTATTCTTACTTCAACTTCAAGAGGAGAACTATAATTAGCTTTCAATCAGTTGAGTAAATATTCATTTATCTACTGCTTTTTGTTTCCAGCAATTGTATTTTCGTATAATATACAGATATTTATAACTGAAATTCATAATTTGATAAATATTCCTTAGTCGCTTTAGTATTAATTTGTTGCCTTTATACATTTAAGAGTAAAGAAAGTTTTTTTTCAAACTAATGAACAATTATAGAAAATATTTTAATAAAAAAAGCACATTGTGATTGTGGTGGCTAGAATTTTTTAAAATATCATTAAAATTAAAAGCATAGCAGAAGAAAAAGTATCGTTGTTAATAAAAATGTAAATGTAATAAAATATCAATTAGTTAACTGTTAGAAATCTCTTTTTATATATATCTACACTTTGACAGCTAGAGTCACAGAACAATCTGTTTCATATGTAATGTTTTGAAGTTAGATACACAGAATATAATAGTCAGATAGTTTCAATAAATTGAATATTTCTGAAGAAATTATAAATTAGAAGCAGCTAGAAAGAAATAAGTTCCCCTTTACCCGCCTTATATCAATCTTTTTTTTAAATCCTAGATTCATTTTTTTTTCTAATTTCTTCTGAATTAATGTGCGAGGGTTATACAAATCAACTCCTTGTGAGTGCAAGAAAAGTTTCAGCACCATATCGTGTTAAAATATATTTCTTCTTTCATTAAATTTACTTGGATATTTAAGTCGAAATAATGCAAAATAATTCAAAATGAAGGTTATATTTCCTTATTTCTCCAAGTATAGGAAAATGATTAGAAAATACTATGGGATGCTGAATTTCATTTGAAACGGAAAAGCAAAACTTATTGTCAGATTCACTTGATTTTGAATATTACGCGATATGGTGTGCAATAATCTACTAAATGAATTTATGAATATTGTTAAGCAATGAAGGGCAATACTGAAAAAATAATAATAATAATAATAAATACGATGAATTCTGAGAAGTAAAATAAATTATTCGGCATTATTTTCGCGAGTAATTATAAATAAAATTCCTAAATATTTTATTTAAGAATTTTTTTAAAAAAAAGTATTCTAAATTGATGAATAAATGTGATCATACATCTCAATAATAAAAGCATTTTTTTTGGTGGAGCAAAATTAGACTAATATATACTGTATTAGGTAATATATCTGGGATGGCTTCTTGTAGTACTCATGTAAATAGATGCAGGTAGATGCCAGTTAAAAAAAAACAATCTCCTGGGACCTGTAAAGAGAAGGGAGAAGTAATTATAACTTATCAGAAGAGAATTGCCACATTTCAAACAAAATACTGTGAAGGCAAAATCCATATACAGAAAGACGCGCTAAATTTTAATGCAAGAAATAGAAACAATCAAGATGTATGACAACATGTAACAATTGTATTGTTTCTAATGGCACTTGTCATAGACAAACCCTCTGATTTTAGAAGTCAGCGATTTTAAGCCAAGGGCGCGTCTCTTGCTTAACAGTAGCGCCAACTATGGCCAAGAGTGCGACTTAGCTACACACACGCCACAACCCTTTTTACGGAGAGGGCTTCATTTATGCATTTCATTCACTCATCCACAGATCGCAATTTAGACCTGAATCAGAGAACGATCACCCCTGATACAGTACCCCCAGTGGTATTACTCTTGGTATGAAGAACCGTGTGACCACGACAGACTTACGCGTGCTCTATACACCACAAACATGGAGAATCTTAGGCCTGCGGGGTTCAAAATCCCAACCCACGGGAAGCGATTCCAACACTCTACCAACCAAGCTATCCCGGCCTGTAGAGTAAGTCTATACCACATGAAACGATTGTATACCGCATATAATAATTTGTATCAATAAGATGGCATGCAAAATGCTGCGCATTACCTTTCGATATATTGTTACAAACCTATAATACTGCTACCCGGCATAATTGGGTCATCGTAAGAAAGACCGTTATACGATCGGTCCTGTACGTGCTGAGATCAATGAACTTAGAGCTTGGCGACAGACTTGGCGAGCATTTGGCGGCTTGGCGATAAATTTGGCGAGTTTGGCGACTAAATGGATAGTACCGGAAAGTTCGAGAACTTTCACGATCCATCCACTAACAACTGAGATGCAGCCAGGTACGCCCTGATTGGTCAGAAGATTCTAGCCCCGCCTCCCGGAACTATAAAAGACGGGCACTCAGAAGCTACGAAGTTGTACGTACCCCCCCCCCCCACCCTCACCCTAATATCAGACAATCACAATGAGTCCTGACACTCGTCATCTCCAAATTTCGTCGAAGACGGCCACGGCAAAGTATAGACAGCAAAGCACTGTGAAGTCTCTCCTTACCGGGGATAAGCCCCTGCCGGGGCTAGGCGCCCCGTCAACCCAACCATCAAGCTACGAAGTTGTTGTTGTGTGGATCGTCCGAGAAGTCGTGTCGTGTGTATCGGAAGAAGTGTGTGTATCGGCGGAAGTTGTGTGTGAGAGAGTCGGAGTCGCCGACACGTAGAGGTCTTGGAGGATTAGACAGCAAGAAAGCTGCTGAACTATAGCAATTAAATGTGCTGCGTCATTAAGTTTAATTGACGGTATTTGTTGTAGAAGAAAAATTTTTGTAACAATATTATTGACATGTTAGTAAATATCATTTAAAAAAATTATTATCTTTCTACATAAATTCTACATAATGCTAAATATATACTTAAAGGTAATGTTTAAATTAAGTCACAATGATGTCCGGCTAGTAAAAATTCCTTAATTATACCAAAAATATTCTCAAAAAATTCGGCATAATGGCAGAGGAACAAGGAGAGACAACATTTCAAATCAAGTCACAAAATCTTAGATATTGTTCACTAAAGTAAATGCCAGAAATGTAAAATAAGGCACAAAAATTATGAAAATGATTGCTGTCAATTTATTTATATATATATATATATATATATATATATATATATTAATATATATATATATATATATATATATATATATATATATATATATATATATATATATATATATATATATATATATATATATATATATATATATATATATATATATATATATATATTAATATATATATATATATATATATATATATATATATATATATATATATATATATATATATATATATATATATATATATATATATATATATATATATTAATATATATATATATATATATATATATAACTGAAATATTTTTACATTTATATCTAAATCAATGAGAAATAATGTTGAATTATCTTTTGAGAGAAAAATTATCTGTAATTACATTTTATATGAGAGTGAGAATAAGAGATTTATGTTTCTCGAAGGATATTATTTTAAGAATTAAAATTAAAGAAAGTTTTCTATTTTATTTAATAGCAAGTAATTAATTAGTTAAATAATAAATAATTAAAACAGTTTATTTAATTTCTCAAAATATTTTATTTAATTTCTTAAAGTATTTAAAATGCACTTTTTTATGAAAACATATAGTGATTTATGAATAAGACTGCCGTATTTTTCAAGACTTTCGAATGGCAAATAGCTTTTTAAAGCACTTTATGACATTTTACTTTGTAATAACTTCTTAAAGTGCGACAAAATACAAATAGAGTCATTTGAAGGAAATTACGAATAGGGTCATTTGAAAACTGATGAGTAGGTAATAAATCCGGATTTGAAAGGTTCCAGATTTTGATGAAAGAAGGGCATTCTTCATCTGATAGTACCCCGCTTCATATATCAGAATTAATTTGGATAAAATAAGAATAAGACATTCTATACAAAGCATATGTCATTTCATAAAATGGAATTTGAAAATCTTTTTTCCCTGATATTGTTCAAAAAATGAAACTCTTTTATCTCATATTTTTAATGTCCCTTTTTTGAAAAAAAAAAAAAAAAAAATTCCTAAATCTACAAATTAATCTATTGATGTGAGGTATAAAAACTGAGATTAATTTTCCTGATATATTGAAATTTCAATTTTTCACTTTATCTTTCTAAAAAAAATAAACATTTTTTTTAAATCTTGGGAAGAAATTATTGTTTAATAAATAAAATTCTGAAATGTTCTTTAAATTATACTTATGTTAGTTATTTAATGAAAATAAATTGTGTTTTATACTAGTATTTGTTATATATTTTAAGTTCCTAAGAAATACTTAAGGGTTTCAAAAATTTTTTTAAACTCAATAAAGAAATCTAAGCGAAGTATAAACAGGTTCCCTATTAAAATGTTTTTATTCAAAACCAAATTCTTAACAAATTTCTTAATTGATGAATGCATTTTCCTTCAACATTCTTAACAGAATCAATCCATAAATAATTATAACATTATGCATGAATTGATTTATTTTTATATTAAATGCCTATGCAATATCCGAATAAAATATTCATAACTGTCAGAGTTGACTCTTTCATAATAATAAACACTCAAACGGGTCTTTCAAAGTTTATTCAAAGGACGAAATAAAATTCGATTTTGAAGCACGCGGCAAACGCATTATCGATCAAATATGGAAGTTGAATTTCAAATATTTGAGGTGAAACGTCTCTCTCAACCCAAAGTTAAATATTTTGATATAATATCTAGCTTTATGTTTGGTTTACAAAGGCTCTGAGTTAAATGTTCAGAAAATTTATCGGTAGTTATTTTATTTCATTTTCGTTCGAAGGGAAACACCAGAAATAAATAAACTAAGACATTGAGAATAAATTACATAGAGTAAATGATATACTTTTAAATCATTGAGGTTTTAACCCATTATGTGCAAGAATGAAATATTTTTGGTTTGGTTTGTAAATACAGTCAAAACTTTCTAAAATTTCTTTTTTCTATATTATAATGTAGCTTTCAAAGAGTTTTATTACTCTGAAAAGCTTTTACTTTTGGAAGACAGTAATGTAGCTTAATTAATTCTCTATGAGACGTAGTAATGGAATAAATGTACATTCGAGGAATTTTTGAAAACTATACAATTATCATTTTGTATCGTATAATTTTTTGAAGTAAGGTTTTATTTTTAATTATTTCCAGCTAATGATTGATTTGTAATGATTACGTTGATTTATGATGATTGCACAATTGAAAGATTCGGTTAAATTTCTTGAACATACAGTAATCTTATGGCACAGTAGGTTCAGAGCTTTTCAAATTCAAGAAAACATAATTTGAAATAGTTTAGTGAGCAAAAGGTTATGCGTGTTGCGAAAATGATTTCTTGCTTGCTGCCGCTTTAATCTGCTCCTCGGACAGGAAACGAAATTCCCTTTACTCTCAACATTGTTCATTATTTTGTATATGATATACAGTGTTGTTTTTAGGAGCATAAACATTTTGCTTTCCTTTTTTTCATCTTACTTTTCTTCCAAATCCAAAAATATAAAAAGGAAGGGATTTTCTAGAAATTGAACAGGAAACTAGTTCTGATGCTTCAAATGTTTGCAAATAGCTGTTCTAGAAAGTCATTTTAAACTTCTGTCTATAAGGCTTAAATTTACAGCCAAATAAATAAAGGTTATGCCATAGTTGAATAATACAACATTAATACCATTGTTAAATAATGCTACAATAATACCATTTTTAGATAATAATATTAAATGTTAATAATACCGTAATAATACCACAATAATACCATTGTGAAATAATAATACCAATTGTTAATAATACCGTAATAATGCCATTGTTAAATTATAGTACAAGTTTTTAACAATACCATAATAATACTGATGTTAAATAATGCCAATTTTTAATAATACCATGATAACACCATTGTTAAATAGTACCAATTATTAATAATACTATAATAATACCCTTGTTAAATAATACCAATTTTTATTAATACCATTGCTAAAAAATACCATAATAGCATTGGTGCTAAATAATACCAATTTTTAATATACCATTGTTAAAAATACCATAATAATACTGTTACTAAATAATACCAATTGTTAATAATACTATTGCTAAAAATACCATAATAATGCTGTAGCTAAATAATACCAATTGTTAATAATACCATTGCTAAAAATACCATAATAATACTGTTACTAAATAATACCAATTTTTATTAATACCATTGCTAAAAAATACCATAATAGCACTGTTGCTAAATAATACCAATTGTTAATATACCATTGTTAAAAATACCATAATAATACTGTTACTAAATAATACCAATTGTTAATAATTCCATTGCTAAAAATACCATAATAGTACTGTTGCTAAATAATACCAATTGTTAATATACCATTGCTAAAAATACCATAATAATGCTGTTGCTAAATAACATCACTTGTTAATAACAATTGTTAATAATACCATTGCTAAAAATGCCATAATAATATTGTTGCTAAATAATACCAATTGTTAATTATAGTACCATTGTTAAAGCTGACCACTAATCAGTTTAGTCAATTAATTCTTCAAAGCCGAACAGTTGAACTCTTGCTTCTTGAAGTAGAATGAATGAATGCAAATTAATCAGTCTCTTAAAAAAATAAAATATAGGAATATTATTAAAGAAATAATATTTTTGCATTCGAATATATAAAATTGTCATATTTTCTCTGTAGATAAATAAAAAATAAAATTATAAAGGCTAATACTTGTTTTGAAAATAATATTAAAATTCAGAATCATTTACATTTTTGTTATGTTATATAATTGTCGTCAAAATCGTCAACATTATTTTATTAGATTCCTCGTTTTTATGTTCTTTCTATGGATATCAATTAAAAATATCACATAATTATTTTATATTTAAGAATTCGAAGATTGTGTATATGTCTATGATATACAAATGAACTGACTTTGCAATTTAGCTTTCTCAAATGTATACGATTTTAAGAACTTTATACTTACCGTTCAGACATTTTAAATATTTTAAACATTTTTTGTCTTTTTGTATGTGATTTTAATTATTATCTTTCTAATGAAAATATAGTGAAGAAATTATTTATTATCTAGATCTTTGCATTACTTGAGAGAATTTCACTTATAAAAAAAGAGAAAAAATCATAGTCTTTTTTTTTTTTCAGATTTAACAATTTTTTAAAAACAAAGAAAATTTCTATTTTTTTCATAATTTTAATTACAATAATATAGTAATACTTATGTTATATATTTGAAGAAAAATGTAATTGCAATGTTATTTTTGTATGCATGCTTAGGTACTGAATCAAGTGATTTTAACCTCGAAGAATAAGGAAATATTTAAAAAAAACATTTAAATGACAGAAAATATCATTGGTTATTCTGGCAACGCTATCACCTGATCGATTTAAAGAGATTCAGTGCATGTGTGCAAACAAATAATTTTGATAAAAGCAGTCAATGTTAATTCTTGGCATTCTGAAATTTTCTTTGAATTTGAAACACAATTTATTTTACTTATTTAAAAAAAATCCGAACAAATATATTTTTATAAATAGGCGGTGTTTCGTGAAAGCTTTAGAACTGTTCTAATATTATGATAAAGAAAGTTTCTTTAAAGAAACCCGATATTTTATATTGAATATTTACCAGTTAATTCAATGTGCGTTGGTATAGCTGAGTATTGATTTAATATTTTGATTGAATGTTGTATTTATTTCTGTTGGATATTGATGAAATACATTATTTTAGTAGTTACTATATTTTTGTAAGTCTTATTTTTTATTTCTATCATAAAAGTCGTGAAATGAAACAACTTCTAAGTGTTTTATTTATTTTAACTTTTCAAATGCCTTTTTTATCAAAAAAAATTAATCATTTTTTTCTATAACTGCATTTCACTCAAAAAATAATATTTCTAAAATTTCAGTGGAGAAAGTGAATGAAAATGTTTAGATACTCTGACTAGTTCTAAATATGAATTTAATATTAATACGATTTACTATTCCTGAATTTATAATATCTTTTTTCTGGTTTAATAGTTTATATCTTATAATTTAAAATTAACTTCAAAGAAATTTTTATATAATTTCATTCCAGAAATATTAATACATCCCCGAAAGTTATTTGAGAATATCATTGTTAAAATTTATCAGTATGAGCCAATACTTTTTTGAAAGAAGCATCTCATGAATTTAGATTACATATTAACAACTTACTAAAATTATAATATTATAAATATATATAATAATAAATATATATATATAAATAAAATTATATAATATTATAATATAATAAACCACATTATAATTTTTGGTCTATATACATTATTTTGACCGCATATTAATTATTTATTAAAATTATAATATTAAGGAAATCATTTTGGATATATACTTTAAATATTTTGGGAGAGCAGCGATTGCACAATTAACCACAAGGAACAATGGAGAATTTTAGATAATATTGGAACATTCCTGTTATTTTTCAGTTAAATATTGAATATCATTTTTTTACTCAGCACTGTAGCAGATGTTTTATTTCATTTCGAAAGCTTTTACAAAGCATACGTGTGAATTTCAGCATGAAATCTAAAAAGAAAAATGCATAGAAAAAAGATTAGAAAGTTCCGCGAAAAGTAACAAAACTTAAGTGATTTATTTCAACTTTTCTAAATCGCATATCTGAAACGCTTTTTCGTTGTAAGTGCTTCAAGAAGAGCAGAAATTGCTATTTCTAGGCTTTGGTAGAGAAAGAAAGGGGAAGACACCCTAGAAACTATTTCATGCTTTTCTGAAAGACTATCAGAAATGTAGAAAATAAAGAAAAATGTAGAGTTCAGAAGTAATGCATGTGACAGAAATGCGTTATCGAAAAGTGGCCCGCTTTCTTCACGCATGGTTGAATAAATGCTTCGAAATTTACGACACTTAAAAAAAAAAATCCTTCCAGCACATTTGGAAAAAAATCTTGGTAGAGGATTCTTGTGAAAAATGTGGTTCATAAAATGGACTGTAACTCATTTACCACAGAAAGTTTGTAAAACAATTATAGCAAAATGCTTTTTTTTTCCTGTTCGAAAATTCAATTTGATGGATTGTGTGCTTCCTTTTAGTGAAAGCAAGAGTATCAAAAAATAAATAAAAAATAACATATTGCTTTTTTTTTAAAGTAACATTTTCAAAGAATTATATTCTAGATTAATTTGGGCATTAACTGTCTGAGCTCCCCGTTTTTGTTTTTTAAACTACTTGCACCTCCAATTAATATTACATTAGATATCACTTTGCACCATTTAAGTTAAATCTGATAGAATATTCTTCAACTAAGCATAATATATATATATATATATATATATATATATATATTATTTCTTATATACACATATATATATTATTTCTTTAAAGTCACTGAATCTCTTTTACTACAAAGTAAAGGAGCAGATGACAAGATATTCATAATTTTAGTGCTTTAGAATAAACAATTTGATTTATTTTTAGATTTAAGAATAAATATTTATTGAAAGGAATAAAAATTTAAAAAAAAAAACATTTTAAGGCGGAAAATGATTATCAATCGCATTATTCCATTGTCCCCTTAATTATTTAAAAATATATTTGATTTTCCACCCTTAATTATTATTTTTAAATATATTTGATTTTTATATTTAAATATGTTTGAGTTTCAACTAATTGTTTAAAAAAGTTTAAAAAAATTAGTTTTATTAAAAAAAAGTAAAATTAAAAAAAAAAATTCTGAAATTTATATTTCTATGAATTTACTTCAAACCTGTATGTTTTGGTTCTCTATGTTAAAAAGTCTCGCAGATGTTGTCAATAACTATTTTTGAATACTAAATGCATTAAAATACTCTGCATTCTTGCTTTGCCAATTATGAGACATGATTTTTATTTTATTGTATTCATTTTATTTCAATTATATTGATTTTTATGTTATGAAATAATCTATGGGTGATATTCAAAATATTAAAAAAAAAAAAAACATTTTCGATTGATAACTGGCATGTATATGGCTCCATACTAAGGGAAAAATAACAGATTCAATTAAGTACAGAATATATTTAAAGAAATTACCAATAAATTGAAAATTATACTATTACTAAGATTCATAGAAAATGAATCGGGTATACAAATGTTAATAATGTGATACTATGTGATATAATTTACCTTTAAAAGACATTAAATTATTCATTTGAATATAGTCTTTATAAATGTAAGACACAAATTACATTAAATTTTCAACCACACTGAGAAAATTGTGAAAAGGTACTACACCACACACAATAAATATTTTTATCACACTAAATTAATTGGATGCTAGTTTGAAAAGTTCCAAAAATAAATTCCAATATTTCAGTTGGCAATGTTTACAATATTAATCATATTTTTTTGTTATATCTACTTCTATTTATGTGCATCATTTTAAAAGATTAGAGAGTGTAAGAAAAATGCTACATATGCCATGAAATGGAAATGAGAGTGCTACAAATCTGCAATATTGCTTCGCTTCGCATTTAGTAACACAGTAAGAAAGAGAGTTTTACAGATATCTTGAACATATGGAATGAATGACACCCAGAGAAGCAACCATTTGACAACTTGACACAAAAATTTGATGATTGTGACTTTAAAAATAAGAGTTGTCGAAAATGTAGAGATTTTGCGATATTTTATAAGAATCTAAATATGGGATCCTTCTAGATATTTTGATACCTTGTCATAAGAACAATACTCGCCAAGTAAAGGAAATCGAGCGATTTTTTTTTTCTTTTGATTTTTAGTGAGTTCTCTATGAAAGCTTTGTGCTGTTGCGGTTCTTCAAAAAATAATCTACTATTCGTGTATTGTTAATTTCTGCAAATATTGGTTTTATATAACCTTTGATTGATTCTCTATTATTGTTCTGTACTTTGCTGTGTAACAAAGCATCGTTATTCGAAATTCTTATCTTGCATTCACCCGATTTTTTTTCCATAAGAAGAGAGGATTAAATATTATATAATAATAATTATAATGGATATTTTTTTCTTGAAAATACAAAGGTTAATTAGATTACAGAATAAATTGTTTTGATTTTCAGTTAATTTTCGTTGATCTTGTCAGTTATCTATTAAAACAATAGAATTCGGAAAATGGCGTTCAATTATTTTCTCATCTAATCAAGTTCCTTCTTTGAAACCGAAATACGATCCAAGATCTTTAAAAGTAAATAATCGCTCTTTTAATTGGAATAACGTTCGATTTATTTCTAACAAATTAAATAAATTGTCGCTTAGTAAAATCTAACCCTACTCAGCATCTCTATTAACACTATACGAAAGTACTTAGCAATACTTGAATGTATTTAAAGGCGAGTTTGTCTTAAAAAGAATGCTACTTAGCATCACTTTTCTACTTAATGGCTAAGTTGGATGAAAATGAAATTCTGGCCTGCAGATCTTAAAGTTTTGAAGATAAGTAGATTAGAGATAGAAACTTCTTATTTGACTTGACAATTCACTTAGAATTATCAGGACTTACAAGAATTTATTTTGTTAACATTAGTATTTGGTAATGGAGAATAAATGAGTTTAACGACGTTAGAATCGTTCAATACTGGCCACAGTAAAGAAAAGGAATACTACCAGAAAAAATGTGTAGTTTTCTTTTTTTCTGATAGTAAACAATTTATTTTTCTTTTTATGAGTATTACATTTCTATAGAAATTAATTTTCTTGATATTCGATTCATTTAAAAAAAATAATTTGGTATTTAAAAATATTTCAATTTTTTTGAACATATTATATTTTATATGTTCTTCTTTTTTTAAAATCTCTATTCATATTAAAACATCTTATTCAAAATCTCAGGAAAAACTACTATGTTTCAAAAATTATGACATGAACAGCAACACTGCTATTTTATCTAAACTATACAAATGCATTCTTTGTTGTCAAATTAAATGTCAGAGTCAACGCTTTCTTTAAATATTTTGAAGAATTTTCTGAATGTTTCAAGAAACACAAACATTTCTGGTAGATTAACAGCAACATTTTCTGCGTTCTGGGGAAAGGATACTTTAGAAAAATGGAAAGTGAAATGTTAGTGTCAGCCCCTTTTTAAGAGTTTGACTATAATGCATGAAAAAAAGAACATTAAAATACATTAATAAAAAAATCTTAAGAAACACATTTTTGTTTACGTTTGTTTTAGTATATCTTTAAACAAGAAAAAATTTATTTTCTATAAACTCACCGTAAAAAGTTACAAAATTTTCAGAAAAGATGTTTTTAAATATAAATATTCATATGATATGATGATATAAAAATCTTAAAAATTCTTAAAAATATCTTAATGTTGTATTAAGTACTGTTGTTATAAAGTTGTAACAACGTATTTTAATTTTGTATTGAAAAATGTTTAAATTCAAATATGATTTCATTGATTTTATCTTGAGAAATGATTTATACTATAGTTATTGTTCATAATTCATTATTTTATATAGAAATTAAAGATAAATATGTAAACCATAATGCTAATATTTAAGGAATTGTCATTAGTCTTGAATTCGTGTCATTTCTATTTTATCAATAAATAATTTCGAATCTTTAATGCATTAAGAATTTGTGAAATATACAGAGAAAAATCCATTTCAGAGCATTCAAGCTAATAATAAATACTTCCTTTTTCATGCTTCGCTTGCATAGAAATTTTAATGATTAGTGAAAATTACGTCAAAATTCAATTAATAGTTTAGAGCAGTTTCGATACTCGTATGCATTTTATTATTTTTATAACATTTCTGTCTTTAAAAATGTATCTTTAAAATGAGAGGTATTAAATGCCCTTTAGAATTCGTTATAATACATTTTTCAATAAATTTAATCGAACCAAGGAGATAACTTCAATGAAAAATATTTAATTGCCTTACTCTCCAGATCTAAATTAATTTGAGAAATAAGAATGATTTAACTATTGCCATTCTAAAATAAATTTAATATATAAATGTAGTAATAAATTGAATTTAGAGATTTAGTCAAATGATCTGTAAAAATTTCTTCTATCATTATAAAATAATTAACTAAATCTAGCCTACAGAAACTATTTTTGTAATTTATATAAATAAGTATTTATCATATATGAAATATCTTTTAAGTTAACGAATGTACCAATTTATTTCCAGATTTACATTCTAAGAAATTATGTCCCTGTTCATTATTTCGAATGTAATTTAGCACAATTTTGTCTCATATAACAATGGGTAATCAATATTTACTAATAAGACAAGAATCCTATAATGATAGGGTCATAGGAATCCTTAATTCATTAATAGTTTGACTTGACAATAAAATAATATTACAATTACATTATTTCGCTGTAATTTACTCAGCATTCTCTGAAAAACGTTTACAAATCCCTTGCATGTATAGATATATTAAAATAATCATAAACAGTCAAAACTTTTATTCATTATAATACATAATAACAAAACAGATATATTCTTTTTTAATTTCAAATTAAAAGTTTAAAAATGATAATGATAAGTCTAATAATATATGATAATAATATTTCTTATTGGAAACTATCTCCGTAAAACATGTTTAGAGCCAAATTTTTCAATTAATTCAAACAATTGATGAATGAAATCTCAATATTTGTGCTTCAGATACCAAAATTATTAACTAATATTTCTTTACCTAAATTGATTAAACTGGCATACATGTTTCTAGAAATTTTCTTATTTGTTCAATATTGATAAAAAGAAACACTTGCTCTAACGTCATTTCATGGCAGAAGAAATAAATCTAAAGAACCATTGAGCCCAAAATTTCTTCGAGGGTGACAATAGCCATTAAAAGAATCGCGTTTAGTGGCCCAGAACGTTTATAACCATAGGAAGCTGTAAAGTCTCTGGGTAATTGACCAATGGATTTATGTTTCCTGCTTCAAACGCGCAATTTCTTCAATGCGAGATTACAGGGTTTTATATCTAAGAAAATTCGTACAAAATGTCATTTAAAATGCTGTAAACTCGCTATCAAAATATAAAAATAATTGATGCATTACATTTGATTATATATATTATAACACATTCAACATATTTGAAAGTCTGTAAACAATTACTCAAATATATAGTATTTTACTTGCAATAAAAATGAATGTTTCTCTTGAAGCTGAGAGTAATATTACGTTTTGAAAACAAACCAGTAAATATTTTTTAAATAGATTTTATTACATATTTCGTCTCAATGGCATTTATTTTTCATAATGCTTATATTATCGTAAAGAAAATATACTATAACATGCACTCTTAAAAAGCAAAATTTTTATTTTCGTCAGAGAAATAAATCTAATTACTTGTTCTTTAAATTATGAAACATCGAACTGATGCTTTCAATTGTACTCATATTTTGTACAATATAAAATTATATCATATTTTGCGACAGCATGTAATTTGTAAGAGTTAGAATAATATTACTCAATATTGGTGTTGCCATATATGTTATATAACAAAATAGGTATATAGTTTTGGTAATAGGATAGAATGTTATATGAAAACGTGTATTACTGTAACTTAAAATATAATTTCCAAAATATTGTATAATGCAAGTACAAGCTTCATACAAAATCCTGTATAACGGTTTTCTTAAATATCTTGTATATAAAAAAAACACTACACTGATTGTAATATTTACATACTTACTGGGTAACTGATTTAACTTCTACAGTAAACTATTAACATCCATTAAATGAATTGTCATTTCCTTTACAATGAAAGAGAATTCAATAAAAAATTTTCATTTGTATATGGAATAAATATAAAGTTTTAGAATGGAAAAGTAGGTTGAAAGACTTTTTTATTTTATATTTTTTCGATTATTTTAAATTATATATTATAGTTATTTTTAAAAAAATGCTTAATTTAAATGTTCTCTTTTTCTGATGGGTTCTCCAGCTCTTTACCTGGCAAATGTTGACACAATTCTTGCACAAGATTCGTTTCTCTCCAAACACAATTTTATTTTGGTCTTGGGCAGTCTAGGAGTGCAAATTCTTGGCTCAATAAATATGTTAAATTATATCAATGAACCTTAATCACACTGTTGATAAATTAACATTCACACGAAATTCATTCAAAGAATTTCCTGAATACAAATTCACTCTGAGGATCTCTGCTTGCCTTCCGAGGAATCATTTTATAATTTCTTATAATAAATTTGTCTGGATGTATTAACATTGCTTTATCATCTGTTCTTCCGTTTTGGATATAATATTTCACACATATTTTGATGAAAAATAATCGTGCTAATACGGTAGTAATAATCATCGCAGTCATTGAGGTACGCTGACTTAGAGTAACAATTGTAGTCATATTCGTAGGAATGGTAGAAAGGATTCGTAGGAATTCTTTTTTTCATACACCAGAAGATGAGAAAACTCCTAAAAGACATTGCTTGTGTTAGCTCTAAAACGCATGCAAAAACGATCTGTGTGGGCAGCTTACTTGATCAAAACAGTTTAGACAAGTCAAGACAAACTTCTCATCCTAACAAAATGCAGTTGAAGCAATTTTCAGGTGAATGGGAGATTTTAATGAAAAACGTAGTTTGCTCCATTTAATTTGAGTGGTACTATAATTGAATTAGCTAGATAGAATAATCTCGAAATGAACAGTGTTATCTAACTTGATGCCAGATTCTAATTTTTCAAATTCGCTCTTCTGTTCTTATAATTTATCATAACATTTAAATAATCTACAGATGGAATGCAATAGAATTATGCAATGCATTAGTAAGAATTTGCTGCATCCAATGAAAATAATAATTTAAATTTTAATTCAGAAAAATATATGAATTTTTCGTGGTGTTTACTTTTTGAGTATCGTGTATATATATATATATATATATATATATATATATATATAGCAACGTAGTTACGTTCGTTATAACCAAATTGTACTGTATAAATAAGGTACATTTTGGAAAATCATCGAGTTGGATGCTATATTCATTAGAATGTTTCCGATTCTCTTTTGGTAGAATGTTACAACTAGTGTTGTAAGATGAGCCTTGGTGTTCTTTCGAAGCTTTGGAAGGTTAATGTGAGTTCCGTTGAAGAAAACGTGGATATAATTATATTTTAAACTGCATTCCCGATAAACAGGGACAATAATTAATGTCTAATCTAACAGAAGACGTTGGTAAGTGAACTGACCACATGATTCTAAAGGAACGATGAATCCATAAATCCAGATAGCGAATTGAATCAGTACCATGTCAAAATTATGAACTCAGTAGAAGAAGAATGTTTATACATTCGTACCGCGTAGTATTTTCTTGCAAGAAAACTAAAAATAACTTTCAAACTAATGAGGAGCATTAAATGAGCTTTAAAGTCCATCTCTCAGCTCTAGCGGCAAAGTTCTTGAAGCAGGAGTTTGAAGGCATCATTTACTGATATAATGTCATAATGTTCATGGCATTTTTGTCGAAAAGTAATCGAATTGTGCATAATTTTTGTTAATATTTTAGTTTTTTCACTACTATTATCATTTTGGAGCTCATCGGAACTGGAAAAGATAGAAAAAAACCGTTTTCATATTTATATTTGTTTTTTCATACTTTAAGTTAAAAATGTAAAGGTATTTTTATGATTTTACTTTTAGTTCTCTTAAGAGCAAATTTAATCAAACCACAAATAAAATATTGAGCTGTTAGTTTTTCTTTATATTATTTCAGTTAATTGCGTGACATATTTCTATATTTTTTCCTAAATTTTGTGCAATTTTTTTATATTTTAACATTATTGAAAATACCATTATAATAGTTTTTTCTTAGTCATGAGAAAATTTTATTTAGCACATAATTAGACAAAATTAATAAAATAATCAAAATATTTGAATGTAATACCTATTTGGATTACACATTTGATGTTTTATGTAATTAAATTATAATATCTTTAAGATAATTTATATACGAATTACTGTTATAATTTTAGTATTTCATTTTGATCCCTTCTCCTTTTCTTACTCAATTCATTCTTTTTTTTGTTTCTTGCGGAATTTTTCTGTTATTATCTTGAGCTATCTTGATAAATATGAGAAATCAAAGCAAATAATCGTTAAAAAGTTACAGAAGTAAATTAAATCTTTAATATTCGAGGACTATCAAATTATTTAATATTTCTATTCTTTAAAAAGATTATACCGATTTACAAAAAGAGAAAGCTCAAAAAGTAGCTGTTTGCCTTACAAGTTAGTGCTTTAAGCAAACAGATCCCACCCGCATAGGGATAAGAATATTTCCATTTTGGCTGAGTGTAAGGACATGAAAAGTAACAAGATATTCCACTCGATTGAATTCGTGGAATAGATGATAAGATTGTTTGTCAAAAGCAGGGAAAACTTCACGCTTGAACATTCCTCTAGATATCTTTTGCAATTGTAACCATAGAAAATTATCTGTAAAAAAGGGAGCCAAAGAAAGAAGTCTGTACCTTACCATAAGGAAAGAATTCTTAATTGAAATTCCAATTTCTGGAAAAGAATTTGCATTATGAAAGCGCTAGTCTTTTCTTTTTAATTGAAAGCCAAATATTTCACATAATGTCACACACAATTAAAATCGTGTTACAAAGAAGAAATATAATACTGTGATGTGTTTAGTCAACTGAAATTTAAAAAGATGAATAAAACGTTGGGCATTAGTAAACATTCGTTGATTATCAGAATTTTCAATACCTTTATTTCTTTTTTGCCTAATTGAAATTGTTTAACAATTTTCATTGTTCTCCAAACTAAATGAAAGCATAAATAAAGCCATGATTTTTAAATATATCTGTAAATAAGATAATTAATAAGACAGATAAATTTTAATCATATTATCAGATAAATATGTCAATAGGTATTGAATTTCCCATTAAAAGAAAAACGAATATATACATGCGTAAAATAATTTCAAATTTAATAGTTCTTAAATATGAAATTATTTTACGCAGTAAACTGAAAATTATCGTTGAACCTTGGTATAATTTTGGCTGAATAAGACAGCATTTGATTTATGTACGCTCAAATTTTCTGCTTTTACAATGAACAAACAAATTGCAAATGTAAGCAGTTTAAATTTGACAAATAGAAAATAAATTCAAATTTTTCTAAGATGATAAAAATGACTTTCATGCCGGCGTCCTGGCATAGGGGTAGCGCGTCTTCCCCGTGATCTGGGCGTCCCGGGTTCGAGTCCCGGTTTGGGCATGGTTGTTCTTCTGTTGTTCTTTCTGTGAGATGTGTGAATGTGCCCTCCTGTAAAAAGGGGTTGTGCAAGCGAATGAGTGATGCGTGAGTAGCAAAGTCGTACTCCTGGCCCTAGTTGGCGCTGCTATAAAAAATAAGAGACGTCCCCCTCAGGCTTAAATCGCTGTCTTCGTAACATCGGGCTTGTCAGTGGCAAGTGCCATAAGAAACAAACAAACAAACAACAAACATGACTTTCATCATACTGCAAAGGTAGAAGTTCTGTTTTTGAGATCAGTTATCAAGTTAGCTTATTATTATATGCTCTTATCACAGAAACTCCCCAGCCTATGATAATCATCACAACCAGGCAGATGCATTCGACATTTTTTTAGTATTGTGGCAGATATATGCAGACTAGCAACCGTGACTGTAAAACTAATGAGGATAAAGTTCAAAAGCAGCAATGAAATTTATTTATTATTACTTGTCTAGGAAGGCAAGCATCTTCAATTAGATTGGCAACCCCCTATGAAAACTGTGGCTATGTAGTGAATATGCATCGGCTGTATCTATTATGAATGGAATTTAAAGACATATTGACAATATTTTTCTTTGGGAGGATATGCTGATAAAAGCAATAAAAAGTTTCAACAATGTATTCACTTTTTTTATACAGAACTAATGGATACGCACCTTTGAAATAATCCTCAACGATGTTGAAGTAGCTTACGTTTAAAGATATGGGGAATTATGACTTTGACTGTGACTTTTAATATTAGAAACTAGCGGTATTTGGTAAGCATCAGGTTTGCAGGAAATATTGAATTATTTGGCTATTAAACAATTAATATAAATTTCGTTTGATATTTTTCCTTTTTTTATTTAACGCGATTTATTAATAAATGCTTAATGAAAATTAAAATTTATTCGCTAATTGGTTATTTTTGTTTTAAGCAAGTAATAAGCATTGCAAATCTTATCCAAAGTTAGTATATCATGGATATTGATTATAATTAATCCAAATACACGTGGGTCATTTTAACATCAGAATGTACTGCATACTATTATCTATTTACAACAAATAAAATAAGACCAAAGTATAATAGTATTTCTTTTCTTAGAAATATGTTCAATTTTAGAATCTGAGACTTTTAAAAAAAAAAAAAAGGAAATCGAACTTACCCTCTTCTTTATATGACTTATTCCAAAATATTTCCTTTTACCAGATTTCATTCATATAAAAGTTATTTTTTTAAATTAATTATTTTTTTCTGCATAAAATATTGAAAGTATAAGGAAATCGCTACTTTGCTTGCAGTTCATTTATGAAATATTTTGAAAAAAGGTGTCTAAAATATTCAACTTTAAAATTTCAAAAACGAACAGTAATTTTTATATATGCATTCTCCTTTAAAATACTCCTTTATCATTCTCCTTCAGAATAAGATGCATTTTCCTCATAAATTTTAAAACAGAATTTTCATATTATGAGGCAATGTATTTTGTATAAGAATTCGCTTTTTTTTTCACAAAAAGAAAAAATATTTGCGTTCAGATCTTCAAGAGCATGGAAATCCTGCCTCTTCTTTCGATGCCACTTCTCAAAATTTCATTAATATATCCGAAGAATCTACGGTATCGTTAGAAGAATTCGTGAATCCTCTAACTCTCTGCTGCTTACGTTTGTAAGTTTGCATAACAATAAAGTTACACGTATCTAAAAATGTTAACAAACAAATGTGTCGGTTTTACCCCCTGCACTTCCGCGGTAAAAATTAAATACCATGTGTTACTGGTTTCTGTATCATTAACTTCACCTTCACCCCAAGTAACAGGTGAAAGCTTTCAAAATTCCCTAGTGTTTCCAAGCAAAAAAGAAATAAAGGGATAAAAAAAGACTAGCCTTTTTTCATGAAATCTAAAATCTATTACAGGAGAACTGTCTTTATTTTTTTTATTTATTTAAACTGAGAGTTCAAAATGAAATAAATTGATGATCATATCGAGACATACACGCATACGCACACATATAAACAGACACACACACACACAAACACAAAAAACACGCTGCAATTCTGTAGTTTCTGAGCACCAACCTTCCAAATATAAGAAGGCAATGGAAGAAATTTTTATACTTTTGACTTGATATATACGTAGTATCTTATGCTAATTTATTTTTAAATAAGTTATGTTTCCTTTTTATGAGTGTTCTTATCTTAAACAGAAAACGTTGTTATTCAATTTTAAAAATATGCAGTTCAACCATATAAATAACATTAATAAATAATCACATCAATGCATTTTATAAATTTTTTGAAAATATATTATGAATAATTTAAAATGAATCCATCAAATTAGATGAAGTAAAGAAAAATGAAAAAAATGATGATGATCCTGAAAAAAGATATTTACTAAAAATACTTGAATATTTGAGCTATAAGATGCAGCATCAGAGACCGATTTAACTTCCTCAAATGCGTATTTGGTTTGGAACGAATGGTTCTGTTGCTATGGCAATGCGTTCTTGTAGTCTAATTTATTATAAATCTTATAGAATAAATTCCCCTGTCTACCGTATCAAATGATAGAAATTTCAAACTTTAAGTTCAAAATAATGACTTACTATAAATTAGACCAGAAACAATATTTTTATGTAAACAATCTTCATCAATATATTTTCGGAATGAGTTTAGTTTACGCACTTCCTTTATTTCAATAAAATATTACGAGGATTTAGCGATAAACGCAAAGAATTGTTTAATAAATTCAATTTTTGCCTATGCAGTTGTTGTTCAGATTATTTTTCGATATGGGTTAGTTCAACTATTTAACTAAACATTTGAACTTATTATATATTCTCATATAATAATATGACCACGAAGTTATTTTTTTATATTTACATTAAAGGAGTTGAAATAATAATATGACAGGATATATATATGTGTGTGTGTGTGTGTGTGTGTGTGTGTGTGTGTGTGTGTGTGTGTGTGTGTGTGTGTGTGTGTGTGTGTGTGTGTGTGTGTGTGTGTTTCGTTTTTCTTATCCATTGATAGATAAATAATAAAATCTTTTTTGATAATGGTAATCTTTTATTTAATTTTGAATGAAAAAAAATATTATTTATAGAGTAGTTAAATTTCCGTGTTTTGCTAGGCAACAGGTTTAATGTTAGAAAAAAGCAATTCATTGAATATTACATGTCTGTATAAGTCAAAAAGCAAATGACAAAACGTTAGTACGCTTAGCAATTTCACAATTTTATTTATTTTTCAGAAAAACAAGATAAATAAGCTTTCTTGTTTTTAACAGTACGATAGTAGCTAATTATATATTCCAAATTTTATTTAAAAAACCTAATAATGGCTAATATCTTTATAAGTTAATTCTGCTTGATATTCAAAACATTTCCTTACGTTTACATTACACATGAACATAATTGTGACCAAAACTTATAAAAGTGAAACTGTATGCAGATGGCAGAAAACTTATTGCTAAATCTTCATTACTTTTAATATATTTGAAGTTGGAATTTGGAATTTTTTAATGAATAAAGGTTATTCTTTAAAAAAGGAAATTTGAATTAATGAAAAAAATCACTATTTTAGTTATTAAAAGAAAATGAGAACAGTGAGAAAGAAATGAGAAAATGAGATTTTCAATAAAACATACAAAGAGAAAAAAAAATTCAGAATTCATTTTTGGTGTATTTATTCGAATTCAGGAAGAACTCAAACTAAAAAAAAAAATGAACATTTCTTTTTTGTTAATGAACATAAAAATACGAAAAAATGCTGTTTAACACCATTCGTTTTAGTATAATTTTACGAGTAAATAGAAAGAAAAAAATTATTAAATATCATAGAAAATTATAATGTCCTTTCATTTTTTTATTACTTCGTATTGTGATAGATTAGATGAATTTCAAAAATCATGAAAAATTTCATTTATCTAAAATATAAAGTTACTTAATAGTAAAAGTCTGAAACAAACAATAACAAAATAAAGCAATAAATTTATAAATAAGATCACACCATAAAATAAAATAAATTAATGAAACACAAAAAGACAACTTTTTTTCTCGTTCAATAATGATATTTTCATTAACAATGAATTATTTATTCACAGTGAGAATTTTAATGCACTTCGCAATCTATTTACATTCTCCAGCGAGAGAAAACATTTGAAATCATTGAAAAACTGCCCGGATGTGTATCATTTTCTCCCATATATGAAAGTGCATTGGTTTAACTTTCATCACTAATCATTTTTCTGAGTTATGTAACACATAAGTAAAATGAACAGAGCATCAGTTTTGTGACTATTTTTTCTTTGAACTTGTCGTTCAAATATTCTTCAGCGGAGTCGCAATTATCGACTAAAAATAAATAAACATAAAGCAGTAAAAATCCAAAGCAGTATTCCACACATCATTTAATGAAAGCTCTGGTTGTCTAAAATCTGAAAAAAAAATATTCGGCATAATGCGTTGTGAAAAAATGTCCATTACCTAAGCAGTAAAAAAAAAAAAAAAAAAAAAAAAAAAAAGGAAATAAAGCTTAATGATTTTTTCCGTCCTTCCCCTTTCAATCCAGGTTTCAACGGAGTTAAGCATTTTCCGCCCGCAATTTTACCAACGTGTTTTTTTCCCCTGTAAAGTTTAATATTTTTTATATGTCAAAACTGAAATACATGAAATACTTGTCCCATTTGATTTATAAGTAAATTAGATATGTAATTTTTAATGGCGTTTCATTATTTAGATTTATAAAGTGATTTTGTTTTTTACTTAAAGACCATAAACTCAGGAAATAACAATAATAAAGATATTTCATAATACTTATTTTGATATTTTTGTTCGGTTTCCTTTCCTAATTTAATTTTTATTACCGTGATATTTTTTTCTGGTATATTTGATGAAGACGGAAATAATTTTATAAATTGTAGAAGAATCACAAATGCAATATATTTTAAAAATAATATTAATAAAAAATAATGTTTAAATCAGTCAAAGTCGATATTAGTTTGTTTCTTCATAAAACTATTCGTAATTTTAAAAAAGGAATGAAATGTGATTTTTAGTTTTTCGTATTACTCTTTCGCATAATTTAGATAGTATTTTACATATGTATAATATATTTTTTAATTTGTGAAATAATCATGTAATAAGTGAAAACCGAAGTTGGCTGTTGACCTCCGTAGCATTAATAAATTATTTACTAATGATTATTATTTATCCTTAATTGCTGATGAAGTAAATGGATGAATTTTTTTCTACGTTAAACGTATGCCATTTTACTTCCGATATTTTTATATAAAATACAGTAGGAACACAATCAGAATTATTAAACATAATTCAAATATATACAATTCTATATTTCCTTTGGTTCACAGTTTAAATTGTTACTAAGCGTAAATAATCAATTAAAGTTAACCGTAATCGTAAAAAGATTCAGAAATGAAATTTTGGTTTTTAATGAAAATGTCACGTCTCTCTTTTATTTTCAAAGGCATTTAAAGCAGTAAAACTGGTACTTTTCAAAATTATATTATGTTGTCATCTACATATAACTATTAGTCTTTCTAAACGTAGCATACGTAAACATAGAGCCCTTAGGGGTTAAAAAAATTAGAAAACGAATTTTAGAAAACCGAAGATAACAAAAATGTTTTAGTTGACAAAAACTAGGAGGTTTGAATACCAGGTGTATGATAACTTATGCATAGATAAATCTGCTTATTGAAGAGAACAAAACATGGACGTTATGTTAGAGCTAATTCATTTAAATGTTTAAGTAGGAACTTTTTTAACAAATTCCAGAGCGTATGTAAAAAATTTGCAATATATATATATATACATAAATAATTTCAGCTGTTAAAAAATTATAGAAAAATTAGACACCTTAAATGAAAAATTATTTTATTTATCGAATTACCCTATATTTCGCCATTTGCTTTATGAAAAAAAAATAATATGTTACGTGATTCCAAATTAGCCAAATATTTCCATAAGTGAAGAGCAAACACTAGCCTATATAAATTTCTATAATTCAATGAAAAGTGTTGTCAAAAAACAGTATCTTTGTTGCATAAAATCTGAACCAAAATTGTATGTTTAATAAACCAAAAATGATTTGAAATACAAACCATATAACAATTTAAAAAATTTTATATAGAACAAATAAATTTACCAGTTCTTCAGTTAACTAACTATTTTGATAATTTAAGAAAAAGAAATACTAGTAGAGGTACTTGTGATTCAAATGCAAAAGGTTGCCTGTGACATAACCCACGTGATAGAAAATCGAATTTTAATACATTTAAAATTCGCATAGAATGTTACACTTTCAAGATTCCGAATTCAGTGCAAAAAATGCAAGATGAAAGGAAAAGTAAAAAAAAAAAAAAATCCTGATGGGAAGAGAGACATAGCCTTAGAAGATAAGTAAAATAAAATCAAATAAAAAACTTGCTACTCAGACAGTATTTCATGCAGTGTAAATTTGTTTTATACGGCTATGCTAGAAAGCAAGTCAGCTATGTAAGAAATATCTTGAGATTTATTTAAATAAGTCTCATGACTGTAGAAAAAACATCAAAATAAACTAAGATACAAGACAATGAAGTGTATTTGTAAACAATACGATTATGAAACCTCTAGTACTTACCATATTTAGAGACTTTTTCTGGTTTTGACATAAAATAAACATTATTTGCTTTTGAAATGAAAATAAAGGATGAACTTTCAACATTGACTCTCTAAAAGAATTTGAGGACAGACACAGATGTTTTGAATGTTAGGTACAAAAATTAAATGACAATATACGGCAGTTCCTTAAGAAAATGAATAGTTTTCTTACTAAGAATATTATAAAATTATTTTACTGTCTTTTCTGTGAAATGACGATGTTTGATCTATTCTTAGAAATGATTCTTTTTTCAAAAAAAAAAAATTGATAGAAATTTAATGGAGATAATTCTTCAGATATTCAAATAATCTTGAAAATATGCAAATATTTTAAATAAATCTTGAAAGTATATACATACTTTAGATTTGTCTTTCTCCAAACAATCGGCTTGTTATTATAATTCAAGGAATGCCTTAGCATTTTGGATGCTGAAGATATTATATTTCAGAAAATATATTTTAAATTATTATATGTTGATAATATAATATACATTATCAACATACTTTATTTTTCATTTGAAATATTTTCTCTGAAATTATGCACAAACACCTTCTATTATAGACATTTAATTATTTTATTTTTAACAAAAATTCCACAATGTCAAATAGAAATTTGAAAACTTCAGAACAATAATCATATTTTCCTTTGGATTTAAATGTTAGAAAAAATCCACTAATGCATATTTCCTTGCTTGCTTTGATTTTCAGTTTTCTTCAATTTTTAAACGAGTTTTCAAACTATTTTGAACCTTGCAATTAAATCAATTTAATTCTTTCGAAATAGCCATATGTATTTGGAAAATATTAAAGCATTTTAATATTTCTTTCCAATAAAATTGCATTTCATTTTTATATATATCTGTATATTACCAAGAATTTGAAAATCAATAAAATTGGATAAAAACTTAATCATGAATAGACAGGAGAATAAGGGTAAGAAAAAAATCAGGATGTTTTTGCTTTTCTTATTATTTATTTATTTTTTTTTAATTTAAAAATCATCAAAACACAATTACATGGAAAAAAAATGCCTTGATTTACGTACATCTGAAAAGTGAAATAATACTGTTCCAAAATAATCTTATCTTTTTCCAAATCCCTGGTGATTATTTATGTTTTCTACAGTTATAATAGCAATATTACACTGAGATATATCGCCCTTTATATCGACTCATTGTGCCTGTCGGTCAGAATCAATGTAATGGAATGGAGGGCACTGCATGACTGCTGGGTATATGGTGAAAATTCTTTATGAGATTGCAATCCATAACTAACTTATAATCAGTCGTTTTCTTTCTTTTATGTAAAGCAAAAAAGAAAAAAAATGATCCAGCAAGTAAATATTCTTATGCAATATTTTTATAGAATTTTATTTTTATATAATTATTTTTAAGCAATATCAACAATATTTTAAAATTTAGTGAATAATGGATTGTGTTAATTAGAGATTGCATCAATCATTATTCATTATAGAGCAAATAAAAGAAGTTTTTAAATTTCATTCAGATGCCAGATGTTTTTATGGTAGAGATTTAGCTTCTAAATCACAGAGACATATGCTCACAATCCCTATTGCATGCAAGGTGCATCGCATATATGGGCTTCGTGCATAGCTTTTACTTTCAAAGCATAACTTCCCCAATCTATGTGGTGCATATGTTTCAAGAAAATACTGCCGCCTAAAGTGCCCTCTTTGTTATCTAATTACGGTTAAAAATTATGTTCTAATCAAAATAACTTTCTTGTTGTTATCAGCTGATACATCAAATTTAATATATTTGCTTACCTTAAGAGCAATGATTTTTTTATGCATTCTAAGAATGAATAATCACTGTGTAAATTCGAAAATAATAAAATAAATGTATTTTTCTGTAGCAGATATTTTCATTTATTTATCTTCAGCTTATTTCGATTATTTCATCTTACAATTATTGAAAAAAAGCAACTTTTTATTAACTGATGCTTTAATTTTTTCTGAAGCAACTTTCTATCAGTTTTCTCATTTTTTGCGAGAAAAATATAATATTATTAAAACTGGAGTATTTCATTTTTTTAAAATTCATATTTAAGTATTTATTTATTTTTATTTATTTAGTTAGTTTTTTATTTATTGTTTTTCTTATTATACTGAATAAAATATAAAATATTTTTTTTATAATATATGAAAATAGAAAGTATGTAATAGGAAAACTTTTCATACGTTGCAGTTTTATAAAAATTATGAATGCAATTTGAAGCATTATTATTCCACAAGTATTATTTCTACAAAAGTTTTTTGGAGCAAAATAAACTATTTTTTCAAATACTGAAACAGAAAAAGTTTAAATGCATATGAAAAAATAATTGTCGAAAACACCGATAAGTAAACAAGTGACGATTCAAAGACTTAGAAATAAAAAAAATGACATTTTGAATTCAATTTAGTTTTATAATACAGATATTTTTGTTTGCAAAATGAAAATGACTATTTTGAGAAATAAATTTTATTATTTTAGAGGAATTAAAGCAAAAAAATATTTGCTACTTGCACATTAATTAATTAGACATGATAATTAAATCTAATGCGTAAAAAAATAATTTGTAACGGAATTCGGATTAAAATCTAAAGAATTGATAGTATATATATGCATAAAAAATGATATGCTCGAGCAATAATAATAGCTAAGAAAAGTGTGACCATTTTCTAGTTAAGTTAAATTTAAAAAAATTAAATAACTGTTTTTACATGCAAAATTAATCATATTATTATAAATTATTATTCTATACGGCGAATATTTTAAAGAAAATTTTTAAAAAATCAGAATACTTTCTAAAACTGCACATATAAATTATGTAATTATGATTTTAAAAACTGAACAGATTTAAAAAACACCATTTCTTAAGTAGCATTAAGTGGTAAATTTATGTTAAAACTAATTAGATAGTATTCCATAGCCGTTCGTTTTAATTGATTTCAATGTTTGAGAGAATTATAAAAAATATATGGTAGAATTTCTGAAATTATTTAAATTTGAAATGATTTTGATCATTTTTACAAGAACACCAACAGCAAACTTACGATTCGAAGAAATATCTTTTGCATGAAGAATTTTGATGAATTATAACAAATCAGACTGATTTAAGTGAAATTTTAAGCTTTCAATAACTACAAAAAGTTTATTGAATTAGCTACATTTGTTGAATTAGTTGCCATAGAATTCATCTTCATTGAATTAATGAATAAGTAATTTCGAAATGTTGCATTATTATTTTACTAAACGAATATCATAAATTAATAAACATACAGAAGATTAAAAATTCAACATTCAGGAAATGTTTAAATTTTGGTTTTAATAAATAATTTTTTTTCTTTCTCGAAATAAACTTTAATTCTTAATTAATTGAACTAATTATAAACTTAATGCGAAGCCATTCTTATTTCATTTGTTGTATTCTAATTTCCAGATTCGGCAGTATAAAAATAATTATTTCAAAGATTTGATTCATTTGTTGAAATAAATAAAAGAATTTTGAATCTGCACACGAAGAATGATTCAATTCAAATGACATTTCTAATGAACCTGGTTGAAATATATAAGCTAATGCCTTGATTTAAAAGTCGAGTAACCAGTACGAGAAAGGGAAGAATGAAAAGAAAGAACTCTAATTCGTTACCGGAGTATCCCCCTTCCATTTTTATAAAGTCATCTTCAAAAATATTGAGTTTCTATTCAACAAATAGATTACTGTATTCCATCTTCACCAAAATTTAATTCTGTGGCAGTAAATTATCCCTCCCCTACTTTAAAGGTTTCAAATAAAAAGAAAGCAACTACAAAGGGAAAGGATAAAAAAGAGTTAGTCTATAAATTGGATTCCTCACAATACGTTTCACGACGACAATGACTCCCCATTTGTATGTAATCTTTCATTTATTGTCTCTCTCCTTGCAACACTTAATCACCCTTTCAGTTCAAATCATTTCCTGTTGGAGACATTTTTTTTTTCTGTCCAACGATCCCCTTTCTATAACTCTTCTTTTAAATCTTTGAATCGGTAATAGATGCTAGTTCTCACATTTTTAAATCTCTGTAGTGTCTCCGTAATGAATAGCGTAGTAATTGCTCCAGTCATTATTCAGTTCAAACTGTCTCAGTCGCATAATTAAGTTTAACACCTCCCGCGTCGCTCGCTTGTTTACTGTATGAGTCTCAAGGCATCGTTGTTTACTGTAATTAATTAAGTAAATAGAGAGAAATAGGGAAGAATGTGTACTAATTCTAAAGCAGTAAATTTGCCTATTTATTTTTTAATGTTTTCTAAATGAGTGTTTACTTCGTAAGTTCTGCTGAAATAAATACAATGTATCAAAGTATTTTATTTCATTTATATAATTGGTTTACTTAAAGAACATTTGGCCTATAAAATAATCAGATTATATTTGCACAGCAATCGTTGTCAAATATGTATTTAAATTAACGCTTCTTATGGTTTTTTAAAAATTATGGTTTATGACAGAAATGTAAATAATCCTATTGCACTTTTATTGAAGAATTGTTTTATATTTAGTCGAAAATAATGCGGCTTCCATTTTTATAGAGATGCTAAGTTGTTTCTTAAAATTTGAATTAAGATGAATTGAAAATGATTGGCAGGTTATGTACAATGTTAAAAGATATGTATTAAAACGCTTGTTAGTAAAAGTGAAATTTAAAGAAAATTTTATTTAAGGTAAACATTTTGCATTATATTAGATGATAAATAAATAAATCATACTTGGAAAAACATGTCATAAAAGTTTTTTTTTCCAGGATATAAAGACGTTTTATCTTGATGAAGAATTTCCATTGTGATAAAATGCAAAGCTACTCAGAAATCTGAAACAGGTATTTGTTTCACAGAATAAATACCTGTTTCAGATAAAGTTAAATGAAACCACTCATTCGTAGGTCATCAAACATGATTTTGGATCATATAAATTCAACGATTTTTATAGAAATTTCTATTAGGATCATAAAGGATTAAGTAACTAATGAATTGGTCGGAACATGGTTTTTTTTAAATTCTAGAGTCTTTTAATAAATCTTCTTGTTAATTCTATGGACGCAATTATTAATAGGTTGAAAAAGCATTTTCAACAAATTTTTGTTTTAAATAAGGATGAAGACAAAATTTAGAATTCAATTCTAATTTTTATTTTTATTTTTTTAATTTTTATAAATAATTGTTTTTAAGTGAAAAATGGAGAATTTTAAGGTTAATACATGTGCTAGAATTTGGATATATAATTTATTGCTTATTTAATTAATTGCATCACTGGTAAAGCACGCAAATGAAATAAAGAAAATCAATTAAAATACTGAAGAATCTTATTGTCAATAAAATACTTTATCAATTAAAATACCTTATTGAAGAATCTTATGGTTTTTATTGAAGAACAATTTCTACAGAAATAGTCAAATGATCTTGGTTCTTCTTCCAATTTATTTTTGCATATGTTCACCTCATAAAACTCAGAAAATTTAACAAAACTGTGGAAAACTTCTGAAGACATTACAGCATTTCTACTAAAATATTCAAATAAAGAGAAACAAACATCTCAGTGAGTGTTTCATGGGCATTAAATTATCTTGATCCTATAAAGACGCATTAGACATTTACTTTGCCATAAAATTTCAGTTGAAGGCAGAAGTAGCTAATCTTCAGCTCTTGGCAAGTTTTAAGGCGAAGAAGGAAAGTGAAGAGGAAAGCATTTAGGATTTAAGCGAAGGAATTGAACTAAATATCAAGAGTGAGTCCAGTTTATGTTTCTTCTTCCAGTAGGATTATCTAAGAAGGAGAGTATTATATCAATCTTAAGTCTTCGATGAAAAAAATATAGAAGAGAAATCAATAGGGAGAGTTGTGGTGAAATTTAACCATTTGCGTAGTTTTTCTATACAAACATAATAGACATAAAGAAACTATGCGATTTTATTTAAATTAAAACTTACTTTTACATAGGCCATCTCTCAATTAAGTTAGTAATATATTGTATTCCTTATTAAAATAAATTGGCAATATTTCCACTTCTTCTTTGCCTACCTTCATAGATTTTGATTGTATGAAATAGATAATGCAATATTTCAACTTTTTTCTTTTATATATTCATTGACATTAAATTTATTGAGATATATAGGGTAATACTTCCGTTTCTTTTTTATCTCTTTTCATATACTTTCGTTTTATGAAAATATATTATTCAAGCTGAGACTTCATATGAAATCATTTATCACAAAAAAATGGAAATAACAATTTCGATTTTCAAGACACTGTGCCAAATGTTATATTATTTTCTTATTTAGTTATTTCATGCTGGCATGCTATTATAATTCTACAATTGAAAGAACAATATAAAATATTAATGATTTTTTTAAATGGACACAAAATACGCCAGTTTTTTCAGTAATTAAATGAGCTCTAAAGGAGAACTTTTGGAAAAAAAAGGCGCAGAATATATAAGTTAATTTAATAATTATAAGAGATCTAAAGGTGGACTTTTGGAAAAAAAGGAGCAGAATATGCCAGTTAGTTTAATAATTATAAGAGCTCTAACGGACAATATTTGAGATAACTGCAAGTACCAAAAATTTGCTAAAATTACAACTACAATTCATCTGTAAAAACACAATATACAAACATAATTAAACTATACAATTACAATTCATGTTTAAAAATATATTATTTTTAAGTATCAAAATTAATAATTCAGATCTTCTCAGATATTAAAAAATACATTCCACTTTACAGATGGTCATTTTTAATTTTATGTTGTTGCCCTAATGAAGAACAAGGGTATATCTAACTTCCTCCTCATATTTGAAAGAGAAAATATTTTAAACGATCAGAACCACAATTCACCACACACAAAATAATGTGAAATATCAATGATTTTATATATTTTATTAATATTTTATTAACTTCGAATATCTGAAAATATTATTTTTCACTTATATGTTTTAGCAGAAAATCATTTACTACAACTTATCTATTTACCATCTTTTCTTAATTATTTGGATTAAAATAATTGTGGATTTCATATTAAAAGAAAATGCCATCTTACAGATGACAATTTTTAATGTTAAGTTTTTGTCCCTAATGAAGAACGAATATATTTCTAACTTTCTTCTCGCATTTAAAAGAGAAATAATTTTAAACGATTTGAACTACAAACCAACAAACACAAAAAAATATGAAGCTGCAATATTTTTATATATTTAATTAACTTTGAATGTCTAATAAAATATGTTTCACTTCTATGTTTTTATGGAAAATCATTTATTGCAAACTATATATTTACCATCTTTTCTTTAATATTTGGATTAAAATAATTATGGATTTCATATTAAAAGAAAATGCCATCTTAAAGATGACAATTTTTAATGTTAAGTTTTTGTCCCTAATGAAGAACGAATATATTTCTAACTTCCTTCTCGCATTTAAAAGAGAAATAATTTTAAACGATTTGAACTACAAACCAACAAACACAAAAAAATATGAAGCTGCAATATTTTTATATATTTAATTAACTTTGAATGTCTAATAAAATATGTTTCACTTCTATGTTTTTATGGAAAATCATTTATTGCAAACTATCTATTTACCATTTTTTCAAATTCATATGTGGATTATATTTGAAAATTGCAGCAATCCAGGCAAAGTATGTGAATATAATGAAGCCTGGTGATTGCACATTACCAAACAAAGAATAATGTTTTGCTTGGTGTCCTATCTTCGGGTTTATTTTTGCAAGTATACCCCTTCCCAAAGCAGAGGGAATTTAATGAAAACTATTCACCGATCGAAAACTTATCAGCCCACCAGTCTTTCCATTGCGAACTTGCCAGTAAAATATCCAATTAAAACGAAACAAGAAACAATGTGAGTGTGCCACCAAAATTAATTTACTTTTAAAGAAGGGCAGGACATAGGCAGAGCAGAGGAAGGTGGTGTTGATAACTAATCAGATGCGTTGTTTTGGAATTGATTATGCCGGGGCGACTGATTAATGGTGAGGGGGGGGGGGGCTAAACTCCAAAGAGAGGACTTCCCGTAATCTGGAAAATTGCGATAAGCCAAATGAAGCTTTTCCCGGATAAAAGAGAAACTTGAGGAATACGGGGAGAAGCCAAACAATTTTAATTAAATAATGATGGAAGAATGAGAAGATGTTACTGAGAAGCCTTCTCTCGTTTTCCTTGCAGCCCTAAAATTGCCATTATGCTCAGCTTCTCACGGTTTATTTTTACACTTTTGCAGTTATTGTTATCACTCGGGAAGAAAGTTGTAAAAGGATGTTATGAGAATAAAGTGCTTAGTGAGGAAAAAGTAAATATCCATCTAACAAACACTCACAGTTTTAGAGAGACGCCCGTTAAGTCTCTGAGCAATTTTGCCATTGAGTAAAGAGTAGTTAACTTTTTTTGCAACTTCTTAAGGCTTAACAGTAATTCTTAACGTTTATTGTAAAAGTATTAAATGATAGCATTTCAACAAAATGAGCAAAGAGGTGTTTTTTTTAAAAATATCTCTGTATGTTACAGAAAATTTTTATTATTAGAATACTATACTCTATGGTTTAGCTAGAAATTCTTCTGAAATCTTCTGGAATGATGCATTTTAGTTGCACTCATTATTAGATGGAAAATAATCATCATTAAATATACAGTTAATAAAATGTATTTGATAGTATATATATTAAATAAAGTCTTAATAATATTTTTTTTCTTAAGCTTTAGGTCTTTTCAAAGGGAAGATCATCACATTTTGAGTATAAAATAAAGAATAAAATCAAATGATAATAATATTTAAAACACCGTAAAAATACATTCAAACAATGTATTTGGTGAACAGGTATTTCACTTGATTTCATTTAGATAAAAAAGACTTCCTTCACTATCAATACTCTAGTAATATTTAAATTATCAATCGACTTATAGACTTTGTCTATTGAATAAGAAAAGAAACTGCATTCATTTTATAAGATTGTTTAAAAATGTTCACTGGTTGTAAATTCATTCACTTTTGCTGGTACAAAGGAATCTTGCATTTGTCTCAATTATTCAAATAAATCGAAGCATCTTTTTATGAAAGAAAATATCTTTTATCTCTATAAACACATTGAAATTAAGTGTATTTAGGAAAGTATTTTAATTCACATTTATAAAATGTAAGTTTGAAACAAATCTCTCAATTTCTAGCTGTAGAAAGTACAAGCTTCGACGAAGAAATTCGAGTAAAGCTTCACTTCATACAATTCTTTATACAGTGCTTCGGTTTAATCCATTGTAACAGATTTTACAGAAAACTGGCTCTCGACATGGACCTTACTAATAACATGTACCCATTATCATTTTCACCTCATACATTTGATAAAAAGAAAATTTCCATATTGGTTAAAAACATTTTCTCATCAAATTATTACTAAATCATTGCCTTTTATATGATTACGTAAATTGTGCAATATGCTTGAAATTATGAACAAAAATTATTTCAAAATACCTCTGAAAAAATAAAGGTTTTCATAAACTTTGTAAACATGTAAACTTACTTATATGTATATTGCAATTAATCTTTAAAAACTGTTTTTTATTTTTAATTTCCTACTACCTCAAATAAAGATTTTTGATTCTTTATTTTAGATAGTTAATGTAATAAAATATTAGACCACATTGTTTAAAGTAATAATATTATGCATCTTTAAATTTGGGCATCTAAACTGATTGACTAAGTTTTAAATTTTGTAATGCAAAGTGTTCCATCATGGAAAGCCAAAAGAAAACAGATAAATTGCTCAGTTCAGATGCATTCCCAAAGCAGAAAGAAACATATTATTGTTATTTATTAAGAAATATTAAGCTATGTCACTTGGGGATCTCATGAGTAATTTCCAGAACTTTCAAGAAGAGCATTTTAGAAAATTCTCACGAACTCAAGATCATAAATGATATATATCGTAAAGATTACTCACTCATACTTAAGAAATTTTTCTGATTACTAGCTTACTTTTATTTCTTTTAGGAAAAGAAATAGAATTTCAAATATTATGAAATACACTTGATGCTTTATCTCACCCTTTTTCATAGCTAGCAAAAAAAAAAAAACTATATAATGTTATCCAAAACTCTAATTTGCAGAAAGAGAAATACTGAGACAGTTAATGATACAAATATATATTTAATTTTTAAACTTTTATTTAATTTTTAAGTGGAAAATATGTCACTTTTGGGATTTCAGTAGATCTATCATTTAATTTTTTTGCAATTTAATGAATATTATTATTTTGACACATATTAATAATCCTTCTTAATTGTGGTAAAGGGTTTAAAAAAAACCATAAACAAAAAGTCTATAGAAATTAATAGAATTTAAGGTTTACGTCTTGATAATTTTATTGTAGGAATGAGTTTTTGTGAATTTTTTTGTTTAAGTTATGTTAGCGTTTATTATTTTTTTTTACTGCGATGATTGTATACTTCAGTATAAAACAATGATTTCTCAAGCTAAGAAATTATACACTTATGCTTCTATCATGACTATATATATTTATATACAAAAATACTTTAGCTTGATTAATTACAGTTTGATCAATTGAAATATGAAATATCTGTGGTCTCTTATAAATATATTCCAACTAATGTTTTGACTTATTTAAATGTAATTTGAAATAGGAATTGAAACTAGTATTATGAAACTAGATTATGACATAGAAATATGTATAAGAATAAAAGGAACGTTTACAAAAGGCCTGAATAGTTTTCCAATATTTATTACAGTTGTCTATTGTATCAAATGATCATGCGTGAATTGTTAACACATTTTTATGTCTGTTTCTGGTCATCAGCGAATCTAGTTCAAACGGTGTTATAAATTAAATATCGTATGTTAAAATTAAGTTTACAAATATCAAATTACAATAGTTTTAAAGAGAGACTTAACATTTTAACAACAAACTGCATCGCTATTTCTTGAGGCTGTGGTTCCTTTCCCCTATTTATTACAATGATAAAAATTAAAAAGAATACTGCTTGAAGCACCAGAATACTGAATGAATGTGCATGTTAAGGCACAGTATGAATGAAAAGATGAAACAGTTACATACAAATGAGTTAAGGCTTTATTATGGACAAAAATCCAGGAAGTTTAAAACATTAATCGAACAATTGATAGTTTTATTTTATAGGAGTGATTGTTCATTATCAGTAAAGAATTTAATCATAGTTATGTTTCTTTTTTTATGAGGGAATGCCAGTTAATAACTGTTTTGTACCAAATATATTCCAGAAAAAAATTAAGGTTTTTTAAGGTGGTGCCACAAAAGAGTCAAATGACAAGGTGTCTCAAAACTGAAAGGGTTGCCAACTAGATCCCTAGAGAAAATATTTATTAATAAATGAAATCAGTGAAAAAAGAAGGAAATAAAAATATTTCAAATTACACTGCTGATTTTCAGCACAAATATTTTATCCGTACTGCAAAGCATTAAGAATCAGAAATTCAACACGAGTGAGGAATTTGAAGTATCAGTACTATATAACTCGCACGTAAACAACTACTTTTAATATAGAACACGTAAAACAAATACAATTACTACAAAGTAGGACATTTACTACTTTTAGAAGCTGAGTATAATGATATTTTTTTAAAATCAAAAGGGGAGCAAGAAAATTATGCTTTCCATTATGTGAAGTCAAGTGAAAAATTATTTGGTAGATGATTTTTAATGACAATGAGTAATCTATTAGGATCTTGTTTTGCTTCGCAGAAACAAACTAATATTTGAACTTATTCTTCTAGAACACACAATTTTATGATGAAAATTCTAATATTAATGAATTATGTGAACTTTCAATCTAATAAGTTGAATGTGTAAACTAAAATAGTTTGCCGAAATTGCATCTAATGGCGTGCGAGAATTGGCATGCGATTAGAAGAATAAAAAGACAAAATCAAGCAACATTTTGTAAACATATAAATGCAACAAAAGTATCATTTTTAGCCCGAAAAGGACTTGGAGACATTTGTGCGGAATCTGACAGATAGGATAAAGTTAAAATGTATCAAGACCATTTTTATATACAATTATTTAGCAACGAATATTTTCAGAAGTAATGGTTAAAAGACGTCAGATCAAATTGAAAGTAAGGCTGTTGCAACTTATGAAATTAGATTCTATAGATAAGCCGTCTTTAGAAAATTTCATGTTAAATCAAATGATTGAAAGGAAATCAATAATTTTTCTCCTGTATCTCTAACTTCAGAAATGAATGTACCCATTGTATACTGGTAATGATAACTGTGAACCACAGAATTGAAACCAATTTTTTTCTCCGATTAAACTATTTTGGTTGAAGAGGAATTTCACTGTAAAAGGCAAAGCATACATTATATTAGGTCCGAAAGCATCGTATAAAGTGTCGTCTAAATAGTTTGGGAATATGCTATGTGAGAGAATCATTTTTAATATGATGCAATTACCTAAACTTTTTACCAGTAGTGGGTTTTAAGCTAAGAATCCTAAAAAATGCAATTATGGGAATACTGCCGGTTATATTAATTTGTTTACGGAATCGAAATTTGTTTTTCTTGGTGAAAGATAAATTGCCTGCACATACTTCTACACTAGTGATTAATTAACTTGAGGTCAAAATAATTTGGCGGATGGAGTGGGCCACATATTCATCGATCTTTTTTTTAGAGCATATGTAAGATATTGAAATATTTTATTTCATTTCCCTTTCTCAATAAAAACCTCTAGGAAAATTATTACTTATTCATGTATGTCTTAAGCAAGTGATAACACCAATTTTTCCCTACAGTTTGTTACTTTATATTACATTCATGTCTCTCAATTCGCAGAGATAAAATCTATAAAACATGCGGAGAAAAATTATAAGATAATAAAAGTGATAATATACTTTAATTTGTAAAATTATTTAGTATATAAATTCAAATAAACGTTTTGGATTGTATTATTGTAAATTTTGCGTTTCTTTCATGTAACAGAGAAGTATAAAATAGCAAAATTTTGGAATTTTTGTTATTATTATTAAAATTTTGTCAATATTGAATTAACTAACTCAAGAATAATAATATTATCATTGTTCAAGTAATAATATTATTAAAATAATATTTCAATCTTCAAAGGTTTTTTAATTGATCGTATTTTTAATATCGTATGTTTTTTATTAAATATTTTACAATGATCAGTGTTAATAGTTTTCTTATGATGAGTGAATGATTTAAAAAGTAGACATTTTTCAAGAAAATTATTTTTTGTATTTAATATCCTTAACTTTTGAATATCAGTTCATATACACATTGCGACACGGATTGGTAGCTGTATATAGAGCCGTCTGCATTAATGAATTTATATAAGAATAGTAAATTAGATTTCGGAATAAAAATTATTTTATTATATTCTCAAAAAATTTTCATTAAGTGGTTTTGAATTTTAATGTAGAGGAAATGTATTATGATCATAAAAATTGAGAAATTTATTAAAGGCTTTAACGCTAAATCAATCCCAAAAAAAGCAAGAAATTAATGAGTTTGACTAGTGATTATCTCCCTTGTACCCGTTCGGTATTTTTTTTTTGTTGTTGTTGTTGATAATGTTTTTTTTTTATTTTTTAATTTAATTTAATTATTTATTTATTTATTTTCATTTTCAAGGTTTAACAAACATAACAAATTGAATAATTTCAAGAAGTTTTTAGATTTTAGTTTCAAAAACCTTCAAATTATAAGAATCTTTAAAGTTTTATTTTGATTTTCCCAACCAGTGTATTTAAAATAATAAATGGAATATTGCAAGCATGAATTGGAGAAGATTTCAGAAGGGAAGAAAATAAAAAGAAGAAAATTTTGTAATCTTCACGATTACGTAAGAATTCCTTTTTAAAAGCTGAAATGCTGTGAATATCTTTTAGAAAGTAAATCAAATTTTATGGAAAATAGTTTAACCCCAAATCTCTTCATTAAATATTTTTAATTTAAACTTATTTTTAATTTTCAAAATGTATAATAAAATGATATTTATAAACTTATAATTAAATTTAAAATAATAACTGATTTTAGAAAGAAAAGCGAAACAAACTAACATACTTTAAAGTATTAATCTATCAAAATCTCACACCTTAAAAGATGATTCAAGAGAAATAAAAATGTTTTTTTGAATTTCTAAGGAAATTAAATCCAAAAGTTACTTTCTTCGGTTCACAACTTCATAAACTGTACAATTTATAGTAAGAAGTATCGAAAAAATAAATTAATTAATATTTTTAATTTCAGAAAAAGTTTATTTTTTTCTTTTTCATTTTATGTAACTTGTAACTTAAGCTAAAAGCAGATCCATTTAAAATTATTTTACAATTTTATTTATATCAAAGATTTAAATATTCGTTGGTGTAGAAATGATTGAATAAAAAAATCAATTAATCTATTCTTAACAGTACATAAGGCCAAATAATGAATACACCATTAGGGGTATACGAAAACGATCAGACCAACTTAAAAAATACTTAAATGAAATGTATTTTATCTTTATCTTGAATTATTATTATTAATTTTTTTTCCTCAAAGAAAGATATGAGGGTTCTCTACTGCGAATAAAGAAAACTGCTTGAAAAATCTTACTCCTTAAAAATTCCACAGCGTCATGTAAACTAGGCATTCAAAAATGCAACATAATCCTTTTTTCTTCCCAGAATGGCAAGCCAATCTTGACTACTTTATTAGCTTCAGAGCCAGTCGCATATCAAAGTGCTAGATAACAGTTTTTTTTCTACCCTTTTATTTCTCTCGGAACCTAACAAAGATAAATTAACAACACACCAGGCTCCGCATCAATCATTTTTAAGACTCCTCACTTTTTTTTTTAAATTGTGTTTATTCCAGATAATTTAAGTTTCCATTATCCTTAAGTTCAGACATTGATGAACGACACGGACCAGCAGCTGCCGCTGATATGTTAATGCTTTGGAGTTTTTAAAAGAAAGACCCAAGAGTATAGAAAATCTCGTCCATTCCTTTTCTGTGGTTGGGGTAATTTCTCTACCCTGGGGCAAACGACGCCGAAGGAGAAGTTTTCTTAAGATTTTGCTTTAAAAGGAGATTTTTTTTATTCGCATAAAGAAAATTTTATCAGCCGTGATATGAAAGTAAAATGACCTATAATTTAATAATGGATTTTTAAGTTTTTAAAAAAAAGGAAGTCATTTACTAAGTGTTGAAATATCTTCCCTGTTAAGCACATAGTATATTTATGCATTATGGAAATAAATAACATGAAGGATTTATACCAAAATGTTATTTTTAGATCTATTAAAACCAGTTGATCAAAATCTTATAATGGAATTTTAAAAATACAGTATAAAAGTAGTAATGGAACAATAACATTTGCTTGATAACCTGACAAAAAAGCATATATATATATAATAAGTAAGAGATAAAGCATTTTAATAATAGTATTTTAAATTAAGAAATTAATTAATATATGATACGGAATTATTTCTTCATAGTTGTACGGATGAAAAATTTAATTTAATCAAATTACATTTCAAAAAAGAATTAAATTATTTAGTTTGGATATTACTGATAACCAAATATATTAACTTACTGTGAAATTAAATATTATAATTTGTATGAAAATGAGTTAAATTATATATCCAGTTTGTATATAAAGGATTAGCAGCAATTGTAAATTAAATTCACTGTTTTTTTTTGTTTTTTTTGAAAATCTATTAACTTTAATACAAATATCACAAAAGCATATATAGTTAACTCACCTTCTAATAATATTTAAATGATGTTGAAAGAATTTTCTTTGATAATATTTAATTTATATTTAAAAATTTATTATTTAATTAAAATATTTAATTTATAAATTCATTTTTAACTACATTCTGATATTTTAAAATAATTATTTATATACACACAGCCAAGCATTGTTTTATTAAGATTATTACTGATAATATCTCTCTATTATGCTAAAGCACATGCATTCATTGATTAACAATTCTTGAAATACTTATTTATTTTTTCGATTCCTCATATTAAACATATGACTAATGGGCCTCAAAAGGGTTTAAAATGTTTTATATTTAAAGTAATATGCACATTTAATTAAGAAATTGAAATTATTAAGCTAAAAGTATTTATATTGTGTTATATAAAGGTAGGTTTCACTTAAATACGCACAGTATTTTTACAAGACAGCTTGAAAACATTTACCATGTATAATACTTAAAGAGACAAAATTCATATTATAGGCGTCATTTCAGACCGACAATAGAAAAATAATTATTTAAATTCTTTAAAAATCAAATTGGAATTTGAAATTATTAATGAAATTTATTATATAAGGCATAAATTACTGTATTAAATAGTACTTTTAGAGTTTTTCTCATTGCACTCAAGAATAGATTTTAAAAGATCTACAATAATCGTCTTAAATAATGAGAACTAAATCATTAACATTCCTTAATTTTATCTTTATCATCTTGAAATCACTATTTAATAATATCGCCAATAGTGCAGCTTTATTCGTGTGAAAAAGTCTCCTATATTTAATAGATATAAAATGACTCAAAGAATTGAGAATGCACCTTACTTTTACCTGATAAGTTTAACTTTCAATAAAAAACAACATGTTACCGAGAAGTATAAACATATTTTTACTTTTACACTTAATAAATGGTTTAATTTAAAGTAAAAATAAAGAGCAATTAACGAAAAACTTTAAATTGAAAAGTTTCAGAAGCATTTTAAATAAACATATGCAGATTTTTGCCTCAAAAAATTGAGAATATATATATATATATATATATATATATATATATATATATATATATATATATATATATGCAATAAAATATAGTATAATTTTACTATACATATGAATGCATACATCTTATTAAATAAATGAATAATAAATTCAGAAATTTTTGTAATTAATTAGGTTTAAAATGTAAATCGCATGTTTCATTCATAACAAAAATTATCAATAAATCTTATTTATGTTGGAGTTCATTATCAAAAACACCTTTTGTACTATATTGAAATCTTTTGTAAGTCTGTGATAGCTGGTCAAGTCTGATCTGATTTTAAACATAAATTAAATGCATAAAAATGTCCTATCAGACATGTAATATTTCATTTGCCCGTTTGGAGTATTTTCCTATTAAAAAACTATCTTACTTTAAAATGTTAACGAGTCTGATGATTCTAGAGCATTTTTTATTAAAACTAGCAATTCTGAGTCTCAGAAAAGTTTTAAATGCTGATTGAAAAGTCAAGAAATTTAGAGTTTCAATGTCTCAGGAAGTAACTGGGGTTTCAATTTATTACTTGAATCTTTCCAAGTCAAGCCGTTAACAAAAAACGCTCTCAAATGGCTATTTATTTCCTGGTCATTTACGGTTTATTGTTTCAGACGCAAATAAAAAATATGCTTCTAACTACAATGAGAAGCTTATGGGAGCAATAACACTCAGAAAAGCTGGAGCAGAGCTGTAAAAGAACAGCTCCGAAGACGAATGATCGTCCATGCTGCAGACAGCTTAAGGCTTTTGCTGCTGCTAATATCATCCTCAACTTCTGTCATTCCTTCTTAAGTTGCAGTATTTTTTTAGTCTGCCAGGAAAAACGCCAATATTAGTTAAAACGACTGGGACCGTGCATATATTTTTCTAATTTGTTTCTAGTTCATTCAAATACTTTCCAAATATAGAAAAAAAAATATTGCAAATTATTTTAAATCTGTAAAGAAGAAAATTATATTTTCAAAGCCAATTTTTAATTAAAATGTGTCCAAAGATTACAATTTTTTTTAATTTTTTTTTTTATTTAAACAGCCACTATCCATCTTTTGTGACCAGATTGTTCCCTCGAAATATTGACATTCTTGGCTGTTGACTATTAAATACCGAATGCACTTAATTAAAATTTTAATTTAATATTTGAAAAGAATAATTAATATTAAAAAATTAATAATGTAACGAAAAAAAATTAATACATGATAATATATACATAATAATATAAATACATTATAATTTTTCAAGATATTTTTAAAAATAATTTTAGTTATAATATTAACCACCAAATTTTAGAACTGCAGTTTTAGTTATAAATTAATGATATATTTTTAACTATATTTATGTTTACATAAAAAAAATGAGATGTATAATTATAGTGTTGAAAAAGTGGTTGCAATTTTTTTAATCAAAAATTTTTATATAGATTTTTTTTTTATATATATCTTACCTATAAGTCTCGAAACCTGGCATACCACAATATGCCTAGACTTTTTATAGAACACAGAAAATCAGCTTGCAATGCATAAAGTGATTAATATTTCTAAAACTTCATAGACATTATATAGAATATCAAATTACAAACAGACTAAATTTCCGATTCATTATGAATATCATGTGATTTGTCAATGGAATCAGTTAATTATAAATTACAGAGCGCACAGTGCGTAATACAAAAAATAAATGGACAGTAAAATACTTCTTACAATTACGTACAAAAAATATTTTTATCTCTTTAACTTCAAGTCTATAAAAAGCATACGATTGAAAAATATAATGATACAGTAAAATTAGTTAGATTTATCCAGAAAGAAATTGTTATGGACTAAATATTAATAAGTAATAATTGTTTTCTCTTTAATACATTATTTATCATATGAAGGTATTATATAATTCACAGTGCTTTACAAGAAAGAAATTTCACATTAATAATCATAGACTATATATTTCTTCAAAACATTATATAGAAAAAAAATATAATCTACATAATAATTTTAGTTATCAGTTTATTCAGCAAATTTTAAAACTAAAATTTGGGTTACAAATTCATGACGCATTTCTTATAATCTTTATGCTTAAAATTAAAAAAAAAAATGTAATCGTATAATTATGCTATTGAATAAATGGTTGAGGTTCTATTAATACAAATTAGATTTACTTAATAAATATTACTGACAGAGTTCGAAAACCGACGTTTTAAAGTACGCCGAAACATTTTATAGAATTCAGGAAACTGACTTGCAATGTATGAAACAATTAATGTTTTACACGTTTTATAGGCATTTTATACAATGGCAAATATCCAAAAGACTAAATATGGAATACATCTCCAATTCATTATGAATATCATGTTAAAATCCATGTGAATTTTAATCCTAAGCTCAAGCTCAGAATATTCCATTTTGCTAGTTGTTCAGGAGTGCTAAATACATTATTTTATTTTCATTTCGCAATAAAAAATAATCTTTTGTTGTGATTTACAAGCAAGATGAAATATTGGAGAAGAAGTCACACTCAATAAGCATGTAACGACGGTTCGAGAATAAATCAACTAAGCTTCAAGTAAACACTGCAATAAACAATTTATTCCCAATCGAACAATTTACTAGCAAATACTAAACGACTTTTAAAATGCCAAAATTAATATAAGAAAGAATCATGGGATTCTCGTTTATTAAATCGCTGTGATGCGATGTTTATGAAAAGCGAACAAAAAAAAATGTTTCATGGAATTCATTTGGCTATTGAACACGAAGAACGTAACAGAATGTTGCATGAATTTTCAATCAATTACATAAAGGTAACATATTATAGTATTAAACTGTAAACAAAAATAAACAAAAGAAATAAACAAAAATGTAATAGAAAAGACAATGTTGTGAAGCCTATGATCATTTTTTTTTCTGAATTTAATTCCCGTTTTCAGATATAATTTATTGAATTTCAGACTCAGATTGAACGGGAATACAATTCTTTCTATGGTAAACACAAGCCTATCTCACAAAATTTATGATTATGGAGCTTCTAAAGTCAAAAGGAACTGAATAAGTAATCTATAATCTAGTGGACATATTTTCTTTGCTTGGGGCGCTCTCTATATTGCAATCTCATAGTAGAAGAGAATTTTTCAACTAATTTGAACGAATTTATGCAAGCACTAAAGATCTTCTAAGGATAGTATCGTAGTTCACAAAACTAATACCGATTAGTAAAATGCATGATCTCGATTAGTCAAATTTCTGAAAAATAGAAATAACTATTCTGGCAAGAACCCCACGAAGCGTTTTTTTGCTGTATATGTAAAATAGATATTATTATTTTCTTAAGATTTTTCAATACATATAAATAGAAAGGAGCAGATATGAAAAATAATTGGAAGCGTCTAAACTATGTGTTTAGATACAACAAATCATCATATGCATGAAAAAACTCCTCGTTCAAAAACATAAATTCGATTCTATTCTATGGTGGATTACGTCAGCATGATTATGACATATACCGCGAAGAATTCCGCTCCTGCTACCTGTTGTGTGGGTTTTGAATACTTTTGATGTGTACACTTGCATAAAATATCGTCAAAAGGTTTATAACATCCGAGACTACGCAAATAAAAATGATAAATTGGATGTTTTATATCATTTATATTTCAAAATTGAAAATGATGTCGAAGGTAAAATTAATTCAAAATTCACTTTCGAAATGAAAAAGTAAAATAAATCCCTGCTGCTTCTTTGGGAACTAATATGAGACTTCATATATCTGACGTCAACAAGGGCCCACTATATCCAATACTTTGGCTGAGCGTGACAGAGGACAAAACTTTACCAATTTTTAATTTCTGAGGATATTTTAAAATGATTATTTGCGAGATTACAATTATTTTTATGTCTTAATCAATATTCTTGGAACTATGCTCTAATAGATATCCTTGAAACTGAAGAAATTTCTGTGCCCAAAATTTCTCTCCGGTCAGTTGAAATTGTCCAATGAAAAACAAACTATTAAATACAAAGAATAAAATTCTACATCAGACACATAATTCATATATGTAAAGAAAATTGAAAAATATGAATTATCTTTGCTTGAAAAAATAGATAAAATGTAATTCAAAGTATCATTCAAATTTACCATTTTAAAACAAGAATATATATTTTTTTGTTATGAAAAAATAACATTTTTAAATACTTCTTAATGTATTTAATAAATAGTAAGTAAAGTTCATCGTTTGACTCTGTTTTACTTTTTATACAAAATAAAATGAAATGAAATTTGAAATAAAATTATAATTATTTGTAAAAAATTTATTTATGCAATAAGTATGGTTATAGATTTTTTTTATAAGAAAGGTTTGGTTTTTATTTAGTACAACTTTAATTTTTGATTAGTTACTCTGAATAAAAATTTATAGAGGCAGACTTTGATTAGTTTATCAGCTAACATTTGTCTTTATGAAGAATGAACATTTTTTTTATATTATTATGTCCGATTTTTCATACTTTCTCTTATTTGCCACTTGTCATTTTATAGAATGTCTCTGTATTATATGTAATACTTACGAAAAATATACCATAATCCTGATATTTCATACTTTACTGAAATATACTGCCCCTTTATAAAATGTCTGCTCATTCTATTGAATGACGAGGTTTTGTTTTTTTGTTTTTTTTTATTTCTTTTTTTGTTTTTTGTAAATTTAGCTTTTATTGAAGTACAGAAAATATATATAAATAGAATAAGTTATTGTAATAACATTTTGTTTCATCAAGATATATTTTTTAACTATTAATTTAATCTGATAATCACTTTTAGGTTTGACTAATTCATCCAGTTTTAGAATATAGAAAGTATTTTTCTGTTTCTGCCAAAAAAGACAAATAATTTGATTAAGAATTTTTAAATCAAACAGAAAAAAAAACTGCTTAGTAAAAAAAAAAAATAATAATAATCGACTTTAAATTGAGCAATATGTTATAAGATAGTTTGCTTTAAATATTCCTTCATTATTTCAGGATGAAAAAAAAACAGAAATATATTTGATGATACAGAAATTTGCAAATTTTATGAAACGTTTCATCAACGTAACTATTTTTAAAGGTCCGGAATAAAATATTCAAGATTTAAAAATACATTTATTTTCTTTATGATATTTTTTCCTGATCGAAATGTTTACTTATTCAACTTTTATCTGTTAACAAGAATTAAATAAGGTTTTGAATTTTAAGTTTCAATATATCTCCATAAATGCAAATAGTTTACAGCTAAATTAATAACTATTATCATTAAATGGCATAGACACCAGAATAATTTAATACTTAAAGTTATAAAGTCATTGTGACATTTAAATTTATTGACAAAGTGCTTCGAATATTTAATTTCTTCAATATATATTTCAAAAATTTATTGAGATCGTATGTTTTATGTTGTTTCCAATTTAGTAGCTGGAAAATCAAATATAATATTTTTTACTGAAGATATGTAAGTATTTTTAGACATAGAAAAATATTTAATTTAAAGTAAACTGAAATGATGCAAAATATACATGCATATTATCCATATTCAAATGATATACCGATATCGTATACATATCCATTTCAGTTCAATGCCTGTATAGTATGCACTATAAATTCGGTCGTCCATTTAGCTGTGAATAATAGAGTTTTATGGCATTATTAATCATATTAATTTCAATATTTAGTGCTCTGAAGTGGCAAATGACAAAGTGATAATCAGTATTTGGTTTACATAATTTCTTTTTATATTAAACCGTATGAGTACCTATCATATTGCATAAATATAATATTGCATATTATATTTATGCAATATTTATAAATATTTCATTGATATGGATGATTATCAATGAAATTCCCCCAATAGTAAAAAAAATTATATCATTAAATTTATAACATTGTAATTGTTTATTATATGTTATGAAAAATAAGTTGCCTTCTTAAATTTCAAATGTATACTGTATATCTTTATTAAAAGGAGTTTGATGAGTTCTGCGTTTGTTGAATATTAAATATATGTTATATTTAAAGTTAATTTTAATCAAATGAATCGTATCAGAAAAATTTCACTTGAAAATTTTCAATTTACATATATATTTAGAGTGAGCAAGAAGTCCGTAAAAACTTTGAAAATTCATAAAAAAACAAAAAAAAGCAAAATAAAAAACGGTTTGTTGATTTAGCATCGATAAAACACGGGATTTCTTTTAAGTAAAAAAAAAAAATCTGTTTATAGGTAGCCCTTCATACATAAGTGAAAGAATAGACACGCAAAGTGCACGCTTCATACATAAGTATTATAGACACGCAAATAACAAAAATTATGTTATAATGTGTTCGACATGTCCTCCACCAAAAGTGATTAGCCTTTTCAGGCGTGTCAGAAATCCAACAATGGCAGAATGCAGCAAGTCCGGCTGTATACATGACCTCTTTCGGCGGATTTAATTTTTCAATTCCGACAAATTGGGTGGATGGGATCGATACACCAGGGATTTTAAATTTCCCCATAGCTAAAAGTCTGCTGGTGTCATATATGGCGACCGAGAAGACTATAGAAACTTGCAACGCCTCCTAATGATTCTCTCTTCCCCGAACGTCTGTATCTTGAATTATTTGACTGGAATAGCAGTGTGACAAGTTGATCCATCTTGCACAAATGTAACAGCAGAAAGCATGTCTTTTTTCACGCAAACATGGAACAACCTATTCACGAAGAAGAGTTAGATAACACTGAGCATTTACAAACACCGTTTTCCACCCATTTGCCGGACACAGTATTACAAACAAGAAGGGTCCTTTGATAAAGGAACCTATGAACTCCCACCACAATGTGACTTTGGGGGAATACAGTTGTTTCTCAGCGTACACTCGTGGATTTAACGTCATCCAGACGCTACCGTCATGTGTACTAACGTCGTCATGGAACGAAAAATAAGATCCATCTGTCCACAAAATGTTAAAGACCCACGAGGGATCTTGTTCAATTTCTGGGAGAGCCTATCTCGCAAAGGCTTCTTTCTACAATATCCGATGTTAAAAGCTCTTGGCAAAATTGTAATTTGTATAAATACTTATTAAGAAATAAGAACTCCATGAAGAATGTTGCGTATCGTGGGTGGTGGTAATCCCAACCGTCTGCCAGCTTCTCGTGCACTGCTAATCCCTGCCGTGGTTTCGTAAGCTAATGTTTCCATTTCGGCTGCATGTATATATACAACTAATATTCGCTCATTTAAACTCATAAAAATAGGGAGAATTTATAACGTATGATTTATAGGTTATAAAGACATACATTTTGCCATCGAAAAATAAGTCTAATAATAATTAAAATTGATATCTGAACAAAATTCTGCATTTGATTCTAAAACAACAAGAAATATATTTAGCTACAATCAAGGTGTGATGACGATCAAATCCATCTGTTTTTACAACAAATATGCAATTTTTTAATTATTTATTTTTGACACTGAATATTAAACTGTAAAAGACTAAAATATTTACTTAATTGGATTTTAAAAACATTGAAAATTAAACAATTTAGCAAATAATTAATATAAATGCGCATGAAAAATAAATTTAAATTTTAAGAAGTAACAATGAAGCAGTATTTGCTTATTCAAAGAACTCATTTCTTAATAGAATTTTAAAAGGATCAATCAAAGAATTGTATACTTAATATCAGATTTTATTCTAACTGTAAATGAACATATACATTAAAAATAATTATGTTAATCATAAATGTTACTAAAATATCATTTGCTCATATTATTAAATAAAATAAAAGGCATTCGAATTGTTAGAAACAAATATTTTATTTTATCGATTGCTCACAGGAAATCACAGAAAAATCAGTTTATATATTTTTTTTAAAAATTCGATGCATCTATATTTCATCCACAAATATTTACTTTTCAACTGACTAAAAAATTTTTGAAAATCACAGCTGGCTTTTATTTTAGAAGCATTTTCTCGTTTGAAAACTTATTCTGACTTTATGTAGAAAGCATCAGTGTATCATTTTAGGAGAATAAGTTGTCTAGACACCTATGTAAATAGAACATAGATAAAAAAATAAACAAACTTAGATATGAAAGTTGGATGGAATACACATTTTAATTATAAAGAAGATAGATAAAAAGTGAAGTAGTTTAGAATTTTTAGTTGAAACTATAAGCTAGAAGTTAATGAATTCAGTAACTGGGATTGGTCTTCCAATTCTTATTAAAAAATAAATTCCTGAATGAAAGTGAAATCACAAATAATGGTTCGTATATAAGAATACAGAAAGAAAACTCTATCATAATATAATATCAAATGAAGCGTAATTATTTGTAATCCAAAAAGATTGGAAAATTATTTTTAAAATCATGCTTTCATTATTTTTATTTTGAAAAGTAAAATTATTTATTAGTATCTTAAAGTGTAATTAATTTTATATTTCTATTATTTCCTACTTTTTAGTCATTAAATTACTATCCATTATTATAAACCTCATGAAATATTTTTAAGGAATAATTTGTTGAATAATAATAATAAATAGTTTCTCGAATGTAAAAATAATAAGAATATTAACAAGAAAACATCTCAAAAACATTAAGAAGTAAAAAATTTCGTCCCCAAAAATATCAAAGATGGTGACAGAAAGGGTATAAAATAAGTGCCTTAATATCTTATAGAAGTGTTGTAACTTCTGAGTTCTAAAGCGGAAATATTAGAAAAATGTGCCATTTTTTATTTACACTTTTATTATAAGCTATCAATGGCTCTCTTTTAATTTTTAAATAATTCATAATGGATAAAATTTTCTGTAATTATGGCACGCCTTTTAAAGATCAAAACGGGAATTTAACTTGTAAATTCTTAACATATATTTCTGTTTTAAGAAATTATATAATTTTGCTCGATGTAACTTATGAATCATCAAACAAATCCAGTAAAAATATAAATTTGCATTAGAATCACATAAAGCTTGAAATTATATAACTGCCTTTTTCTTCAAAATAATAATATGGCGCCCTTTTTTTAGGAAAAGTAATCTCGTTTAGTTTTTTAAGTAATAAATTGATACCAAAAAATTCTTAAAATATTACATTGAATAAAATCTTATTTTCCCCATACGCGATATGGGCAAGTAAAGTGACTGCGAAAAGAGCATACTGGCAAAACAGTTAAGTCCTTAATAATTTCTTAAAAATACATTTCTTGGCTGCATAAGTGGGATAAAAATGTTCCTGGATACAAACTATTCATAACTTTAATTGTCATACGTTAAAGGGTAGAGTCATACAGAGGAACAGAATTTCTAAGATAGCAGAACAAAACAATTAACAGTGTGTTTCTTAATGAGGGTAAACATGTCCATAAATACAGAAACATCAGGATGCTAATCACCATGCGTAAAAGAACGAATAAAACTATTTTTCGACAAACTTAGCAAAGTAATTATTATTACAAAAATGTTTTCTCTCTAAAGGTAGTTGTGAGCGTAAAAGGAGAAGGAATATTCATAGATACAAAAGTATTTAAAATTTCTCTTATCGTGCGTAAAAGATCAGACTCATATAAAATAATTTTTGAGCATTATAAAATCTTAATTAAACATAGTTATCCATCAGATACATTTGGTAAAGTTTAAATTCATTTTGCTCCAACCAAGTAGCCGTTATTGAAAGAAATATGATTAAAAAAACTAAAATAGTTTGAACGCCTATTTTCTGAGGAAATTCTATGATGTCCTACCAGCATAATACTTTCACTCTTGAGGAATATATTTTTAACACCTGCTGTTTATATTTTCTATTTTTATATATTTTCTGTATATTTTTAACAGTTTGTTTTCCGTATAATATTTATAGTACACTGACTATGGGAAGATTTCCTTTCAAATTATTGCTTCTGAAGAAAATATTTTAATATATAAACACATAAGTATAAGAGTCTTTAAAGTTAAATGGACCATAAAACTTCAAAGCACTTTTATAACTAGTTGGATTATTTTTCGTATATACGTTTAAATGATTAATTACATATTACTTAAGAAACCATTATATATATATATTTCCACTTTTGGCTTACAAAATCGATAAATCTTTACACGAAAAATAACGGAAATACCAAAATGTAGCAATATTTCTTTGGAAATAAAAAACATGATTTTTTTTGCCTTATAAACAATATAGAAAGCCATTTAACGGATAATATTTCTTCTCTGTTTATTATTTTTAAAATTATATTTTTTCCGTGTTTCAGAATGCATATTTTTATCTTCATCCTTTTAAAAAGAATATATATTTATTGAAATATATATAAACAAGTATAATATTTTAAAAACATCTACAGCGGCGTTGAAATCATTTTTAAATACTAAAATTATTTTTTAAATTGTAAATGCTACTAAAATAGGTATAATTTGCTGATATTACTAAATAAAATGCAATTCCATGGGATAAATAGAAAAAAATATTTTATGTTATCGATTGGTAACAATTGGAAGAAATCCGTTTATATTTTGAAATGCTAAGGAGTTTTTAATAATGATTACTGTATTTTATTTAAGGAGAGTCTTCTAATTTGTTATAATTATCATTTTCTATAATTCTAATTTTGTGTCCATCCCTGGATTATTTTAGGAGAATTTTTAGCCCAGACATCTCTGAAAAAAGAACATTGATAAAATTAAATAAGATATGACAGTGAAAGTCAAATTTTTATTATAAACAAGATATAAAGTGAAGGAAATTAGAGTTTAAAGTTCATACTTTAAGTTAGCAAATGAAATAGTAATTAGGACAGGCATTTAGATATTTATTAAGAAATAGAAACATGAATGAAAATTAGATAAAAATATTGGTTCGTGTATAGGAATACAAATAACAACAAAGTTTTATCATAATGCAACATATATATGATACTTATTTATAATTCATCTAGATTTTTAAAAAAATTAAATTATGCTTTCTTTGTTACTATATTGAATGCAAAATTACTTATTAGTATTTTAACGTATAATTAATTTAATTTTTTCCTTTTTTTAATTAGTAGCATAATATCCATTATTATAAATCTCAAGAAATATTTTTAAGGAGTAGTTATTTGTGTGATTTCATAGCAATGGGGAGCTTCTGCAATAGAATAAATTTGGAAATAAATAAATAATTTAGGGATTATTTCTGTAAAATATTTACACATAAGACAGATATATCTATTCTCAAAATATTAGAATAATATAATGTCATTTAAGGTTCACAAATAAATAATATTTCAAATCCTTAGTATAATAAGATGTTAAAAAAATTCATCTCTACGAATAGTAAACCGGGTGACAGAAGGGATGCGAAATACATGCCTTAATATCTTATACATGCGTTTTAACTTTAGCAATCTAAAGAAAAACCATCAGATTTTTTTTCATTTTTATTTAAACTTTTATTATTAACTATCATCTTCTATTATCAGCAATAACTCTTTACATTTTAAAATAATTCATGATGTAAAAGAAGCAAATTTCGGTGATAAGGGTAAGAAACAAACGAGAACGGCACTTATAAATTCTTAATATGTATTTCAATTTTAAGAAATTATTTATTTTTTCTTGGATTAACTTATGAATTATCAAACAAATCAAGTAAATATATATATATATATATATATATATATATATATATATATATATATATATATATATATATATATATATATATATATATATATATATATATATATATATATATATATATATATATATATATATATATATATATATATATATGCATGACTGCATTTTCTTGAAAATAATAAGATGCACTTTGCTCTGGAAATATAATCACATTTAATTTATTAAATTATAAATGTATTCAAAAAATTCTGAAAATATCAAAAGGAAAAAAATTGTATTTTCCACATACGCTATATGGGCAATAAAAGCAACTGCGTCAGGGCGTACTACCAAAACAGTTAAGTTCTTAATAATTTCTCAAAAATATGTTCCTTGGTTGCATAATTGGGATAAAAATGCTCATGGAGGCAAAGTATTCATAACTTTAGTTGCCACGCGTTGAAGGATAGAGTCATATATAGAGGAAATTAATTTCTAAGATAGAACAGCAAAACAATTGAAAACACGTATCTTAATGAAGGTAACTTCATAAATACAGAAGCAGCAGAACACTAATTACGTGCATGAAATAACAAAGACTTAAAAGAATAGAAAAGTAATAATAGCGAAAACGTTTCTGAAGGTAGTTATGCGCATAAAAGGAGAAATAATATTCATAGATGCAAAAGTACTCAAAATACTTCTTGTCGTGTATAAAAAGGCAGACTGATATAAAATAATTCCTCAGGACAAGAAAATCTTAATTAAACTTAGTTCTGCAAGAAATACATTTATTAACGTTGAAATTAATTTTGTTCTTACGAATAAATTATTTTTGAAAGAAATTGATTAAATAACAAAAATAAATTGAATGCATATCTTTTGACGGAACTGTGAAATAATTTATCGTTATAAAACTTTTGCTCCTGAAAAAATTATTTTTTAACATCTGCTGTTTTTTACGTTCGTTTCAACATGATAAATTACTTTTGCATATAAAATTTGCAATATATTGAATGTCAGAAAATTTCCTATAAAATTATTACTTCCAAAGAAATTATGATAATATATAAATGCATATGAGTCTTTAAAGTTAAAGGGCCATCAAATCTCAAAGTGCTTTTTTGACAATTGAATTATTATTCATAAATATGTATAAATGATTACTGTCATACTATCTTAGGAACCATATATATATATATATATATATATATATATATATATATATATATATATATATAATATTTTAAAAACGTCTTTTGTGATTTTTTTTTCTTATTTCAGCAAAAGTACTTAAATTCAATGGGAAATTTAGTGAGACACACTAACACTTGTTGGATCATTTCAGAGAAGTTCAACATTATAATGAAATAATTTAAAAGGCATTTATCATCTTTACCTGGAATTCTTGCTACATATTTTCTCAATAACTCAACAACTTCTTAAATCATTTAGTAAATCGTGGATTCCAAAGCACAACAATATATATATATATATATATATATAAACTGATTTGAGTTAGAAAATTCCTAAAAAATGAAGAAATTTATAAAAAATGGAGTTTGTCCCAATTAATTTGCACAGCACTGTGTAATTCCGAAAAAATCCTTATCCTTATTCCTAAAAATGAAAAAAAAAAAAAACTGAAACTGAATACAGATTCTTTTGTATCTAAAAGTTGATTTCCGAAGAATTTTATATAGATAATTAAATTAAAAATAATTAAACAATTGTTCAGTCTATTCCGGTGAGTTGGAAGATTTTTTTCTTAAAAAATAGGATTTAGATCATGATTTCTGTTGGTGGGTCATTTTTGCTTGCCTATAAATAACGTGGGAATCTACAGTACTTACCGCTGAGGGCTGTTGAATGCTGAAAGGAAAATTATCAAAGCAACATGCTCCTAGCTTTGTTGTTCCAAATAAAAGTTAGCATATTTTATCTTTCATCCCTTGAATAGCTACAGATTTAATGGGCTTAAGGCCAATTTTACATCGTCAACTCAACAGCCACAGGAACAAATACAATACGACGTGTACATAAAAACCCACTATGAGCTTGTTAGAAAGAGTCAAAAGCTTTTGAAATGTTCTTGATATTCTAGTTAATTAAAAGAATTGTTTCGCTTATATACACGAAATATAATTTGTCATCAGGGATTGCAATACCAGACCAAAAGTTCAATACCGGTATACGGTATTTTTTAGATCTTAATATCGGGATACCGGTTTTAATACCGGTATTAAAAATTTTAGAAAAAAAAAAGAAGAAAACACAGGTGTTTTTTTTAGTTTTATTTGCCAGTTTTAGTGGAGAAGGTAAATATCACAAAAAATAATTTGTCACTTTTAAATTATAACAGTATATAAAGAATCACAAAAAAGTAAAGGAACTTCTTATTTATTTAAATCACAAAAAAGTAAAGGAACTTCTTATTTATTTCAATCACAAAAATGTCTTAACATCACTATTCAGTCTGTGGTTATATTACAAATATTTGAAATGTGATCTTAAAAAACATAATGTATCAATTGTACTGTCATTAAGCCTGGAATGTAATTTTGTGCAAAAATTACCAGCTGTGGAAAACCTCTTTCGGCATCTAAGCTAGTTGGTGGTACTGTTAGCAATTTGCGATATACTTTTTCCAAATATTTACCTCTAAATTCCTCATCTTCAAATAAATCGATATTTCGTCGGTTGGTTTTGGATATAGCTGATTTCAGTATTGTATTTTGGCTTGTTGATTTTTTTTTATTGCTGATTCTAATTTTTGTTCAAGAGACAATTCCTTTCACATTAGTGCCATCATAATCTCCGATAACTGTACCGAATTCTTCTGAATGTGGATAGGTATGTGGATAAAAAATTGTTAAGAAAATTTACTATTAACTTGATCAGATTTTGAATTAGTTAGTCTGTTTTCTTATTTATCATTTTCATTTTTAAAATCATTGTAATTATGTAAATACCGTAAGACATTTTCTGTTTCGATATGCCTTTCTTCTGTGCGATTTTTCAATATAATATATAATTCTTCAGATAGTGATGCGTTCTGTTGTTTTAGTGACTGCAACATGAAATTTATTGTTGCATTAGCTATTAATAAATTACAATCTTTCCGACATAATGCCTCAACAGCGAGTTTTAATATTAAGTTTATATTAAGTTATAACAACCAGTTCTGGATATTAAGTTGAATTCACTATCTGAAAAATTAATTTGCAGGTTTAAGTCGATTGTTGCTTTTTTGATTGGATTTCTCAGTTTCAAAAATCGTTCCATCATTAGGAGTAAACTGTTCCAATGTGTTTTAGAATCTCCTCTAAACAGCTCCTTTTATCTTACCTCTCACCCCTATTTTGCCAAATTAAATCCATCCTAACGCATGCGCAAAAGAGCGGAGGGTTTTACAATCCATTATCAAACAATATTTTATCACTTCTCTTGATTGTACGATGCAACTTTGTATTCACAGTCTAATTAATTTCGTCCGTTAGGGAGACTTATAAATAAAAACGTATACTATTTTGCTATGTTGGCGATCTCTGAACATATAATGGAGGCAATTTAAAAAAATTCCTAGTAAATACCGAAAAACCGGTATTTAAACTTGTGAATACCGGCATTACAAAATTGTACAAATGGCTCAAATTACCGGTATTCGGTATCTCGGTATAGCGGTATTGAAATCCCTATTTGTAATGACACAATTTACATAGATTTCTGAATTTTTATATTTAATATTTATTTATAAAATAATATAAGCTTTATATTTTATATTTAACAATCATAAGATAGATAAATAAATTAATGAATCTTTCACATTGTATTTGGTATAATTTATTAAAAAAGAAAATGTTGAAAAATTTATTGGCAATTAAGTATGTAGCAATATCTCTATATAAAAAGTTTATGTGGAAGAAGGAATTTGTTAATAATCATTTAACAACAGCTCACACGCTCAATTAAAATTAATTTATGATAAACCAGTTTCAGTTAAAGAACAAAATCGTCAAATCATCGAAAACGAGAGATTAGGGCAATTGATAAAGTCGATGAATCAATCTCTAGAAGATCTAAAAGGAATTGACTAGATGTAACTAGTTGTTTGTATGTACGGAATTAAGTTTCCGTAAACACGCATAGTTAAGTTTGATGCTGCAAAATTGCTTTTTTTTTGTCATAGAGAATTATATGTAATTCTCTATTGATTTAACTCTTTTGATTCAGAATCTATTCTCACTCCAGCTTAAGGTACACGACTAAGTAAAAATGATGCTTTTTCTTAAAAAATTTGATTTTTTGTCTGATTTCAAAATAAACTCAAAATTTCGTAAATTCTAAAAAATACTTTATTTATAATATATCTAAGATAAAACTATAGAAAAGTAGTTTTAATAATGCACAACAAATAAAAATGAAATCGGAAACTAATATTTTTTACCGAAAATGAGTAATTTATATCAATTTTACCATAAAATTCTCCAAAATAATATTTGTTATGTTTATATTAACTATATACCACCTCAGCCATAGTTTGCTTATTTTTGGCATTTCTGTTAACCCTTTCAGGGGTGGTGATCGCAAAAAAAGACACCAATTTAAAAATTTCTGTGCAAAAAAATGGTTTTAAAACTTAAAAAAAAATGTTGAAAAAGTGCAATTGTTTTCTTTTCTAATGAATAGATGGTAACTCGAGCAATTTTATATTGTTTTTGATGGGAAAACTACATTTGTTATCAACGCATTTGGGTGAACTAATTTACAAGTACAATATACAAAAGCATTTTTTGAAGAATGAATATTTCATTGTGATTGATTCACCGAAAATAAGATATTTCAGAACCATTCAATAAAGTTTCATAAAAATTTGATAGGCATATCCAGAACCTTTGAGGCTGTGATATACAGAGAATTTTTAGACAGATTCATTTAGACATGTTTTACAGACACTTTAAGTTCAACACAGACATATTTTGACAAAAAAAATCATTAATCAACTTTAAATGCTCATAAAATTTGTATTCATTAAAATCATTTTTATCTTGTGGTCTGTTACATTTTATGTAGTTTGAGCTATATATAGGTGAAATAAAAATTAAATACTTCCATTATTTTTTTAACTTACTCTGTCTTCACATTTACTAACATTGAAAATGTTGCTAAATTTTCGTTAAATCAGTATCTTTTCTCAAAAACTAATGGCAATGAGTGTATTTTTTTTCTTTTAATAGTGACCTATCAAGTATGTTTTAACTATCTGGGACAATAAAATATGTTTATGTACCATTTTTAAAAATTCATCTCCGAACCTAGTCGGTTATCTTAAGAAATTTCTGTGCATGCACAGAAATTTTTATTGTCTGATTTCAGATTAATGAAAAAATTGTGATCTTTATACATTTTTAAATTATGTACTTTTTTACATTCTAATATTTATATGCATATTATATCTCAGCTACCAGAAAATTTTGGTTTTAAATATTGTATGATATAGTTTTAAGAAATTGATAAAAAATTAATTTTGGCATTAAATCCTTTAAATCTACTTTTAATTATTAGCAAGTTACTTCTAGCCATAATGTCTTAATACTAGCAGAAAAGCATAAGTTAATAGAGAGCAAATGGATTTGGAATCAGATAGTGAATCCAAAAAAAATGACAAATTGATTCTTGGATGTCAGTGATTGGGGCAAGTTAACAATATATACAAATTCAATGAAGCAGTAGCTCTATTAATTATTATAGCAGATTTAATTACTATATATATATATATATATATATATATATATATATATATATATATATATACTGGTTAACCAAATTCAGTGAATAACTATTAATACCGAAGCGTGACCCGAACAAGTCTTAAGAAGTCCCCTGCAGAAATATTGAGTTATCCTGTTTGAGTTATCCTGTTTCTATAACAGTCAGTAGTTGCGAAAGTGTTGTCGTGCAAAATTTTGTGCACGAAATGACCTCTCGATTATGTATCATAATTGTTCGATAGAAATTATGGTGGAAAATCTAGGTGACCAAATCATTCACTGGAATTCCCAGAATGTTCTTCAAATCAGTTGCAAGCAGTTGTGGTCCGGTAGCAGGGGGCATTCTCATTTAGAAAAATTCCATCGCTGTTTGTATATATAGAGTCCGTGAATAGTTGCAAGTGATCTGCATAGACATTCCATCCAATGATGGATTCATTTGGATCAATGAACACAGTCTATTATATGTAATACCAGCCATCACCAACTTGCACAATACTTTATCGATATTATTTGTCCATGATTTCGAGGAATCTTCACCACACTCGGATTCTACCGTTAGCTCTTACCAACAAATAGAATGAATCACATAGTCAACCCACGGTTTTAAACTCATAAAGGGTCAAATTGTCATGAGCCCTGAAGAATTTCAACAAATGATGCTATGCTGTTACTAAAGACATTCGAGTCAATCTTCTGCAGCCATAGCCCATTAAATCCGCATTTCACCGTAATGACATAACGGGCACGTCCGTCGTATATCCCAGAATAATTCCTCCATTGGTGTTTCATGTAGTGTTGCTTGTATTTAAATACTGACAATTCTAGTCATACTCCTCTGATCTCTGCCATTAAGTGCAAACGGTTGACCACTGCGTTGTCGATGGTGGAAGGATATGTCTGAAATTAGGTATTATCGGAGCACTCTTGACTTTTTGGAACTAGAAATGTCTAAGGATTTCCGAGATGGAATTTCTCAGACGTCTAGCTCAAACTACAATTCGCTTTTAAAGTATGTTAATTCAATCGTGCAGAGCGTAAATATGTTAGGAACTTCTTCACATGAATCATTTGAATACGTACGGAAGCCATGCCAATGCACTGCGCACTTCTGCAGTTTGTACGCAATACAACAGCTATCTTTATATGCTATCCCATAACGTTTGTAACTTCTGTGTATAACACGCATACACACACGCAATTAATTAAACAGCGCGAAGTATCTTTCCTGAAAATGTTTGTGATGCAATGAAATTTTTTTATAAAACTCTTGTTCATAATAAAATAATATAATTAAAAATTAGTGCTTCTATTCTTTTCAGAAAATGAAAACAAACGTGTCTTCTAAGTTTGATCTGTGCGAGTGCTTAAAAATTTTGCAACATACTTTTCTTATTTCGAGATGACGGATAAAATTAGACTTCATGACGTTTAATAGCTGCATTGTGCTTTATTAAGCAGTTTCAGCTCATGCCATGATTGCCAGAAAATAAAGTTAAGTTTCTTTGAAGCATTCCCTTTTCCACACCCCTGAGCTTACTTTTGTTGCCTTAAATGTTATTTTTGTGTTTATTTCAGAACTAATACATCTTTTAAAAACGATAAAGTTAAAATATTATTTGTAAGTCCATGCAGATAACAATTAAATATTAAAATCTTCGTTTGAAACTTGTGAGACTTTGATTTATCAATCATGTTAGCCAAGAAAGTTGCACAAAAAGTGTAAAATGCGTATAAAACCTAAATAGAAAACTATTGGTAACATTTGAAGAAAGATTACGACATTTCAAATTACTATCTGTAATCTTACCTTCATTCAAAGTGTTAAGGAACTTCAAATTTTTTGTGGGTAGGTTTAAAATAAATAAAATATACACCAATAGCAAATATAAAAAGTGCAATGTTTAAGGTAATATTATATAGCAATTAATAACTTATTGTGTTCCCTGGTAGTCAACGAGAACTCATTTTCAGACTTTGAGAATTTCAATATTTCAGTCAAACACGAACATTATCTAACAAATAATGAAATGGTTTTACTGCATCACTAAGAAGAGATTTAATGCCTGGCAGTATGGAGCGTTAGCAATAAAAATAAGATGATGAAGCAAGAATATTATGACTATAAATAATACGTTTTTTTTTATCTTGTCTTTCTTCAATTTGATTAAATCTTTTCTATACATATGTAGACAAGATTCAAACTACAATAGCAGTTGAGAAAATGTAAAAAAATCAAAACTTTGATCTAATGAAAAATCAAATTTCAGTTGTTTTCTTGAATGTAAATACTTTCACCAAAAAAAGTTAATATTTACAAGAATTCAGTAATATACATCAAATGCCATTCGAAGTTCTACATTTACGAATTGAAATTGAAATAACAATCTCTCTATAAAATAGAAAGTTTAAGAATCAAAAGAATGATCAGATAATGAAATTATCTTCAACAAAATTTAAAAACCAACATTCTGCTAAAAAAATGCTTATAAATATTGACGAATTTATCTTTTTTTAATACAATAATATTCCCTATTCTCTACAAAGAATTTGTAACGGTATTCCTTACATGAAATTGTGTTATATATTATAGGTATTCGATTTACATACTTTCAGAAACCTTATTATACGATTGCTTCATTAAAATATATGTTTCTATAAATATAAAGAAATAATCATAATTAGATAATACAAATTACTATGCATCAATAAAATAAGGATTAACAAAGTCGTTCAATTAGGGGTGTTAAAATTGATTAAGAAATGCCTTCAAGCACCTGTTTGAAATACCTCCTAAATGCTTACTTTTGTTATTTTTACACACCAAAGCAGTCCCTCTTCCTTTCAAAATTTATGACATCCATAATGTAAACCATTTGCCTCCTTTGTTATTCCTAAGAAAATATTCAAAGTGGAATTCGTGTCGTTGCGATAACAGACATCACTCAATTCACGGATGCTTTTCGATACTCCAAAAACTGAAGTGCAGGAAACAAATGATAACAGTAATGATTATTAGTGCTATTTGTCAGAATGTTTATGCGAGTTTAAGATAAAAATGTCATTCTGTGAACTGCAGCAATTTCGGAAATGATAATCGCATTATCGAGATGGTTGTGCATTCTCTTTTCCAACGTCATTCTGAATACAAATAAAACTTAAATGCAAGTATTAAAATGATTTCTATTTATCCTTCGTAATGTTGCCATTATATTTTTCGAAATGTTGACATCAGTTTTATACAAAATTATATCCGTTAAAGAATCTTGTCTGCAATAAAGTAAAATGGCTGCTTCCTGAGCAATCATGCAGAAATTGCCCATCATGTTTCTCATATCTTTGCTTTTTTTTTTGTTACTGAAACAAGAAAATTAGTAGAAATGAAAGATTAAAAAAATCGAAATAAAATGAATTCATACACTTTCATATGCACCATTCTTTGTATCCGATATATTTGCTCCAAATGCATTCTCGTGTTATAATTAACAATAAAATAATTGCAATTTTACGAATGTGATATTCTTAACCAAGAATGCTTGTTAAATTCTAAATAAATAAAACAAATTATAAAATTTTAGAGCTCTCTATTTTATTTTATAATATTTTTTAAATGAAATCTTGTTCATTCAGAAATTTATGGAGATTATAATTTTATACTTTTCATATGTCATAAGAATGAAACATTATCATGATAATCATTCGAACTTTTTATTTGGATGTGCATTTTTGATCAGGATAATTACTTTTATTATCTTTTATTTTATGGGATTCATCTATTTTTTCTTATATAAATATTATTTTCTTATTTTAAATTAATACAAATTAGTCATTACTTATTCAATAATAATTTGTTGTATCTGATTGCTATTTTTATGTTTTAATATCTTCAAATATTTGATTAGATGAAAAGGCGGTTCATTAAACTGAATTGTTACATTCTTTTTTATTTTGTTCCTCTCATTAATATTATTACCAAAGATTATTAATGTTACTGCAAATGACTACAATAACAGTATATGTTATTTATTAATTAATACTGTTAAAATAACTTTACTGATGAAAATATTTATTCGTTCATCACTAAAAGTACTATATATAATTAAAATAAATGCCTCTTTTATGTAATACGGAACAGTATAAATACATTATCTGAGATAGACATACATTTAGATGTATAATTTTGAGTTTATTTTAATTTAGTTTAATCACTGTAACGTGTAATCCGATTGGCTTCAAAATTATTAGTGATATTATATTTTTATACTCAAATGCACTATTAAAAATCATAAATATTATACAAGTCATGAAAAAGTAATTATTATATATTTTTTAATCGTATTAAATAATTAAAATCGATGTTTGTTTTCTATAAATATGAATAGAAATAAATATATATATATATATATATATATATATATATATATATATATATATAAAGATTTTTTGTTTTGTTTTTTACATTCAGTTATGTTTCAAGTAGAAATTGAAATAAGACATCAGAAAAATTTATATATTAATATAATTTATATATTAATACAATATGATTAAAAATATTTTAAACAAGCATTTCCAATCTTTTTTATTTTACTAAATGCATTTATTTATTAATTTTTGAAAACCAAATTGTTTAACTAATTTATTTATTTATTTACTTTTTTTTTTTGCCTTAATGAGTTTTTAATACATGTATGCGAATTCACTTTTGCTAATTTCTCATCAACACGGAATTTGAATACCGGACATTTTAAGAATAGTTTATTATTATGCTACACATTTTAAATTACTTTTTTCTTTAAAATTAAAAACAATCCATGTAATACAAGTAAGCATAAGAATACCGTTTTAAATAGGTAAACATTTTAATCAAGAAGCAGTATCAATTTATAGCCAAAGTAAATCTAAAGTGAACTCTTCTGAAGTGTATATATATATATATATATATATATATATATATATATATATATATATCAGAAGGTTCTAAAATGCGTTCTATTGATCCAAATGAAATGAAATTTGAACTACAGATTATTGAGATGATGCGCTTTACATTTATTAAATAATAATTTAAAAAAAAAAACATTAGTACAAAAATTCACCGTTAGGTGGCGTACACGAAAAACCATTTAACATGATTTATAATTGTTAAATAAAGTAAAATTAAAATTTCTCATTATGTCCTCCTTCATTTTCAACAATATTCTCTAATCGGAGAACCATATTTTCTATAGATGACTGGTGTTAGCCTCACGGAATATAAAGAATATGGCGCCGAATCTTGTCCTTCAGATCTATTAGAGATGATGGCCTTTGACGGTAGTTCCTGTCCTTCAAATAACACCACAACGAAAAACCGCAAGAGTTGAACTCAGCGAGAGAGGAGGCCATACTATTGGGAAATGGCAGCTGGTAACTCGTGCTTCTGTGAAATGTTGTATTAACAATCGCTTTACAGGGCGATCAATATGAGATCGTGCACCATCCTGCATGAAAATGATGTGTTGAAGGCATCTACGCTGTAGAAGAGTTAGGATTAAAAAATCCCTCAGCATCCCATGGTACCGTTGTCCTATGACGATACAGGTTTGGATTCGATTTGAAGTTATATCTTCAAAGAAACACGGTTCAATGATAATGGTAAGTGAAAATCACACCATATTGTCACTTTTTTCAGGATTAAAGGGTTGTTCCTGGATAACGTGAGGATTTTCCTCTTCCTAAATTCGGCAGTTGTAGGGGTTAACTTATCCATTGAGGCAATAGTGGGCCTCATCACTCCACAGAATGTTCCATGGCCAAGTTATGTCAACCACCATTCGAGCAAGGAGCTGAAGTGCAAAACATCTACGGATCTTCCCCATCGTGCAACAAGTTCACAGACTTGATTTTATATGGATAAAATGCAAAGTCTACAGTACAGCTGAATACGGCATATCCAGAACACAGAAACAACTGGCAAACTCACACTATCATGCGGCGACTGATTTCTGGCTTCAACGAGTGCAGTCGCAACATTTTCGACGCTGGAAGACGGGATTCTTTTTCGTCCTCTACTTGGGAGAATGCCAAGGTGCACAGTTTTTCAAATTTCTACATCATTTTGCGTAGGGCACCTGGAGACATTGGACCTCTTCATATCTGCCTCATAAGACGAAATTCCTTTAGAGCTGCAACGGACTTTTGTTGGCTCTGGTAGAACAATTTCACCAGTAACGCTTTTTCTTTCAACGTAGGCATGACGAATAGAGAAGAAACTAATGTTCGTGCAGAATCCGCCTTCTTTTTATCCAAAGAAAATTCTTTTCTTCCGCCTTCTTTTTATCCAAATCCCCACTCTCTGAATGAAGGAATAAAAATGTTTCGATAGAAAAAAATTAATTTAAAGGATCCCTATAATTCATTTACTCTAAATCGACACGCGTAAAGTAATGCCTATCAGAATCTCATAGTAAATAAAAATAGAGATAAATATTTCATCTCTAATTTCTCTTTTGGATCTTTCGCAGACGTAATTTGTCGCTTCTTGATTGCACATATGTATCATCTTCCCGGGATGGAATAAAGCGAAGTTTAAAATTCAGTTTCTTTTCTCTCTTCGGCCACTAAACTGGTAAAAAAAGTGCATGTGCTTACATTATATATATATATATATATATATAATTTGCTTAAAAAAAGGTGCAAAATATTATTAAATCGATTAAAATTTTCAGGGAGTTAAACTTTAAAAAATTATAAATTTAAATATTTATACGGACGCCGTACAAAAAAATTCGCAATGAGTAAAATGTGCCCCTTCCTTTAATAAGGTCATGTATAAAATTTCAGAATTTTATTATGAAAACTCTCAAAGATATGTTAAAACAAATTTGGTGAACGGTCAATCACAAATTAACATGCAAATGTTTACAGCTTTAGTGCAGATGACGCGACGCAGGAATGATTCTTAAGGAATAAAATATGCTTGATATTTGTAGTTTTAAAGACAAATTATAAAATCTATGCTTCCTGAGAAATACTTTCAAATTTTATATCATGAATTACAGAATATAACTTAAAAATGGCACAGTCAATGAATTTGTAAAAAAACTTATGTAATCTTTCCTTATGTAATATTTCATTTATGTAATCTTTCCTTTAAGTTATTATTTCTACAAATGTTTAATACTTTTGAACCAATAAATAGCAAAATTATTATTTATTTATTCAACTATTACTTTCTTTGTTAATTTGTGTACGACCACTAAAACACGAACATCCGACTTGATTTTTCCTTTTTGCGAACTCATATCCAGGTATCGTAAAGTGGTTAAATCAGCATTTATGTAGTTTCATATCTTTGAGACATTTTGTGATAAATTGCTGAAATTTTGTACATGGCCTTATTAGAGGACGGAAATTTTTTTTTGTTCGGCGTCCGTGTAAAAATTTAAATTTTGTTTATTTTTAAAGTTTAATCCCCTGAAAACTTTAATCTATTTCATAAAATTTTGCAACTCTTTTACATATATATATATATATATATATATATATATATATATATATATATATATATATATATATATATATATATATATATAATAAATAGCCACTTGCATTAATTTTTGAAAAAAAAATATGTCTATAATTTTAAGATATGTCAGATATGTTCTTCTTTTGAATAATAGCCCCCCCCCCCTTATCACTACCTTTTTTTCACAATTAGTCTAAACAGCATTTATTATCTTATAGATTGTCTGAAGATATAGAATTTATAACTTTTATAAAATATAGAATTTATATCTTATAGAAGGTGTTATATACGATGTCTATGGAAATTATATAAAAATTTTCATATTTCATCTTTTGCCTAAAATCTCATTCTTTTCTGGTAAGTATCCATATTTCTACAGAAGTTTCCAATATTATATACATAGCCTAAGGAATGTATATAAAAATTCAAATATTCCATACTTTACTGAAAACACAAAGTATTCTATAAAGTGCATCTATAGAATGACGTCTAATCACACATTAGGGTAACTTAAATACTTTTCCTAAATCCATCCAAACCATTTGTATTTCTATATTCCAGTTTGCAAAGCTTATGCAAATTATCTCACTTCTCCAATAAAGAAATGTTTTATGTTTCGTTTCATTTTTAATCATGGTTTTATGTTTTATATTTATAGAGATATCTGTGTCTATTTGCCTCGACTTCGGAATATGAAACGAAAATGAAGATGTACGCATCTGACTATTTTGTAATAAATTTGGGCATATATACTGAAATAAATAATTAAAAATTAATTAAACAATAAGTTTCTTTCTATGTAATTTTACAGACATTTATAATGCAATTTAAAAAATATATATATTGCTCATATTACATTTAAGAAGCGTTCACAACTCATACCAATATTTTGTTCATTTCCGAAAAAGGATATAGAAAAATATTTTGATCAAATATAGGGCAGACCTGAGAAGAAAATATTTTTCACCTAAGAAGGAAGAAGGAGAAATGGAATAAACAAAGCGGATGTGACTGAAATTGTGTATGTCTTATAAATTGATTTAAAACCTCCTCTAGAAACGTATGGTAGTTTCATGTTCTAACAGCTATCTTTATAGACCTGGAAGTTGTGAGAATTATCGACTTTAGTTTCCCATCGCCAAAGGCAGAATCTTACATTTCCAATTTATCAGAATGCCACGTCTGTACTAGCGTTTCTATTTCACTTTGTATTTTATTTGTTTATTTGGAGGCCTATAATGCTACGGCTGCTTTATCCTAGATTTAATATGACGATAACATATATATATATACATATATATATATTGAAAATTTAAGAAATTACTTGAATTTCCTTAACAATATCTTGAAGATATTGTGAAGGTCCTTGGGGTAATAGGGTTGAATTTTTTGGATCGATGATTTTTTTTTTTTTTTTTACTATTGACAACTAATGTTGATCACTTTATTTGACCTGATAGCCGCCGTTCACGAAGACCTTCTCTTTAAATCAAAAACCACATAAAATATTACTTTGCTTACCAATTTTTTCTTTCAATCTGCACAGAAATTCTTGTTGTCTCGAGAATTTTTGCTGAGCACGATTCAATTTTTCATCGTCTATAATCTGATAACCCTTGATCGATCAACACGATTCTGAGGTGAAAATTCAATCTTAAAAACCTAATAATTTTTAACAGTTTATCTTTAAAATATTCTCTTTTTCATGAAATCATATTATAAATGATTCAGAAATTTTTTTAAAGGATAAATATTAATTAATATTTCAGTTAAATTACCCGAGATTTCATTTGTTAGTTGACTGGAAAGGAATACTTCCATGAAGTAAAAATTACGAGACAAAAAACTTATCAACCAAATTTTATTAAATCTTAATGGAATTGCATTTTATCCTAAATCATCATAAAGATTTTAATTACTCGCGTTAAATTCATTCATATTTTTATTATAAAATTTCAAAATATTTATTTTATTTCCCATTTGGAGTCTTTTTAAAACTTATTATTTTTTTAAATAAACAAATTTTACCTCATATTTATATATAATTTACTCATTTTTTCACATTTCTATAGAAGGGTGGAAATATTTGTCTATGCAAAATGTATCTATGTTTGTATCTATGACAATGTATTTAACTAAGTTTTATTTAATGTATAAAAATACTCAAATTAGTCATCATAAATAACAATACATTTTACTCTATTTCCAATACTTACACAAACACATTAAAATTTTAATGTCATTTATGATATATAAATGGACATATTAATACTTAGTCTAACCTATAAATATATCAATGATTTATAACCTATAAATATATCAACTTTCACTATAGTGATGGTAGTTCTCTAGCAGAAGGGTGATCCACCAATTTTTAAAATGTTACTTAAGGAATTGCATAGCAATATTTTGAAAGGAAATTGTTATGTTCTATTTCTGAAGTGGATTTGAATTCGAACTCATTCTACAAGTACTTCCATAAGCTTATATAGATGTTAAGTATTGGATTAAGTATATCAGTCCAGTCCTTAAACATCTATATAAGAATCTTCCCTGAAATAAGGGGTAAAAAAGTTTTAATTTATAGGCAATAAAGAATTTTCCTGAAGTTTAAATATTGTATCTAATTTCAAACAATAAATATCGCTGAAATATGTTGATCTAAGTGGTGAGTTATATATATATATATTCATATTTCGTCATTGACCTAATGAAATCTGATATTCAAATTTATGAAACGAAAATTAAATTGACTACTACAAATTTTAAACGAATACCATTTAAATTCTTTATACATTAATTAGTAAATGAAGGTTTAAACAACAGCTTTATTAATCGCTTAAAAATATTTAAAAAAAAATCTCTACAACATTTCTTCTGTTTAAATATATACATATGAACAAGAGTTCTTAAAGTTTACTTCCTAAAAATTTTTGTAGTAAAAGAATTAAATTTATTTCCAATTTCATTATAGGAAGATGAATTAAAAACCAATTAGATCATCCTTGTCTGAATAAATGATAATTCTTCCAGAAATCCTTAATCCCAATCTCCTAACTTTTAAAAGAACTCACTGCTTATCGATATATCTCTATAACATTTATATACTATTATTATAATTTAAAAAAAAATAATATAATTTTTTATCCTGAAATTCACACTATTTTTTGTATAAATGTCATTTCCAAAAGTTTATATTCTTTGTATTCTTTAGTGCAAACGAGACATTTATTATTTCACCCAATATCGCAATGGGATAAAATAATTGATACACGGATTACTCTTTATCTTGTTTCAAATAATACTACAGACACACATTCTCGTCTTACTAGCAGTCTGAATAGTCCGATAGCATCGACTATCGATATTTTATCCATGCACCTGGGAGTAATTGGGCGACCTATGATGAATGCATTTTCATTTTAGGACCCTTCCCCTTGGGACATTAAATATTATAAAGGGCTTTAATGCTCGGAACAGCTGGTCAGAATGACGAGGCTTTGAAAAGACCCTCGGGCGCTCCAAGGCATTTCAGGGATCGCTGAATTTCACACTCGGCGAAACAGAGGAAACCCATTAGTAGCATTTAGTGAACGTAAGCCTCATTCTGCTTTGATTTATTCGGAAGCATCAAAAGTTTGACTCTTAAACGAATAGCCTCAAATTTTGTACTATAATGACCCGTTTTCTTTGATTAAACGAAAAGAGAAGGTATTATTTATAAGCCGTATATAGCTTACAATGAAAAATGCTTAGATAATACATTGTTTTGAAATTTCTGCTGTTTTAGTTTGTTTTGCATATGAAAAAACACAAAAGGAATATAAAGTTGGATTTTATTGAATATTATCTCAATGACTTATTCCCTTATTAAAAAAAAAAAAACTATATTTACTTAAAATTCTATAAGAATTATTATTCTTTAATTTTTTTGACATTCTTGGGATTGAAAGAAATTATATAGAAATAATATCTTATTCTGTCTTCTCCTGTCTTTATATACATATTATGAATTTTTTTTAAATTTAAAATTCTATCGGGAAGGAATCGGTTTATTTTCAGATACAAACTCAATATCAAGACCTATAGAATTCTTATTTGAAAAAGACCATTAATATTATTCTTAAGGATTAATCCTGTATTATTTGATTTATTTCATATAGGTTTGAAAATATATTTTATTAAAATTATGAATTTTATAGAAACATTAGTTTTACATTAACTATTTAATATTTTAAAACAAGGAGTTTTTAATTTAAATGTATAAATTATTTAGAATAATTTAATGTAAATTGATGATTAACTAATTTGTATCATGTAAGTTAGGTTTGAATATTAAATATATATATATATATATATATATATATATGGCATTGAAAAGCTTCCAATTTATTTAAATACATTGTGATATTTAAATAAAATTCTGTAAAATTATTTTACAGAAATGTAATCCTGTACATCCAAATTGAAGAAGAAATTGGAGCTTCTCATAATGATACACATATTTACCAATATACATTTATAAAATATCTTGAATACTATACGTAGGTATTCACCAAAGACAGAAATTATCTTTTATAATCATTTTTGATCAAATTCTCCTATTTATTCACATCATTGCTAAATTCATCTTCACAGTTTATAAAAAAAAAGAAAAAAAGGTAAATTACAGATTATAATCGAATGATTAAATAAATAAAATCATCCAATATATAATCAATTTTAATATTGTGTAATTAAAACATTTTCTGTAACTTTTGGGTTTATAATTCTAATATATCATATACTTGTCCTGCGTATTCAGTCTTTTTGTATGAGTAAAAAGATCTCATTATTTACAATTTTCACAATAATATCCTATATAATACTTTCTTAGTACAGCGATTCTATAATCAGTAATTATAGAAGATATTCACTAATTAAAAGTTCCATATTTGATTCATACAATAAATTCCATAACATTGAGACATAACCTTCAAACGTTGATTATTCAGGTTATTTATTAAATAAGATTAGTTTTGAAGGAAGTTGCGAGTTACAATCTGTATAAAAAAATTTGATTTGTTCCCAGCATTACAATTCTATAATTAGTAATTATAGAAAATATCCACCTATTAATAGTTCCATATTTGATTCATACAATAAATTCCATAACATTGAAATATACCTTCAAAAGTGGGTTATTCAGGTTATTTATTAAATAAGACTAGTAGTGAAGGAAGGTGAGAGTTACAATGTATAAAAACATTTGATTTGTTCCCAGCATTACAATTCTATAATTAGTAATTATAGAAAATATCCACCTATTAATAGTTCCATATTTGATCCATACAATAAATTCCATAACATTGAAATATAACCTTCAAAAGTGGATTATTCAGGTTATTTGTTAAACAAGATTAGTTTTGAAGGAAGGTGCGAGTTACACTTCGTATAAAAACATTTGATTTGTTCCCAGCATTACTTAAGTGTTAAATACGATTTGCAAATAGCATGAATCTCTTAAATTAGCCCGAAAGAAAAGAAACGGCCATAAAAGATTTTTGCTAATGAAACGGAACCAATTATCTTAAAGCATTTTCACGTCCACACATTTGCAGAGGATTCGGCATTAAAGAAAGGGGAAAAAAATGAAATGGATGGAAAAAAAAATTCCGAAGTAGGTCAGAATGAGTTACAATCTTCTCCTTTCCGAAAACGTCAAGAACTTCTTATTAATAGCTTCTGATACTCAAAGTGGTCCTACCATCTTAACGAACTGGAGTAGAAACTGGAAAGTATCTTCCATTTTGTTTTACTTTCTGCTCTCTTTTGCATCGTCTCTCTTTTCCTTTCTTTTCCTTTTTGTATTTTCTTTACTTTCTCTCTGTGATTTTCTTCCCCTTGACTTGTTACGACTTCCAGGAGTCTTTGATGTAAATTCTGTCTCCTCCTTCTCTTGAAGGACAAAAAAAAGGAGTGAAGAATTGTTAAGAAAATTATCGTGGTTTCTTGAATGCCTGCGGCGAAGTAATTATCTTTGGTCACTTAGTTTTGAAAAGAAACAGAGCGGTTGCATTAGAATCTATGCCTTTTTAGACGAGAACAAACAATTGCTTCGAAGTCACTGCACATAACCTACTATGGAATAAAAGGAATATCTTAGTGAATTCATTTATGAAATATTCAAAATATTGTTAAAACATACGAAATTATTCATTATCAATAATAATTTTCTGTTTCACTGGATAAGATTTTAAGTTTTGAATGAGTGTCTTTTAGTCTGCTTCATATAATTACATTTAATTTCATCTTAATAAAAAAAATCTTTGAATAAAAAGGATAATTTAAAGTTATTAGTTATTCAAGTAATGAATATAACGTCTCTTTTTATAATCAACAATAAAGTGAATGTCCGTTAATACAGACTATGATACGGAAAATAAGTACATAAATATATTTTGAAATGAAATAAACGCTAACATTTAGAAACGTGAAATAAAGGCAAATTGCTAATTTCATAGGAGAGTGAAGACACTCTTCAAGCTTTATATTTTTCCAATTTTCGACATTCATTATTTTTGACGGAAGTTGCATTCATTTCGTTTTTAAGCCCAAGTATATTCTTATCATCTTGAAAACAATTAAGGCAATACAATATTGTGCACACTGACTTGCTGCTGCTAGTGACAGTCTGTTTTTTACACAATTAACATGTCACGTTCGTATGTGTTTATCGCGCAATTACGTGCCACATTGGTTTGTGTTTTTCACACAATTATAGTGTGTAAGACAGTTGCATTGCTTTTCAGATTGGACTTACCCTAGGTAAAAATTAATGTATGCTTTCAATTCGTTGTCTTCATTTCTTTCTCCTGCTACTTGACTAATACATGGTTTTTTTAGTCTAGTTTAATACACGCAAATTCTCTGACATGAATTAAATCATAGCAATTAAGCATCTAAAACCGAATTTCCACGTATTAAAAGGAACGCTTCAACTCTGAATGCATTAAATGAAATTGTCAAATGCATTTTATTTCGCTTATGAGAACCTTTGATTGGAAATACTAGGATTTTTAAATATGGAGCCAAATTTGAAACATACCTCAAAGGAAGAGATGGAGTCTGTTTTTATACTAAAATTGTTCACAATTTGTAGATCTATGTTCATCAAAAATTATTCATAAAAAAGCAGAAATTTAATTAAATGTAAAATTTAATTAAAATATTTAAATGGTTTATTTTTTTAGCAAAGTGAAAGTGAAAGGATCATAGTGCTGAATTTATGAATTATTATTATTTATTATTTGATTAATCTATACTCTTACGCTCAAATCATTTAATTATCAAACACTTGATTAATTATGTCTAAGGAATCGATATTCAATCAATCTTACATCTTTTTTATGAAAACTAGGAAATCTTGAAGAAGTTATGAACGATTCATGAAATTACGTACAAAGAATCAAATATTAAGAAACTGCTTATAATAAGATTAGGAGTTTCATCCCATTCAACATTTTCTGTATAAAAATAAAGAGCATTTAAAATTAAACTTTAGAAAATTCGTGAAATAGATTTTGAGAGATTATAGAATGCAAATATATGTAAGAATACGATATTTATACAACTATCTGAAGAAATATAATAAAATTCTCTTGAACACCTTTAAAATTTCTCGCTGAAAAGTTTTACCTTTAAATTATTTGAATTTAATATTATTATGTATTTATTAATATTAAAATGACTTCAAACATTTTGCTTTATAATTTGTCATTCAAAAAGTTTTTATTGTGATATAATTTTAATTTAATATTAATATTCATTTATTAACATTAAAATCATGTCGTTTTCAGCCCAAGAACTTCTTTTGTATTAATTTTGAAGGAAGCAATCAAATAAATACTACTTCTAATAGTAAATACTGATATTTTAATCAAATAAATACTGCTTCTAAAATATTCCTTTTGCATATAATTTTTCATAATTTTCATGGATTTTGAACATTGACATAAAAAGTTGCAAACTTTTGCATTTTATAGAAGACTAGCTTATAAACGTTATGTTTGAATCTGCACTGATGATTCGCCAAACTCTTGAGTCCCATTTTCTTACCGTCACAACACTCTCTCCAAAGTTCCTTTACAAAAAAAAAAAAAAAAAAAAAAAAAAAAAAACATTGCAAATACGCCAACAAGGGACACATAAATAATCAGTGATGCTCCAAACATGACAATGATATTTAACCAATCTAAAGTAAAAAATAGTTTGAAAACAAAACTAAAATGAAAACGAAACAAAACAGTTTCGAAATCGCAACTAAAATTTATTACCTATTCAAACTAAAACCAAAAAAGAACTTCATAGTATTTAGAGAACGCAATTGCAGCTATTTCTAATACACAGATTAATTGATACAAAAGTATTAGAATCAAGTTAATAGGAAAATCAAAAAAAAATCAAATAAAAATTAAACCAGAAAAATTATAAATAATATAAAAAAGAATCCGGCCTGAAGACTTTTTCAAGGGTCACCCTCAGGCAGGGATTCAAAGAAAGGGATTTTTTCTGTGAGGAAATGCAGACATTTGTCTAATTAGGATTCCTCGTGACCCGAAAATCCCCTAAAATTATGCCCAAGAGATATACCGTTTTAACAGAAAGGAAAATACAAAACAACAAATTAGAAAAAAATATACACTACAAAGTAAAAATACAATAACAAAAATAGCACTAAAGGAAAAAACGAAAAGGCCAGAACATACCATCACACAGTGATATTTAGATATAGAAGATATTTATTTTACAAAAACAATAAGGTCACATTTCATTTCTGATGCATTTCTATATGAATAAGGCACTAAAAATGTACATATAAGCTGCAGATTACTTCGAGAAGAAGAAATGTAGGTTGATCGAAAATTTGGATTGTATTGCTTTTTTCTTCCTTCTATTTCTAAAAAAAACCTTAAATAAAATTATTCATTCTAAAAAGCTTCAGTAAAGAACATATTCAAAATGCACAACAAAGGGTATTAAGCATTTAAAATGCTTTTTATTACAGAAACTACAATAGTGTTGGAAATGAAATTTTTCATACGATTTAATGCAACATTTCATAAAAGCATGAATGATAAGAAAAAAAAAATATCAATGGTTTCGGGTATTTTTGTCTCTTGGCTAATGGATTTCATCCTTCTATTCTAATTTTTCTTTATATTTCACATTTTCCAATAAGAAATTAAAATAAAAAGATCTTTTAAATATTATTTATTTAAGGGTACATGTGTTACAAATCAATTTTATATCGTCTTCAATATGTGATTGAAAAGTTTTCCATTTTAATAGTTTTGAAATATTTATTAATTAGCTTTTTTATTATTTTTCAAAATAAATTTATCTAGATGCAAAATTGCATATATGGTTTGAATAATTTTTTTCATAATTTAATAGCACTAAGCTGCACTAAATGAAATTGAACTGCTTTCCCCAAAAATGGGAGTAAAACATTTATTTTATTCTGAATTACTATGTCCTACCATTCGTGGAGACATTGAAATAAATTAAATTCGGAAGGAATTTAAATCTTTATCCCAAAAATAGTTTCGTAAAATTTTTGGTACATTTATAAACTTCTACGCCAATCAACAGAGTTAATAGCGCTTGTGAGATGTAAAATATATTATTTATCTATCAATGGATAAGAAAAAAGAAAACACACACACACAAAACATCATGAAGTTTTAAGCATGTGAGATAATGGCTAATTTAACATGGATTTCATGACCTGAAATATTTATAATGGATATATTGAATCATTATCACTTGTCTATATAACATGACAGAAATGCTATTAGTGTTGAAATTTTAAACAAAGCTTAGACTGTAGGCGTTAAATATAAAACATATTCTTTATTATTGTGAAATATGTTGATTAATTGACACCACACAGCAGTATTCACTCCAATCTCTAGCAGTCTAATTTAAAATAATTAACTAAAAGAATTAATTAATTATAAAAAGAAAAATATATATTATTGTCCTTCAAAAAAGAAACACCTTTTGTTTGACATTCTCGAAAGAATTATGTTTATACAGTCCCTTCACAGATTGCAACAGCGATCTGCCATCATGTGAGTATCACATCTGCTATAGTATCCACTTTCTACTGTCTTTATGACTTGGTGAAATCGTTTACCTTGAGTTTCGCTAAGATCCTTGAGAATTTCAAGGAAATTGTTTAAATGACTGTAGAAAGTAATGATTCTTTATGATCTTATTACAACTAAGGCATCTGAAGTTTCTGTGTGTACTGTTAAATAAATTAAAGCAGCTGTTAGCCTGGTTTCCCAGAAATTTCTGACAAATAAGAGAAAACGAGAAGCAATATTTTTCTCTGCTTTCTTCATAGAATATAGAAAATGATATTAGTTTACAAACTGATTGCTTTGAAGACCTTAAAATATTTGGGTTTTAAATGCATTTCTATTTATATTCCAATCATATTTCTTCATATATGTTAAAGAACATCCTAAATTTATAATGTCCAAACATTTAAAAGCTGCCTTTTTTTAAATATTCTTTTGAGTTTTTAGAAATTCAACTCCAAATTTGATTTAAAAATTGATTTTCAGGAAAATTATTCGTTTTGGAAAATCAATATGGATATTTGTTTAAAGTAATTATGAAATATTTTTATGCAAAATATTTCTAACTTATAATATTAAAAAATTTATGCGGAAAGATCGGACAAATTATTTGTTCGTCATTGTATATTAAAGGCATACCTGTGTTATCTTGAGTTGAAGAAAAATATTTTAAAACAACATGATGTAAATTTTGTAAATATAAAGCTTATGTTTTTGAAAAAACTAAATGCATTTATGCATGATGGAAAATTTAAAGCTCACCAGTGCATTAAAGTGAAATAAATTGTAATATCAAGCAAAGAATTGGTGAATCTGTGGAATCATTTGGAATCATTTCTTCTATTCATTCACAATTAATTTTCATGAATGTATCAAAAAATAACATGTTGGATTCAGAAATTAATTTTCAATATAAATAATTATATTAGGAAAGTCACTATAAAACCTGATTAGAAAGCTAAACAAAAATTATTTTTATGAACTATATATCCACTACATATAAATTTGGAACCTACAAAAAATTTTAATATTCCCCTAAACTTTTCTGCATATATAATATGGTGAGTCTTAGCTTCCACTATACAAAGTAATCCAAAAGATTCAAACGAGATTTTGGTTCTTATCTACTGGCACAAAATAAATTAAATGCACAAAATAATGAATGAAAAAAATGTATGTCAATGAAGTATCTTTGCAACTAGTTTTTAAAACCCTTTTACTCATAAATTTTTCTATAATCTCCCAAAAATTAAAAGGATCTTATTTCTTTTGTTTTATCTAAATTAAAATGATTTTATTTCTTTTGCTTTATCTGAATTAAAATAAAACGCTGCCCCCCCCCGTTCCTTGTAGGTTTGGTTACTTTCCATTTTGCCATCAAAATCGCAAAATTTGACACCGAGTCATGTTTGTCGCGAAGACTGGGACACAGTAATCGGGCATCTATTCAGTATCTATTAGCTGTAAAGCTATAGGTTGTAACTAAACGCTGTCACACCACCCACTATGGTGGGTAGCAACAGTACCAAATTCTGCAACAGATAATTGGAATCTTTATGAATCATTTTATTTTCAATATTTTTTTAGGAACTTCAATTATATTTTTTCACTCTATTTGTCTTTATATATATATATATATATATATATATAACATCAACTCCATTATCATGAACTCATTCGTATTTTTTTTTCCGTTTGAGCAGCTTTACAATTTATAGCGGTCACTTCTTTGAAATAAATCAAATAATTAAAACGTGTTTCAACTCTTTTGGAACATTCTATATATTACAAATCAGTTTTGAAATATAAGAATAGGTTTTGACTTTCCTAAAAAGAATATATTTACACTCATGCAGAAAAGAAAAAAATGTATTACACACAGGCAGAGAAGAAAATAGGTCTCATTTAAGCAATTATATCTTCGGAGGAATACTGAAATGCTTTCTTTAAGGTGACAGTAAAAATGATCCAGAGTAATGTAATGTTAAACGTAATAAGAATTTAGAATATAATTAATGAATATACTGTTATGCAAATGTATTTTCATTTCTAAGTTTAATTTCTTTAAATAGAAAATTTAATTATTTAAAAAATCCATCACTATTCTTTTCGACATTTCTTTCAAGCTTTCATCTTCAATTTACTTTAGAATCAAACGGTTCAAGAATTCCGCTTTTTTTTCAGTTTTCAAATATAAAAAAAGTATACTTTACAAAAAAAAAAAAAAAAAAAAAAAAAGAATTAAATGCTATTAGTAAAAAAACACGCCAAAAATGCTCAACTCCGGTGAAGCCTGAAGTGAAAGGGGAGGAAGGAAAAAGTCATTAGCGTTCCCTTTATTATTATTATTTTTTCGCAAAGAAAATTTTTTTCCAGTACATTATACTGAATATTTTTTCTCATTTTTTAGTCAGCGTGATTTCCATTAAATGGCTTGTGGAGCCGTGCTTTGGCAGGATTTTGATTTTTTTCTTCTATACTTTCATCATTATTTATTTTTTTAACCAATAATTGTGGTCACGCTGAAGAATATTTGATCGACATACTGGAAGGGAAAAAAAGTCACAAAATGATGCCTGTGTGTTTTTACCTACGCGTTCACGTGACTGAGAAAAGGAAAAAAAAAGTAGCATAATGAATCGTGAAAGTTGAAGCCAATACACATTGAAAGAAGAAGGGAAAAAACGATACATCCTTTACAGTTTTCAAATGACTCTTCGAAAATTAGCTCTGGTAGAAGAATATATTGTAGAATAAATGGTAGTGAACACTGACTGAAATTCCTGTTTCATTATTTTTTTAAAATTCAAATCGTGGTTGAAATATCTTCTTTTATTTTTGATTAAATTTGCATAATTCTTGATAAAACGGGAGATACTGTACGGCATTTATTTAGGAATGAAAGACCGTTACAAATAATTATTTTTGATTACAAGAAAGAATGCAACAAATCGGAATATTTTATCCAACAAAAAACAATTATTAATGATTCTTATCGAAATTTAGCATCAAATGTTTTATGTGACACCGTAATTTTTCATAAAAACGGTATTAACTTAAAATTGTAGAAGTTACCCAACATTTAAATTCTTGTATTTATTTCCCTAAAATATCATTTTATCAAAATGTGGAAGAAAATGAATTGTCTAATTGTTTCAAAAATTTCGACAAGTTGAAATTATATTTCACACATTTGATTTTACCCCCCCCCCTTTTATATATTAAAAAAAATTTTACTTAATTCATCTTTTTTTTTTCGTTTTTTTTCTAGAAAGATTATGGTAAAAAAATGCATTAAAAATAATGAAAAAAATTACTTAACTTTCTCATTTTATATTTTCTTTAAAAATATCATATTTTGCAAAAAAAAAAAAAATGAAGTAAAATAAAATAAAAAAATATTAATAAAAAATACAAAACAAATTTTATGTATTTAAATTAATGAAATTAATGAAAATTAAATTAATGAAATTAATGAAATTAATGAAAATCCAAAACAAATGAAAATAGAAAACAGGTAATCAAAAGAAAGTTGGTAATGCATATTTATATAAAATACAAATGATTTATGTTTCTACTAGTTTGTTAAGAATTAAAATTAAATTTAAATATCAAGAATAGGCTTTCATTATGCAAAACCGAATATTTAGATGCGTTATTAATAGTTTATAAATAATTATTATCTTGGACATTGTTTCCATGTTACTAAAACAACAAGTTTAAAAAAATTATTTCTGTTTATCATTATTTTTGAAAAATAATAGCCGTTTATAATTATTTATAAGCAAATTTTTATTGACTTTATTTCTTTTTTGTAGCTTTATCTGCTTTTATTTCAGGGATTTTTTTTCCTATTGAACGTATATTTTATACATGATAGCCGTTTTTTTAAAATAGAAAACAATGCAATGTGGGAGATTTCATTTCTGAATCTTACAATAGATAGCTTCTGAATCATGGTGATTTTCAATTTTGTTTATAAATAACTTTTTAATGTAAAAAATTATACTTACAAAAAAATTCCTGCATTGCAGGTCTCACAATTAACTTGACAGTATACAATGAATCTTGGTGTAATTTTCATCGTTAAAGCTGAAATTTTATCACTACTTTTATTAGGTAGTATTTAGAAACTAGGATAAAGATTTTGGGTCGAAGTAAAGTGTAGAGATAGGAAGAAAAGAAAAAATAACTGTTTCTCAACAGTGAATATACTTAATCAGTTTTTGAATGTCCAAATTAATAATCGCATTGATCAGTTTTTCTATATTTCAGTGCATTAAGAGATTATATAACACAATTCTGCACCTAAATATGGTTTGTTTTATTATGCATTTGACATGTCAGACTATTTTTTAACATTCAATACTTTTTTACAGAAATAATACTTAAAAACGCTTAGAAATTCATATTATAGATTTATATATATATTACATAATATCAGTTATACGACTGATGAAACTACTTTTAGTGTCAATATCACTTCAAAAAATATGCAAAACGCAATGAAATATTCATATCTTCAATATTTTAAAATATTCCTTCGTATCTTCGTATTAAAGATATATTGAAAGATACACAAAGATAAAGAAATATTTTTAAAAATGCTAAATAAATCTCAATTATTTAATGTATTCGTGAGAATTTAGAGTGCAGATATTTCCGAGGTATGAAAAAAAAAACACTTTTTTTATTTTTAATTGAAAATAATAAAAAATCTAAGATAAATAATTTGTTACCATTTGTTAATGCATTAAAAATAGGAAATTAATTTTAAGATAATAGAGGCTGTTTGTTTTCGAAACAAATTTGCATATTTTTCTTTTATGTTATGCAAGGTATTGATGATTAATTTTTCTTTAATATGTTCATAAATAAAATAAAAAAAAACTCACACGTATGATTAATTCTCTATCTTCATTTCTCCTTATGTGAAACTAATTATAATAATAATTATTATTTTACTTAGGTTTATTATTACTTAAAATCTCCGCATTGAATTTAATGAAAGTTAATGAGATATACGTTATTGATTTCACTATGGTTATATTTAAAGTAGTTAATTGTCATAATAATTTAATTTAAGTGAGACATTAATTTATGTTATGGAAAAAATACAACTTTCTCGAATTTGGTAAATTAATTCTTTGACACTATATTAATTACAAAAGTAATAACGAATTTTAAATCAAAGAAAACATTTTTCAACACAAAATAAAAGAAGAATGAATGAAAACACATGAATGAAACAGCCATGAATGAAAACACATATAAATCTAGTAACATTGTATGAATATGCAAACACTAATCATTGTCCACAAAAAGGAATTAAATAGTTAATTAAAAGTAGGATAAAATAAAAGTTGCATAGTAAATAATGTTAGAACAATTGAAACAATCTAGATATGTTGCTAAAAATGGGATAATTTTCAAATAAAATAAGAATTTTTACACCAAATTATTTATTTGTCCTAAAATAATATTTAAAGCTTAAAAATGCACGAATTATAAATTTAAAATCTTGAATTCTGCTAAATAAAAAAAATAAAAAATATTATGTATATTTATATGAAAAGTGAATTTTAAAATAACATATTTAGAAACTAATTTTTTTATTAAAATCGTCGATCAATTAATAAAACTTTATATATGGTTTAAAGAGTGTAGTATGCTTTAAAATTTCAATAAAAGAGAAAAGTTTTAGGCATTAAAATCGTTGTTTGAAGTCACATGTAATAATTTTCGGCTATTGTAAAACAGATGTTCACCTACTTTGCTTTATTTTATGGGAACACTTATATGCACAATATCTACTTTATTACAACAAAAAATTATGTAGGCTGAACAAAAATGTTTCGTTATATTATTGTCGTATTTTATGATATTCTCATACGCCCCCCCCCCCATTAAAATTTGCTAGAATAATGTATCCATTTCCACAAGCTGCGTTCGCTTGAAATATTCGTAGCTTCATACATATTCGTAGCTTTTATATAAAACAATGTTATTTAAAGGTACTTTAGAATAGTCATTATGTTACCATTGATATCATAAATCTGGATCATTTGAATGTCTAGACGACAAAATCCCTTAAGAGATATATGGTAGTTTATAATCAGCTTGACTAGGAGAAACAATTGTTAGAGCAACCGAAGCTTTGGTTTAGCTTTAGGAAAAATGCATTGAGGCAGTGAAACTGTCTTCTTGTGTTCTATAAATACATATCTGGAAGTGCATTCCATAAAGATGGTATTATTAAAATCTTGATTATTAATATTTATTAATATTATCAACATTCTCATATTTCAAATTAAAATGAATTGTTTGGCACTTTGAAGGAAAAAATGAAGGAGTTGATAACATGATACGAGATTTAATGGGAAAAGAAAAATAATAATTTTACTTTGTCAGAAGGGAAGATGCATGTGTGGTGAAAGCTTATAAGCCAGATAACAGCTACGGGATACGGGATTTACTTTTGTCTAGTAGTCTTGTTTCCCGGCCGCAAACCACAAGGTTCCAGGTTCTATCCTCGCTCATAACAAATCCGCTACACATGTCTTCCTAATAATCACTATTTGACGGATTCGGATCAAATCTAGCATAGCTGGAGATAGCAGTAATTTTTTTTTTTTTTTTTTTTTAAATAAAGGAAAAACTGAATAGAATCTCTTCTAGATTTTTTTAACATTGGTGGTAAATTCGGATGCTTCATCTTTGTTTTTTCGTATCTTCATAGATCGTACATCTTTTTTGCAAGTCACACATATATATATCATATTATATTGCACAATTAGCATATGATAATTATATTTCTCTTACCCTTAATTTGAATTTGTAATTATTTTTTTAACATTTTTTTTAACTATGAAATTCATATTTTTTCTGCAAATTCTAGGCGATCCCATTCCCTATTTATATTTACATGACTATGATAAGGACAAGAAATCATATGTTTAAGTTTCCGTGCTTTAATTTATCCCGTTTCTGCATTTACTTATTTGTTTGCTTTTGATGTTTTATATCATTGTCATTTGAAACATTTCCTTCTATGGATTCTGAAGTTCATATTTTTAATAATGGTGCATAACATACTGCCATTTTGTGTTTAATTTCATGTCATCATTTCATTAGCTTTCAAGCATAAGAGATGTACCATGCTTCTAAAGAAATATTCTTTCTTTGGTAAATCTTTAGCTGCAACTAGATTACGAACCAAAACATCCTGAATGAAAGAATAAAACAGAAGAAACTTGACTAAGGCTGAAAGGAAGGCAGATTGAAATGAACTGTTAACACAGAGAAGGCATGCTGCTTGCAAGTACCAAAAAGAATGTAGATTGAAACCATCCAATACCTGTAGAAGGCTTGAGGCGAACATTGAAAGGAAGAAAATCGACGACAGCAAGAATTTGAGCAATACAAAAAGAGACAGGAAAAAATAAGATATTGAATAATGATAAAATATAAATGAATGAAATAAGATAAAATAAATGCTTGAACAATGAATGCTACACAATAGAGTTAGTATAACTGCGCCTAAATATATTTCTAATGTCCTTATTTGAATTGTCCTGAATTTGAAATTGTTTGTTTATTTGAATTGTTTGTAATGTCGATATCGAGAATTCATACAATTTACAACATGAAAAAAAGGCAAAAAAAAGTCACTTGGTACAAGTTGCAAGAATGTCAAAAAAAAGTTGCCCCTGCTTCTATAACTCTTGCATATTTATAAAATAACTTACAGGTAAGATATGCAAGATACAAGTCAGCAAAAGTCTGAAGGAGTTAGTTTTGTTAGGGAAACATTAATTGTGGATTAATTGGAGACATTAATGCGTGACATTAATTGGAAAAATATAAAGAAAAGTGCTTATGGTCGCTTAATAAAGATCATCACTTATCTCAATTTTCCAGATTTCACAAAAGAAGAAAATGAATTTATTTCTTAAAAATTATAAATGAATATTTATGATTTTTGACATTTAATATGAGAGAGAGACCACTCAGTTTTTTTTCTCCTTCCTCTTGTAAAATTTGGAAAAAAAAATGATAATTTGTGTTTTTTGTTAAACGACACATGAAAAAAATTTAGATTTTCCAGCAAGCCGAAATATCAGATACCAAAAGAAAAAAAGAAATCTTCAGAAAAAAAAATTAGAAACGACCACTATGAACACTCTAAAGTTCAACATGGAAGACTCAATTTAAGAAGTAAACAACAGTATTCATTTTCTAATTTCAGAATTTAAAAGATTAATTCTCGATTGAACATAATGGGAACAATGACTAATTCATCATATGTAGAAATCTACCACATATTCATATTATCATATTCGTAAGAATGTGATGTTTAAAGTGGCTGTTCAATATGAAAATTTTAATTAAAATTGCTGCAGAAATACAATGTGAGCTTTCCATTTTTCATTTTAAGGAAATTTTATAAGTATTTCATATAAATTTTGCATAAAAGGGAATTTAGCTTATATGTTTAGTTTACAGCCTTTCTTATATAGTTATTCAAAATCAAAGAGAGTATGTCAGTGTACCAGAAGATATTCAAATATTCATTTAATATATTTAATACGACTTATTCCTCTATGAAATATTTGGTCATATTTATGGTGATTATTCTTTTGTTTTTAAAGATTTTCAGTCATATGACAAATTAACAGGTCTTTTAAAGTGACACAGTATTAAAATGTTGAGAATGTATACGGAATTTTATGGATGTTTTATAAAATGCGTTTGAGAATTGTTTGTCATAAAACGTAAGTTGAAATGGCATAACTGTTTTGGCATGTAAAAGTTAAAACACATTCCGAGTGAAAACAATAAAACCTATACCTTCTTTGTAAAATAAAGTGAAGAGTAATCAATAACAATACTGAAGGCTCTCAAAGGAAAAAAAAAATCCTAAAGCTTTGAAATGGTCATTTTATTGAGTAGTCGAAATTTTGTTTCAGAAAAGAGATTTTAAGAGCTTACGCGTCAAGAATATAAAATGTATTCCTTTTATTTTGCTCTCAATAATAAAAGGGTGGAAGGATAAAATGCTTTAAAATAGTTAGGTAGATTTATATGCACTTTTCTATATTGTGCTGATTTCGCTAAAAACTACCTAATAAAATGCTTTATATACATTATCTGCAAAAGTATTTATATGTTGTCTTATTTCTGCATACCCCATTACTGCTTAAAACTTAATCTTGATATTTTGATATATCGGACAAATGAATTGTAAGCCAGATTTGTTACATGCAAAATCATAAAGAGGGAGAAATAATGTATAAGGAATCACAGACACTTCAATGATAAATTGAATTGAAATTTATGCACATGTATTAAAATAAAATACAGTTAAGATATTAGTTGCATATAGAAAAATATCCAACCTTTTTTCGGATCAAGAACGTAATGTAATTAAAAAAAAAATTCCTGAAAGTACAATATATTTCAATTTCGAAAGAAAATAATCCTTTTTATAGTTTTTCCCCTCTTGATTAAGTAATTAATTGTTTAAACCACATTATCATTCATACTTTTTCAAAGATATTGACTATTTTCTTGTTCATTTATGGTATATATATATATATATATATATATATTAAGAAGTTTGCATAGACAGAAAACATTATTCGATTTTAAAATATAAAAAATATTTTTAAAGTAAATGTATTTTTAGCCGTCTCCATAATATGCAACATATGCATACAAATAATAAATGAAAGTAAGTTTAAAGTTTAATATCACTTTATTACGTGTTTGACATACATTTAATAAAGCAAAATCTAAATCTAAAATAGAACATTCTACAAATTGTTCACTTTCTAATGCCATTAGGCTATTGTAACAACTTTTAAATGAAGTTATTAAACAAAAATGTGAGGTTAAAACAATGGTTATATTTTTACGTCTGCATACATTTATTTTGAAAGTTAAAGTTTTAAAACATTGAAAAAGTAACATTTTTTAAAGAATCCATTGTGATTAAAGTCATTTACATTATTAACTGTTTTAAATCAAAATATGAAACACGAATTTCTTAATGCTTTTTAAGATATAAAGAAACACATTTTTTACTTGAATTTCACATTCCAAACTATGTATTTAAATATTGCCTAATTTAAAAATTAAATTGCTCTTTGGATTCATTATCCAAAAATAAAAAAAAAGCTAAGAAATTTGTAACATTTTTCTCATTTTTTTTTTTTTTTACAGAAATATATTTAATTTGAATTTAATAAATAGCCGTCTACATTTATGTCTCTCAAACAAGTTGAAGATATTAATCATTACTGTTCTTCCATTTAATGAGCACTTTTAATCCATAATATCACAATTGCCACAATTAGGGTCAAATGTACTATTTGCGCGATTCTGAAATTTTATACACAAGAGTTAGTGTTTATTACTTTATTTTGTACAAGACTTAATTTCGAAATATTTTAATAAATTCAACTTTCAAACAAAAAAGATTGAAATTTTAAATAAAAAATATGATATAAAAATTAATTAAAAAAATCAAATAGATCCTGATATAAATATTCATACTTAGAAAATAATCAATAAAAAATATTTTATTTATATATTCTTAGACAATCATTTCCCTTGTAAATATACTCATGTCGCACAGATGAAAAAATACAGTTAGTCATCCACTTATGCAATGATTCTTTAGTTAATTTTTGCAACATCGTTGATAGATAAGTGTTATTTTAGATAGAAAAAAAATCTATAAAGGACTTTAAAAAATTATTTATTCCTTCAAAAAGTAAGTTTCTGATGAAGAAATCATATTTTAATTATTATATTCTAATCTAGTCTAATTAGTCGCATTTAATAAAGTATTTTTGGCATGCTAACACTTAAAGCAAAACTGGTTCACTCTTTTGATAAAAATCTGACTTTGTGGAATCGTACATTTTATCATTGTTTCCAATTTCATTTTGTATTTCATGTAACTAGTATTCTTTGATCGGCAGGTATACCTGAAAGTGATTTATAAAACTTAAAATATCCTGTTAAGTCGTACTATTCAAAGTATCATAACTCGGTCTGTTTCAGTTGCAAAGAAGTTTATCTTTAAACAAACTACATTTTTTTAATTCTAAATATGACTAATAGGACCTATATAATTTAAATTTCATAAATTTTTAAAAAGTGCTTTGATTGACTTAGGTACTTAAAATACAATTATTTAAATAATTCTAAGGATCTTTCGAAAGGAAACAATTGACCATTTTTAAAAACTTAAAAGTTGGATGCTAACCCACATTCAGAATAGACACCCTGCATTATGAGATCATTGATTATGTTTATATTCAAAATTTCAACCGATTAACATATTTTGGCAAGAAAAAAATTAGAATTTTTATAATGATCGCAAAACAGAATTGTAAATTTTTCTCATTCAACAGAAGGTTATTGTACAGCAAAATACAACACATAAAGAGAAAAACAAAGATTAATTGCCCCAATATTTTTTTAATGGAAATTAATTATTTTTTATTGGCTATCTAGTGTCTTCTAAATGTTTCCGGATAATGATCAAGCTTTAATAAAAATGTTTAACAATTAAAAATACTACAGTTTAAATTGATATCGACTGAAAAATTTTATGTCAAATTTATACATCACGTTTATTTTCTTTGGTTATTGATTTCCTTCAAAACACAGTGACTTTAAACACATTTAATAATATTTATTTCCGTCTCTTCATATACTTTATTTTCAGTTAATTTTCGCTTATACTTTATCAGTATTATTTAATCTAATTTATTCCAAGTTATATAAAAGAAATAATTATTTTAAGTATAGAACATTGCAATTCTATAAAATCATATTCATTAAATAAAGATCATTTTTGCAATGATGTTGAATTCTTCATTTTCTATGTTCTGGAAATCTTTTTTTCATTTTACTGCTCATATTTCATTACAGATCCTTTGTTTTCTAGAAAACATTCGCGTACAAGATTTCTTTCGCAAAGCTAGCACCTGCTGTGAATCACAGATTTAAATAAAATACTGAAGAAACATTTCATATTAATCTTAAAGCAAGAAAATCCAGAAGTGTTCTGCAGTCTAAGCGATTAAATTCTGCTCATATACATAAAAATAAATTTATTTCGCGAAAACTTTATCTATTTTTGAGACACATTACAAAAGACAGATCCACATTGTCTTTTTCATTAAAATCCAAAACAGATAAACCGAAAGCCAAGTTGTTTCCTTCCTATCTCAAAATCACTTCTTCTTACTCTCGAAAGACGATTTGGCAAAAATCCAAAGAAATTATGAAACACAAAATTGTGTTTCTTAAAGAAATGCAACTCAGATAAAAGGAAAGCCAATTATTTTGTGCTTCATCAGTAAAAGCATCATGGTAGACACTTGAAAAAAAAATTTGAAGTGAAATAAAAATATAAAAGATTGCATCGAAAAAGTGTATTTTTTCATCTGTAAAGAGTTTTGTTCTTTTAGTTTTTGTGTGCAGTTTTTTTTAATTTTATTCTTTTGAATCATTTCCTTTCTGAGGAATATTTTTAAGCAAAATTTCTAAGAACATTTTTTTTTAATATTTAGCTATAAGTTTTGAGCTTCGAGCCTCAAAATTTCAATGTGAATATTTTAAATGCTCCTTTTTTCATCCTTTGGTACAGAAAAAAAACAACCACTTGGGTCGATCAGGTTTCACATGGAAGATATATAAATTGGTAAACTTGTCTTCATCAGGGATATAAAAAATATTTATTTTTATTTTTTTATTAAAAGTAAATGACTTATTTTTTTGAGTATGCCTTAACTTTAAATTCAGACAGAACTTATAAACTAAAAATAAAACAGAAAAATAAATGGTTTCTTTAAAGAAAAGGCATAGAAAAACATTTTTTTCTTGCATTTTTCAGTGAGATGACAGAAGCGATTAATAATTTTATGACACTTAGCAACGTTGCTTTAAGACGCTGATAAATTTCAAGTGTCTACTTTAATAATGTATGACAAATTGAAGCATTATAGCCAGCATTTTATTTTTACCTGTACATTAAATGTTTTGTATTTATATAAGAAATAAGATTATGAAATACTTTATATCTGTTTTCAAGTTGATAATAAATTTCATCGACTTCTTTATACATTTGTTAAATGCCTAATTTTGATGGAATGAAAATATATATTTATTTGAAACATTTAAATACACTATTATTTAATCAGTATTCTGACTGATTAAACTCTACTAACTAAACTGACTCTATTATTTAATCAGTACTTTTTACTTTAAGACCATTTTATTTGCATTATATTTAATTTTCTATCAATATCTCGGGTAATAATAAGAAATTTTATTTGTGTGAGCGTGGTTAGAGGTCCTACAGGAACGAATTATTTGATGTTTTTTTTAATCGAAAACTCCATCGTCATAGATATAATCTGGAGAAAGATAATATGCATATTGATGTGATTATTTTGGAATTTTAAATAATTAAAAGCTAAACAAGATAGAGCAGTCTTTTCTCTGAAATTCTCATAAAAATTAATATAAAAACTGACTTTTACCACGTTTTCTAATTTTAAAAGTTTTAGAGATTTTATTATTATAATGGAATTCTAGCCATTTTCATTTGCTTCTTGAATAATTCAATCATTTAATCTTCCTTTTTTGAAGTTTCTTTTTTTCTTCCTTCTTTCCCTTTTTTCGTTCATTATTCGAGTAATTTACATGATACATAAATAAACGAATTACGGCGCGTTTGTATTGCATTAAAAATTGTTTAATGCTCAATGAATCTCATACATGCTCAATGAATAGAACATACATGTATTATATTCATAATAATATGACTTTAATGCCGATCAAAATTTAACAAATAAAAATAACATTTTTTGTAGAAACATAAACATCAATTCTTGGATAAGCGATTTAATTAAAACCAATGTACAATATAATCCATTTTGTCTTCAGATTAGACTTGTTTAGTATATTGTTATATATATCATATATTTTAATTCCTTTATTCATGGACATTCCTTTTAAATTTTGATTTTTTTTCTCTGCTTCATATTATTTTAGGTTGAAACATGGCTTATCTTAATCGATATAAATTATTAAAAAAAAACTATGTTTTATCATTCAGTAGGAAAATTATATTTTCATATACTAGTATAATGCAATGTATTCAAATTCTTCAAAACATTAGTCATGGTTTATTTCTCAGTGCTAATAGAATAATTTATTTAATTTTGTTTAAAAATAGAACAAATTATAATTATTGAAAAGTTATAGAAAACTCAAATTTTCATACATCATTTCGCACAAAAACTTTCAATGAGCAAAACATTTGAGTATTCAGTAATTAATTGACTCTAAAACCTTAAAGTAGAATTTAAAAATATTCCACAATGTGTAATGAATCAAATCTAATGACGGATTAATCACGAAACATACTTATTTCTGAAGTAATTAAAAATGACAAAACACATAAATGTATGTATATGCACTTTTTGTGTGCATTTCCGGTACTTGTTATATTTAAATTACTTAAAATGTTCAATATTTCTTTAAGATATCGCTCTCCTGTGTATATGCATTGAAGTGTATATGCAAATATATGCATTGAAGCTGTGTCAAGATATCTTTTAAAGCTTTAATAGAAATTTTTTATTGATTATTTACATTTCACTTAAAGCAAAATGATGACTATTATTTGAGCATTCTTATGTTGCGTATATTGTACAAGTAAAACTTGTATAAAGTTCGTGCGTAGGAACATCAATACAAAATGAAAAATTCTTGTCTTTATATTTAAAGATAAATATTTGTTTCTTAATTGTTATTTGAAGCTTACAATGTGATTCATTGTCTTGACATCCTTTAAGACTAAGACATTAATTCGCCATTTCTTTTCTGGATTTTTTTTCATATAATGCTGAACATTTATATATATAAAATTAAAAGCACATGGCCAAAATTTTACTAACTAAAAGTTTGACAGTGTATGTTTATAAAAATTGACATAAAAGTGTTAAATTTTTAATACTTTGAAAATTCATTCATTTAAAAAAATTAAATAGCTTTAGTTATTCAGTTAATATTATTATTAAATAATGTTTCTATTTTCTATAATTTTTATTGCATTGTTAATTTTATAAATTTTATGTCATGCACATTGGGAATAATCGTTTGATGAGTGGAAAGAAACTAAAATGCTTAATATTTCTGTAATTATACCAAATTAATAGCTTAATCTCCTTACGAAGCAATTAAGTTTTTGATTAACTAATTCTCCTTCTAATTGTGTGTAAAATTCCACATAAATCTGTGTATTAATATAATCGGCATTGAAATTTAAAAGGCAAACCAAAGATTAATATTTGATTAATAAAACCCAAAATCTATGTTTTATTTATATATTATTGATTAATAAAACCCAAATCTATGTATAAAATATTTGATTAATAAAACCCAAAATCTATGTTTTATTTATATATTATATATTTTGTTATTTTGACATTCGAATTGTTATTTATTCTAAACCGTAAAAATTTAGTAATTTGAACTAGAATTTAGCTATATGGATTAAAAAAAATAAAATCTTGAAATACAAAATTATCTTTTACTTATAAATCTATTGAATGTAGAGAAATATTATTGTGAAGAAAAAAAAATGTATAAAATCTCTATAATTTAGGAAAATATATTGTTTTTATTTAATAGCAATCTTAGTTATTTTATTTTGAAATAAACAAAGTTAAAATATATTTTGAAAGTTTTTCTATGCACTCGTAGATTGTGCAGATTCTGAAAGAAAGTGAAGTATCAAAAGCGAATGCAATTTTTAATATTTTAAATTGAATAAAATTCAAAACTTCCTAATATCCTGATGTTTTTATTCAAAACAAGAAAGATAATTACATTAATGTGAAACATCTTATTCTTTTCAGTATTCTTTGAAAGTTAATTTAATTTTGATGCTTTTTCTCAGCAGAAAGGAAGGAGAACCTCCTGAGATCAATTAAGATCAAAGATATTTTCAAGTAGATTCAAAATAAAGAAATATCTTATTAGTCATTTAATTTAATGCAATGCCTTAGAGCTCACACTCATTATAGCATTTTATTTTCAAAGATTTAAAATTGGTTTTCAAGAGCTCAATGTAATTACAGTTTTTTAATAACTATGTTATTTTATTCTTTAAAGAACCGTAATCACGTAATTTAGAGGAAAAAAGAACTTGTGCCTGATAGCCACAAATGGAAGACACTTTTTCCTCTCTATTTAGTTCTCGTTGCTGCTTTACCTGGAAGGCAATTTTGGTTGGCTCCTAAATTCTTCCATATTCTACGTGCATTTGAAATAAAAATAATATTATTTTGTGAATAGGAAAATAAATCGGATGTGATTATTATTGATGTAAAAATAATATTAAAAATTATTTTATTTTTCATTAAAAGTAATCGTATTCATTTTCATGATAAAAAGAATGAAATCAGAAAAATTAAATTCCTTGAATTTTCTATTTAAAATACCCTTTTAAAATATACATTTTTAAATCTCATTGGCATATTTTGATTCTTAAGGACGATTTGCCTTTATAATCCACTTTTCTGTAAATATATCATCATCAATTAGATATAGTATTTTTAAAAAAATGTAAAAATGATATTTAGTTTTTAATTATTTATAATAAAAGGAAAATATGGAAATGAGTAACGCTGCCTTAATAAAATGCAAATATTATTAACACACATTTAAAACGATTTTGACAATGAATTATAAAAATAAAGCAAATACTTCAGAACTAAAGAACGTCTGAAAAGAATTTATTATTTGATACGAGAAATATTCGTTACTATTTTTAAATTTATTCTTCTTTCAAACTGTCACACGTAAGCAGGCAGTGAATTGAAAGTCATGTGTTAGTTCTATTAAAAGATAATTATTCCTATTCCATAATTTGAAAATGTTCTATAATGCATGATATTAAAACTTATTTTTGAAAAATAAGCAACATTGTTAAATGGAAAAGGAAAAACTTCTAGTCATTATTTTTGCAAGTAAAGAATACTGTAAATAAATACCCGAAAACTGCACTATTATTTCCAACATTTCTAAAGGGAAATCACTGACAAGAAGAGAATGTCACCAACGTAAAAATAATTTTCAAAATCCTTAAACACATATGTCGCAATAATAAATAAAGAAATAAATTAAGATTCGCAAATTAAGAATGCTAAAAAAATAATGTTTTTGACCGCTTTTGCCGAGGAAACTGGTTAACAAGAGATAAAGAGAAATGCTTTCTGATCCTTGATGAAGCAAGAGTTTATCTAAACGACTGTCACAAATATGCGTCTATTTACTATCGAAAACGAAGATAAATAAAATACAAACTTGGCTCCGCTAATGCATAGAAAGTTTCCTTAAGAAGTTTATTTCTGTAGTAGGGCTCATGAATTAGAAAATTAAAAGTAAAAAAAGTGGGAAAAAAAGAATGCTAAAATCATATGAATGCTCTATCAAGCGAAAGGATTAAGTCCAATATTCACAGAATATTTATTTCTTTATCATTATCAATTTCAGAGAATGTAAACTCATTAAGGCAAAGCTAAATTTATTCTTCGAAAAGTATCATCACATTTCTTGAAAAAAAAAATGAAGACTAATGTAAATATTGCATGCATATCTTTCCAACAGATTCCTCAGGTGTTTTATCTATGGAAGAATGTGCCTTTATCTGTAGAAAAGAGTTATTCCTTTCTAGGAGATATTCCACCAGTATTGGTAAATCTGTAGAATAGTAAAATCAATACCCCATGTAATTTTAGGAAAAATCATTCTACAATTGAAATCAAGATAATGATTTATTGTCCAGAAGAAATTTTACCAGGCAGATTATTGAAAAAAAATACTCTTTAGATTTTGAACAGTAATTAAACTCTCTCGACGTTGTTCTAAAAATGTATAAATTTCTACAACTAATTGAACGAATAATGATGACAACTTTATTAGCTATGTGATGTCAAGGCCAAAGTTAAAGTACCGGAAGTCATTCAACGCTGTACATAAAACCGTCTTTCTAACCAAGAAGCTAACTGCACGAGGGAAAAGCAAAATTAAAAATTCATGATAATATGACTACATGATTATAACATTAAAGTCCATCGTGAAGTTAAATTCAATTGCAGCAAAAATGGTCATAGTTTGAATTCATTCCATCTCAGAAGTACCTAAATTTCCTTCCATCAAAGCGTGGAAAATCCTTATCAATTTGTTAAAAACTGAAGCAACTTAAGAAAACTTTTATTTAACCACTGATGACATAAACTGGCTTTGGATTAAAGTTAATGCTATCTTATGATATCCTCAGAAGTTATTACATCGATTTACTTCTTATTTCAACAGTTTTAAAGCCTCTCATTTTAATATATAATTTTTGCTTTTAAATAAATCTTTTTTTTTTTTAATTTTGAAAAGCTGTTTTACCTTTTTATTTAAAATAAATTTAAGGTAATTGTAAAACGAGAATACGCCTAAAATATGCTTCTTTAAAAAGATCACTACTTGTTTTTGATTTTTAAAAAATGTATTGGGAGATAATTTCAAACGTTAGAAATTTAATTTAAATTTTTACGCATTAGTGGCGATAGAAAGTATTTTTGAATTTCTTAAGAATTTTGGATTTTGTTACTTTTTTTTTTTTTGCAAATAGAGTTTTATTGGGATTTATTTTAATCATAATAAAAATTGTATAATTAATTTAAAAATCATAAGAAATTTAATTATTAATAATTAAATGATGATTTGAATTATTGCAATGCTGGATTTTATTTTTTACCTGAATTCTTGCATGCAAATAATATTTTCAAACTACACTTAAATATAATTTCTATTCACTTTTTAAGTATTTTATTACACTATTTGGTGATAGATCATTTATAATAATATTATATCCCCATTATAAATATTCAAACGAGCAGAAGAAAATTCTTATAATATGGTGGGAAAATGTATTACCTTTTCTAGACATTTGATAAGTTTTAATTCCATTATTTTAAAAGTACTCTTTAACCCTATGCAGATCTTCCAAGAAGTTTTGCTAACATATATTTTACATATAAAATCGTGAAAAGCCGATTTTTCTTAAATGTTTAAGCTTGAATCTAAAATTTAACTTATCTATGCTTAACCGTAAATAATGTAAAAAAAAAAAAAAAAAACATTTTTAAAAATCAGCATTTGTGGTAGGTTAATCTAAAAGTTCAAACATCTAAATCACTTCAATAATTAGAAAATGAGACATTAAGAAAATATAAATTAAAATCGGAAAATGTATGTTATATTCACTGGAATAAGTTTCTGAAGATTTTATTTTGTGCTTATTATATTTACTTTACGTTATGAAATAAATGTACTTTCATGTGAAATCTTATTTAATTAAAGAAATATCTGATATTTTCAAAAAAATATTTTGTGTTTAAATAGTTTTAAATACAATTGTTTCATATTTCTATGGATTAATTTTGTTTGTATAAAAATCAATCATATTTTGTTAATTTATTATAAAATACCAAATTAATTATAAATTTATATTAAATATATTATATTTTTGCAATAAATTGTTAATTTATTATAATTTAAAAAGATCTTCTTCATCTTATCCAACTTTTACAATAATAGATGAATTCTTTTGAATATAATACCAAGGACAAATAATACCATTATCTACTTAACATCAAGGATCAGTACACAATATAAACAGAAAGCTGGTGACGCATGGTATATTTTTAGTGACATCTGAATACGAAAGCTGCAATTAGTTTTGAAATTCCCATTTCAATTTACAATTGAGGTGCCATTGAATTAAAGCCATTTGTTTTAATTTTTAACTTCTGGAGCGTTGCATTCCGCTGAAGTATGCCGAACGCATTCGCTTTCAGAATTAATTAGTTCGCTATTTGCCGATGAAAGGCTTTCTGACTGCTTCCTCCGAAACAATCCATCTTCTACTGTTTAATTTAGGAATTTTGCATTTGTCTTTTCCTTTGGGATATATTAGTCTGATTGAATGAAACAGAAATGCAACGCTTTGGAACTAAACGAAGGAGGAGTGCGTCCTTCCAACAATCTTACGAAGCAAACGAAATTCATTTGTTTATTAAATGGTCTGAAACCTTTTAGAAAAATAAAGATGCAGACACTACAAGCTAATTTTAATGTGCTTTCAATACGTCTGATGCCTTGCGCTTTGAATTTTAATGAATTTACAGCTTCGGCCAAAATTATAAAACCTAAATGAAAATTTCTTCTAATTTTGTCTTAAATTATTATTTTTTTTTTTGGTTTTTCATTAATGATTTGAGTTTTTTTTAGATCTAGGAATGTTTTTTAATTAAAAAGTATTCTCGTCTCATACTAAACTCAAATCATTAATGATTTGAGTCTCTTTAGATCTAGGAATGCTTTTTAATTATAAAGATTTCTCGTCACATACTAAACATTATATACTAATCATACTGGCTTATATACTAACTATACTGGCTTTTTTAGTAAAAATTGGGTTTGATGAACAATTCTGAATCAGGAAAATATTTCAGCCATTCTATACCCATATTAAATAGCACATCCTGTTGCATAATATTGTACAATATTGTGCAATTATGTTATATTAATCAACTAGTCGCCTTTGGCGACCAGCCAGTTCGCCAATCTTAATGTTAGTTAAAATTTTAATAATTAATTATTTTATGCAATTCCAACTTTAATAGATTCTTCAGCAAAATATTTTAAAACTTCAAATTTTGATAGTCATATAATTCACTCATAATATTATAAAGGCCTTCAGTCATAACGTGATATGTATCTCTCTAATTTTCTGTTACCTATCAAAGAATTTATGCTTTAAATTAAAGTGTAAATGATTAATCTGCAATTAATATAATAATATTTATTACAAGCATTTTTTATTAATATTACAAAGCATTTTTTTAATAATATGATTACTAATAATAGAGTCACTGAGCGTTTAAACTTTATGGGCACTAAAGAACATCTTTCTTAATTCATGTAATATCTCAAGAATTTGTCAACAAAATTTTCTCAGATTCATCATGAACAGATCGATTCATTAACAATGTTTAATTTTAAATGCATCAAACACTAAGAAAATAAAATGAATCGTTTAAAATAATCGGTTTAAAACATGTTTAAAAAAACTACTTAATAAACGATGTACTTAAAACTATAAGCATATACAAAAAAATATATATAACTAACATAAATACAATTTAATTACAAAAGCATGCAACTAACCTAAAAATAATTTAAATCCTTGAAAACAGGTTAAAAAAAACTACTTAAAAAACGATGTACTTAAAACTATAAGCATATACAAAAAATATATAACTAACATAAATACAATTTACTTACAAAAGTATGCAACTAACCTAAAAATAATTTAAATCATCCATTGATAGTGGTTGTCATGACAACAATCAGAACAATGCACATGCGTGAATTTTCTTCGCCAGTTAGGTAACGCAAATGCGTGAATTTTTCTACACCAGTTGGGGTAACGCTATGACGATTAGACATTTTTAATTTCCTTTATTCTGTGTTATTTTAATTCAAAAGTACTTCAGAATGAATCTGAAACATGGATTAATTAACAATGTCTAATTTTAAATGCATTAAGAAAATAAACAGAATCGTTTGAAATAATCCGCCAAAAAATTTTAACCCTAGCCTCATTACTGTTGGGAGAAAAAAAACTGAAGCCTCACTCATTTGGCATTGGGGAAAATGGAAGATTATTTTGGCGGAAAAGTTGGCGGTGGGGAAAATGGAATATTTTTTGGCAGGAAAGTTAATTTTTAATTAATAATTAAAATTTCAAAAAAAGAGAACCCAGGTGCACATTCCCGACCTCTAAGGTATACATGTACCAAATTTGGTAGATGTATGTCAAATGACCTGGCCTGTAGAGCGCCAACACACACACACACATTGAGTTTTATTATAAGTATAGATATTCCACAATATATGCCCAAATGGAATGTTGATATATGTCATACAAAATTATACATTATTTATGTGCTACTAGGATTAAAGATGATATCAACTTATCTTCACATTATTTTGTACAGGTGGCTAAATTTAATTTTGATATAAAATAAAGAACACCCTTATAAGGAATAAATATAATGTGTTGATTACAATTTTCTATAAATTCTACAACTTTGTGCAAAAATTAATTTACCCTATAACATTTATGACAAAAAGACTTTAACAATTTTCTCTAGATCAAATAATTAATTTAAAGAAAATAGTGTTGTATTCATCTTGAAACCATAATCTACAAATAATAATGAAATATTGAATAACTGTATTTTTTTCACTGTCTATTCGCCCAATATATTAATTGTATTCATAAAGTCATATTGGCCTTTTTTGATAGAAGTTCACTTTTCACATCATAGGAATGTATGGTACTGGTTATCAATAGTGCAATAATACTGCTTGTAGTGACTATGGGTACAACGATTAATTGTCTGTATTGATAAAAATAGTGCAAATGATTCTCCCGTATTATAATGCAAGCGTAATATGCTAATTCTAATGATGAATAATTCGGTTGTAAATTTGGTGGGCTTATTTGATACTCTAAGGTCAAAGGCGAAAACAAAGGCTGATTTTCTTTTGATTGTTATCTTTTCTAAATTAACCCTGTTCTTCTACATTCTTCATTATTCTACTTTCTTCCGTTAAGTGAGTTAATGACTGTGATCATTGCCAGTGTCACGACGAAAAAAACGTCACGTGTTGAGTATAAATGAAAAAATAGTATGATCAACTTCTCAGAATATATCAGCAGGAGAATGCAGGTATGTTCGAAATTCCCCGAGTGTGTGTTTCTTCAATCAGAGATGAAGGTTTGATCCTGAATCTGTTGCTCAGGCAGAATGGCATGATGAAAACAATATGGAAAGAATGGAGACTTGAAATAAGCATAGGATTTCTGATTTATCAAAGTGAGAAAATGTGTGGGATTGAGTTATTGATTTATAAGGAAACCGAAGACTTTAACATAATTTCAAAAGCGTGCTGAATCTTATGAGGAACACTATTCACATGAAAGTTTTATACAATGAATGCTAGATTACCACAATAAATACGTTAATATAGATAACTGTTTTAAAGAAAATTTTAAAAAATGAAATATGCATACAATTTTTTTTCCAATTCTGTAAATTATGTTGACTTTCTTACCAGAAACGAATGAATATAAAGAATAATACTGTTCTATTTCTTTTCTAACGGACTAAAATTCCTATAAATTTGAAATAGATTTAATCATTTTTTGTTGTACTGATCATTAAGATGTATTCATTATTTCAGCTTTGACGAACAGTGATCATTACAAGCGGTGTCTTTTATATAATTTTAAATTCTTTGTGCACAATATTGATAGTATATTCTGATTTATTAGCTATATTTTGAAGAAGGTCTATGTATTATCAGCGAAAATTAATGAAATTAGTTCAGTTGTGGTGTTTAAAATCCATGTGAAAGTTTATTTTGAAATAATCTCGGAAATGAGAAGAGAGAAAAACAAACGACCATTGATAATAAATCTCGAGAACATGATATTTTATATAAAATTAATTTAACCTTCAATTAAAAATTAAAGAAATTGGTTGAATTTTTTTGCCTGAATAATTCTGCCTATATTTTCCCCGTACAAAATGCTTAGAATTTAAAAGACTTGGAGTTTTAAAATTCTTCTCCAAAATGGAAGATGATATTGATTGGGCAGGTAGATAACAATGATAACTATATATCTAGGGAAATATACATTTTCAGATTAACTAAAAGTTCCCGAAATGAGTATAGTTGTTCAGGCTGGGTAAGAATATCCTTTTGTTTCCTAGGGAATATATAGTAATTTTTTCCCCATGAAAATGCAATCCTATTGTGGACAAGTGACTACAGGTGATATATTTGAAGGTAAATCAATATAATGGAACTGATTATTTTGATTTTTTTTTTTTTTTTTTTTTTTGAAATTTACAGATATTTCTTCATAAAAATTAATTTCGCATGTATGCACCTAAAATTAGATTTAACTGGATTACTTCTTAAAATAATGTTTTGCTTCCAATATAGAAGTTCTAGAAAACAATTCCTTCTATCCATAAGGAAATATCTTCTTCATTTGTTTCCAGCCAAATGAAATCTTATTTATGATTAAGCAATGGTAGGAATTTGCAGATTAAATCAGCGATAATTCTCACGATAGCCTGACTTTCTTTTGAGAAATTATAAGAATAACATTATTGTATTCATCATTAATGAACAATTTTTAAACGCATCAATTATAATAGAACATGAATAAAATGATGATTATAAATAAGATTGATAGAGGAATATAAAAAAAGAAGGGTATAAATCAATTACACGCATCGTAAAATAGGTAATGATGCGCTTAATTATTCATTGGTGCAAATAAATTTACTTGCCCATAGAAAAAGGAAATTATTCTTAAAATGTAATGATCCTAGGTTTGTATGAAAGAAATTAAAGCTATTGTTCTGTATTTCAGCTATTTTCTATTTAGTTGCCACATGTTATTGACTTTTAATAACATATTATTCTATCCGTCTTTGGCAACCAGCTTTCTCAATGAGAATAATTGCCTAAAATTTTAAGTCTCATTTTTTATATATTTTTATATTAATGAATTCTTGTGAAAAAGAATTAAAAAAATTCAAATTTTGATAATTATAAAACATATCCTATTTTAGAAGCTTTACATTGTTTCGTTCATTGTACCATGCCATTTCATCTATAATTTCAAACAGAAAAAACAAACTTCAAATAATACAAACACTTATTTCTGCTGAATCAAAAACATATATGTTTTTAATGTGTATAAAGAAAATATAATCGTTCAAAATTGAACTTTTATGAAAATTACATAATATTTTTACGATTTATTTAAAATCTCATAAGATTATTCAGTAAAAATTTATATTTCATCATAAATTTCATTTTTACTTTCAAAAAATTTATATGAGCTAAGAAATAATATATTATTTTATTTTAGTAAATGAATGCATTTTGGAATAAATTGTGAAGTTTCGATTTTATATAGATTTTCTGCTCTTTGAATGATATTCACTAAAGCGTTTTTAGTAATCTAACCTTGAAATCGGAAAGCATCTCAATCTTCTGAGACTAAATCTGTACGACATATGCAACATTAAATATCATTAATTTAAGAAAATCAGCTATTTTTTTAATTTTATGTCAATGAACTTTGGTGAATTTACAGACTATAAATGGTAGAACATCTTCAAGGTAATCAACAAAATTGACTTTCATGCTTTTTCATAAAACAGTGATATTCAAACTTTAATAAACCTAGTTTCATCTGAAATGTACGGATTATTTAAATTATTTTTTTATTTTAGTTTATTATTTCAAATTTTATTATATATGATTGACATCATCGAGGACCTGTCTAAAAATTTAAAATTCATAATTCAGCAAAACATTTATTTTCTCAAACTACTTAAAATATAATTAGTTTGTGTTTTCTGAAGATTTCAAATGTTTTGATTATGCAATATTTAATGCAATAAATACAATTACAATCCCAAGCTTTGATATTTTTAAAGTTTTTGCTAAAATATCCAAGAATAGACCTAAAATTTCTAAATATTTTTGATTTTTTTATCTTTTTGAGATCTATTAATATAAATTGCCATCAAATGAAACTAACTTATGAAGGGAGAGAAAAAAATAAAATTTTGGATTGAAGAATCAGTTTTTAAAATAAGGTCAAATCCTTTATTTTATAATAAAAATTGCAATATATCTTATTGCATTTTTTACTATGAAAAATGTCTGCTATTTGCTACAAATTAGTCATACGGACATATTTAGAAAACACTTATAAGTATGAAACCTGTTTATTATATATACTATATACCTGTTTATTTTATATACTATATTTATAATATATGCTTTCAAGCAATTGTGAAAATGTTTCTTTAAAAAGCTAAATTATCTAAAATTTTTGGAAATATCCATAATTAAACGCATTTTTTAGAATATATCGCTGAAACTGGGGTTTAAAAGAAAAACATATCAAAATAGAGAGTATGCGAAAAAATCTTAAATCAGTTATATTTTCTGAAATGGCCCAAAGAGAATAGAGTAATGGATTTGTCGTGTCTTTGCAAACGGAAAGGGATTTTTCCAGACAGTGGCCAGGAGATTCGTTCATTCAAAGTGTGATCAAAATTTGTCTGTTCTATTGAAAAAAGATCCTTATATATATATTTTACTCAGTGCCTTAAAATTATTTTGATATTTCGGTATATAAAAAGCATGTGATTATTACGTGTTTCGGATTCTTCAATGATATTTTATATATGAGTCTACGATAATTTATCGTGCTGATAATATAAAATATAAATCCCGGCACAAAGCATAAAATCAAGAAATTATCAGGAATTGGAAATCTGATCTGAGCTCAGTAATAGTCTGGGCATATAGGCTTGTAGATTCAAAAGCTAATCATGTTCTTCAGCTGAAAGTCCAGTTTGTTAACCCTTTCTAAGGCCGTGAGAAGTATGCTTCCTACCAAATTTATCAATGTGTGTATGAATTTATGTAGGTTGACGTAAATTCTGACAATTTGTTTTAGAAATACAGAAACTTAGATGCTTTAGTTCTTTATCTCACACAAAATGATGTGTCTTGATTTGTTACTTAATTATTAATTAACCAAATTAATTAATTAATCAAATTAAATTTATCTAATAAGCTAAATAGATCCCTTTTCTTATTTTAATTTTAAGCCTAAAAATATTTTAACATAATATGACTAGAAAAAAATATCCCTTTAAAGGGTTAAACTCTCATAAAGGAAGCAATATACAAGAATTTTACATTATATTGGAAACAATAATGTATTCTATTTTCCATGTAAAATATGAGAAAGAGGACAAAATGAAGAAAATTGCAATGAAATATGCTAATAATTTTTGCCATGAATATTAATAATGCATATAATATGATGGATAGTTATGCAGTTACGAATTCAATTTGTTCTAAATTAAGCAGGACTTGTTCTGATACCACTTGTTTATAAAATGTTGATTAGAACAAAAAATATTTTGCAAATATACATCTATAAAAATGCTAATTTGATGTCAGAAGGGAAAAAAGTTATATTTATTGATGGTGAAAAATGGCGAGGGAAAAAAGGCCAAAGCGGTTTTAATTTTTGAAACTCTTCTTCCCTAACATTTGTTTCAAGCTAAAATGTAATTTTTTTAACGTCAATAATTGCTCAAAATATAATCAAATTATCAAAACATAACATATTTATTAGTTACATATGTAAATAAAATACAAATAAATAGTGCATTATTCATACTTAATTTTTATTTTCACATTTGCATGGTATTTCATAATACCATGCAATCCATGCACCACATAATACCATGTATTTCATCATATCATTTACGGTTCGGTATGTTTTTATGACTTTCAGGTAAAAACTGTGCTCTCAGTACGAAAGTGCAAGGGTCGCTTTAAATAAATATTCAGAATTTCTGCCTCTGAAAATAGCAGAAACCATACTAAATTTTTATAAAACACTCGTTGTAAATTTCCTCCCAGCCAAAGTGGCAAGGATAAAAATGGTGAAAAGACTGGTTAACAGTTTTGAAAGTAGTTGCTTTTTATCCCATTATTCGAAAAGCTTTCTCGACGAAACATCAAGTAAAGCGGCATAACTTGGAGCCCCTTCTTGCATAAAGATGATCTTTCCAGAGACTTTCCCTATAGTAATGATGAAATTGCAAAAATTTCGGACTTGAGCTGTATATCAAATGGCATTTACAGATCATGCAACAGCCACTGAGGAAGTTATTTCTCCAAAAAATTAAGGCCCATTTATGAATAAAAGTATGAAGCCTCACCACACCATATCTTCTGATCCATGCAAAGGAATTGTCTTTAAATGTGGTAATTTAATCATGGCATGGATTCAGCAGTTATGCGAACTTAATACGCCATCCAAATAGAAATGAGCATCATCGTCCTTCAAAATCAGTCAAATTGAATTATCATCATCCGTGCTAGGAATATTAAAGGAAGGGATTTTTAAGCTTTATAATCATTAGAGATGAATTACTACATATAGCATCATTCTTAACTATCTATGCTATTGAATAAAAGATGTAGAAATATTTAAGCTTTGCTCTTGAATATTTCTATCAACAAAGTTTGCTTTTGAGAATTCAATTATTGTATTTGCTATTTTTCTAGTACTCTACATTGCATTTCAGTTGACTTTCCACCCCTCCCCCCTTCAAGTATTAAAGCAAAGGTGAATACCAATAAATTTAAAATAATTATCTGAAAATTTATATCAGTTTCTAAAATTTATATAAGTCTAGATGCCTTAAATATTGCAAAAGCCGTTTTCTGTTAAAACAAAATTAACGAGAAATACTCAGTTTGATAAGATAACTGCTATGATAATGATCATTGAATTAACTTTTTAAAAAAAATACATAATTTGTTTGTTATATAAGTGAAACAATTCAGAAAACTTTAATCCTTTTGCTTTCTTTCAAATTATTAGAATTAAATACCCATATCTAACACAATATGAAGATTTTTTGCATACCAAACAGAAATCTCGTACTCGATAGAAGATGATTTCAAATTCAGTTGTGATCCAATATATATTTTTAGCAGAAAATGTACCTAAACACTTCCTATTTATTCTCATTCCACTATAGTTTATTTTTATTATAATTAAAACAATGAAATATCTTTTATGTAATTACTTTTGTAAATTTTGTAATGTAATTACTTTTTAAAAATCGTGTGAATCAAGTCTAAAAAATACAAAAGAAAATTGCTTAAATTAGAATTTGTTGTATAAAATCAAACAATTTAAATTAGTCGAAATGGCAAAACCTGATAAAAAAGATCGCATCTTCAAAATAAGACATGTAATTGGGAATATGCCCAGCTGAGACGAAATCATATAAATATCTGAGATATACTTGAGAATATTAGCTATTTTTTAAATCGGCAGATTGACTAATGAAACAATAAAAAAAATGAAAAATGGGCAAAGGAAATTCTTCTAAGAATATTTGAAATCCATTAACTGTTTAAAATAAATACGATTTTTTTATTTGATCTTTGATTTGAAATGTGCTTATACAAGCTAATTATTTAGTTATGACATTGTTCAATATAATTTTCTTATTAAGAGAATTAATAACAATTCAAGAAAAGATCGTTATTGCAAAAATATTACAAATATTATTACCAAATATGATAATTAAAAGTATTGTAGATCGGTTTTTTTTATTTTATAGCAATCATGACTCTTTCAGAGATTTTTATATATTTAACGATTCACAGAATTTTAAGTAAGTGTAATCGATAGGTGTTGCAACTCATGTTTGCGGATAATAGAAACTTTCAAATATATAAATTATTTTAATCCTCTCTTCATTTACAATTAAAATTTAAATAGTTAATAGTTCTTATCGTTATAAAATTATTTTTTAATAAATTATTATAATTAATTCTTGTAGATAGAACTGCACTTGAAATGATTTTTGCAATAACAGTGAAGAAATGTTTTCAACAAATATTCAAACATCCATATGCTTTAAAATAATAAGAATAAGAGATTTAATTAAATATTAGAAAGTAGAATTTTAATTTATATATCCTCACATTTTTTTTTTTAAATTCTGCCATGTCGAATTTGCTAACTAGCCTTCCAACTTCTACTTTTAAACCTAAGAGCATTATTTTTTGTTTCTAAATTCAATTGTCGGTTCCTTTGAATTACTTAATAAAATTGGCAACTAATTTAACTCAAGTAATTGAAATCTTCAAAGACGTTGATGCAATTCATTTTTTTGTACGTTCCATCTGAAAAGAACCTTAAGTTTGGAGAATAACACTGAATGCCTCTAATGGAAATTGTCTCGCTTCTACGAGTCTTTTTACGGAACAACTAAATATATCTATTAAATAAATTGCATTCTTTTATTTTTTTTCCACTTTCTTCGCACTTTCGCCACAAAATTAAATTTTCCTTCATTGAAAGTAAGTAGGAGCCATCTTTGCCTCCTTCTGCTCCAATTCCCTCTAATTATGAGAGAGTCAATTAACACTTCTAATTAAAGGCTCCATTGTGTGGGATTTGAATCTGTTCATTAGTTAGAGGGCGCAATATCCAATCGCATCCAGGCAATTCAATTCGTCCCACCGCTTCCCAAGCTGCAATTAAATCCTGTTCCTGTTGGAGGTAAGGCCTCGGAAACAGGATACTGGATGGCACACGAGAACTGTGATGAACTTCGCAGGACTTTATAGAAGGAAATAAACAGTTCGCTAATGTTTCAGTTGAGCGTGAAATGGGAGAGCCATGGAATTCGTTAACTAAGTGACATATTATGTCATTAAGTTAATGTAAATCAATAAAAGCTAAGAATCCATACATTTGTTATTGATACTTTTAACCAATTTTGATTATGCCTCTATAAAGCTGTAGAGAAAGTAATGAAATGGAAATTACAATTTATCGGATATCTTTAAACATACTTCCATCACTGAAGTTTCAAAATTTCTTTGTCAGAGAAACTAAATAGATTAAAAAAATTTTAATACAGCAAAATACTTGCATGTCAATATTTGCAAGTCACCAGGACACTAGATGGTTATAGTAGGAAATAAAAAAAGTATTTTATAGAAGAAGTTCGCTAATGCTACATTTGAGCGTGAAATGAGAAAACCTTGGAATTCGTTAATTAAGTGACATATGAAATCATTAAGTTAAGTTAAATCAATAAATGCTAAGATTTCATAAATTTGTTATTCATACTTTTAAGAAGTTTTTATTGTACATCTATAAAGATAAAGAAAATGCAAGAATAAAATAAAATTTGTTCGGTTCGCTTTAAATAAATTTCAGAAATTTTCAAATTTTCTCTATCAGAGAAACTAAAAAGATTAAAAACGTTTTAATGCAGCAAGAAATAGAGACTACTTGGAATTCTTAAAAATATTAGAATGTTACAGAAGTAAATAAATGGTTCACTAATATTTCATCTGAGCGTGAAATGAGAAAACCTTGTAATTCGATAATTAATCACATATTAAGTCATTAAGTTAATTTAAATCAATAAAAAATGAGATTTCATAAATTTGTTGTTGATGCTTTTAACCACTTTTGATTATGTATGCCTCTCTATAAAGATACACGAAATGTAATGAAATGGAAATAATTTATTATTTTTCGAATCTCTTTAAATATATTTACATCTCTGGAAATTTAAAATTTTCTTCGTCAGAGAAACTAAAGAGATTAAAAAATTTTTAGTGCAGAAACAATTTATTTGGAATTTATCAAGCAACTAGAATTTTTATGGAAATAAAAAGAGCTCTAATATACATATTCTAATAAATGTTGAAAGGCAAAAATATTTCAGAAATATTCTATTAGATATAATTTTATTTTGACGAAATGTTTAAAAATTGAATTTAAAATATTTTATTGTATCTTAAATTCATTCACATGTCAACTTGATAACTATTCACCTTACTAATTTTTTTAGATTTATTTTACTTTTGTGTAAAATAATATTTTCCATGCGAAATAATACGTCTTTCCATATATATATATATATATATATATATATATATATATATATATATATATATATATATATATATATATATATATATATATATATATATATATATATATATATATATATATATATATATATATATATATATATATATATATAAAGAACATAAATAAAAAAATAAGATAAGACATAAAAGAATAAGAAGCTATAAATCGAGATTTTGTTGAAATAGAGATTTCGATAAATCGAGATTAGAGAATAGAGATAAATCGAGATTTTAGCCGATTAAGTTAGAAGAGAATTTAAGATATTATTGAAATATTTTTAAAAAATCTATTGAAATTCTTAGAAATATTTGATTGTCACTAGAATTTCTCTGAACAATGTATGAATTTTTGTTTGAAGTTTGAAAGGCGGAAGGAAATTTTGTTTTTTAATTCATTTCTACTGAATAGCTCTTAGAGTCACTACATTTTATGCTTCAGTTCTTCTCCTTTTTTTCTCCATGAATTGAGAGATATGTGGAGTCTTTACTGTAAGTATATCAATAAGTATTTCTCGAATCAATATGAATACAACAATAAAAGTTTCAAAAGCATTTTAATTGTAAATTTTGTGAAACGCTAATAATTTTTGCACCTGAAAAATGTGTCTTTCAAATAATAAATTCATTATTAGAAACTTTAAGCTAGTTTTCACTTACATATGATGAAGGCGCAGTATAGTCAAATTTGGCTCTTGCGCAAAAAATACCATTATCCATCCATCCCCATGAAGAATACAAACAAAAAACAAATTCTAGTTACAATATTAAAACAATTATTATTATTATTATAATTAAATTAGCAATTCTAGTTATTTTTACCTAATTAATAATATAAAATCAGATAAAAATTAACTATTTTTTCTTTAATAAATTCTTTTAGGTCTGTATCATTATCATTTAGCTCAATAAACAATAACTAAATTGTACAATCTTTTAAAATCATTTGAAATACAAGACATATAACTTTTATTTTCTAGTTTGAAAAGAATATGTTGCAAAAGAACATTAGTTTTGCAAGAAATACCAAAAAATCTGCAAATGCAAATCAAAACTGCAAGTTGAGTCCCGACTGTTGTTGTTTCTTATGGCACTTGCCACGGACAAGTCCGCTGTTCGAAGACAGCGATTTAAGACTAAGGGGGAGAGCCTCTTGTTTCCATCATAGAGCCAACTAGGGCCAAGATTACGACTTGACTACTCACGTATGACTCATTCGCTTGCACAACCCCTTTTTACAGGATGGCACATTCACACCTCACAGATAGAACACGCAAGTAGGAGAATAACCATGCCCAAACCGGGACTCGAACCCGGGATGCCCAGCTCACAGTTAAGACAGGCTACCCCTCTGCAGGACGCCGGCCTGAGTCTCGACTGAATATGTTGTGTCAGGATACGCACTCGCCACATTCGGTATTTTAGACTCGCGTTGTATTTCTTCACTGTATCTCCTTTCGCTCCAAACCGATACGCATATACGCATTGAGCGCAGGTACAGATTGACGGTTTTAATTTTGTTACGTTTTAATATTGAAATTATATATATTGTGAGTTAACCTGGCCTTGTGACTGGAAAGCAACTTTCATTATCTAAACACTAAAACACAGATATGTAGCGTACCATGGAGATAAATGGAGATTGTCATTAATTTGTATACTTTAGAAATGAGTTGTTTCATCAATATAGAAAACTTATTTTTCTAAAGTTTTAAATACTATTATTGGAAGTAAATCTTTAAATAAACTTTGAACTATAAATGCTTAAATTACAAAATGACTGGTGATTAAATATATATTTCAAATGAACTCAAACATAAACAAAACATAGGGAAAATGAAAAAAAAATATGTATGTAGAAATGTTATTATATTGGAGGAGAAAAAGCCATAGTAGCAGATACATTGTTCACATTTTAAGAAATAACCGTAATTAATTCTGATCAAATAAATGAAGAGCAAAAACAAAATGGTAAACCTGAACTATAGAAAAGAACTTTTTGATTGAACTTTAAGCCGTATTCTCTCCAGTTTGAAAAGAAATTATTTTGTGATATTTCAATACAACATTAACATTATATACCTTAGTTTTTGCATGGAAATATTATTACAAATTTTTCCATTCTGAAATTAATCAATAATAAAATTCATTCCTTCAAAATTTCTTCAACCGAATGTGAACAAAATATTTTCAGCTTCGGACGAGTTCTTCTATTGCATGACAAAAATCAAAAATATCTCATCATATTTAAACAAAATTAGGGAATATCAAAAGCAGTCAGAAAGTTTTCGAAACATAATGATTTTATCGTTTCATTGCCACTATCAAATGGCTAAAGTTACAGTCTCACATCCATATATCGAGACACGGAACTGGATGGAAGTTATTACACTAGAAATCAGCTCGGCGGATACAGTAACTAAAGATTTCTGCAGTAATTGAAAAGCAAGATTTGGAATTCCTTTGTATCTATTGAGGGAGCGGAATGATTAATTTTCGACTGACATATTTAAAGTCCTATCAAGAATCTATGGTTTTAAACTTTTACATTCTGCAATCTACCAAACGCAGTGCTATGGTAAACTAGAATGGCTCCACAAATAAATTAAGGCTTTTTTAATGCCCACAAAATATACATCGGAATTATATACTACCAAGACTTAGTTTAGACCTACGAAGGGTAATCCACAACTGTACTTCCTATATAGTATTCGATATGTAGAGAAATGTGTGAAGGAAGCATCAATCTTTCTGGAGAATTCTTTGAATCCAAAATAAATCATACATCACCTAGAATGTTCAAAATAACTTACAAAGGTGTATGGTATTAATCAGACCTAGAGAGACTCAACAAAAAGGGCATTCTGAAAAATTTTGCACGTAAAGATTTAAGATAATCCTCTCACGTTTTCTTTTCATTGAATGAGTTTGGAAGCAATTCATTCCCATAAGAAGTTTCATATTCTATTACCCATCTTTCACCATAATATTTTACTTTTAGGATAAAGAATAAAGACATAAGAATGTCAGAGTAGACAGATTACAAGCAACATATATTCTACCACAGCAATTTAATGAAAACGGGGAATCAACACCTCCAAACTGTGTAAATATTCTGCTTGCTCCAATTGAGCTTCAACCCATCTCAACAATGGCGAAAACCCAAATCAAATTATATTTGAAAAGGCAATCCGAAAATGGAAAAAAAAATTAAACACCGTTTAGATTCAAAAAGTTGCATTTTATTTTTATATAAATCATTATTTTAATTTTGCTTTATTTTTTTTATGGTAAGCATCATTATTTTTTTTCAAAGGTAATGTTTGTTAGCGGTGCGGGAGTAAATATTTACTGCATGAAATGTAAATAATTAATGTAACTCACAAAATGTTTAATAATTGCAAACATGTTCTGAAAAAAAATGTTTTTGATGGTCCTCAGCAATGATTTGGTTTGCATTTAAGAGATCTCAAGAATGAATTGTGAATGGATGTTGAAACAAATATTTCGTGATTGATTTTGAAATTATATTATTATTTATAGTAAAGCATCATTAGTAAATTATTACTTGTACCTTGTAATGTTGTTTTATCTGGAAAACCACAAATTCATTTAGTGTAGAATCTGTGATAAGGTATTCTGGCTTACTATGCTGCATCATAGCATTTTTTAAGGAAAATTAATTCGGAAGCATATTATTTATAGAAGGTATTATAGTCTATAGAAGGACATAAGTCTACATTATGATTTTTATTCTTATTTTTACGAATATATGGGTTTTTAACATTAAAACACATATGCAGAAGATGAAGGCAATCCTATATCTGAATAGCGCAATCACGAATTGTTCAAAATTATCTTTTAACAAAGCACACATCCAAAACATTTGAGTTACATCTTGTAATGTTGTTTAAGCTGGAAGGTAACATTTTCATTTCATACCGAATGAAAGACAAGTATTCTAACATCATGGAATTTTTAGAGGATAATTTATATAGAAGAATATTATTTATAGAAGCAATTATTATTTGTAGAAAGAAAAAATCATGTAAGTCTAAATCCTTGTCTTTTATTATTATTCTTACGGATGCATGGGCTTCAATTTCTGATTTCATAAATAGAGGTAAGATAATTATGGAATAAACACTAAAAAAAATACTCAAAAGATGAATGCAATCAAGTCTGTACTTGAGTAGCACAATGACGACTTATTCAAAATGATCTATTTCCAGAGCATATATCCGAAATCATTATATGTCTTACTACAATGCATCATGGCAATTTCATAGGATAATTTATATAGAAAAAAATATTATCATTTATAGAAAGAATATAGCATATAAGCATATATTCTTGTATTTTTTACTTATTCTTATGAATGTGTAGGCTTTTAATTTCTAATAATAGAGGGAAATAATTATGGAGGAATCATTAAAACATATATTACACATGAGATGAAGGCAATTTATGTTTGATTAGCGCAATCACGACTTATTAAAAACCATCTATCTCCAAAAAACACATCCAAAATCTATCAATAATTAAATATTTTCTCAATTCATAGTAATAAAATTACTCCTTAATCAGCCCCAATAACCTTCAAAAGATCAAGAATAATTCTATGACTAAGATTATTATTTATATTTTCCTAAACAACACAATGTTGTTCCAAACAAAGCAACAAAGAAATGCAGTAAGACATAAACATATAGTAATAACATGCTCGGAGAGACAATATCGAAACTTATTGCTTTAGTCCTGGTATTCGACCGTAAATAAAAGAGGTCAAAGCAGATTCTCGAATTACTGAACTGATTGAGGCAATCCTTATATTAGCTTTCACGGAGAGAAATTGAAGGACTCAGTTAGTCTGTCCCTAGAAGGGATTAGATGTCTCTCAGAAATGGTAGAAATGAACTAAGTTATATAATTTCTCATCTCGAAGGAGGAGGACTGTTGAAATTCGAACTTGATTAATCTAAGTTATAAAATCAGTTCAGCCTTCAAGAGTAAGTTAATCCAATTAGATGTTTAAAAGCTCAAATATCGCGAATTGTATTTCATTTTAGTGAAAAGGCTTTTAAGGATATTAAAATGCATTTTGAGGGTATTTGGTTAATCTATAAAATGCCGTCTGCTTTTGTTATCAGGGAAAGTACAGTCTATCATTAATTATCACGTAGATGAATTAATGCAATCTTTGTTTAATGAATCGAATAAATTCTTCTCAGTATCAGAATATGACATTTCATTGTATTGTTTTGGGACAAGAAAAATATTCTCAAAGCAATTGAAAAATCGCCAGGCATGGCTTAAAAAATCATCGTTTATTTAGTTCAAAATTGGCTTCTTTTAACAATTTTAAAATAAATAACAGTAATTGTGAGCATGTGGATTTGTTCCATGTTTTCATCAAAACTACTGGACTAATTTCAATTAAACTTAAAACAATTAATTGGAAAGAGATTAAACGGAATTTTGTGTTTTTTAGTTACAATTTGAAAGCATATTTTCACTAAAAAATATTTTATACCATCTTAAAGTTAAAAAAAAAAAGTTTCTTTTTTTTAATGATATCGAATTCAGTTTTATAGTTTACTCCTTTGAGCCTTGTAAATTCAAATATAATTTTTAATTGATTTCGCAATTGCTCATTGAAATAAAATAAATATTCTTCCTATTTCTCCTCTAATTTTGTTGTATTACAAGAATTTGAACTTAAATTTATATTTAAGATTTTTGTTTTACTCAATGAATTTAATTATTTTTATGGGATTTTTTTTTTTACCTGTATGCTTTTGAAATAAAAAATAGCATTGGAAATTGTATTTAAAATCAAGTGTCCATTGCAAACTGACTGTTATTTAAAGACACAGTAAGTGAGTTCAGAACACAATTTGATGAATGCGGACGATGGTGTTTTAAATATATTTACAGATAGTCTTCATTCCTAGATTGCAATTAACAAAAAAAATGCAATTAAAATTAAAATTTTTGAAAATGAATAATATTATAAATGCATAACTAAACACTTAAGATAAAATATTAAATTTAAGATAAATTATTTTATCAACATATAAGATTTTGAACTACTAAAATAAGAGTCAACAATAATTTCAGAAGCAGCATATTTAGAGTTTTTATAAAACTTTTGTAAGTACTTTTAGGGCATAGGATTTTGTGAAATTCAGAAAAATATCATAAATGAAAGAATATATAATTATAAACAAGAAAGGAAATTGAATAATAAGTTTAATGATCCCTAAAAATGGAGAAAAATGTTAATGGACGTAGAAAGTGAAAAGTAAGAACGTTAAAGAAAAATTAAGTTTATAGTAAAATACAAATGGCAATTTTTGTAATATGAAATGTATAGTCAAATTTTATCTCCTGAAATCACCAGGTATAAGCTCATTTATATAACAAAATAATATGCGCTTGATGTGTTTAGTTAAAGGATTTTAAATGAAAACAACGTTCGTTAGAACAAATATTGGTAAGAAGAAAATAACATTCAATAAAGCATGAATGTATCCCAACAAAAGAATAAAAGCGATTAAAGATCAAATTTTCAAACAAAAGTAATTTTCGTCGTAATTATTTCTGACATAAATTAAAATAATTATAAATAAGAAAAAAAATTACCTTCAATTATCTAATAGATCTTCTTACTTGTGCATGATTTAAATTGAACTGATTTTAGTTCAATGGATATTCTATAAATATACAATTAGTTTAAGAAAATATTTCATTAGAGGAAACGAAAAAAAAAGCTTAAGCTTTAAAAATGCATTACATTCGCAAATAATATTAAATTTTATTCAATACAACAATGCTTCCCCTGTGATTGACATGAAATTCCTTAAAAAGCGAAATTTTTATGTAATAGAAAGTTTTTAACAATCAGTGCTAGAGAGCATTGAGTTAAATCCAAGTATAGTTTGAGAATATATATATATATATATATATATATATATATATATATATATATATATATATATATATATATATATATATATATATGCATTAGTTTTCATAGTTTTAACAATTCTCAAATTATTGCACTATTGCAACAAAAAGTTTTAAAAAGAATTATGCAGTGTTGCATGAAAAAAGAAATAAAAAATGCAAAACTGCAATTGCAATTATTATTTATTTATAACAACCATATCCATTATGAAATTCAAAATAAAGTTTATTTATGACATTTTTCTAAACAATCCGATATTGGAAAGTAAGAGTGGACATCCGACATCAGAGGATTGGACATTGGCTATATGTAGAAAAGAATATAGAAGAAATCCCCGAAATTCTTATTTTCAATTTCCATGTGATTTTGAATGTAGCTACTTTGGAGCTGGAAATAACTACTTAAAAATTAAATTTTTGAGCTATATTTCAAAAGCTCCTAGGCTTCAGGCATCTTAAACGCATTATCCAATATTCAAAGCAAAGCACATTTCCATAAGTCAATTTGATAAATCAGTAGAAATATCAATAAATGCATTTCTTCCTAAAATATTTAGTGTTATTTCAATAGTTTTTATTCATTTATAATGAAGATAATAATACTTTTTTAAAAAAATGGAAACTAAAACAATGATCTTAATCATAATTTTAAAAATTATTGATTTAAAAAAAGAAGAAATATCCCTACAAGAATTTTTATAACTGATTAAAAGCAAGTAGATGCGTCACCCGATTCGTGTAACATTGTAACAAGTAACAAAAAAAAAAAGAATTCCTGGTTTTCGAAAAGCTCAAAAAGCCATTTTTCGAAACTAATGAGCATTTCAACATCTTCCGATATCTGATAGTCCTGAAGCCACGTTCGTATCTTTATTTTTTTTTAAATATCATTTAACCATTGTTTCAGAGTTCGCTGTCTAGAGACATATTTCCTATTCTGAGTTTGCCTTTAGGAAAAATATTTTTTTTTTCTTCCAAGAAACATTTGTCTTTTTCACAAAAGAACTGTTAAAATACTATTTTGATCTATTAAATGGAAATTCATCTTTGAATAAATTCTTTGCTAGTATCTTAGACTAAAAATGTAGTTGAGAAATTTTCAAAAATGATACTGAATAGAATGTTGAAATTAAACTGTGCATTTTGTATGAATATCGAGAACAGACTCACTTAAATTCTCAAAGAACCTTTTATTTTTATTATATTTTTGGAAAGGAGAATAATTTCCAAGAAAATATGTTTATTTTGCAAAGATATTTAACAATATTAAAAAAAGATACAGTTGCTCGGGGACTGATCAATAACATTTTTGAATATATATATATATATATATATATGTACAGACTCTAAAAGACAAGAGCCAATGAATTTTGTATATATATATATATATATATATATATATATATATATATATATATATATATATATGTTGTATCGAAAACATCTCTTTATCTTCAGAATACTTGCTAAATAATATTCTTAAAGCAGCTGAAAATATGGAAACCAGTTTTCAATCTTGACACATGACAAATTTTCATAATTAGACACCGGAAATTCAACAAATTTTTGAAAATCATGTTTCGGCTTTAGACATGTCAAACTATCAAATGCCACTTTCTTTTCTGCCGACTAAAACTTATTGCGAAAAATCATTAACAAAAGAAGAAGGTTCAAAATATCTGAATATTTATTCAGTATGAATATATATGAGCGCTTTTCATTTGCATAATATAAAATGTTTTGTATTAAAATGCAGAATTTACTGAGTTTGATAACACTTATGTGTGTGGTAAAAATCATAAATGATCCAACGAACAGATTAATTATGCAGGCAAAACTTAACCTTATATAGTTAGTCATTTTTAATACCTCAACCATGTTTTTAATAACATCTATATATATTGTATTTTAACAAGCATTCTAAAGCATTATATACACGTTCTTTTGTTTTAAAGAACGGATTATTTAAGTTTATAAATTTAAAACAGAAAGAAATTTTCAATTTGGACCAATTTCATAATTTCAAGCTTGTTTTGAACTTGCATTTAATATCACTCTTATTTCATATGTTTTTGTGTGAAAATCGTATCTAATATATTTTTTGTTAATTCATCAAGGGTGAAAGTCCTTTTTCTATTAAAAGGAAATCATAATTCACTTTTGACTTTTAGAAGTTTTAAGTACAGACAACTGAAAATTAATTTTTCTCATGATTTTATAATTCAAGAGATAGTCAAAGGTTTAATTTTTATTTACAATTATATTAAAACGATGCCATATATTTTGACTGTTTTCAATCCAAAATATGAGAAACATGAAAATCTTGTTGATGAATTTATTTTAGTGTTTTCAAAATTTTCATTGGAAGTATCTTTGCTTTTAAGTACTTGATTAAGTAATTTTACTAAATGAATATTAGTCTTTTATTAATTTAAAACAATATATTCATCAGTATTAACGGAATATTTTAATCACTTTCATTCCAGATAATAATATTTAATTAAATATTTGTAATATTTTCTTTTATATCTTAATTAATATGAGAATTTTTATGGGAAATATTTATGGTTATGAAGCAAATAAATCACTTAGATTTTACATTTGATTAAAAAAATATTCATTCTTTTTTTTAATTCTATCATACACAAATTTAATATATATACATATATAATTAGCTCTTAATGCCTACTGTTAACATGGAACCTAACAATACAACTAACAATCGACGAAAATTTTAATCAATGGTTGTAGCTTTATATTCTATTATTATAAATCTATATTTACAAAAAGATAAGGAGTGGCATCCTTCTTTAACTTTAATGGTTATAATTTTTTTTACTCATAATGAATAGCTCATTTCAGTCCCGAAATTTAAAAAAAAAAATCAATCATTAACAAAAGATCTGTGTTTAGGCTGAACAACTATATAGTGATATTATCAAGGGATAATTTTTCAAAAATTTTCAAAATTACATTCGGAAAATTAAAATATGATAAATTTTTTCTGAAATAAGTTCTAAATCCCAGCCTTATGTGATCCTTTATATAACAAGTGAAAAAATCTGTGTTATCTTCTTCATAAATATTTAATAAAATACTTTTTATTTTACTGCTTTTCCATTTTTGATGTCAAATTTACTGTTTGTAACCGATATTTATTTTATTTTATTTTATTTTTATATTATCGATAACTACATGATATTTTTTATTTGAGAAATTCTAAAAAACGACAAAGTAAAACATAAGAAGCATTTAGTATGTTTCTAAAGTAAATAGCTCTTGAATTATAGGGTTTACTTTTAAAATGCTGATTAAATTATTATCACTGTTCTTTTTATACATGAACAATATAACAAATCAAACATTGAAATTTGAATTTCACTTGAAAAATATCAGAAATTCTAATATCTAAATAAAAAAAGTATAGCGTACTTGTTTCTAGTTGTTTGTTATGCTGAAAACAACAAGTATTGTTTCATCGCCTAAAAATAAACATACTGATTTCACAGAAATATTTTCTTAGTGTGCTGAAATAATCTCTCATGTAGTCCATATTCGAAATATTTGACAAAACTCGTTTCAATTTGCTTCTTCAGCGCGTTCGTATTAAAACGGATGGATTCTTTGAAGTATCACCATTTTTGTCATTTTACTTTCAAACAAATAAAGAACCCTTTTCTGTTATATTTCACTATCATCTCTCTAGTCATTGGTCGATTCTATCCTTAACGCTTTCTTTCCTTGACTAGATCCAGAGATTCCAGATACATCCTTTTGTATTGTTGCTGAAAATGCAACCGCCTCAACTTCCGGTGCGATTGTATTTGAAGTAGTAATTTCCGTTTCTGGTATCAGTGTTGGAGCTTTGAGTACTTTCTATCTCAGTCAGCAATATTACTGAGTGCCATGCAGAAAGTCATTTATCTTTTTCTCTAGATCCCCATTCACTAGTGTAACGTGTTTCTTATAAAAATGTGCAGAGCAGTTGCTGTGCGCTGGTGTATCGAAAATTGCTGTTGTAGGCTATAAAAACAAGTAGTCTGTCCGAATGTCACCTGCTGCTCCATGGACAAAAAAATGTGTAAAGTTGGTGTGTTGATATAGAATATTTTTATGTATGTTTTCCACAGATGTTCATCGAGGATTTTTTTTTTATTTGTGCTGAAGAATTTGGCAATATTCAAGAATAAGAGTCTCAACCGTGAGTCACGAATACGCTATATTATAAGGAGAGGCCTTAATACAATATTTAAGATGATGCATTCATTTTAACTCATTTTTTTATGATTTGAATTTTACATATCCATATATTATTAATGTGGAGTTTTAAATAATTATAGAGATTTTTAACTCTCTCTCTTCTTTACCTTCACTGATTTTATAAAACTTTAACTTGTTTCAACATCAAAAGTTGTTATGTCTTTCGTTTTTATATAAGTTATGAATCTGAATATATATATATATGTATGTGTGTGTGTGTGCGTGCGTGTGTATACAGTTCCGAAGCAGTTCCTATCGTATGTTTAATTACTTTTTACATTTGATCGGATGACGAGGACGATATATGAGCCAGCTTCTCTGAACTTTCTAATCCCATCAAAGAAAAATCAAATTTAGAAAAAAAAATATATCAAAAATTATACATTGTTAAACTACATTATTTGAAGATATAATTTTGTTATATATAAACTATATATAAAAATTAATTTACATTTTTTTGGAAATATTATAAGTATTATTATATAAGCCATTACAATGGTAGTTCAGAAAAATCGAATTTTCAAATCAAGTATTGGTAATATTTTTTCTTTCAATAGTTTTCAGCGTATTTAATTCAATGTATTTTACCTATTTGAAAAGTCAATTAAAATCTACATTGTTACTTAAAGTAACATCATCAACGTTTTCTAAAAGTGATAGATATTTAAGTGTGCTTAGATATTTTTTATGAGAAATTTGTTTACCGATTAATCCATCGGAGTAACACGTCATTCCATAAAATACTTCTACGTAGTTGGCTCCATAATGTAGTCCTCAGACCACAAGGTCGATATCATCTCTGGATTTATATAGCGCACTAATGAAAAGGTGTTTGGTACCGCTGAATTTAAAGACATGAAATATCTTCTACAAGTCATTTGAGTTTCAAGATGTCAAAATACTATACTAAATATATTTTTTTGATTAGAATGAGATTGTTAACAACCTTTACTTCCTTTCTCACATAAAATATAAAACATTTTTTTTTTTTAATCTCAAAACAATTGCTTGCTTTCCCTGGAGTAAATGCATGGATATTAAATAATATTTCATTTAGATATTAAATACTCTTGAATTAATGAATGTCACGAAATTTTAATTTTGTTTAGCTTTTGATTTTAACTGGATAACCAATTTTAAGCAAAATTTTACTTAAAAATGTTGTCCTAATTTAAATCAATTTCTTAAATGTGACAGAAAATTGATTTTTTTCTAGGATGTTTCTTTTTAATTATTTCATAAAGATTTTAATTCATATAAAATAATATTAAGATGTCTATGCAGCAATCATTTCAGGAGATAGAGAATGACTCTGTACCTCTGACAGATGATTGCATTCACTAAGAGTGTGGAAAGGAGAGTCATTGTAGATAAATAAAAGTCCTACGCTAACCGATATCATTCATATTAATATAATGAGGATATAATAAATTCAATTGCATTTATGCATTTTTTCTGCTTCTCTATTGAGGCAATTATTATCACATCAATCATCACGTTATTATCACAAATATTATCTTGCAGTCTGATTTATGCCTATCTCCTAATTAAAACTCCTCCATTTGATGTTGTTTAATTCCCTACTGGACAAATTATCAGAGAATAGTCTCTCTTTCTCACTGTTCTCGAAATATGAAATATATTTTCATCAATTTTCTGAAGAATTATCAACATATATTGTAAAAATATTCTTAAATCCGAAATTCATAAAGCTGTGACTGTGAAAAAAACAACAACAAAAAACAAAAGTTAACACTATTTTATCAGAAAGTAAAACAAAGTAATTTATTAACGAAAAATCAACGGAATGCTCTATACATTAAATAAATTACGTAATTTAAAACTATAAATCATAACATGGATCTTTAATTTAGCCCTCCGCCCATTTAATGTTTCTTTTCGCATTCATATATTACAAAGATTTATATTTAGATAGCAATTCAACAGAACTTCTCAACTTTAAATCATGCGAGACAATTTAATCTGGCAAAAGAAAGCTTTAACAATCATTTCTGGAGCCATTTGTTGGCGGTTTTTTTCTCCTTTTCAAGATTACTTTGGCATTTGTATTTTCTCGACTGATGAAATATACAATGAAAGGAGAATGGTTGGAAAAAAAAAACAGTTCCATGGATATAGAAAGAGACAGTATTCGTGAAAAGTACAAAGGAATAAAAACCTCACTTTTCATTACAGCTATGTTAAGCCATAAATCTATGTCTGCGAGGCCTTTTCGGGCGAGGCGTGACAATTTCTATTCTTCAGGCTTCATTAAATTCCAGAATTCCACCTTCTGCAGTTTCTGCAGAACAAATGGAGTCATCACGGAACGGTATGGTCGTTTGTTTGAACATTAACATTCACTCGGAACAGTGAACGGAAAGACATTGGGAAGATTTAGCATCGACTGGTAATAACTGCAGGCGCAGTATTCGAGAAATATTACCGGTGGAATGTTAAGACTATTATCCAATCCACGAAGCTTAATTACGTTTATTAACATACGGTTTAGAGCAAAATGGGCTTACTCACTAGAATTAGAATGTGTGTTATTCATATTAGAAAATTGATAATATTAGTCTTGGACGACGTGAATTGTCATTAGCATGTATCATTCTCTGTGAAAGGATTGCTTGTTTGGAGACGGATAAAATAGCACACATTGCGTCTTTTCAAAGGTATTGACAATAAAATGCAGAAATCGATTATATAAAATGTTTCTGGTATTTAGGCGAGTATTTTAATTAACGATCATTTTATCATTCAAAACTTCTATAAATGGATTCTTCATCACTGTTTGGATTATAATTGTTCTAAAAATGTCATTTAGATTAAAATGCGGAACATTACAATGAGTATAATTGATGAATGCAGCACATCGAATTCGATAGCCTGCCATTGAAAGAAGTTTGTAGGGAAATAATTTCTAATATATTATTAAAATGACACATCTTAGGTAAAAGGTTTCATAGCATATATATAATTCAAAAAATGTATAATTAATTTAGCGGTGAAGACCAAAACAAATCCATTGTTATTTTTGCTGATTTTGTAAACTAACACATGAAACTGTTATGATTGTCATGATTCATTTGTTGTTCAGTTGTGGTTTTTATTTGAAGTTATTTAATTTAAACACGATTGAAATGCCATTGTATTCTTAAATCAATTGCCCAATTTTCTTTAAATCAATCCATAGTATTGACATTATGTTTATCTAATAAAAAAATTATATTTCTAATGAAATTTTTAAGAAACTGTGTTCCGAAATCAGGATGTAAGTAAGAAATTAATCTATGCCTCCAATTATGTTAAGAATAGCCATCTAATAAAACATGTACTGGAATTCGATAGCCTGTCATTGAAAGAATTTTGCGGGGAATAATTTCTAATAAACTGATAAAATAATACATCATATCTAAAAGGTTTTGTAATATATATTCCCAAAAATGTATAATCAGTTTAGCGGTGAGAACGAAAACAAATCCATTGTTTGTATATGCTTATTTTGTAAACTAACTCATGAAACTGTCGTGATGTTATAGTTCGTTTATTGTTCTGTTGGAGTTTCTATTTGAAACTATTTCATTTAAATACCAGTGAAAACCATCCAACGACTGAATTGATAGATTTCCCTCTTTTTTAAAATCATAGTGTTCATATAAAATTTGTCTAACGAAGTCTAAAAGTTATTGCTTAAAAGTTGTTGACGAATTTTATATTTTTAAAGACATTTTTTTAAAACTGTGTTCCAAAATTAGGAGATAAGTGAGAAATAAATGGATGTTCATCAATTATGTTCATCAATTTCATCTAATAAAAAATGCATTGGAATGTGTTCTTGAAGAACAACGCCCTTTGTTTTATGACACGATTTCGATTGCTCTTTCTATTTATAGATTTATTTAACACATGTTCTGCCAAAATTCAAATCCCAAAATATGTATACAACTGCTTAAGATGTAATTGATACAGTATTAAGAAAGAATACCACTAATTTATTATTATTATACAGAAGCATTATTCATTGTGGTAGTATTTTGAAATCGTGGAGCTATTTTTCAATACCCAATTAAGTTTAAGTCAATGTTATTAATTGAACGAAAAAAAAATCTTAAAATGAACCTTTCTATTATTCTAAGTGATAATTTATTTGCATTCGAATTGTCCGGTAAGCGTTTAAAAGATAATATTAACTAATTTTTGCAAACATACACTTTAATTGCTCAGTGTGTCAAATAATATCGCTTTCATAAAGATGTTTCAATTATTTTTAATACTAAAGCATTGAGTGAGCGCATTCTGAGATGGAATTGGCTCAATGTTTTGCATAATTACTAAAAAGTAAAATATTTTTTTTTATGGAAAAGTTCATGATGCATGCAAGAAGACGACCGAAGCAATATCTCATTAAAAAGGACATTTTGAATCAAATATGTCTGTAAAATATTTAATTAAATGTATAAAAACTTTTCTCCAGCTATATTGAAACTTTTGAAATAGAATCTGAACTTTCAATATTAACAAAAAATCACAAATATATAAATGTCATAATCATAATAATAATAGTTAGTTAATACAAATAATAGTTTAGTTCAACATATATTGTGAATAAAAGGATATTTCAATTTAACGTATGTTAATATGCAACAGAATCCATGTAAGAAGTAATAAGAAGTTGAACCATTGTATGATAAAAATTTCTGAGCTATTGGCTTCAGCTATCGTTGTTTCTAATACCAATCTTATTTATAAGTTAATTTACTTGTGTTCATCAAACGGAATAATGCTAATTATATATCAATTATATATATTATATAGCTAATTATATATTATGTACTGAACCAGTTATTATTTTTATATTTTAACTATGCCAGTGAATGCTTATTAAATGATTATGCAGTGATGATTTACTGCATACAATACAATGAATACAATACATGAAGAAAATTCAATTCAATACAGAAATAATGCATACAATGTATGTGAAATTCAAACAAACGATTACTATAATGCTTAACAATAGTCTTTATTTTCGAATGTTTCATTATATGAGTTTTGATTGCGTAAAATTTTATCTGAAGATTTAAACCATAACATATATAGAAAAAATGTCTCTCGAATTCCCTCAAATAAACATTTTATTCATTTTTATCAGGAATTATAATAATTTTGCTATTACAACACATTCGAAAAAATATGTTTTAATAGTGCATCCGAGATGGCACATATTAGAAAATATAATTGTATAAGCTCAATGCACACTAGTTGTTACGAATTTTCTAAATAACAATATTTCAAAAATAACCTTTGATTCCTTTAAATTCTTTCATTCTAACAATGATAAACAAGAGGAATATAATATACATAATATTAAAAACGTTGTGACTTGTGCATACGCTGTTGAATAAAAAAATTATCAAGATTTCACACAATTAGAATATATTGCAAAATCAAATGCAGTTTCCTATTTTCTTCTCACATTTTAAATCCTCAAAAGAAGAATATATATTTTCTAATAAATTCTCTATATCCAATCTTGAACATAGTTTGGAATATTAATCAATAGTATTTGAAATTATACTTTTAATATATATATATAGCAAATAAGGAACTATCTTTGAAACATAGAAAATGAAATTTCATGAGCTTAATGCATAGTAGTTTTTACGAATTTTCTAAATAATATTCAGGGACTGATCAATATCCCTCTTCCACTAGAAACTAGTATTGTAGCAAATCTTAATAACTCTCCAGACTGTCTCAAAGACTAAGTTCATCATTTGCATATTAAGAGAAACTCACAAAGCATCGTGTAAGCGTGTTCTTGCACGTTTCAAAGCGATGGCGGAGTCATTAAAACTTCTTAGCCTTTCCTTCCAAAGTCTTTAAAAGGTGGTTCCGATATCCTAGAAGTTCTTGTCAGCGCTCAATCGCTTTCGCCAAACCGCGTTCCAGCCGAGAGCTGCGTCCATTTATCAATGTCAGATGGAACTCTTAATGACTTTATGCGATGGGATTTTGGACCAAGCAGACCATGGAGACTGAAGCATGAGGAAATAGATTTTCTTTTGATTGGCTCGGTATCGGATGTGGATGCAGATATGCATGATGTTACAGACTGGATGGGTTTTTTTTATTAATTTCATTTGGGATCTATTCCGGAGTGATGTTTGAAGATAACGTAGCATCTGAGTACTTTCTGAAGCATGAAAGTAATATGGGTAGTTGTTTGTCTATTTTGTCATATATCAATGTCATTCAGATGGATTCAAACGGAATTATTCCGACTCTTAATATTAAGAAAACTCTCTTATTAATGTGAATATTTTTAAGTTATTATACGTAGTTGCTTAATTCATTCTTTATAATTTATTTCATCCGAAATTTATTATTTGAATCTATTAAATACATTCACATTTCTTCTTGTTTGTCTGTCTTGAAATGCATCAATATCATTCAGATGAATTCAAACTGAATTATTCCATGTTTCATTATAAATGCTGTAAATATTTTTTTTAAAATTATGATGCGGAGTTGTTTATTTCTTTCTTTATAATTTAATTTATTACAGATTGTTTTTATTTGAATTTAATTATTAAAAATTTATTGCCTCGGAATATACACATTCACATTTCTTCTTGTATGAATGTTTTGCCACGTATCAATGTCATTCAAATGAAATCAAAAGTAATTATTCCAGCTCTTAATATAGAGGTTATAAATACTTTTTTTTTAATTATGATATGGAGCTGTTTAATTTATTCTCCAGAATTAAATTTGTTCCTCAATTAGTTATGAGAATTAAAAATCCTTGTTTCGGAATTCATTTTTTTTTGTTTGTCTTTTTTGTCGCGCATCAATATCATTCAGATGTATTCAAATGGAGTTTTTCCAGCTTTTAATATAGATGTTATACATATTTTTAAAGTTATGATGCATATTTATCTAATTCATTCTCTTTAATTTAATTTATTTTGAATTTTTTTATTTGAATCTAAGTTTTGAAAACTATTATTATTGCGGAATATATGCATTTACATCTCTTCTTCAATTGTTTAAAAGAAGGAAATTCGAATAAATATATTCCGAAAAAATAATATTTAATTTCGATTTATAATAGTTTTAATCAATCCAGTTTTAGTTTTGGAACGTTAATGAATTATATAGATATATGCTTTTATTGAAGATTTTATATTACCAGATAATCAAAATATATCAAATTTTCCTAATGCTTTCACTAATAATCCTAAAAAAATAATTTATTAATAACTACTCCAAATAAAGTTCAAAAAGACATACTTCTTAGAAAGATATCTATTAGACAAACATTATAAAAATGAAAATTCTAAAATAAATATTTTAATGATATATTTTTTTTCTTTTATAAAATATTTATGAACACTATTTGAAATCTTTTTAAATAGCGAACAAATTATTAATGAATAAGTAAATCGACTGAAATTTAAGCTCTTATTAATAATTCTTTGAAAAAAAAACAAGGGGCAATGAAATTCCCTACAACAAAAGCTAGAAAGCACTTCTAGATTTTGATTTATAAATAGCAACCAATGTGCATATTTTTAGGGAATTCAGATTTACTTGTGCATTAAAATTAACAGAAAATACTAGAACGAACACTTCTAAAAATAAAAGAAGTTTTCAAGGATTAATGGTTTTCAGGAAACAGAGCTATAATGGGAAACACATTTACATTGTGCATGCGTGCCTTTATCAAAAGAATTAATGCGAAAGGATAAAGAGATTTTAGAAAAGACTTAAAGTCGGTATTCTGAAAATACGATTAGTAACAAAAGAATGCAAAAGAACAAAGTTATGCTATTTTATATTATTTGTCTCTTGACTATTTGACAATAGAATAAGATTTTTAAAGTGCTTAGGGAATTTCCTGTAATGAAGAGAATATTTTAAAGAAACTAATAATATGCAAAACTAAACAAAGTTCGAAAGAAATAAACTAATTGCAGAAATTTTAATCAAGACAGGAGTTACTAGAAATAAACACTGATTAAAATAAAAAAGGAAAACGTAGCTTTTAATTCACATTTAAATTAACCAGTGAGGGCGAAGTATGTAACTCAGAATAAAATAATTTTTGGAAACTTTAATTGAGTACTTTTTAATCTCTTTGTAAAATAAATCTTAAAGATATATTTTACAAAGAAACATTGTCGTTTAAATGCAAACTAAAATATAAGTTGTATTTAAAATAATGAAATTATATTTATTTTTTTAAGAAATATCGCTTTCTCCACTTTTGTGCATATTTTTATTTTTAATATTAATATAATCAAAAAATATACATGAAAAACATAATCTTGAAAAAAGTATTCTTTTTTTATATTCAAATCATACGTTGGCAATGGATTTTTAAAAAATCTGTATTTTGTATTGAAAAAATATACAATTAAAATCACTTAAAGACTTTTTTTACATTCCTTTATAATAAATATTTATTTATTGTAAAAAAAGTAGTAGAGCTTCAAATACCCGGGCGTAAGTCACTTCAATCTGAAAAGCCCCTACTGACATATCATCTTACGGAACAACAAAAAAAAATAACAGAAAAAAGACTTGTGTTGAAGATTCCTGCAGTATAGACTGCCTGAGATCGAAAAAAACGAAATAGGACTAACAGAAAGAATACAGAAAGCAAAGAAATAGGAACCGAAAGACTGATGGAGATTGGGTGCTTGAGGCTGGAGATTAAGAACACTCTTACACAAAAGTGAATCGATGGAAGCTTTTGTAAGCTCAGGAACTCTATCTCAAAAACAAAACATATTTCTTTGTAAACAAGACTAAGACCATACTCAAGGAAAGATTTCTGTTACTTGTAGCCAAAGCTCAACTGGCCCGCTGCGAAGTCTTAGGCTATTGCATGCTAAGAGGGCTATGAATTCTAAGGAATTTTTTATTTATAAACAATAAAATAAACACTTATGATAGGATTTTTTTCTGTTTTTTATAATTCAATGAAAAACCTCTTTGAGTTAAGATGCTTGATGTCTAGTTCGCGTGTTTTGATGAAATTCAGTTTTCAATTTTATTTACCCCCATGGGCTGTTTTATTCTATCATAACATGCATTGGAATAGAAATTTCGTTTAACCTTCTTTATGCTGCAATTTAAACAACATTTGCATCTACTTGGCCTTTCCTATATTTAGGTTTAAAATATCCTTACTTTAGTTAAGATAGAATGTTTCTTTAAAAAATATATTTACTCTAATTTTCATCAAAAGTATGTAATAAAAATTTTGTATTTATGTTAATTATAGTAGTTTATGAAATTTGATTGCCATTTTGAGGTTTAATTAAATTTATTTTGTCAAATGGTGTCTTAAATTCATTGGCTACCACACAAAGATTAGAGAAGGTAAATTAATATCAGATATATTGTAGTTTTAAATTAGAAAAATTAATTTGCTCAGAAAACATGTAAGCATGACCGGCATTTTTGAAATAAGGTTATTAAATATTATTAAAAACCGTCAGATTGCAATATATATATATATATATATATATATATATATATATATATATATATATATATATATATATATATATATATATATAACACATTTTTTTTAGATTTGTCTTAAAATACCTTTTTTCATGAACTGGTGATTAGAGCTGTAGAAAATGTGAAATAATAAAATATAAATTAATTTCATTTATCAATATTGTAAAATTTTCAAAGAATAATTATCAATTTAGAATTTCAGAAAAGAAAAATGATACGTCCTGTAATATTTTTGAAAATCCTTTTCTTTATTCACATCAAAAAATAATAAAATAATTATAATTTTATTTAATTAAGTGCTTTAAGGTACGAATATGCTATGTGTGTGTGTGTATGTGTATATAATAATTAAGAATATCTCAAATTCAAGAAAATTAATATTTTTAGCACATAAATTGCAATCATTCTTTCATATTACTTTCAGTTATAGTATTTAAATTTTTATTGTTAATGAAATGTAGATGACATTTATACTTTAAACAGTAAAAATAACCCCGCATATTTGGCAATAAATTACTACTAAAAAAGAGATTTAATCTTTATGATCAGATATGCTTTTAAAAGAGTTTTGTATCGGAAGAAACCACACAATATTAATAATTGAGAAAAATTGTACTAGTATAATCATTTAAAAGTTTTCAGTGTATTGCCACTCAGTGCAAATTCAGGTATCTTAAAGACCTCTTCTTCGAAATCCGCAATTTAGTACAACTTTCAATTGCCAACGGATGACACTCGTCGTTGTCAGAAATGAAATATGGCAGCTGATGTTTATTGATATGATAAATAGAATTAATACAAACTTTAAAGGTGACAGAATACAATATATATATATAAGTAAAAATTGTTAAGGGAAATCGGTAATATCTAAATGGAATGTGTTCATTGTGATCGCTTTTTCATTTTCCATTAATTTAGTAGCCACTTTGTTTTAGATAGTACTGATATAATATTCGTTAATGGTATTAAAAGATACCGATTAAACTAAAACTGATTTTACACTGCAAGCTACCATATTAAGAATATTATTTTATAATAATACATGCGAAATATCTAAATCGGAAAATACTAAATAATTAAGCATCAATGAGTAGGAATTTCAAATCATGAAAAGAATGTGATGTCTAAAGGTTTATGAAGTTTATCAGCGAAAATGAAAATAGGACTTATTTTAATGTGTTTTAACTCTAAATACATAAAAAATGTGTGAAGCAAAAACGCAAAAATTTCAAAACCTTTTTCGAAATTTAACAGAATTATTTTTCCTAAGTCTGGGAAATTATTCAAATTGGCATTTAAGTCTAAATGGGATTGTCTTTTTAAGACTTAAAATTGTCATTTAAAACAAAAAGTCAAAGTTTTAGTTAGAATTCAGCATAAGCATTTCTCATACAATTTATTGGGAAGAATATTTGAAATAATCTTTGAAATTTCTATTATATCACAATATGCATGACTAAATGCCGTATATAGAAAACTGTATTTGGTTAAAATCATTAAATTCTCCTTCATTTGATAAATGTAAGCCAAGTCAATAATGCATATTAGTCACATTAAGCATTACAATTAAAAACTGTGTCATTGCATTGTTTGTTTCTGTTGCAATGTTCTTTTTTTTTTTTTTTTTTGTATACGATTTGGTTGATGACATTTAATTCGCTTATTCGATACATTGAAGTATTCTGGGGCAGAATCTCTTACCAAAAACTTATTAAAAGATTTTAATAAAAATTTATCAAGTACTAAGCAAAAATTATGCTTTGGCACTCTAATTTATTTTTTATTGCTTTCATAGTTAAAATATTTTCTGATAACGATACTTTATAATTTTGAAATAGCGACTTCATTTTGTGCATGTAAGTAACGAAATATTTCCTCAATCGACTATATATCTCCTCCAAATTTGACAGTCAAGGGCAGATTTAATATGAAATAAGTATGGTAAGAAGAAATTATCTTACAATTTTTTTTTCCTAAGTATCTAATCAAATTGCTGAATTTTAAAAGAAATTTTTTTTCAAAGATTGTAATTTCAGCTTTCTAAGCTTTTAATTTAAATAATTTTTCAAGAGAAAAAGTTAGTGTAAATAATAAAATAAATAAAATCAAGCTTTTTATTTACAAACTTATTTTTGGTAAAAAAAATTGTAATTCTATCAAAATCATTTAAATAAAATCTTCAATTTTAAATATTTTTACTGAAAAAGTTTTCGAAATTTTTCATAATTTTCATTCTAAACACTGTCTAAAACTATGTTTAAATAACTGCATGCTTTATATCTTTCAAAACACTGTCCTTTATTAATATAAAATTAAAAATCAAATATAATTTACCACATGTGAAAAAAACCCGATTGAATATAAAAGAAATATTGAATGTGAAAAACAAACTCAAATGCAGATTTTAAAAGAAATAATTTTTAATATTAAACCACGTTTAATTTTTAATGTTTAGGGACTACATGAATTAGAAATATTAATCTGAATATAGGTTTCGAATTCAGTCTATGTTAATGTCGGACCAAAATTGATTTCTTTAGAAATAAATACCTTGTCAAATAATGATTTAATGTCCAATGAAATCTAAAGTTTCCATTAATGTGTATTATGTTCTTTAAACCACTTTACAAAAACAAAGAACTGATATCAGATAGAAATCTCCTTGAAATGCATTTGACTTAAATTTTCATCATGTCATTTTTTTATCATTATAAAAAAATAATTACTTCAAATAATGTTATAGAATTATTTGACTTTATGTTTAGATTTGACCCAGTGAATAAAAATTTTGTGTTTTAATGGCACTTATCTTTATAAATTAATATTTTAATTCAGAATACTTCTTAAAAATAATAGTTATTACAATTTATCCTATTATATTGTTAATTTTGGTAAATATTTGTCCATCAACTTATTTTTTTTTAGAAAGAAACTTATCCTTTTTAACATTTCCATTCATGGACATCTCAAGATTTCATTGAAGTGCTCCTTTTTTTACGTCCTTTAAAAAGTTCTTTTATAACTGAAGAAGCTCTGTAATGTTAAATTAATTTCTATGAATTCATTCTTTGAAATATTTTTTACATTATCTTCTTTTAAATAATATACATATTATTTTCCCCACTCTTTCTACTGCGAACATTTTTTTTTTTTTTTGTAGAAAATCTTAAGTTCACCTGTCTTTATTAATATGTGATTTTTTTCCTTGTAATTTGATACTAAATATTTTTTAACACTCTTCTACTTGTTGAATAAAGAAAAAAAAAGAAGAATGAAAGAGGTTTTTCTAAATAATAATAAGAAAAAAAACACTTCTTTTTTATAGCAGAAGAGTAATCAAAAGAAAGTACTTCATATGTGTATAGAATTATTAGATATTATGTTTATTTTATTTTAATAATTACACAGTTTGTCAAAGAACTTTTAAGACTGTGTTAAGATCTCGGCTTGCAATGGTGTTCAGAGAACAATCACGCATGTGTCATAAACTGTGTTGGGGGACTATGAAAAGCTCTATGCAACTTTAAAGTTACTCAAAAGAAAAAGCTATTTAACACAGAAGTAAAATAAATTCATATAGAATTTCTAAGATGGAACTATGAATTTTAATTATATTCAAAGTAAATATTGATTAAAATGAGTTTCGAGACGAACCAATTGATAAAACAAATTTAGAAAGAGATTTGTATCAATTTTATAGTCCTGCAACAGTTTTTTTTAAATCAGAATACACTTGCAAGGGCATAATAGTTTTCACGTTTCGTCTATGAAAAGCATGGTTCATAAAGAAGAAGATAAAATATTAAAAAGTGCATTATTTAGTCGAACGTATTCTCTTTCCGTCACTTGGAAATGATTTCAGCTAAAGATTAACAAAAACGCTAAAGATTAACAAACAAACAAACAAAAAAACCCGATTTAATCAGTTTGCGTTTAACTAATGTACAAAAGTCACTAAAAAATGCTCATTGCACAGCTGAAAAAAGTTCCAAAGTTCATCGAATAATATTAAAAATGGAATAGGCTGAAGCATATGTTTTTTATATGAGCTTAAACCAAAGTGATAAAGCGACAAATGGATGTAAATAGGATAAAAAATAACTCCATAATTACCTCCCCTAAGAAAAAAAAAGATGAATTCCACCTTTAATAAAAAAGTCCATATATATTAAGAGTATTTTCTGCAAAATATTTATTTTAATTTAGTAAAACAGTATTCGTGAATGATATTTAAAGCTTTGGATAGACAAAATTCCTCATATTCTTTTAAGATATAAGGGAAAAACAATTGATTTTGAATTCCTGATTTGCAAAGTCAATTATTGTTTGTAGAGTTTCGGCAAAAAATAAAAACTGTCAAACTGTTAAATCACCCATCGTATTAACCTGATTTAGCACCCTGCGAATTCTCCTTTTCCCCGAAACTTAAAATAAAACAGTGTTATATATATATATATATGTATATATATATATATATATATATATATATATATATATATATATATATATATATATATATATATATATATATATATATATATATATATATATATATATATATATATATATATATATATATATATATATATATATATATATATATATATATAATTCAATTTTCCATTCTCATTTTGTCATAATTGATTTTATATATATATATATACTGGAAACAATTAGAAATAGAATGTATAGAAAATCTAACCAATAACAAATTTTAAATAGAGGGTAATTGAATTCACATTTACTTTCCAGCAAGTGGTTTACAAACTTTAGATGTCGATCATAATCTAATGATCAAAGTCTAAATTCCTCAATTACTGGAATTAAGCATGTGTTACTAATTGAAAAAAATGCTCTAAATGACAAGAATAATACTATTTTATGTATATCGGAAAATAAATGCACTGTTAACAAAAATTATATGATCTAAATTTTAATGAATCTTTTAGGTTATTAATAATGTTACGTTGTAAATCAATTTTGATTTTCAACAATATAATTCAAGATGAATCTGCAATTTTATGATTAAACATAGCTGAGATATGAGAAGTTTCCACACAATTTTCACAGAAATGCAAATATTTATTTATAGTCTTTAAAATATAGTTATTTACATAATTTTAAACACTATCACAATACCTATATTGAATGATTTAGAAATTGACAACTGAGCTCGAATTGAATAGACACAATAAGAGTTTCTAAACCTTTTTTTTACAAATTGAGCATTTCAGAAAATCCATTTTCATCATCCATTTTCGTATTATTGTATATCCTCTACTTCCATTAAGATTGAAAATAGTTAAATATTACAGTGTAATAAACACATATTTCGATATTTACCCTCACTTACTCCAAATTTAACATGAACAAACGCTGAATTTTCTAAAATAACAACAAAAATTCTTTTATTTTATTTTATTATTTCCTTTGCTATTGAATTTTGAAATTTGTCACCTTTCAATAAAATTGAAAGAAAATTTCCAAATGTATTAATAAATGCAAAACATTGATGTATATACAAGTCCATAAGAAATGTGAAATTTTGTAATTTAAATCCTTTTTTAAAAAACATTTTTCACATTCAGCATTTTTTAAAAGAAATATTCTAAACTGAAAGTATATTTTAAAAAATAAATTTACAACAAATGTAATTTTTAGAAAGCCTATTCATACAGCTGGTAGATATATAGATATTCTAAACTGAAAATATATTTTAAAAAATAAATTTACCACAAATGTAATTTTTAGAAAGCCTGTTCATACAGCTGGTAGATATATAGAACAAAAACTTCTAAATAAAATTTTATAGAAAGAAAAGTTTCGAATATGTGAAATAAATCCGAAACGATGAGAAAGTAAATAGAGGGAGAAAGAGAGTGTCTCATGTTTGCTTCAGATACTTTTCATATTTTCATGTGTTCAATATCATGCTTTCCAGAAAAAAGTGAATTTGTTCAGAAATAAAAAAGACAGACCTATGCGGAGTACTTTGCTAGCAGAAAACGTCCTCTTCTTATTGAATTTCCTGAAGTCTTTGATTTCCTCCAAAAATTCTGCCATTGTAATTCGAGCAACAAAAAAATAAAATTCTGACTTTTCTTCAGAGACATCAGATGCCTCTTCAAAAGATTCGAAAAGTTGAGAGAAAAACTCATAGAAAACGATATCTGCATCCAAAAAAGTCGAAGTCACAAAATAATTGCGAAATGTATTTCTCCTATCCAGTTCGCAAAATACGGTCATTGAAGCAAAAAGTACCGACTAAGATCATTAGAAACGCTTGGGAAGTTCGAATGTATAGGGCTTATAGTATCCCATACACAGTCCCTTTACTTTTTCCCCCCGGAGGAAAGATGTATTTTTCCTTCCTTTCTTTCTTTTTTTTATCATTTCACTATTTTCTTTTCCTTTTCTTATGTATTTATTTTTTTATGTCTCATAAATCGATATTTTTTTTTCTTCCCCGTCCCTTTCTCTTTTTCACCATTCCTTTTCAAATATTCCTCTGGTCGAATCGGAAATGTGGCAAAATTTAAGCTGAGATGCAGAAAGCTGGGCAACATCTCCTGAAACTGGCATTGTCAGGATTTTTCAGGCGTTCTGAAATCTCCCACTTTGAGGAGCTTATTACGCTGAGTCCTTTTTTGCTCCTACCCCCCTTTCAAGCCCTGCTCTTCTATATTTTCCTTCAGTCGTTTTCGTGAGAGTGGAAAAGCATCGAAGGAAAAAACTGTCTCTTTCCGCATGGATTTCAAAGTTAGGAGGCTGTATATCTATATCAGAATCCATTGTAACGTTGCTAGTAGAAGTGCAAAAATTGTGTTTCTTCAAGTCAGAGCCTCCGAGTTTATGCAATATTAGAAAATTTCGTTTTCGACTATAATGTTGCCCCATCTGACATTACTACAGTCTTTTTTCTATTTTCCTCCACTTCTCCTGAATCTAAAGATTTAATTAAGTTTCTGTTCGCGGAATTTCAATAAATCCCGATTTGGCTGCAGCAGCAATTGAAGACGAGCGGAAGAATTTCTTCAATTAAATATTTGAAATGGAAAAATGAGAATTGCTTTTGTAAATGAAAACCAAGTTATTAAAATTTGAAAGAGCATAGAATTAAATACGATTTCGAGTCCAGGTTTTATGCTTTTAAATGATGAATGGTTTCTTGTTGTTTTTAATAAGAATAATTGATTTTGCATTTTTTTAAATCTTGAAAAGAATCTACATCATTTATTTTTCTTCAGCCGATAAATTTGTTTTTTTTTTAATTTCAAAGTTTAATTAATAGAAGGGATCGTATCATTTTTCGGTTTATAAATATCAAAATTATTTTAATTCATTAAAATTGATAAATTAAATATATTTTTTAGTTTACTTTTAAAGTATTAAATATAAATTTTCATTTTTTTTCTCTAAATTTTACATAATTTACCGCTTTTGCCACCAACTTGTTCGCCTGGAATATTGTTTTTCTAATTGATACAAAAATAATTTTAAAATATTGTTTGAATTTCACCTTATTAATTGCAGAGACTGAAAAATGTGAATTTATTTGAAGTCTTTATTTATTTATATGCATTGCTGCGCTTGTAAATTAAAATGTGCATATACTAGGAAACAAAAAATATATATGAAAATACTATTCCAATTTTTTTTTATTCAATTTGCCCTGAATTTCCTGCTGAATAATTCTTTTTTCTACTGCCAAAGCTTAGAAATATGCATCGATTCAGTAAGCCGGTAACGGAACAAGTTAATGTTTAAGCAATTTCTTTTTAAAAGTCAATTTGAAATGTTAGATGAAATAAATAGAAAATTAGATATGTGTATATTTCAACAAACGTAACTGTAGAAGGCGTTTTAAATAGGATGACTTTTATGATTATCAAAGTATTTTTTTTTTTAAAATAAATAAAAAAACGTCGTTTTTACTAAGTCTCCCACAATTGAAATTTTGCATTTACCTATATTTTCAATCGAATAGCAAGTCGCTAAAGATCGCCTGCAATGAAATATTAGAGCATCAACAATATTTTGAAATAGATCAAGTGAAACTTAAATGTGAAAGATATGAGAAATGATTTTTTTTTAATTGTTGAATAACATAATTCATCAGTCGTGCCTTTATTGACTACAAAAACATAAGAAATAATCTTTTTATGGCATTTAACCAATTTTATAGCTGAAAGTATGTAAATATATTTAATTGCTTCGAAATTAGTGTTTTGATTATCATAAGAGAAAACAGTTTATATATTTTTAAACATTTCAAAAATTTGTACCTTTAAATATTTTCAAATAGAACTTATATTTCAATTTAATGAATAATAACATAGAGAAAAATTTACTAATCTTTCACTTTTGGAAATTTAAAAGAATAAACTTATGAAAAAACAAATCACTTTCCCAAAAATGGTTCATTGTTTTATTCTTAGAAATAATTAAAATTATAAAAGAACTTTTTCTTTAGTTCTCATTTTGTTCTCTTAAGTTCTCATTAAATACTCGAATAAAATGAATTAATTGGCTGTTTTCATTAAATTTAAGCACTTTCAAACACTTTTCTTTACTTCTTTCCCTTTTAAAAATTGTGTGAAAATATTCTGTAGAAAGTGTTACTTTTCGCTTCATCTCTTTTTTAAAATTTAATCAACAGGGTAAACTTTTAAAAAATATTTTACATTTAATGCCTAAAATAATGGTGAAATAATACGCAAAAATTAAGATAGGAAACTTAAGTTTCACACAAAAAAATTTTATTAAAAAGTTTTGGAATTTAAAAATATATTATAAGATTGTTGAAAAAGAGAATAAAAAAAGTTTTAAAAAATGGGAAACACATTTATAGTATTCAAGGAATGTAATATAAACTTATTGAACCGTAATTAAAGGGAAAAAAATTATTCCAGAAAAAGTTACCCTCAATATTTTTTCAAGCGTCCGCGAACTCCTACATTAAAAAATTCAAGTAGTACAAAAAAAATCGATATCTAGATTAATGTTTTCAAAAATAGAATGATAAAATAAATGACGAAGTATTTGATTACTTAAATTAAAAATGGTTGTAATTATTTAGTGGGTAAACCAATCTTTAAATAATTTTTCATAAACAAAATTTTCAACATCTCGGCAAATAACATTCTTGAAATCTCTTTTTCATAATCAATCTTTACATTCATTACAGGAAGTAATAAAATCTCAAATTATCATTTTATAAAAAAAGAAAAAAAATAATTTTCATTAACAAGAAATATATTTTTTTATTCGAGATCATTTATTTTATGCTTCAAGTTTAAAATTTTAAGGTATTATTCGACAGAAAATTTAATAACTTTTGTTACAAAGTTTACATCGTTTTATATTCCAAATTATTTTAGCTTTAAATAAAATTATATGTACCTGCTCAAAAGACATTCAAACAATGCTATCTATTTGAACATTTCTGGTGTAGACTATGAATTTAAAATAATAAATAAATAATTTTGAATTGTGTAAAATCTCAAGATTATTCATGAAATTTTAAAATATGTATCTGAGCAAATCTTTAACATTTAAAGTCATAATGTAAGAATTAGATTAGATATATCAGTCAAGCAATGCATGGTAGATCGGAAAACTTGTTTTTTTTATCTAGAAGCTTTATATTGTTCAAATGAGAAGCAAATATTAAAGGATATATACCTTAGTTAAGTCGAAAACCCATTTTGAGAAATATCTGGTTTCATTTAAATTTTGGATGTCTCATTAGTAAGGTTCATGAAACAAATCTTAGATGGACATTCTTTCTTATTTTGTTTAAACCAGACATTTCAAAATGGATATTTCTTAGAAATAGTTTCTTCTTTGCATAGTAATGCGGTTTTGTTGATTTACTCAGCTAAGCAATCGAAATAAAATCATTTAAACTCCTTAACAAATCCAGGCCTTTTCTCTTTCTTGAAGATATGTACATTTTATAGAATCAATATATATATATATATATATATATATATATATATATATATATATATATATATATATATATATATATATATATATATATTGTTTAAATAATTTTTTAATGAAAATGTTTATATCATATAATCTTAGAAAATGTGATAAAAAAATATTATTTTCAAATAAGTAAAATTACATGAATATATGAAATCAGAGTGCTGATTATTAAACCTTTTTATGATTAATGAATTTCTCAATATGATTTTAAGTAAGTAAATCCAATTCAATAAATGACACCAGAGTTTAAAAAAGGAAACTGTTTTCCATCATCGTGAGTCATCTAAAAGAAATGGTAACATTTTTTTTTTTTTTTTTGAAATTCAGTATTATTAAAAAGTAGTACATAAATAAATATTTAAAATATTGAGTATGGTAGTTATATTTAGAATTTAAATGTAATAGGCAATATATCTGAAAATAATTGTGGTAAAAAGATATATTAATTTTCTTTCATTATAAATCTTGAGACATTTGCAAAAAATAAGTAGGTAAATAATCACAAAAATGTAAAGTAAATAAAAATTTTCTTCAAAATATTTTTAAAAAAATCTAAAAATTAAAAAAATGTCATTTAAAATAGTGTCTTAAAATCATAAATTTGAAAATCTTATATTAAATGAAAACTATGCATTTTTTTTAAATTGTCAAAATTTAAAAAAATGCATGTCAATAAATTAAATTTTTTTTTGCTTTATAAATTATATTAAAAATGATTATTCTGAAGTCATAATTCGGAAGAACATCAAATTTTTGGTTAAAATTTAATTAATTAAAATTATTGATATATTTTAAAATTCGACCTGAAATCAATTTGAACTACGCTTTTCAGCTTTAGATTGAACGATCTATAGTGTTGCGCGCCAACATACACACTCGTAGATATATCAATTATTTTTTATTAATAGACGAGAAAATGCAATATTTATAATTTTCTGTAGGTGTATTCTTATGAAATTTATCAAAACAATAAAATTTCTTAAATCAAAATAAAAGGAAAAATTCTTTTTTTAAGTAAAAAATTTTTTACTTAATTTTTATAAAGATAACTTTTCAAAGAAAGAAGTTGCAAAGAAAAAAAAATAATATACGATTAAGATAACGACTTCCCAGCGTCTGTTCCCAAAACGTTTTTTTAGTTACTTCAACAGCAAAAACGGTCGTTAGGAACATCGTGCTGAAATATCATAAAAAAAAGATAGGAAACAAATAGTGCTGCTATTGAGAATTTCTAACTTAATTTATTAACAACTACGAAGAAACCCGTATCAGCCATTATCTCGTTATTAAATATGAGTGAAAAAAAACTCAGTAATTTCTTTCTGATGTTGAAGCTTTTGAAAATCACATTCAGTATAGTGCCTCGTGTTTACATTTTTTTAATATATGCAAATGGCGGCAGCAAAGAATTTCTCCCGTTTTTCAAGACTTCTTTTTCAAACTTCTGGCACTCAACTTTTCTTTTCTAGAACGTTCTGCTTTCTTTGAGTGATAATGGATATGGAGCAAAATAAAGTGGCACAACTGTGTCGGGAAATGAGTTATCTAACTGTGTAAATCTTCCGGAAAATGAAAGAAAGTATTCTAAGATCTAATAAAGTAAGAAACCTCTCCTTAGGGAGTCAAAATTCTTATTTTCAAATGAAAATTGATCGCATTTCCCAGAGGTTTAATATATCATTTTTTTTTCCCTTCAGCCAGAACCATTGTCATTACGCTACCGTAAGTAACGTTTCTGATTCAACGAAATTTTAAGGAAGAAATTAAATGAAAAAATTTGAGGAAGAGATTTTTCATTTCTTTCTTCTTTTTTTCTCATTTGTTTACTGTCAGTTTAAATTGTAATATTTACTTGGATTTTTTTTTCTTTTACTGTTGTTTATAAAGAAGAAGTCTTCAGATGGAACTGGAAAATCTGGCTGACATCAATTCAATGTCTGCAATTTCGAAATATGCAGCGTGCATTTGTTTTCCATTTACTTTTAATTTATGCTCCAAAGTAATATTTTTGCCGTTTAAGAAAAAAACAAATTGTTTCGCAAAAATTGTTATTTTTTATGGATTGAAATTCATGAAAAACAACAACAACTTGCAGAATATTTGCATCAAAAATAGCTTAGATTAATACTTTATTTCATTTTTTTTCCTAAAACATATTTACAACAGTGTAAAGCAAATTTATAATCTGCTATATTCTTGTATGTGATACACTGCCCAAAGCCTTAAATGTCAAAATAAAATAAATAACTTTTAACTTCTATTGGAAAACAATATTTTATTTAATTATTTCTTAATTTTTACTCGGTAATTATTTATTAATTCTGTGATTTCTGAACAGTCCGAAAAATATGTCATTTAAAATTACTGATGATCCTCAAGACGCCCGGATATAGGGCGAATTTCTTGCCTATTTCGTTAAGTGTGATTGATTGAATACCAGTACAGAGTCTTTGTTAGAGATGTTTGCTCAGATGGGTTTGGAAACAGGGAGGCAAAGAGAACTCTCAAAGAGTATTGGGATATGCATTTTCTTAACAACTATCATATCAGTAGGACGTAATTTGCATTTCAAGGCTGTCTTAATGGGTTTTGTAGGGATAAGGCATTTTTATATCATTAAAAGAAAATTCCGGGGATATTAATATTCTGGTGTGACTGATCTCGAATATTCTTAGGAATGAGAAGGTTAATGGAGAAGAATTTGATGAACTATTTATTTACTCTTATATACTCGGTTAAATGCAACATCATTTGGACGTCATTTAGCGCATTTTTTTAAATATTTCAATTACCATTACAAATAAAATTTAGCAATTTTATTCAAATGAAAAATGCATGCAACTATTAAGAAAAAAAATTAATTCAAGAAATTTTGAAAAAAAATATTTTGCAAAAAAAAAAGAATACAATTTTAATGTATGAAAGAATAATATCTCGCACTCATAATAAATACTCTAAAACATAAGTAGCTTTGCTAAAAATGTTTGATGATGTTTTGAATATAATAAAATACAATATTGCTTCAATAACCTCCTGTCTCACAATCATGAAAAATGGCTAAAATTGAGTGACAGTCGAGTTGACTTGTTTATGATTCATTAAAGAAAAAAGCATGCATCTATTATAAAAAAATAATTAAAGAAATTTTGAAAAAAAATAATACGGCAAAAAGACAAGAATATAGTTTTAACATATGAAAGAATAGTATTACAAAATACTTTAAAACACACTTAATAGCTTTGCTAAAACTGTTTATTGATGTGTTGAGCATAATAAAATAAAATATTGGTTCAATAATCTGTCTCACAAGCATGAAAAATGGCTACAATTGAATGATTGTCGAGATAACTTATTTAAGATGCATTGAATGAAAAAAATATGTATCTATTAAGAAAAAATTTAATTCACACATTTTTGAAGAAAAATAATTTGACAAAAAACAAGAATATAATTTTAACATATGAAAAAATAGTATCTCAAAATATTCTAAAATATACTTTATAGCTTTGATAAAACTGTTTATTGATGTTTTGAGCATAATAAAATAACAATATTGGTCCAATAATCTCCTGTCTCACAAGCATGAAAAATGGCTACAATTGAGTAACGGCCGAGATGACTTGTTTAAGCTTCATTGAATCACATGAGGACAGGCAGGATCAAGGATTCTTCATTCTCATAATACACAAATGAAAATAAATGACAATGCGGCAAATAAGAAATTCTCTAGCAAAGGGAATGTTTCATATAACATAGCTACCTTTGATTGATTTGATTTGATTTTCATGGAATTTGGTATTCTTCTTCCAAGTAAAGAAGTACTTTTTGTGGATATTTCATATACAAAAATACTCGTTGCTAAAAGAAATTGTTGAGCTCTAAATAAATATCTTATATGGTATGAAAATCAATTCTATGTCTCCCAAATATTATATATTGAATGAAAGCAAATATTCTGATGCTTGCTTTTGTTCGCAATTTTTGATACTAATTAATAATTGTCTGTAGATTTCAGATTTGTAATATTTTTCAGTTTCTGTTTGAGTTTCAAGAACCATTCTTCCTCAAATGGTCTTTGCAACTTAAAAAAACAAACCCGAATAAATGATTAACAGTGAAGTTGCATGTTAACTTATACTTATGACTATTACTACCAGGATTATTATTATTATTATTATTATTTTGCTGTTCAGAACTAGCCATCTTTTCGTTTTAAAGAATGTGTTCAAAATGCAGGAAATTACGCTACTTCTGGTTTTTGTTGTTAAATATTATAACTCTAAGCAATTTGAGAAAAATAATAAGTCTGGAATAAATAAATAAATAAGATATAATATAAATAAAGAGCCTGGAATTGATATTAAATATGAAGTATCAGTAGTTGAATATTCGCAATGAAAAGGATTTCCTTCATTCAATGTAATAAAGAGTTAATTATCAATTATTTGTAATAAAAAAATTAATATTAAAATGATAATTTTCATACAATTTCACTCTAAAAATACATCTTTATTGACTAGAAAATGATTTTGATATTGAAATTATAAGAGATTTTGCTGTGAAATATGGAATTTGTAGAGACTTATATTATGTCAGAATGTCTTAAGAATACTCGTTAATTATACATTCTGAATATTATGTAGATAGAGACTCTCAAGAGTAGTAATCTACTTAAAGTCATCTGCATTAGAACGCCTTTCTGCATTAAGTTGTGTGACCAACAAAATGTCAAATTATCAAATATATATATATGTTAGAATACAAAATGCAAACCAAAGTTCTGAAACTAATAGTTTATTATTTGCAATTTACCTTAAAAATACATATGTAAAGTTACAAATTTTATATTTTGGTGCATCAACAGACGTATTTTTTTACAATGATGGATGTTAAGGTTTTCATGAACTGAGAATAATTCTGATCAATATATATATATATATATATATATATATATATATATATATATATATATATATATATACATACATATTGTTACATATATATATCTGTTAAAATGGTATATCTCTTGAGCATAATTTCAGGGGATTTTCGGGTCACGAGGAATCATTATTAGACAATGTCTGTATGTCCTCACAGAAAAAATCCCTTTATTTGAATCCCTGCCTGAGGGTGACCCTTGAAAAAGTCTTCAGGCCGGATTCTTTTTTTAATATTTTTTTAATGATTTTTTTGGTTTAATTTATATTTGATTTTTGTTTTTTCTATTAACTTGATTCTAATACTTTTGTGTGTATATATATATATATATATATATATATATATATATATATATATATATATATATATTTAAAAAAAACCGTCTAAGCTTCGACAACGAGAGAGTCTTTGATAGAAAACTAGATACAAAAGCTGATAGAAAAAACTGAACAGCCAGAAATAAAAAAAAGGAAGTTTAAGAAATTTTATAAAGGATCATATATTGTGCAAATGTGTAAAACTTTGATAGAAATAAACAAATATATTTTTAATACATGTTAAATTAAGACTTTCACTGTGTTTCTTGGAAAACTTGCATTACACAAAAGGTTTCATACTCAAAACATGATATCTCAAAAACTTATGAATATATTATATTGATATTTTTAATATAGGTTACCTCTAAGTAATTATAAAGGGAATGAACTAAGGATAAAGCTTAGAATTCAATACTTTTTTAGAATTTCCGAAAGTAATTTTCAGGTTGTGTATTTTGTGGAAATTTGAATACAAAACGCTTTTTTGAAGATTCATGCAATTCTTAGATTCTAATTCACTGCGTTCACTGCAGCTATAGGTATGGTGTATACAAAAACTGTGACAAAATTCCTTTACTGATACAAAATTCCTTGTTTACTATTTCTCATTATTTTGAATCAGTTTAACAAAAAAAAAAAAAAAAAAAAAGCTCACTTCAGGATTTTTTAAAAGTTTGTCTCCCTAGTAGTCAGGTAATTAGATAATGACATCTGAGAAAATATCATTCGCTATAGTTATCTTTATATCTTTCAATTATATGAATATTATATGATTGCTTCTTAAGAAACAAACAAGTGTCCATCATTGGATATAAGTTCAAAGCAGGCGACTTTAATCAAGAAAAAAGGGTTTATTTTTGGAAAGCAAAGAATGGACATGCTTCTTTGTATTTACAACAACCTACAGGCAAACAAGTTATAAACAATTGAAAATGTATATTCCCCATGTTTTTTTTTTTTTTTCTAAAAGCATTGGTACAGAAATTCGTCTAAGCATATCATTCTATTTTATTAATACATAAATGAAATTATTGAGTGAATTATGGTTACTAAGATGTTGGATATTCTAAATTACTACTTAACATTTCCAATTCCAGTTTATAAAGTTCATATTCCGTTTAATAATATTAAAATACCAACTTTATTTTCCAACTAATTTTTATGCTTCTGCTAATCGATAACTTTGAACTTTGAAGGAAATTATTTTAGCGAAAAAAGAATCAGGAATGTTCGTTTCTGCATTCGAAATATAGTGGTTTGTTTCGAGATCCTACACTTTTATTTTTTCTTATGTTTCCTCATGTGCAATAATTTTACCCAATACGCGTCCCTTGATACTAAGATGAAAAGATTAGTAGTGTTGGGAAACTATTCATGAATTCACAGTTACGTCAATAAAGGTTAACCAAAGGATTAGTTGAAGAGCATGTACAAAATCCGATACACGTGAATAAAATACAACATTTGTACGTGCCGAAAGAAAAACAGTAAACAAATGAAAACATTAGTCGTTGGAGCCATTATAAACAACAATAAATTGCAATGTTTTAAAATTAGTAACTTTAGAATTAGTGAACAATAAAAAATGTCTGCTATATTTAAGAAATTATTCATCGAACTATTTGTTTCGTCTTAACAGTTTTATTTCACATTTTATGAATGGAGATAATGAAGCTCTTGCTTTAGTCGCTATTCTCGAAAACTTGAAAAAGACGGTACTGATTTTGATATTGATGTTTCCAAAATTGTTAGCAATTTCTCTTTATTGCTTTTATTATTATTTTTCAAGAAGTATGCATTTGTTAAGTTTACAACGAAGTAAAATTAAACGATAAGCGATTTTCTATTAGAAATTACAAGTTTAGTTATATTAACATTCCGTTTTAAAGCAACACTAGAGCTGCTTTGAAACGAATTTCGTAATCTTGAACAGCGGTCGGATGACGAGTACGACACCTAAGTTGGATCTCTTCCTCTCCAAATTCTATACCACGAAAGCGAGAGGATGATTGGCCCAAACGTATTTAATGCCCAGCAGACCCAGTTATACGATGGCTCTTAGGTGTAATCGGGTCTCGAACCTGACACCCTCCGTTTCTACTGACAAGTTCTTAGCACCAGGCCACAGCTGCCCTTAGAAAGTGCAAAATATTGCCTAATATTAACAAGACAATTTTTTTTTGTTCTGTTTCACAATTACTATTATGGTAGTAAAGTCTTCGTAGAGAAAATAATTTAAAGGAAATAGTCAGAATGCTATTGTAACATTCTATATTTTAAATATTTCATTTTAAAAAGTTAAATTTGAAATCCGTATATCGAAATGAACATGCGATTAAGGAATTCCTGTTCTTAAGTTGCATAATTTTCTAATTTAGTTAACCCATTAAACGCCAAAACTCAAAATCATTATTTGTTTTCGATGCAAACAAGTTATTATTTTGACCACTTATAATAGTAATTTAATGCAAAAATAAGGCAATTGCACTTAACTTTTAAAATATAGGGTGTTGCGTTGGCGCAACGTCAGCGGAAAAGAAGTACGAATGTTGATCGTTATTACCGAGCACTGCGCCGCATTTTCTTCACGTTTTAAAAACTAGAAATTTTTGTGAGCTTATTAAAGGGTGTAAAATAGTCAAAACACTTCTTTGAAAATTTTAATTTATTAAAAACTAAGAAATAAATGTAGTTGACAAGCTTATTATGTAAGAATAAGGTGATATAAATTTCAAGTATGATATGCTTCACTACAATTGTGATGTAAAGCAACTTCACAAACATTGAAGTGATAAATAGTTTGGCTGTGACAATACTTGCAACGTAGTCTTCTACTGTCTGTAGACTTAACAATAAAATGTCCTTCGGATATTGGTTTTGTAAGGCTGAATTTTCTCGGACGTCCAGTAGTTGATTTTTTCTTATTTATCTCACTCTCCAAGGGCGTCTGTAACAGATGAAACACAACCTCTCGTCTAAAATCCAACAGTGACTTTTTACTTCCTTCTTCAGAAAATATTAATATTCTCCAAGCATTTGTTAGTGCGACATCGATGAAATTTGAAAATATCGGCCACCAGCATATTTTGCCACGGACCCTAATTCTGTAATTGGAAATAAAATTGTCACACAAATCTAAACCACCTATTTTCTGATTATATTGCTCAGTGCAGTGAGGTTATGCTACTAATATTTTCTTCTTCTGATTTTTAGAGTATCGAAAAACATTTTTTAGTGGTTCAATTTTTCCAAACGTTGACCCTATTGTCACAACAGAGTTGTCGTTCCACCTAACAGCAAGTATATTTTTGTGTTCTTCATACTGAAAAAAAAGATTGAAAATATTTGCACTAATTTCATCTTTTATTATTTGTTTGATACGATAAATTGAAGCTTTATCTTCATTTTTTTGGTTGAGGCCTATCAATTCCATGGTTCCTTTCTTATCTATCATAATTCTGCCTTTTTCTGTTTTTTTTTTTAGCAGAACTTTTGGGAGGATCTAATTTCTTCTTTGCATAAACTTCAACTTCCCCTGTAGTATCTATAGGTAAAACTTCATTATCGTTATTTAAAATATCTTCATTACCTTTTTCTTCATCACTAGCATCTGCTGTTTCTGGTGGTACGACAACAATAACGGTCTCATTTGCATCTTCGTCATCGGAATTTTGTTCGAAATTGTTTTTCAAAGCTTCTTCTAACGTAAGATATCTTGTTCTACGCATTTTAAACCACAGAGGATAAAAAAGTTGCTACCAATAAGACGCACAGTATTGAAATTAAATGTTTCAAAAAGGATAACAGTCTACCCCTTTTCAGCTGACGTTGCGCGAAAACAACACCTGTTTTTACTTTTCCCTCCTCCCCCACAGAAACACCTGCTTTGTGGAATGCACTGACAAAGAGTGACTTTGGCTAATGTATTTCACAGCCAAACCCCAATTTGTTTTTTTTTATTTTTTTTATTTTTTTTTTCTAAGAAAAAATGAGTTTGGAAATTTGAACAAAAAAATGCTGAAAGTAAAACATCGATTATTAGGTGTAAAATAATTTATTTAAGTCAATTTTTTCACTGATTTGTTAGTAGTGCTATTCTTTAACATAAAATTGTAATTTATTCAAAAATTTGTTACATCGTTATTTTTTTATATTTATTTATATTGACCGTTGCGTCAACGCAACACCAGCGGTTAATGGGCTAAAAATGAACCGATAAAGCTTATTTTGTTGCTACACAAGAAACTTTCATGGGAAAGTTTCATAAAAATTTACCGAAAAAGTAGCGTAGGCTTTGATTTCTCTAAATATTGCACAAAAACACATACTACCAAATCCAAATTTCTACTGAAAAAGGTAGATAATAATACGAAAATACTTTGGCTTTTGTGTCTGAAAATAATATGTTAAAAAAATTATTTGTGTACGTCCCTGAGAAATAAAAAGGTTAATAAAGGAAATTAATTAACGAAAGTTAAATAGTGAAATGTTTCTCTTATATTTGTCTATACTTATAAAACATTCTACAGAATATTCACAAATATGTTTTTCTCAGTATTTAGAGAAAGCTTATTTCAAATTTAGATGAAAAAATTATTTTGACTAAACGGATTTATTTAATGAACTATAACAGTCATATTTAAATATGTGTTTCATAGTGTCATACTATCAATAATTTGTTCATTTTAATTTACAAACACTGGCAATTTTGACTAAAATTTAAAAAAAAAGTAACTTCAGAAATTGAACAGTTAAGATGCTTTAGAGTAATAGAACTATTCTGAACAAGAAAATAAAAATCATTGTTGTTCTATATTTGAAATTCCGTTTTTCGCAAAAATGCAGATTTCAATGACGTTGAACGATATGAAACGATGATGATTTATACTGTATGCAGTCCTAACCTGCGTGTATGCAAACTATTATTTAGGGGAATATTGCTTTTTGTAACTTTAAGAAGTTTTCATTTTGAACATATTTATAGATAGTTAATGAAATATGTGTTTTCTTTTAAATATTTAAGTGTTAATAAATCTATTATTGTTTTCTGATTTTCTTTTTACTAACATTTTACTATTTGATATTTTTAAACTATAGACACTAAATAAAAAATTATTTTTTTACTTATTATTATCAACTGTCACAGAGTCAAAATCCATCCATGTAATTATTGAAATTACTTAATGAAACTTTCAAATATGAGGAATAAATCTAGGAATCAAATACTTAATACTTAAAAAATAACGCTTGTTCTTTTCGGGAACTCTTAGTATAAATATATAAATAATTTATGTTAGCATGCTACATGGATAATATATAATAAATGTATGTCCTCAATAATTTAAGAAATTAGCTCTTATTACTTATCAACAGATAAGACCTCCTTGAAAGATTAACATTCACACAAACTCATACTTCGTTTAAAATGACTGATGCGAAAAAAACGTACTTAAAATGTATCATTTCAAAGAAAGCGGACGAAAAATAAATTTTCTAAATTGCATTGCTCTATATATAGTCCCTGATAAGTTGTTCAATTTAAGACACAAATGTTAAACCAGATATAAGTCTCTAAGAAACGAAAAAGAAACATTAAGTTTCTTTTTGCTCCGATTCTTTCGAAACTGGAAATGGTCTTGTAGTTGAATCCACTCAAAAACTTATTCTGCAGAAATAGCTGAAAAGTCATCATTGCTATATTTCGAAATAAAATCGATTTCCAATCTTTGAAACTGTAAAAAAGAGCATTTTTTTTTCTTTTAAATCCAGTAAACAGGAGAAAACGTCACAAAAAATGACTTTTTCATGCGAATCTGGACTGGGCAGTTGAATAAAGGTTTTGACAAAACAATCATCCGAGAAAAATAGTGTGGACTGAAAACTTATTTCTAACTTATTTCCTACGGACGTGTTTCACAGAATCTTGGATATTCTTTATTTTTATTTCCTACTCCATTTTCTTCTAGACCACTGATACGTTTTCATTTTAGAATTCCCAGAAACCATATGGTTATGCTTTGTGATAGACATTTTATTACTTCAAGCTGCGAACAAAAAGTTGGTGGATAGAAAAGACTGTTTTTCGGGCTTTACTTTTCTAGTTTTCTATTTAATGTCATTTAAAAATAAATCGTTAGATTTTAAATATTTTTTTGAGAGTTTAGCATATGCCCAAGGAAATTATCCTCTTCTAAACTATACCATTTACGTTTAAAGTCATTATTTGTTTAAAATTGCGGAAAACTGTTATACCAAATCTATATGCTTCCAAACTATATTAGAAGAGAAAAGTACATTCCTGAAATGTTGTTATCATGTTTTTATCTCGCATTGAAAAATGAATTTTCCACGAAGTACGAAAGAGGAAAGTGTTGAAATTGGCATATGATGTTGCAATATCCTAAATCCTTTCGCAAGCCACCTACATGCATATATACTTTTATTGATTTGATACTAAGGATATACATCATTCTTTATAAGCATTTGCTTCCTAAAATTAAAATACATTATTTATCAAGATGCTTATCGAAATTTTTACAGTAAAATCATTTTACTTTTACTGAACCTATGTTTGACAATATAAAAGCTTTCATTACAAATCCATTGATAGACTGTGAGAGAGAGCCAATGTTTGAATAAATTTTTAAAGTTCTTAAGACAATTAAATCTGAGATTTTTCTGAATTTGTATAGAAATTTCAACATATAATTTAAAGTTCATTTTATTTAAATCCATTGCACTGAAGCAAGTAAACAATAATAGATTAAATGTTAAAGATATGTACATTTTATGATAATTATTTACTGAAATTTAGAGACAATCTTTCATAAATATAGTTACTCAAATGTAGATAATAAAGAAGTTCCATTTTTACTTAAAAACTTACGCTTGGAAAATGAAAAGTCTTTATTACAAATATGTGCATGGAATATCTGAAGAAAAATGTGTGTTATCAAGACTATTAGAAAATTATAAAAATCGTGTTATCAAGGGCAGTGAAAATTATTAAAAATGGAATTACTTTATTCATGCAAATGAGCAAGTCACAGAGGTTACCATATTCATTTGTATGTACCATATTATTAATATGGTAATTCTATTATTTTCTGTAAATGCATGTACCATAAGTAAATGTTAGATTTCATATTCTATGTAAAAGTAAAGTTTCTTCAAGTAATAAGCGCTAGTGAGATTTAACTGTCAAAATCCCTGGGTAATCTCCAAAAGATGCAAATATTATTTGAAAAAAAAATATTTTAAGTAATTTTTAAAATATGCTGAAACAGTAAAATTTGTTCACGGAATAGAATAAGTTAAATATCAGAATGTCATTTATTATTTTGTAGTTTTACATCAAACAACTTGTTAGTCTTTAACAAATTATTGAACATACCCAAAAATCTAATTAAAGACGCATGGTGTTTTACATTACAAACACGAGACGATTAAAAGTTCAAAACAATAAATATTTTCAATATTTACAATGAATATCAACATTGCATTCTTATTAATACTTTAGTACATTAAATTATTAAGTTCATTTCAAGCAAATGCTTTTTTTTTTCTTTTATATATTCCTTCATAATATGCATGCATATTTCAGAACCATTTTCTTAATCAATAGCAAGATCGTTCTAAATACAAATTTCCATAATAGGAATTAAGATAAAATTCATCATATCAATATTTAGAAAAAAAATGATAAATCAGAAATTTTCTCTTTAACAAAAAACAATCTGGATTTAAACTCGAATTGATACTTCTTAAGTGATTGAAGATTAATGTATCGCTGATGAAAATTTCGATTTGAACCGTACAGAAGACGTGTGTTCCTCTCAATCCTTGTCGAAAATGGCACGATTCCAATCCGAAAAGCAGCGAATGGAACATTTAATCATTCAGCTGTCAGCCAGAGAAAATGATTTACAGCCCCAGAGAGAAAGGACTGGATGACGAAGTTACAAAGGTTTTCAAACCCTGGAGGAAATAAGAAATGCGCCATGTCTTTGTAGGTGCCATTTCTTGACAGATTCAAACTGGTTTTTAAATAAGTGAAGAGTTTTTTGACGTTGTTTTAATATCCTATATGGGGTTGAAAAAAAATTCGAAATGCCGATTTATTGTGAGATGTCAACAAAAGAAGTTTTGTCATAATTGAGACTGTCTTGTGCAATTCGTTTCTTTTCAAAACAGAAAAGATATTTTGTTTATGAATAAAAATTCCTCGGACTTAATTTTACATTTTTAACTCTTATATATACTTAATAAAATTTAATATAAGCTATTAGAAGAATTACTAATTCATATGTAAAAAGAAATATCATTTAAATGATAATCTTCAAAGTTCAAGAATAATTACGAGCATAATTATTAGAAAATTTATAAAAGCAATATTCTCTAAATTTTTTACTACATAGATTATCATGGTTTTTCATTCGTTAATCTCAAATAATTTAGGCAATTTTTTTGGAAATATAAAAATTTTGAGGAAATAGTCAGGCCTTTATAGCAACATATTTCTCTTATAATTTGTAAATTTTCCCTCCTCCTGGTAATTCAAACTCCATATCTGATTTCATAAAATTTAATGAAACTAAATATTTAACGTATTCATGACTGTCCGGAATTTCTTTTGGTATCCACTGTTCATCATTTCATTGTGTCTAAAACATATTCATGCTGGTTCATTTCTGACGTGTTAAGTTGTCAAACCTTGCTATATGATATGTTTTTTTCCAATTGTTCACCTATTTTATCATATTTTGGCAATACATATGAAATCTGTTTAATTTTTATTTGGGCTTATAGAACTTCATCATCATACGTTTGACTGGTTCCTGTATTTTCTAAAAAGATATTCTACTCAGTACAGTAACTTCTAAGGAAACCAGAACAAACTATCATCTCTGTTTCCAGTAAAAATGGATTTTTTATGAACAAGAAAAAACCATTTGTTTGGTCGTCGTTTTATTTAAATTAAATCATGTTTGTAATAAAAATTTATTTTTTGTATGGTCGTCGTTTATTTTAACTTAAATCATGTTATAATGAAAATTTAGTTTTTGTATGGTCGTCGTTTAATTTAACTTAAATCATGTTTGTAATCAAATTTAGTTCTTGTATGTCGTCATTTACTTAAGCTTAAATCATGTTTATAATCAAAATTGTGTGTATGTCTTCGTTTAATTTAACTTAAATCATGTTTATAATAAAAATTCAGTTTTTGCAATGATCAGAAAAAGAGCATTCTTTCCTTTGTCTTAGCATCCCTGATCATGATGTAGACACTAGATGCTCTCATTTGGAGTATTAAGGGATTTGATCATAGTCATGGTTTCTATTCATATAAAATTCAATCTCATGGATCCTTCTAGTATCCTTTAGCCATCAGTCTTTTAATTGTTTTGACATTCTGCGCATCCTTATTATCTAAAATAAATTACTTTTTTTATCACTTCTTATGTAAAGCAATTAAAACTTATTTTAAAAGCTATTAACTGTTTTCAAAAATAACCATTTTTCGAAGTTTCCACTGGTACGTACTCTCTTCTGCCAATCCACATCTTAAAATGGACCAATCGCCCTGAACCGTTATTTTAAAAATATTTAGGATTTGGAAAATATTCTTTAGTGTTTACCTCCTGAAGTATGACAATTGATTGCTTTGAGGCATCAATTTTTTTCGTCACACTTCATTTTAATATCAAAACTCATATTAAGCATGTCAATATCGATATTCGCACAATCTAATTACTATGCAATTCATTTAAAATTCCATAATTGATATAGCTATTTTGTGAATTGTTCAATAATTTTTTTTAGTTTTGTATTTTAACTCCTTTTTCCCGGTTTAAATGACTGGTTATAAAAAAAAAATAAAAAGAGCACTGCAAAATAGAAGGAAAAGGACCATACATCTATCTCCGCATGATGTGAAACAAGCGCAAAATGAATGGTTTCTTCAAATGCAGTAACTTTGAAAATGATGCAATTTGAAAAAAAAAATATTTTGAATCCGTCTGATCATTTTTTCCTTTTGATTTTCTTATTACTTTTTTTATATTAGTGAAACATAGAAAGATAAACCCCGATTACATAGAAACTTGTTAAGAACGTCCCTTTTCTTCTAAATATTTTTAAAATGATAAATAAAATATCCCATATTTCACTTCCAATACTTCCATTTTATATATTCTTTTTGTGATTTCCAAAATAATAAGAATAATTGAAAAGTTCTTTGAAAAGACGGTGATATCCAGTGAAAAGAATAATATGCATATGTATCATGCTTTGCAATCGAATTTCGAACAGAAATTGAAAATTCTTGTAGATCATAAAAGTAATAAATAAATCGCCTAACTAATAACCACTTCTCAGGAATCTAAAACACATATATTATTAATAATCTTATTGAAATACAGTCAGATAATTTTTCTCTTACAAATCTTACTGAAATTACTATTAAATATAAATGAATTTGCTTAAATGTGTATTAGAATAAAATAACACTTCTCAAAGAACTGGAATGTAACAGTGTAGACTCTGGTAATCTAAACCTCTTATAAAAATTCAAATTACGGGTTAATTAAAATTCGCCTAAATTAAACCCCTTTAGATCATCCTTTCAACTATCTGCATTTGAAATAATTATATTTTTTACTTTCTTGGAATGTTTAAAAAAGAATTATGTAATAAAAATTATCTAACAATTATTTTCAGAAATGAGTTTAAATCTTTCTAGATTTAATTTGACAAAAACAGTAATAAATAGGTTATTTTTACCACTTTTTAAAAAGCGAAAATTGAATTATTAAGAAACTTTCATATTGAAGTACAGTGAGAGAATATTGTTTTGCTGTAAATTCACAAAATGAAATTATCATAAAATTTGTATGGATTTGCTTTAATATGTAAAAGAGTAAAATGAATGAAGAGCACTATGTCACAATAATATAGATTCTATGTAATATAATCCTTTCATAGTGAAAATTTGAAGAAAAGTTTAATTAAAAACCAAATAAGTCGAATTTAAACGACTTTATATCATCAGCTGAACTCCCTTCGTTTGAAATAATTACATTCTGTTATCGTCTCAGAATGCTAGAAAGAGAATGATGCATTATGCATGATTTGACCACCACTTTTGGAAGAAATATTTCAGCCGTAAAACCCTCCTAGATACCCATTGAAGAAAAGCAGTAATTATATGCAAAATCTATTTGATGTTTTCTTTTTTATTTGGTTCTTTTTTTCCTCTATTGAAAAGTTCGCAAATAGTAGAAAAGGGAAGGAAGTAAAAGAAGTTAAAAATTCAATTCAAGTGCTTTGCATCGTCGACAGTGCTAAGCGCGCTGAATAATGAAGTGATAGAAATTAAGCTGAAAAAGCGGGAAACTTTCGTTAGGAAGGAATGAAAGAACGGAATGCAGCTTTTATGCAAAGAATAAGTAATTTATAGCTCATCGTTCACTTTATTAAAGTTTTCATTTATTCGAAAATGATAATGAGACTTGATGTATCTGTTAAAGACTGAAATATATGGAAATGTTTGTTAAAGTAAATATTAAGTGTATCTGTTCTCATGAATTCATTTCATTTCTTCAAGTTATAATGTTATAGAAATGGCAATATGATAAACTGTATCACATTTACTATTGGAACATATTTGTTTTAAATGTGTTTATCAAAATTCAGAATAATCGATGCGTTCTCTTATAAGGGTGTGCTTTTGACCATATATACCGTTTGCCATATAAATCGTTTATGAATTTGTGCAATTAGATAACGCATATAATTTTTTGATGATCATAATTGTCTGAAAGTAATGGCATATTGATATAAAGCTCTTTATTTTTTTAAGTATGATTTATAAACATATTTTTTCAAATGATAACCAGAATAGTACCAATACAAATCTGCATTCGTATAATAAAATAACACCTGAAGACTTAGCGAACGCGAAGGGGAATAAAATAATGAATCCTTATTATGGCGCAGTTCATTTGACTGCTTCCTACTAAAAAGGTACGATCCGAGATCAATATGGAGGCATTTCAATCCTACACCATTCCTGTACCCATCGGAGAGGCTATAAATTGTAACCTATTTCACGCATCTCCGATCTCTTGAACGACAGTTTCTCATCTCTATATCTTAAGTGCCACCCTCAGTGAGTGGTTAAAATCGCATTCTTTATATATATATATATATGCAACATATTGTTGGATGAAGCAGAGTGCAGGTTGAAGACATAGACGAAACTTTGTATTTTTAATTCAGTTTTATTCTCTCTCGGAAGGCAAACATGAATATTTACATGAAGGCGCAGGGCGGCACAAAAACAGAAGGCAAAAAAAGACGAACAAATGATCACTAGTCTTATATAACATAGGATTTCTGGCCAGGCGCCAATTCAAAACACGTGGTGACCTTTGACACCTCTTCAAGGGCAACCGAAGATATCAGTTTCTCTTGATACGTAACACTGATGGCGCATTATTTTTACAGAGGAATTAATTAAACCGAAAGTAAAATAAGAGAATATTTTAGAATGAAGTTACGATGGGCAAAATTAAGATAAATTTTTCAAAATTAATTTGGATTAAATTAAGAGTTTAAAATATCATTACATACATATATATATATATTGAAACTCTTTCGGCTACATAGGAAAGCTAAATTTTGATAAATATATTTTTCAGTTCTATCATTGCATATTAAATAAAGTTTTGATAATATTTTGGCAAATTAAAATATACTTTATTATATATTATCGAGTCCTATTGCGAAGCAACTTTCTATTAAAGTCTGGATAATTATTCCCTAGGTCTGTGTCTTAGAAAAATACGACCCTGATTAATGAATACGAAGCAGAGCAGAATTAATTGAACCTCCACTTAGAAACTGAAAGACAGTTGCGGGTGCCATACGGTATTAGGAAACAACAGTGGTTTCTCTTTTTCTTCGTCTGCCTGTACACTTGTCAATTAGCGGAAGAAAAGCTCTTCCTAAGCGAAACTTACATGCAGGGACGATTGGTAAAAACAGGCAGTCCATCTATTGAAGAGGGAGAAAAACTGCTGCACATTGTAAATTGGATTGTTCATCAATTAAGTTTCATTCCGACGAGTCACTTCGCTTCTGTTTGAAATAAAAAATAAACAGACGGTATTTTCTATTGCAGAAAGAGTTTATAATTCTATTTACAAAGTAGAGTTTTTTTTAAAGGTTTCTTTGCTTCTGAAGGAAAGATTGTCAATTTGACTCAAATTCTGCCTGGAACATTTTGAAAATTTTTTGGGGGACGTATAAATTCAATTATAATTTACAGAAAAATTGATTATAATTGCTTATTTTCAAGGATACCTATCATTTTGGTTTATTATTTTTTTGTTTTCATTCATTTTTTGTGAATAAATATAAGTACATTTTTATACTCTTTTTTGCATAAAAAAAATACAGAGTATTTTTCCAATAATAAAAATTCTATAAAGAACCTCGAGAGAAACCCTCGTATCTTTCATATAAAGCTAACCGAAACATTTTTTGAACTGTTGTATGATTCGTATGAGGATAACGATTCTATGAATGCATTAAATAACTTCATATAAATAAATATTTATTTTCTTCTTATAATCATTAGTTTTATAAAAAAAATATATTAATACCTTATATAGTTTTACGTAATATGTCAAGTTTAATAAGTTTACCAAAATAAAAAGCCATATTTAGATTTTTATCTCTTTATTGACTACACAATACGACATATAATTGATTAAACTTAAGAATTAATTGTATATTCTTAGTAAAGTATGAAAAGAAAGTAGTGAATTAAATGTTATAAGCAAATCTGAGCATCCATTTTTCAATGATCAGTTAGGATTTTCTATGCTCATCTAGCCTAAAAATATCGCAGATTTTTATTTGCAGCTGGTGAATATTTTTATATACACGTCGAACATCATTATATTACCTCAAGATACTTAAAACATTACTTATTTATTTTTTTCTGAACGTCTACAGTAAGTATCAACAAACTGATATATATATATAGGCGAATGCCATTTGTAAACGTAATATAAATAAAACACTCAAAAAGCGATTCCAGTCCAAGTTTTAGTATTCATAGACAGTTAATCAAATCTACCTTCCGCATGCTAATGAGAATCCGAAGATATAAAAGAAGATATTTGAGTATGGCGTTATAATCTATCTTGGGTTCAGTATAATGAGAGTTTATTGAAAGAAGCGAATGACTGTTTTTAAATTACTTAGCTAAATAAAGACTAATCTTCATATATGAAATAAAATTTAGATCTCATTATATTTTAATAATATACATTCAGACGTTATATTATTATTCTGTAATTTGCAACATCATTAAATGATAAATATTAAATCTCAATGCTTTTTTATATCGAATATTGGAATGAGATATAATTTGACGTGCTCATGTACATACTGTGTTGAAAACGTAAAAAATCAGTTTTTGTTTTGTTTTTTGTTTTGTCTGAAGTAAAAAATATAGGTAATAGTAATAAAACATATAAAATAAACCAGTTTATTAACGGTAATCAACATATGTAAAATATTAATTAACAGTTCATATTCCAGGATAGATTATGTATACATGCTTCAAAATATTTCATAGAATAATCTAGAAAACTATAATTTTATCATGATTGAATCTCTACTATTTTCTACATTCTTCATTTAAATTTTCAATACAAAATTATATGATTATTAAATTATATTTTCAAAAAAATATTTAATATTAAATTTTAATTTTTCGTTAAACAGTACAATTTTTTTCATATACCAACCTACATATTTGAAAAAATATAGTTATATATAAATTGCTGTTACTATAGATATTCTCAATGGAGCTTTCCTATTTGAAATTTTATTGGATATTCGAGAATGTGATTATGGTGCTAGAATCTTTGAAGACAACAAAGTGCCTAAGCTCGCTATCAACTAGGATATAAGACAAAAGATACCTCGAGGGAAAATAAAGCTACCATTCCTTGAAAGCAATATTACCTCTTTAAAGAGAAAGGAGAGCGTTAAGGGATAAGACTCATATCCTTAAAGTACTACAGGATTATTTTATGGTCTAGAAGGCAGACGTGCTCCCAGCTTCATACGCTTTACTTCGACTGCCATTAAAATAACAATACAGGAAATTGTAACAAAAACGTGAATTTCTTTCTGGTGAATACGGTTTCTAGATGTTCTCAATATGTTACGATCACACAATTAGATTCGTGAAGCTAAGTGTTTTATACGATTTTCTATTGTTGTGTGAAACAAGTATTGTTGTGCATGAGCTACAAAATTAATAAATGCTTGCTTTATTAAGAAATAATTTAATGTTTTAGTGCTTGTACGTTATTTGTCTTGCTCATTATCAAGGCAAATCCTAAATTAGATGCTGATGCGTTACATTGAAGTTATATATATGATTATAATAAACGCTAATTTATGCACCTGTTGTTGCAAAAGGTGGACTGCTGAGCTACAACAACGAATTTGCTACGGATATGATTTTCTGAGTAAAAATGTGTGCATTGGCAAAAATGTATACATTTTGCCAATGATTATTTGCCAATTATCCTTGTGATAATTTTAAGTAATTAAGAAAAAAGAAAAATATTCGCGATTTTGTCAGTGATATCGAAATGCATTATTCCTTGAAATAGATTTTTTTGACAGTGAATCTTGTCGAAATTAAAGAGATTTTCATATTTTAAAGAAGTTCTACATTATAGATGGACAAATAATGAACTCATCACATGATTCTTGGAAACAGATTTTTATGCCATGAGTGCATCTGGACAGTTAAAACAGCAATAATATCGGCATGGATGTACCAAGATTTTTTATTTCTACCAACATTTTTTTTCAAATATAGATTAAGATCTGTCAATTCTAGAAAACTGACAAATTTCGTATTCAAAATCAGGGAAATAATACTTTTATTTCTTGCAACTGAATGAATTATTTGAATCAAAAATGACATTACATTTTCTCCCAAAATCCAAAGAGAATTTACTTTCTTGCCTTAAATTGTATTATTTATTAATTTTTTTTTTAAATTTAAAATTGATTTGAACTTATAGGTAAGCATAATTTACATTAGGAAGGGAAATTATTATTGCTGCCTTGTGGTATATTGCGGAGCTACTTTTTGGTCTGATACATTTGAAAAAGATTATCATTTAAGGAGAATTACTTGTATGGCAAAATTAATAGGCATTTATCACAGAACACTATAAGCTGGCTAAATAATGGCGCGCAGTGTTGCTATCAAAGAATAACATTTCATGAATTTAGAGGAAATAAATATTACTTAGAATTTATAAAGTAGACATATTTATATTTTAATTTTCTTCGATTAAAATAAATGCGCAATTAAAAAAAATAACTTACGTAATGCGTTTAAGGATTATATCAGAAAAATTACCCCTTTCAAAAAAAAATGCAATAAAAATAAAAGCCAACTTTTTAATACTAGTATTTTTCTGTTATATTCATATCAGAAACTGTTTTCAAAAAAGGAAGAATAAAACCAGCACAGACTTCAAAGTAACAAATTCTTAAATATTTATTCGTTAAATAATGGCTTTATTAATCAAAAGGTTCTCACCCCTTCAAAATAAGTAAATTTTCTAACAAATAACTGCAAAATGATTTTTTTCATCAACAAAACAAAAATACTCATTTTTTATTCTAATAATTCAAGACATTTTTATTAAATAACAAAACTCTTCTAACTATAACATCAAATCATTTTGCTGATCTTAGATAAAAAATAATAATAAATAAATAAAAGATAAATAGTTAATGTTTGCATTAAATTTCGTCATCTAAAATTTATTTTGAAATCTCTGATGAAAAAAGCTCATTATGATACTACTCTTAGTTTATAAATAAATTTCTCAAAACGCGATTTCAGAATTATGTCTTTGTAGGGGAAAAAATTGAATTAAAAAAAACATTGCTTCTATAAATATTTGTGTATATATTTCAACTTTTTTAGTTTGTTTTCTTTCTTCACTCCTTAAATGATCTATTGAATTGCATTTTCAAAAAGAAAAAAAAGCATAGATTAATAAATTTTAAACGGATTTCATTGTTTGAAATTGTTGCATTCAATGGGAAAAAACGGAAATTCCCATTCATTTTCAATGTAGTGAATTCTATGCAATGAATCAATGAGAATTCATTTGTAACTTGCTCTGTAGGTCAACAACAATGAGCGAAACACCCACCTGCCATATTTCTCTGCAAACTATGTGGAAATTCTTCCTAAGAAGTAAAAAGAATTTAAAACACACAAGGGAACTCTAAAATTAATGAAAGTAAATCTGCATAAAAGGAACATTTCTCTTTCCCACAAACAAATCTTAGAAACAAGAAACAAAGTAATTCTATGCCATTCACTACATTTAGAGCTGCGCTTACACAGTGTCGAAGTAACGTCTATCTATTCTTAAAGATTTAGCTTGTGGTTAGAAATGTACTCCATTAATCTAAACATTTTAGCATTTCTTCATGCATTTCAATTTTGCGATCTTTCTAAAAATAAACATCAATTGAGGAACTTTATTTCGCAAGTAACGTTTTGAATGAAAGTTAAAACTGTCAGTTGACTCAATGAAAAATGTCATTTCGACAAAATCAATCTTTATTTAGCGCATCCTGAAAGAAATGAGCTAAATTTATAATTATAAGCAGTTATCAGAGTAAACGTGTTTCATTGAAAAAGCATTAGTAAAAGCATGGAGGAATTTCTTTTTTTAAGAAATTTGTAATTATTTTCTACTCAAATCAACAGACTATTTTGAATTTTAAATTTAGTTTCCATAGCAATGTCTTCATTTTATTATATCATTTAGAGTATTTTTTTTTCGCATTCACTAATCAATTGGAGAAAAATAACGAGGCCTCTCCACATATATTTTGCAAAACCATTCCCTGAAATGACATGAACTCAATACTAGTATTCTCAAATGAATCTTAACGTGAATTGTCAATATTGTTTTATTTGTTCAGATCTCAAGAAGGCAGCAATTAGTTGATCTGATGTACGCATATTCATTTTCAGTTACTTAGTGATGTAAGGTGATTATAAAACAGGAATGAACGAAAAAAATAGATATTTTGAGTACCGAATTCTAATAAGACTCAAAAGTTGCTCATGAAAATGCTAATCATCGCAATAATATTGAAAAAAATTGTACACGAAATCCTGAATTCAATCACATAATTTAAGTTTTAGGAAACAAAATTAAAAGTATGGATGATTTGCCTTTTATTGCTAGAATTATAAATGGGATGGTAAAAATATTTTAAAATATGATTTTTTTTTTAACATTTCGAGTCTATGATTTAAGGATAAAATGTTTCCATTACATAGCTTGTACTTTATTAAATTATAAGCTATAGTATAAAAATGCTAGTAAAGACTCATATTAAGAATGGAAATTTACTCTGAAAACATGAAATAAGAAATATTTCCCCAATATAAAATGTCAGTTAGAAAGATCTGATGAGTAAGGAAAGACGAGCACACCGGTTGATCCTTGATCCTAATAGATTGTATATTCATCAAATTATAACTCCAATGTGACCGGCGGTAAAATAGCCCAATGCAGATGAAATAGATGAAAGATAATTAGCATTAATAATCTAAAAATCAATGGTTGTTCTGCCCCATCAACAAAAAATAGGATGAAAAATGATGCTTTCTCCAGCTTAGAAAATTACATTTAGCACAAATTACTGGGATCTATGCACTTTTTTCCCTTTAATAAACCGCCATTCAGATTTTCATCTGGATACTTGGAGGGAAAGAAACGAAACGTGTCCCGAATTCTGGTAGATTTGGAAAACCGCTGCTTTATTGGATCCAGAATTTGAAGCAATTAATTTAATAGAAATCAACTTAATTAAAATTTAACTCACTGAATACTGATAGTACTTTCCGAATATTATCACAGGAATTCAGAGAAAGCAGTGTTTATCAAATTGGGCCAGTTTTTATTAACTAGATGTAAATCCACAACAATCGCTTCTTGAAAAGTCATAATCCAGTCCTTTCCTCGAAGTATCATTCTTATTATTTTGATGTTGATGCTTATGAATATTTCACTATTTTATTGTTAAAAGTGATTTAAAGATCTCAATTTCATACAATTAAAATTAAATTTAATCAAATATTAATTTTAATTTTTCTTTGAAATATTTGTTAAGATGTAAATTTCTATGAAAGTTTGTGATTTAATTTCCATATTTTTCTTTAAATGCATTATTTTACCTTTAAATGGCTAGAAATTTAGTACAAACTTGTATGAAATACTAACTAGTACAGAAAAAATGAAATAATTCGCAAAAAATTTTCTAATCCATTCAAAAAGTTATTTGGTTCATTCTCCTCGAACTTTACAATTATCCCCATGGTAACAATACATATATCTGATTCCTGCCTTAAGAATACTTTGTTTCTGATTTTGTTTGGTACAATATCTGTATTTTGCATTCTCTTAACATTCACTGACAATTCTTTATTTTGCTGAGTATGATTTAAAATAAAAAATTCATATTTTTATCCAAGCTGCGCTAAATGTATGTAAAATAGCTGGCAATAAAAGATGAAAACCGAAATTCGATTTTTTCGATAAATAAAAAAATTATTACAGGAATACTTTTTTTAAGATTCCTTTATTATTTTATTGTTTTATAAAGGATGAAAATAAAAATTTTATTTTTTCGACCAATAAATAATTATTACATGAATGTTTTAATATTCCTTTATTTAGTATTTAAATTTATCTTTTGTTTTTCTAATTTGTTTTATGCAGTCAACTTGACGAGTCTTTTCTTTAGATTAGTAAGTCACTACATAAGTTTAATTTTTGTTTAGAGTACTGTAATAATGTAAAAGTGCAATCTATAGAATGCGCTTAGATAATTCATTAGGTCATGATAAAAAATTAAATAAATTGGTTAAATCATCTAATAGATTTCATTTTTATACAAACATTCTGGATTTTACGAATGTAGTTAAGATTTTGTATGGTATTTGTTTTCAATTCAATCATTGGAACCGTCACATCCCCATTTATTGTTTTCTTCATTCCCTTTCTTACGACATTTGGAATCTCTACAAAACCTTTTTATCACCCTTTGCAAAAAACTTTGTCAACGGAGGACTAACATTTCGATAGCAGTTTCTCCTTCCAAACTTCGATATAAAAAGAATAAATGACAACGGTTTTAAAAAATGACATGCAGGTCAAAAAGCGAAATTGTTCGAAAGCGCCGTGTATTTTCTCCTTCTTGTCAACAGAACAGGAGGTGCTTTCCTGTTGACAAATGAAAGTGTTCCCTCTCAGATAGAATTCAACATCAACAGGGGTTGCCGTAAGCTTAACGTCAGCGCCAATCAGATGAATGGACTTTGGCAATTCAATTCACTGTGGATATTACAAGACACTTTAAGCTGTCTCGAGAGCAGAAAATGTCTTCTCTAATGCATTGGATGTAATCTGATTATACGTATAAAAGCTTCAGTGAATTCCGTTTCGAAATTCAAACAGTCATTAAATAAAAAACTCTTTATATATAGTATTAAATCATAGCTTCAGATAAGTTCAAAATTCCCAAATAAACAATTTTGTGAAAAATAGTAACATTCTTAGCTATAAGAAGTTCAAAAAGAATCTTGTATATACTATTTATTAAACCTATCAATTCAAATTTTTGAACTGAAGACCTAATTCAAATATAAATAATTTCATATTTTTCTTATAAACAGTAAGTTTTTAACAAATTTTTAATAAAAAATAAATAGATAAGCAAAAATTATTTATACAGTGTACTGCCTTTTTGATTTATTTTGATTGGAAGATCTGATTTGTAACTAAAGCATTTCATGAAAAATAATTCTTTCTATTCCTAATAAAAAGATAATAGAATTCAGCAATGAAACAATTGATAGCAAGTATTTAAAAAAAATATTGTATATGAATGTTTATTTAGATAATTCTTCACTAATATTTAAATAACTACGTAATTTATGATAAAATTTCTTCTAAAAGACCAAAAAAAAAACCCTAATAAAATGACTATTATTTTATTTTCCTAAAAAAATTATTGCAAAAAAAATTGTAAGAATTAAATGTACATATTTTTGCATCTGTTAATATAAGACATTTAAATGCATCTTAAATATATTTGTAGATTTCGTAATGATGGAATTGGAAAATCTTTCAAATAAACGCAGATTAAGAAACAGATGCATTTATAGTTTCTGATCTTAATTAATTATTTATTTTATGAAAGATAAGTCACCATTAAATATTTCAAAATCCAGTCTTTTGTTGGTTTGTCAGCATACTAATCAATGGAAAAAATAGCATGAATTTTTGCATATCTGAAATAAGAGAGAAAACAAATTTAAATCCAGAAATTATCTAGACTGAATTAGAACGAAAATATCATTTAATAATTTTTTTTATTTAAAAGTTTTGTGCATTATGATTCGTCTTTTTTCAAATATCCATATCCATACTTTTTAAATATTACTATTCACAAACATATCCTGGTCAGAATGAAAATGTTTTAAAGAAAATTAATGAAGTTTTAATTTAATCAATTAAATTTATTTATTCTTTAGTTTTATTTACTTCAAAAATGAATAATTAATGCATTTAATCACTAATATAGTATTTTAAATTTAGCATGGATTGATACAGTTTTTATTCCGAAATTTGGTTTTCTTTTATTTATTGAGATTAAACATAAAAATTACCACCCTTTTTAAGTTAATGTAGTATTAAATTCTGGATGCTAATTGAAAAATTCGAAAAAATACCTGAAGCACCTTCGCATATTTTTTTAGTACCTGTCACAAGTAACAATGTTGAATTATACTATAGAAGATATATTTACAAGACTAGCTAAAGACTGTTTCATTTCCTTCTGTTAAGTATAACAGGCTCTGTGATAATCCAATACAGTTTCTAATAATGATCCAAACCCAAATCCAAAAATAATTTATAGAATTTGAAGTTTTAATGCTAAAATTTTAATTTTAAATCAGTATTTTTTAATGGCTAATTTCATTCATTATATGATTTTAATAACTTACAGCAAAGAAGCTAGCCTGCTAAAAAAAACTTTTCATAGTCTTATACTTTCTTGCCGTTCCTTTTTGGTTATTTTTATTTTGGTTTATAACGCTGATGACATATTATTTTGACTTTTCTTTTGAATCATTTCCTTTAATAAAGTGGGAATTTTATTTCATTTGTAAATATTAATTATAAAAATCATGTCCATTTATAAAAAAGTAACTTGAATCCTGAGTTTTCGATTAAAGCAATTTATTACTTTTCCGAAACATGAATAGAAAAGAAAATCGAGGAAATACTTTATACATAATATTTTATTAGTTGATAAAAATATTTTATAAAATAAAATATCAGTTCTTTTCAGACAAACAAAATGAATATCAGTATATTAAACAAGGATGCAAAAATTAGTCTAATTTTTTTCAAAAATATTTTTAGAAATGAAATTAAAAAAAAAAAATTAAGAAAATATTTTATATATATATAACAGAATGCTAAGCAAACAATTTAATTCTAACATTCTGTAGTTGGACATTCATAAGTAATATAATCTAAACTAATACCAATTAATAGCGATCAAATAAGAATTGTTATATCTTGCATTTTCTTTTAACACCATTACTTGTTTATGTATTGATCGCTAAGATTTAATAAAACAAACATCACTCTTCATATGCCCATCATTGTGCCATTCAGTAAGGATAATCAGATAATAACACATTGTATGGAATCTCATATCCACCATCCCCATTTGGAAGGGAAGCAAAACATATATCTTTGGAATGCATTGATAGCGTAATATCACAGAAATTCTCTAGCTCATATTTCTTCTTTTTTTATTCTTCAATATATATGTAATTTTTTGTATGATTTGTTTCACAAAAAGTATTTAAACTTTAAATGACATAAGATTAATTTATTTGAAAATGTCTTCATTAAATCCTCTCATATCCACATCAATAAAGGGCTCGGTATTTGAATTGTTATAAAAGACATATATCTGGAAAATGTCGATAGTCTTCGGTGAATGTCAGCATTCTCTAATAGTTTGGTGTAGATTCAAAATACTTTATGGATAACATCATTTCGCACTTATATTGGCAGATGTCGACATTCAGCAACTCTAATTATGAATGTCGAATAAAAGCGTATTTGCCACTTTAGAATAAAAATATAATTTTTAAAATCATACATTATTATTATTCAAACTATTATGATACATGTATAAGTAAATACATATAAGTAAGTAAACACTTTAATAATAGCACTTAATAAAACACTAAAAACGAAGAGTAATTTTTGAATGAGGAAAAAAATTATTCTAATATTAAACTTATATTAAAATTATGTGATTAATGATACACAGTTTTAGCCATTGCAACTGCTCACTTCTCTGCCCGTGCCTACTTAATTTCTTATTTCCCATCTAACCAGAGCTTATTTTTGTTTCTTGACATATACTAGTTCTTATTCAATGTCTAAGAAGGTAAATATTTAGTTTTTCACCAAACTATACGAAATGTTCCGGCAGTTACAATTAAATACTGACATTATCTAATTCCGGTCTCCTAATGTGATCTATATAAATGTTTTCATTCTGATATAATATAAATAACATATATTTAGAAAATTTTATTTTTCCTGCTCTACAAAACTTTCGAGAAACTGAGAATATATATTGATGTTAAATAAGCTAATGATTCAAATTAATGGGTAAATGATATATGGAGATAAAAATTAACGATAATATTAATCAATAAATTAATTCATAGAAATACAATGTTATTTTTTATTATAAATCAAAGTGTGTTGAAATAAGTTCTGAAAACTTTAGCAAATAACAGTTCTATATCATACTATATGCTGTACCCACAGCTCAACCTGTGGTACATTGTTCTATATTTATGTAAAAAAAAGAAGCATATATACTTCTAAGTAGTAAAGTTTTTATTTTGAATCCATAATAAGCTACTATTTAATTATTAATTATTCCTAATTAAATACTACTCGAAATAATCCGGTTGAAATACAATTTTATCCAGAATATTCAACGGAAAGATATGTAAGAATTTTACCCCCTCCCCTCTATGTAATCTGCCTGCATATAACTAGCCAGGAAAAAAAAACATGGAGTTTCGATGTTCATAGTAGATATTTTTAAAGAATAATATATTTAACTTAAAATATTAAAATCACGAAGAGAAGGCAATTTGAAGACTCTTTGACATCTACACCTAATAGCTCATTTTTACAAAAAAAAAAAAAAAAAAAAAAAAAAAAATGGATTTATGGCAATTATTACCAACTGAAGCTATTTTCTAATGTCAAGAAATCAAGATTCATATCATACGTGAAAAGTCCTTAATAATCGAAGAAGAATTGGCAGACGATGCTTATTAAAAATTGTTCTTTGTTAAACATTTTTGACAAACGATGTAAATTTATGAATATAATTAGGCTTGGTTCATAGATTTTTTTCCTTGAGTTAAATGTTTCAAACAGATAAAAGAGCATATAGTCATTTTATATTTCTTAGTTAAGAGAGTATCAGTAAAGGTCATCATTCAGTCCAGATTTAATTAGTAGGGCAAGAATAATAACCATTCGGATTATTATACCTGTTGTTATTACATTCATTTTATTTTGAAACCTTAAAATAATGAATTAAACGGAAGGAAAAATTTCTTGGTAATTGCTATATTGATAAATTTGACTCATGATTTGAAGCTACAGCTTTTGGTAATATCTTCAATAGTAATCTTTTCAAAATACAGGTTCGACTCGGTGACTGTTTTTGAGAGAGTGTTCACCATTTTATTCGAAGAAATATTGAATGTCCTGGAGTTCAAAGCAATGTGATTATTTTTGATTTTGTTCCTTTTTTAACCATTCAACTAATATCATTCATCAGTGGCTTGACGTATCGCTGCAGATTCGGTCTTAAAAATGATATTAATGAGATCAATTCAATAAGAAAAGGACAGTCAAAATAAAATTTCCATTTGTAATAATTGAGAGTTTTAATAACAAATGCCAATAAAACAGCATTCCAACAATTAAAAAGTTTAGTTAACGTACAAATAAATAGATTTCATGAGTTAAGAAGCAATTTGAACATTGGGAATACCAATGCGTATGAAAACAAATTTATAATTTGGAAATACTCACCGTATTTATTTAAATACATTTTTGTTTAATAAACTGAAACTAAAAACCTTTAAAAAAAGGCTAATTAGGGGTTTATTTAAACTTAAAAATGTTAAAATATATGCACTCTAATAATTGATATAATTAAACAGTAAAATAAACTTAATGTTGTTATGAAATTCCGATTAAATTAAATTTGAAAAATATGCTTATAATTAGTGAAATAATTGTATAGAAATTAAATTTATGTCACTAGAAAGCTATTTTTAACCTTTAGGGTGTTGTAAAAATAATTTCTGCAATGATTTGCTTATAAATTATGGTGGGGAAACGTAAAATCTTTCAATCCCCATTTAGCCTCTTTTAGAAGGCCATAGAAAGTTTTTAATAGTGTAGTAAATCTAGATGCTAAGGAACATACGAACAAAATTTCCTCAAATCCGTCAAAGGAACTGAAATTGTCAAAGGTTCAAATGTAGAAACATTCAAGCAAAACTGATTTTCAATTTTTTTATATATAGATTTTGGTATCTAGCTTAGTAAACGATAAGTAATAAAAAAGCGATTTCAGGCCAAGTATAGCAACCCTGTTCCATCTCATCAAGTAAGACCGAAGTGAAGCTGAAACTTTATGATCCATCGACCTACGTATTGGCAATCCGCACAGCCTTCATGAAAGGCCATAAAATTGCTAAGGGCTGAAGCACAGCTTGTCAGATTTATATTTCTTTTTCATATTTTTTTTTTCTCTTGCTTTTCTACCTACATGTATATATCTGTCGCTGGTTGTCATGTGATTTTTTAAAGCTTTCTTGGAGATATGATTTGAACAGCAGTTTGTTAACCGATGGTAGTTGCTTGTAATGAATTTTTTCAGATTTTTTTCCCTCCATCAAGTTTTATTATCTTTTCGTTAGCAAGACTTAATTTTTTTCTTCATGGGCTGCACGAAAATGATTTTTATTTCTTTCCTGAGATGGCTATTAATTCAGGTCTATAAACTTTTATCCGGAGAAAAATAATTAAAAGCAAAATATACACAATCTACTTAGAAGTAAAAATATAATTAAAACAAAGCTACATATCATAAAATTTTTCATTTCGTATATATGGTATAGCTAGATTTAATGTTGTCTGCCTTCAGGCATTTACTTTTAAATAATGATGCAATCTCTTGACTTAAATCAAATTTATGTTCTCGTAGCAAGAAATTAATTTGCAAAATATTGACCTTACTTTGAGCCATCTGAGAGTATTCATTTTAAATACTTGTTTGAATCTTTAAACTAATAAATAAAGTTTTAATGTATTTCATGCATAGTTTTTTTATAAAAAATATTCCAATATGCATAATAAATGTACGACATTAACTGTTGAGAATTTAAAAAAAAGCTACTGATAATTTTCAGGATTGTTGAAAGTATGGGAATAAATCAAATTTTATCATAAAATCATCATCAAATCAGTTTAAAATTATTAATGTTTCCTTCCTCCTATGAATGTTTTTGAAAACAAATGTCTTAAACTGTCCGCTTGGCTGAAAGTATTTACTATTCTTGGACCACACATATGCTAAACTATCAATATCATCTTTTATAATTTTGAAGTGTTCCTCAAACTTACCATTGAGTAAAGAGAACATATAATTTGAAATAATTTAAAACTGTGGAAGAAAGAAAATTCTCATACAGACAATTTCAGACCTTATAAAATCTCAGGTATGAATTATGTGTCTTTTTTCATCCAACAGGCTATCATAATATCACAAAAGGGTCAGCATTTATCATGATGTAAACTCCAATTCGAAATACTAAGCTCTCTAACTTTGTTCTTGCACGATCTTTTAAACTTTCACTTATGAGTGGACAGTATGGAAGAGACAGAGCTCAGATTCTGCATGCTAATGAAACGATTCTGAATTAGAAACATCCTTTTGCAAAATTGCGTACGAACTTTAAAGAACATCTTTCTTTCTCCACAATTTGTAAAAGATCATGATGTAAATTCCAATTCGAAGCATTAAGCTCAGTAGCTACACAATCTTTTTTATTGACCAATAAGGATGAATCCGGTTACATTGAAATGCATCAGTGTTCAGATTGTTTATGCTAAAGAAAAGATTCTAAAATAGAAGCATCTTTCTACAAATTAGCATAAGAATTTCAAGGAAAAATTTTTCCACAAAAGAAGGCAAGTTTTCTGAAAAAGAATAAGAATTATTCTCAATGCCCTCAAATTAGCTGGCAACTTTTCATTTTAGAGTTCAAAATCTAAGATAATTCTATGTGTTTTTCCCTAATTTTCATTAAAAGTCATATCGTTTTCGATTTACTTTAAGTATCTTTCTTATCTTTTAAAAATAAATGGAAAACATGTTGAGCAGAATGCAATGTCTGAAATTAAAAAAAAAAAAAACTAGCTAATTATTTCAGAGTGGCAACTACTAATTAAGGATTTTTTTTATTTATGATAAAACAATATAAATTAAAGCTTTAAAATATTTTCCCTTTCTATGAGAAAATGTACACCAGAAATACTCATTTAGTTTAAGCGTAATTTCTATAATCTTGTGCATTATTTTTTATATCCGTGGTTTTTTCTTATTTTAAACTTAGAATCGGGATAGATATTTTAAGCTAGAATTTTTACTCCTCACACTTCTTTTCTACATATTATTCTTAAATCAATGTTTACGTTAATCCAGTTTTCCATCTTTACACTGACACATGTGCAGAAAGAGCGAACAACTGTAAATAACACAGTCTCGACGGGGGAGGAGGAGGAGGCTGTTTTTGGATCTCCATATCATTCTGCTCATGTAAATAATACCAAACGATATTTTATGTTAGGATTTTTATTCCTCATACTTGTTCTCTACATGAACATTCCAAAATGAATGTTTACGTAAATCCAGTTGTCCATATGTAAGCTCACACATGTGCAGAAAGAGTGAACAATTGAAAATAACACATTCTCGATTGGGAAAAAATGCTGTTCTTGGGATCGCTATATCATTCTGCGCATGTAAATAAAAACAAAAGACATTTTACATTAGGAGTTTTACTCTTCACACTTGTTCTGTACATGAACATTCCTAAATGAGTGTTTACATTAATCCAGTTGCCCATCTGTAAGCTCACACATGTGCAGAAAGAGGAACAATTGAAAATAACACATTCTCGACGGGGAAAAAATGATGTTTTTGGATCTCTATATCATTCTGCGCATGTAAATAATAACCAAATATATTTTAATCTAAGATTTTTACTCCTCACATTTGTTCTCTACATGAACATTTCTAAATGAGTGTTTACATTAATCCGGCTGTTCATCTGTAAGCTGACACATATGCAGAAAGAGAAAGCAATTAGAAATAGCACAGTCTCGAAGGGAAAAATTGCTGTTCTTGGATCTATATGTTATCCGTATGAAAATAATACTAAATAATTACCCGTGTCTTCCAACATCTAGCTGACTGCAACTTCATGTTCTTATCCTTAATGGAAAATATAGATTTGAATCAGAGATGCTATTTGCTACCAGAGATGGTACCACATTTTGGGTTTGTAAATGGAGACAAAAAGCAGCCCATGTCTTTCGAAACCAAACTGCACATTGTCGGCTTCAACTTCACTTTCTTATTCTTGTTTAAAACTATAGAATGTGCTTTTTTTTTTTTTTTTTTTTTTTTTAATTTGGAGAGCCACACTTTTTTTAACAGCATCTGAGCTGAACTAAAACACATTAATATAAAGAATTAAAGATTAGTAAGTATAAATTTTACATTGACAAGATTTCCAAATATTATTCACGATCTTAGAGTATTTTTATTTTTAAATTCTTAAGGAAAAAAATGAGGAAATGATAAAAAAAGAATAAAATCCAATAGGATATTATCATAGCTTTCCAAAACGGAAGAAAAATACATAGTTTGATTTTTATTACAATTAAATTTATTTACGTAAATTATAAAAATAGTTTTAAAAATGTATTAAAATTTATGAAACTAGATTCAGAAACAAGTGAATTATTTAAAAAAAAATACATTTTTGAATTTCAAGATATTTCATATTTGTTTTATAATTTTAACGAAATTCACCAACAAAAAAGTTCTAAGTGCTGCTTTATTTTTAATTATTTATAATTACAATTAATATCTCATAAAAAAATGCTAACGAGATATAAAGATATATTATTTATGAGATATGCTATTTATGAAAAACATTTTTCAGCCTAGAAAGTATATCTGTTCTAAATTTTGTAACTCTAATTCTAATGATCTATCCTGTAGAGAGCCTAAATATATATACAAATATAATATTAGAAAATAAATCGTTGAATAAAGTTTCTTCGGAAATGCTTGCTGCTACTTTTTGAGAACAACGTACCAAAAACATTTTTAAAATCCTTTGTGAGTATTTAAAGAATCAGTAAGAAAAAAAAGAAAATATTGAGCGAATACTTATTAAAAATCTTATTATCTAAATTTATCTTTTCCAAAATGGTATAATCGGCTTATTTCAAACTCATATTTTTTTTTATGTTTTACTTAATCTTAAATTTCATTTTAAATATCATTCTAAAGTAATCTTCCGCTACTTTAACCCTATTTAAATAAAAAAAGACTTGGAAAAATGAAAGAAAATGGGATAATTATTTTTAGACGGAGGACCATTTTTGCTTTTTCTTGACTTTTTACATGCATTTTTTTTTCATTTGAAAATAAATTTTAAATAACCATATATGTTTTATTTAAATCATAGGTTTATGGATTTAGATAGATGTATTGCTTTCGTCCACCTAGAGGTATGGAAATAGGCCAAAATTAATTTTACAATAAATCATTTATAGATTAAATTTCGCAAATGAGATAAAGAAAGACAGTGATTTGGAAAAAAATAATTAATTTCCTTCGTCCATAACAAATAAAGAAAAGCCTAGTTTTTTACACTTTTAATTAAATTCATATGGCATAAAAATGTATGAATGAATTTCTGAATGAAATATGTATGAATGTATGTTTGGCATGAAAGAATAAACGTTTTTTTTAAATTTATGATTAATTTTATTTGTTATCGTATTAGCTCAAATACAAAATTAATCAGTGAATATATATAAAATGAATAATTCTTTGTAAAATCAATAAATGTATTTTTTTTCGAAATTGTCCTAACAAATGTAGGAATAAAAACTTTTAACCTTAGGAATGGCTAACTATATGGCTAGTAATAATTCTTCCAGAACTCTAAAGAATAATTAAAATGTTAGCTAACAAATTGGAAGAGTACTTTAATGCGAATAAGCTCCATAGGGCAAATTAAAACTTTTTTTTATAATTATATTTCGAAATGCATGTAGCTGCAACGCAAAAAAGGATGACAGAATGAGAAAGAGATACAAAGGCGATGTTTATTTGATGAATGATTTAAGGTAATATATTTTCAAATATGTATAAATATTATTACGGAAATCCAATCAGTGAGTGTGCTGTGAGAATTTCTGCAAGCTTGATAAGAGATAGCGATGTTTTATAATAAAAACACGAAAAACAACCGAAGCAGTTACAGACAGACCTACAAACCAGAACAAAACAGTCGAAGACAAAATTTGAAGAAATCACCCACACATAGATACACACACAAAAAGCTCACTTCCGTATCGAAACTCCAAAGACAGAATTTTCTCTGTTGGCTGCTTGATTTAGCTTTTTTATAGTCTCCGTGGCAGGGTGTGGAGATGTACTAGATGTATCCCCAAATTTCGGAACTTATAGAAATATCGCCATGATTCTTCATTTTTCGAGAACTTTCTTCCTTCGCCAAAGATGCCAAACATCAACCGAGGTCAAATAATCTTTAGCTTGGACTCCATTTAGCTTCAAAAATATGTCTTTAAAACTTTCTTCCTTATTATGAGACAAACAATGCAAGAAAGTAATATTAGAGATATGCAGCTACATTGAAGTTATAACATTAATATATATATATATATATATATATATATATATATATATATAATTTTTTTATGTTCTAATGAAGGTCATTTTTTATATGACTTGATGGGATATGTGCACAAGTTAAGAAACTATCCTGGTATGAAGATATATTTCATCAAGGAGAGTGGATATAATTTAACTTCGAGTAAACATTTTCACTAGAATTAAAAAAAAATGTGTCCGCATTAAAAATATTTAAATTATGAAAGTCACATTTAATGTCCTATTTTAAAATAGAATACTTTTTGTCAAGAATAGTTTATAATGAATTTCTAGAGGCAGCGATAAAATAATATAGGCTATGCAGAGTTTGAAAGTTATAATTAATGACTGAATTGCTTTTAACATTTGCAGACAGATTATTAAAAATTTATATTCATTGAATTTGTGATTAAAATTACTATATTCAAGATTATCTTATTAAAAGTTATTTTACCATTATATACAAGAAAATGAAAATTTAAAAGGTAAAAAATCTAATATTATAATAAAATTTAATTATTTCACAAACATTAGTATTAGGAGTATAAATGAAATTTATTATGTTGTTTAACGTATTTCCTGTTTGAAATGTTTGTCGTTTGAAGTCAATAGGGGGAATATTCAATGTGTATATTAGATGATCGTCTGACATCGTCACATTTGCTTCAAATTAAATCTTCTAAAAATATAATTACTTCAAAAATTACCACATGTTTTACATTTTCATAATTTGTCTGCCTATAGAAAAAATTGATCTAATGATTGGGATATAAATGGAACACTACTAAAATTAAAAAGTCTCTTCAACGAATATTCAGTAATTAATAAAGCTATATCTTCAGAATGCCATAATCGTTGCAAATCCTCTCCTATTTTGGAAATAATTTTAAAATTAAAATTTTTTGCACTTTATATATTGTATCATGATTTTTTTTTAAATTAAGAAATAAAAAGTAATAGCTGTAATACCTGAGTATTTTACATATATAACTACTGGGAATTTGGTCACAAAGCAAGTTCAGTTCATGCCTATTATTAATAGTTCCATTGTTACTACTTTTTTCATATTTATGCAAATCACTTTCTTTATTCTTTTTTCAAATATGTATAAATATGGAATAAATAAATATATAATAAATATATATATAAATATATATATATATATATATATATATATATATATATATATATATATATATATATATATATATATATATATATAATACAATAATAAATATAAAATATAATAATAAATATATATATAAATATGTATAAATAAAATAAATATGGAATTTGATCAAAATTCTAACTACGCATTTGAAATAACGATTGGCAAAGCTGAAATCAAAGGTTTTATAAAATGAGTATTTTATGTTTATATTATTTGCCAATTTTACTTAATAATTTTTTTGAACTACAAGTGCTTAAAATATGCTGTTATGGAACTAATTTTTATAGATGATTTTTCTAGCGCATGCTTTGAATAGAAGAATTATTAGTATGATTATAAATTCCGTTAATGCTCTACCTATTAAATGTAACTAATGAATGTTCGGAAGTGAAATTTGATTGGCATTATATATTCTTAATACTTTCCCAATAGAATAACAAATAAAAAATATTAACTATATTGACATATTAAAATTTGTTAAAATATTTTTTAAAAAAGAATAAATTTTACATGCGCATGTTCCAAGAGATATTTAAGCAGAGAGTTCTTTAGAGATATTTAAGCAGAAATATCAAAATGAAGGTTAACAAACCACTATATTTTGAAAGTTTCACCTTTTATTATTTTCGGTCCTTTTGCATATTATTTGAAGTAAAAAAAAAAGTTTTAAACTTCTTCAGAACAAGTTTTTAAAAATGAATATGATGTATCTATTTTTTCCTGGCTATTTTGTTGTATTTTGGAGATCAATAAGAGTCACTACATGTAATTTAATCCAAATTGCAGCAATCTTTCTCTTATTATAAATATATACATAATTTTAACAGAACATCCAGCTAACAGGTAGATTTACCATGGAGGTTTATATATTTTTGAATTCAAAAATAAGTAACAATATAATCAAATTTCACCTATATGATTTATTTCAAAAATAATTTAAATAAAAATAATATTTAATACGCCATGCACGAAAATTTGAATCGATTACAAATTTTGCTATTACTTTCAGTGAATAGATTAAAAATTCTAAGGATGATGAGGAGAAAAAAAAATAGTGTTAACAAAAACATTTTATTTTCGTTTAATTTTTAATTAAAAATATTCTTGAAATGTTAAAGTTTATTTATAAATGAAAATTAATACGAATCATATGTTAATTGGATACTCAAAATCAAAAATCCCAAATGCATTATTTACAGATTGTTATACAAATAAATGTTTAAACGGATGATTGACTTATAGAAAATAAATTTTAGTAACAATTATTGGTATTTTTAAAATATAATTTAAATTAACATGCTTTGAATGTATTTAAATTATGGAAGTTGCTCAGAATTGATTAATATAAATTTCCGGGAATTATTATTTTTATAAATATATTCAGAAATAATATTTATATTAAAATTTAAATTAAATTTGCCAAAAAGCATTGAAAACATTCGCAGCATATAAAGACGTTGTTTTATAATATTTCATAATGTATGGTCATTGTTTTATATTTCATCTTTTTATTAAAAGAAAAATAAGTTATAAATTGAAACTTCAAACTAAAAAATATCAGTCACAACCATCTGTTAAATTTAATTTAAAATAAGAAATAAAATTATCAAATTTTCTAAATGTTATTCATAAAATGTCGGTGTGAAAATTATTAGTTTTAAAGCATTACATTTTATGAATATTAAAAATATGATATAGATTGAAACAGTGTAGTTACTCAAATATTTAAGATACTTTTTTCATTTATATTTAAATAATTATATATGTATCAAAATTTTAAATTTGTATCAATTTTTTTAATAAACATTTTGAAAATGAACCTAATATCATAAAATAATGATCTTCGGAGCTATTTACGAAAGAGTGAATTTCTTTATAAAACTGCGAAATAGTTCTGCTGTAAAATTTTGAAACATATTTTTAGAGTCCATTCATTAAAAGTAACTTTCTGCATATCACACGGGCTACGCTGCGAGGTAAAGGTTTAACAACTACTTCTAAAAGCAGCTGTTACATAAATGAAAGTATTTGCTTGCAGAGTAAAGCGTAAATTACGCTTATGTAATTACAGGATAATGCTTCGAAAACGTGATTAAAACGCTTAATTCAACCGAAAAGGAAGGCCTCAGTACATCAGGTGTGCCTGAGAACTCCCCTGCAGGTATGAGGAAATTGAAATAAATATATGTGCACATATAAACAATGGAGAAATAATGTTGTTAATAATGATTATGTGTTAATATGCTTCCACCTGGAAGGAATATTAAAGACCTTTGTTTCTAGTATATTTAAGAATCTTTGTAAATCTATATAAAGTACGAGTGAGCTCAAACAATTTTATCACTAAAATATTTAAAATTCAGCAATCTTTCGTAGGCATTACATGAGGTCACGACATTATTAAATTGTTATGTTTTAAAATATTCACTTTCTTATATGATACTCTGTTAACTTTGTCAAAGTAATTCCAAACATATTCTCTTATTTAATTTGGTAAAAGTTAAAATATACAGGGTGGTTATAATTAAAGTTCCACTTTGAAATGGTCATTAAAGGAAAACTACTGGACCAAATGTTATCAAATTTAGTAATAGTTCAAAGGAGGTGATGGGAATTTCGTTTCTACCAAAAAAGTTCAAAAGTTCATAACTTGGGGGGGAAGTGGTGCTGTATGCAATATTGATAAACAAAATAGAACATGAAGACATCGGTTCAAAATGTGTTTTCGTTTTTCGTTTCTGAAAAGAATCTTGTTACAAAGAATATTCAGTGTGTATTATCTCAAAAAGCACTGTTTTTGGCGGTAATCTAAACAATTTGGTGGAAGTGAAACATGCGATACATCGACATGTGCTTAATATTCCTCAGGATATGCTAAGACTACTGTTGAGAGTGCAGTAATGCGATTTAACTTGCTTTCAAAAAATGGTAATGCCACATTGAACATGCTTTGTAACACGTTTCAGAAATGATTAAACACATTTTAAACCGATGCATTCATGTCCTATTTTGCTTAAGAATATACAGCTCCATTTCTTCCCTGATGGTGAGTTTTCGAACTTTTTTTGGTGGAAAAGAAATCCCTATGACATCCTTTAAACTATTACCAAGTTTGATAACAATTGGCCCAGTAGTTTTCCTTTTATGACCCTTTCAAAGTGGCACTTTAATTATAACTACCCTGTACATGAAAAATCACGACAATATTAAATTGTTATATTTTTAAAGCCTTAACTTACTTATATGATGCTCTGTGCACTTTGACAAAGTAATCCCAACCCCGTTCTCTTATTTAATTTGATAAATATACAAGAAAAGTCACAACATAGTTAAACTGTTATGTTTTTAAAACATGCACTTTCTGATATGAAGCACTGCTTACTTTGACAAAGTAATTCCAAACATGCACCACTGTTTAATTTGTTAAAAGTTAAAACCAAAAAAAAATAATTAGCTATTGAAATTATTTATTTTCCCCGAGTCGATTGATTTTTTTTCTTAGTATGTACGTACATATTCATTTTAAGCAGCTTATTCAGATGAACGATCAAATTCAAATTTATTTATTCAAAGTTAAATGAAGCTAACTTTTTGGAGGGTCAGTTGGTTGGCGCCATATCGGTTATATTATAGTTTTTAAGCAGATATATCAACTACGTTTGATGAATAGTATCTTCTCAAAAAATAGAATTTTTATTTATAATATATTTATCAAACGAAACAGAGGTATCCTTACTGGTTAGTTTTTTTAGCAAAATACTGAAAATTATGGTAAAATATAATTGACAAAATCGTTCCAATTGTTGAGACTGGAGTTACAAAATTTAACTCATAATTCTCAAAACTAAAGGAGGCCTCATGATCATTGATAATGCATCTGTAGTTCAATGAGAATTCACATGAAATATAAATTGGAGAAATCGATAAATGGTAAAATACAATGGTCATGGGTTACACTTTGAAGACTTTTCGTCTTCATAGAGAATGCATACTGAATTAATGTTTTAAGAATTACGCGAGAATTGAAATAGGTAGGGGTAAGTTATCATTGATGACATATCTAGTGACTGTAACAATCGAAACCAGTGTAATAATTAGGGAAAAAAGAAAACGACTTTTTTTGATTTGATAAATATTTGAATGTATAAATATACTTCCAATTGTAAAGTTTCATCAAATAAGAAAAAGCAAATGCATAAAAAAGTTTATTTTTTTCTGTTGAGGGATAAAATAAGAAGTATCAAAGAAGTGGCCCCATAAGAATTATCAAGTATGTGGGTCCCATAGAGAAAAAGAATAAGTTTATAAAATTTTTATTAAAATAATCTAAAAGTACATAACATTTCCTGCTTTTATCTGTAAAAGTTTTTGAGATATAAAATGGCAAATTTATTGACATAGATATTTTTCTATATCTCAGAGCAGTGTCTGAGCAAGTCTTTAGTTGTGATTTCCAGGGGTATTACACACAATACAAAAGGGCATTTAAAAATACAGAATCAGAAAATAACAACGCATTCTTTAAAAATTCATAAAAAGTTGCATTCATTTAACAATACGTCTATATAAGTATTCAATACATATACAGACGTATTTCATTATTCATTCATCATGTGTGACAGAAATACTGACATTTTGAATTTAATTTATAGAATATGTCTATAGAGTATGTTCTGTTTCAATGATCAAAGATGAATGTTCAAAGATATATAGAGTATGTCTATAGAGTTTGTTCTGTTTCAATGATCAAAGTTGTATGCTTAAAGATCTATAGAATATGTCTATAGAGTATCTTCTGTTTCAATGATCAAACATGTATGCTCAAAGATCTATAGAGTATGTTCTGTCAATGGCAATGCATCCCTTAATTGAAAATAATATCAATCAAATCTAATAGAATATGTCCGTATTCATTCAATATATTGCAGAAAGGTTTATAAATGCCACAAAACATATTTACAAAAAATTGAGCTTCTTCTACAAATAAAGAATGTTTACCATCCAAAACGTTAGATTTTGAAGATTAATACGTCTTTTCCATTTAAGTGACAATCGCTTATCCAAATTACATTTCTCAGAAAGTAAGATTTAATTTTTATGGAATTTCTTACAATTTCGATTCAAATTTTAATGAATCATCAATTGTAAATTTATGGGCAAATTTAATAGAAATTAATATTCAATTGTAGGTAATGAATTCCACGTTTTGTTGAAAATTTTATACTTTAAGTTGACAATTATAGAAATTTAACATATAACAATAATAAAAGCTTGATTTTCAAATGTTTGATGAAACAGCTTACTATAACCAGCGCATTATTGCATTGATTTTAGTGTCTTCATACTAAACTAGATAGCATGCAGGCAATCCGTTCAATTGAGATTCCTATGCTATTTCGCATCCAAAGATGATGGAACGCCATACTGTTCTAATTGCTGCCATCGCTGAAAGGCAATCAATGATTTAAGTTCATTGCATGCTGTGTTTGGAAATGAAGATCAATTAATCTGATTTGAAATCCAATGCCTTGACATTAAAGACGACTTGGGGAATTGTCGTAGAGTAACTAATGTCAGACTCTTAGCCGGTTGAATCTTCTGAGAATACGATATTGAATAATTTGGTCATCTTATTCTGTCAGGATCTCCACATATTATCTTGCAGACTAGCTTCTATGGCAATCTATACCGTAATATTACATCTCTTGGAAACATCACATTTACAATGCCTTTAAAGTTTTAATAGCCTTTTCGACCATAGAGGCATACTGAAACATGCATAAACACATGACAATTTTAAAATAAATCATTAAGAGAGACGATGATTCTTCTAAATTCACATATTGGTTTAAAATTAGAGATTATTGATGACAATATTAGATTTTAATTTAACATTTGACCAGCATAGAGATATTAAACATATATAATAAGAAAAGATTTAAAATTACATACATTACGTAAAATAGCTTAAATTATGAATTTTGATACTAATGCTATAAATTCAGTTTTTCAATCTTCTAAAAGTGACATAATTTTCTATGTTAGATTATCATACTCTTATCAGAATTTTGTGTTATAGCTCTCTAAATCCTAAGAACATTTGGATAAAGTGTTGATATACAAAAGATGTCCCCCTAGCTGATGCTTATTTGTCAAATGTATACTCTGATGTCCTTTGAAAATTTCAGGAAATCCCCCTGTCAACAAAACTTTCTGAACGAGCATCTCTCCATGGTCATACAATTAATTAAATTTAACAAAATGAAATGGGGATTTCGCAGTGATATACAGAGATGTCGAGTGCCAGTCACAGTTTCATTGAACATATATTTGGGGCATTTCAGCTCTTGAATCATAGAGAAGAATGTTGTTGATAAATGGAATCATATATGTAAATACGTAAATATAGGATAAAATTTTAAATTGCATGCCATTTATGATTTAAAGCATAGTAAAGTGATTGCTGAAATTCAAAGTTATAATTATAATATAATTAATGCCAATTATTGGAAAAATGAGGAATTTTCAACTTTGATGAGTACAGGATAGCAAGATTTTGAGACCTTTTGCATTGTAAATTGAACAAATTCACTAGTGTAATGCACTTTCCTTACCTTTATTACCACTCAACTCTTTTGTACTTAGAATCGTGAAAATTTCCAATAAGTGGGAATGGGCAGCATTGAAGAGAAAAGTGAATAAATTAATTTTGAAAAACCATGACATGAATGATCTGCAACTGTTACATTTTTTGATAAATTAGAAACACTTGATACACAACCGAAATTCAATTACTAACAAAGTGATCGAATGCGATTTTTATAAAGAATGAGTTACAATTTCGATTCCTATAATGTATTATGGATGTTTATAAAGGGACGTCCCTACTGAGGTCAGAGTTCAAATGATTATGAAGTTCTTTGATTAAAGTACAAAATCCACGCAGTCTGTTCCGAATCAGTCCTTAAAAATGTTCATATAACTAATTAGTAATAAAAACCAAGTTAATAGGGAAATAAAAAGTATCAAAATTAAACCAAATAAAATAAGAATTCGGCCTGAAGACTTTCTCAAGGGTCAGTTGAGAAAGTCTTCAGGCCGCATTCTTATTTCATTAGGTATAATTTTGATACTTTCTTTTCTATTAACTTGGTTTTTATTACTAATTGTCTAGATTCGTCTGTGTTTTAGTAGCAGCTGCATTTGCGCTGTCTAAATACAATGGTGGTTTTTCTTTTCTTTTTTTAAATTTTTAATTTGATTCAGAAGTAATTTTTTAGTTTCAATTCCAAATTAATTTATTTTCGTTTTCAAAATAATTTTCATTTTAGATTGTTTCAATTATAGGTTTTAATTAAATAATGCTTATATTTTTGGTTACTTCATATTACTAATTATGCCTTCAGTTTATACACATTTAAAATTGAAATTTAATAAATAAAAATTAAATTAGATTTAAGCAGAATATTTATGTCTTGACATAATGATATCTTATTAGTATTATTTACATTAATGGCATATATGACATTTTTTATTAGCAACTGCAGAAATTTGGTTTTTATCCCATGCAGTCTATAATTATTTTTTTTCTAAGGCAATTTCTTAAGAAAAGCTTTATTTATGTTTCAAAAGATATGAATCCTTTTGTTCATGGAAATATGCTTAAAATGCATATTGATTAAATGCGAAACATTTGTTTAAATCACAAAACAAATTTTTTTATACACAAATTTTTTATGGGTATAATTCCATCTTGATATCATATTCTATTCTACTTTAAATATTAGTAAAATGATAATATAAAACCTTTCACACATTATCAATTTTTTTCTTCAACAATTTGTAAAAACATTTGTTTTTTTATCAATTATAGAAACAAATTAATTCCGAAAAAAGTTTTTTTTTTTTTTGAAAAGCAATAATGAAAACAGACTGTAAGAAATGAATATTTCATAATTTGTGACATATGGAATTCACTGTTTTCGACTTGTTAATTAAAGATACTGCTATTCTTCAATAATATATCATTCCACAAATACAATGTTTAATCAATTAAAACCTATAATAAATTAAAATTGCCTCTCCAGCAGTCTATTCCAAAGGAACGGTTATCGTATAGATTGCTTAACAATGTTCATGATTTGTTAAATTAATGAATAGCTCACCAACTATTTACGTTTCTAAGATTGCCATGCTATGAAACATGAAAAGCTCTAACGTAACGTGTTATCACGGACACAATGATTCTCTCTAGCAGTAGAGTAATCAGTCATGAATTCCTCAGAATACAAAATCTAAGCCGCATGTAGTATGCTGTCAAAGACACCGATTCCATTTCAATGCAAACGGGTTTGTTAAACTAAGATGAAAGAACATTTAGATAATATGATAACGTGCAAATAGTGGAAAATAATTGAAGATTGTATGTACTTAAAGGCTGAGTTTTGTTGCATTAGTATATTTGAAACTTTTCTCTAAAATCTTTTGTTGCAGAATAAATCATTCATTCGCTAAACATTCTGAATTTCAATGCATCGGTAGTTGTACTGTTAATTAATACCATTATGTAAAGAAATTTAATTTTATTGGTTAATCGTATCGATATTTCTATTATTCAGCTTAACAAGAAAGTAGTATATTAACAAAAAGAAAGTAATATTTTCTTAACATTGACATTGTGGATTTTGTTTCGATTTGAAAATCAAATTAAAATGGAAGACACATTTGTTTCAGCATTTCATTCCTTAAAATAACTCTCAGTGTAATGAGGACTGGAACACAGTTATCTCTGTTCTAGAATATTTTGATAGTAGAAATAAAGCAATAACCATTTCATTTAGGAGCATTCATTATATTCAAAGATTTACTCCGCTAAAAGAAGCATTTGTTAACCATGTCTAGTTTAAATGATGTCATCTTCTATACTTACAGATTATTTCTATACCAGGTTTTGCTTAATGATGTTATATAAAAAAAGTTTTGCTTTGATAATGATATTCATGAATAAGTATTATCGTTTATTTAAATTTTCCTAGTATATATCATCAAACCTGAAACATTTCCTTCATAATAATTTTTGCTAGGATAAAACGTAAAAAATATACAGTTATGACTATTATTTTACTGGATTTTTTTTGTTGCTATTTCTGTTTAACTGAATGTCAAAAACAGAGTTTTATATTTTCTTTCAAAGGAAAGAAAGACTAGACACATTTTATAAAACATTATTATAAATAATGTGCAAATTTTTGGAATCATTAATATGTAATTTATTAAGGATAATTAATTCTATTAATTTTTAGAGGAATATAAATCAAAACAAAAGTTATTAAAAACACTGTTTGATAGTTAATCCAATAATCTTTATAAAAGTTTCATGTTCACATAGATAAGCTCAATGAGAAGGAAAATCGTTAATTTGTGGAATAAAAATTAATAATTATGTATTTGACATTTTAATATAGTTTTCTTCTGACTGAAGTTTAGTCAAATTTGGATAAATGTTTATATCACAATCCCCAATCAACAATTCTGCATCTTTCCTCATTTCTCATATATATCGTATTAAATTGTTTACCACCATTTCCTTTATTTTATTTTATCCAAGATACAATTATTTTCTACACATTTATCATGAAAGGATTGCTATAAAAGTATTATCTGCCTAAATAATCAAATAATTGCCTTTTAAAAAAAAGGCAATTATCTTTCTCATGAAGGCTTATATTTTCAGATCTTACTTTAAATCAACCTTTCAATCTCATACATGCACTAATTCCCCTTGGACTATGAACAAAATGAACCAATGGATCAAATGTTTGACTGTGTATTTTTGGATGGTCCACTGGAATATTAAATCTATTTATTTTTTTATTTAATGTTCACATACACACCCAAATATTAATGAAGACCACAGCAAATTATTTTTAAGTATTAAATCTTAATAGATATTAAAAACTTTTTATTTCAATAGCATTTCATCTGCCCTGCTTATCCCTGCTTATTGAGTTCATTAATCTTCTTATTGGAGATACAATAATTTTTGAAGTACTGTAACTTCATCTCATTATTATTGAAAACTACGCAGGTGATTAGAAAAATCTTTTTTTTTTTTTTTGCTTTGAATAATGAAAGAAAAATAAAGCGATGAAGTATTTGTAACAAAGAAAAAAGTTTAAATTTCATGATGAGAATCATAAGAACTCTTGTAATTTATTCATAGCTATTTTTTTAAATTATTTTAAAAAAGAATAATTGCGCGACTAAAATTTTCCTCTATCATCAAAAAATCATTTCTTTAATTTTAAATGGAAGTAAAAAATTATTTGCGAGCAATAATACTTAATTGTATTTTTATTATTATTATACATTATACAGTATACATTTTTGTATTTTTAAAATGAAAACATTATTAAGAAAGTAGATATGATTAAAATTTTAATTAATCAAAATTTCAAAATAAATTATTTTAATTTGCATATTTACACCTTTTACATTACATTTGGGCCAAAGTAGATAATTCTGACTCAAACAGTCTGGTCTTTAGAGAGCAAATAATGGAGAATATTCAAATAATGCATTCTATTTAGTATTATCAGAACTAAAAAAAAATGCAAAATTTATAATCAAGTAATATCCAGTCAGGGTTACTTGATTCCAAATAGGAGTTATTCGTCACATAGGCTTTAGAAATGCAAGAAGATTATAATTAGTAAAAGAAATTGAGTATATTATGCTTAGTTAAATTTAAGACGCTTAGATGAATTTTTACTTCATTATGTTTTACTTAATTATTTATTGAATTTAAGATGCTAATGAAATATTTATTGCTTTATATTTGTTCTACTAGTCTCATAACACTGTTTTATTTTTGTTTTGGATGCAAATAATTAAAAGTTCTGATAGCGTTTATTTTTGCTCTCCCATTGGACTATTATTTTAGCTTCCAAATATTAACAAGAAAATGATTCATAAGAAATATCTATTTACTTTGAGCTTGAAAGTAGAACAATTTTTGATCTTTCATTTTCAGCGAGTATTTTGTATAATTTGTTTACATAATAATATCTGCAATATTTTGTGATATTTTAATACCCGTATAATTTAATAATTTATATATATATATATATTTCCGTATTCAAGCCTAAATCTCTTATTAGCATTTTTATCATTTAATTAGTATCAAGAACTTGATAAGTTTTGAAACTCCTATTTCTTTACTTTCTGCAAAATAATGTGTCTCACTTGTGAAATTAAATATATTATGAAAGATTGAAATGAAAATAAATGATATAAACACTTGGTAAAACAAAATTATATTAATAATAAAAATGTTTGTAGAAAAATAATTTATATATATTTAATTAAATTTAAATTTTATTAGGAACGATAAAAATTGAATATAAATTAATTAATTGGTTTTATCTTGAAAAAAAATTGTAAGTTTGCCTTGCATAACATATGCATTTCCTTTTAACTAAAATTATAGCAATTAAAAATGAAAATTCTTGATGAATTGGAAGAAAAATCTCTGAAAAAAAATGTAATTATTTTTATTTGTAAGTAGCTTAATTTTTCTTTACACAGAAAAAGAATGGCTTAAATATATTCCTTTCATGAAAGAAGAAAATAGCATTGAAAAAATGTTGATGAAAAGAATATATTTTTAGGAAAACATTTTTTTTTTTCTTATAAAGCATTAAAATAAAATAAGTTAACCTCCGTTTATATGTTCTAAAGTATTAAAAAATGATTTTCTTTAAAAAAATGTGACCTTATTGGCAGATAAAGCTGTTTTTAAGATTCTTATATTTCATGTTAATAATAAAAAGGGAAAGAAATAAAACATAACCACTTTCGTACTTTATAAAAAGCTTAATATAATTATATTTTCTTTTAGCCACCTTTTTTCTCATACTTGAATTCAAAAACTTTTTATCAAATTTACTATAACTATGTATCAAAAATGGCGTTAGATTTTAACAAACAAAAATAAAGTGGGCTTTTATTTTAATATATGAAAAAGATCGTCTTATTTTTAGAAAAGTAAATTGAATTTAGTTTTTTTTTTTTCTATAGTAATAATGATGTAAATTGCGACGAAATTCGCATGCCCAAAAATAATACATATTCAAGCTATTTCCTAACACAAAAATTTATAAATTATTTTGAAATATAAGCAGTCTTTGATGTTAATCTCCAATTAAATGCTACATCGCAAAAATGCCTTCATAAGTCATCTTTTCTTTGAAACAGATACCAAGAATTAAAATATCTATCACTATTTTTTCCCAATTCTTTTTTTAAACGTTTTTAGTAAGATTGTCAGTTAAAATGAAAATACATGTTTGAGCAATAATAAAGTAATATCATAAAGCTAGATATTCCAACAGACGGAAGTATAATAATCATACACTTTTTTTATTGCAATGAACGAATAAATATTTTATACTTCTCCTTTCACGGAAAAACAATTTATTGCAAACCTAATCGATTATATTCTATTCATGTGTCAGTAAAAAAAGAAAAAAGTAAAGGGAAAAATAGAACTGTTCGAATCTTACCGCGGGGAACAGTTAAATCTGGAAACGATTTAAAAGCTTTATTGAAAGAGGAACTCGCTGAGGATTACAGAGCCCGATTCAAAAAGCCATTTATGTGAATATATTTTTCTATTATTCCGTTTATATATCTCTCAGGAAACGTATAAGTTTAAGATATCTACTCGAAGCAGGCGATATTTTTATTGTCGTTCGTAAAAGGTTTAAAGTGGAAACCCAAATACTTCTTCCAACAGAGAGACAAAAGGTTTTTATGATGTAATTTTACTATCAAAGAAATAAATTGATGCACTTAATTCTGTTTCGAAATAATATTTAGCTTGAATGTGAGTATTTATATCCATCAAAGAAATCTCTATCTATCGCAAAAGTGAATAAAAATACAACGGTGTAACTTATTTTCTTATAGAACTATATCAAAGAATAACAAATGCCGATCTGATAAATTCACTCAATACAGAAATTATAACAGAATACATAACTTATATAAAATATATATATCTTAATAGTTCAAATATAATAATAATGATGATATTTCTTATATAATATTATCTAACACATATTTAAATCCCAAGTTTGCAAATATGTATTGCAAAAATATGTATAGCTTAACATGGAAGAAGAAAGAAGATTTAGAGCATATTAAAAGATAAATCAATTAAGATATATTGACATTCTAAGTTATTTACAATGGTTTTTTGAAATCAAAAAGTTGTGCAAAGCTCCCTTTTTTAAAATTTGAATTCTTGTCACACGATTTTTTGTTTTTTGTAAAGCTAAATATTTTAAACTATTTTGCAAACTATTCTTATAATTTCAAATGAATGTATATTGACTTATAAATATAATTACCTTTTTAGATATGAATATCAATCTTGCTAATGAATATCTTACTGAAAACTCTTAAATGCGCTAATGATGAGCAATTTTAGTAAAATTGGCAGCCGGCGTCCTGGCATAGGAGGCGCGCGTCTTCCCCGTGATCTGGATGTCCACGGTTCGAATCCCGGTTAGGGCTTGGTTGTTGTTCTTCTGCGTTTTGTCTGTGAAACGCATAAATGTATCCTCCTGTAAAAAGGGGTTGTGCAAGCGAATATGACGCAGGAAGTAGCTAAGTCGTACTGTCTGCCATAGTTGGCGTTACTGAAAAAACAAGAGACTCTCACTCGGCTTAAATCGCTGATAGACTGATCGGCGGGCTTGTGAAGTGCCATAAGTCGCAACACACAGTAAAAGAGACTCAAGTTACGCATATTCATTATCACCATCTCCTTAGAAAAACCAAATCCCTTATCAACAAAACTATGGTGGCGCCCAAGACGCCTGATATCACTGCTAAAAATTTCCACTTTCGTGACGTAGGATTAGTCGAATAACCATTGTTCGTTCTTTCTTCATCAAATATACTAGCATGAAGAATATGTGGAATATCAATGTTTTTTGAGAATTATAAAAAAAAAAAAAATTCCAAGCATCATATATTCGATTAATAGCAATTAGCTTCATTTTTTCATATCAATTCCTTGAGAAAGTGGTCTGCCACTTTCAGTTTTGAGGGAAAAGGGATATTTTCATATCTTTGAACGAGAAATTCGAGCGATCGAGTATTATGAAGTACCTAAACCTGAAGGAATCGGAGTATTTAGAATAATAAAAATTAACAAAACTTCCACAAATATGGAATCTAGATATTTCTGAACTATTAAATTGATTTCATATTAGCTTTCTTCAAAGCCATAAATGATAAAAATACTAAATATCCATCATTGTTGAGCTATTTTTTGTCTTTCAAAGAAATAATTAGATAACTCATAAATTACCTAATTTCCTTAGGCCGTTGTCTAATGGATATAGAAAATATTACAGAAATTCCAACATCAATTTATCGATTCTTAAGGGAAAGAAAAACATCAGACAATTAATAAACAAAAATATTTATGACATATCTATTCTTAATATTTTTTTTTCTTTTCCGAAAACAAGACATTATTTATATCTTCGAATACCCAGGGATTGTACTCCATATTTTCTCATTAATCTGAGCTTTTCTAGTTTATTCGTTTTATTATCTAATTGAATTTCACGTGCCACTTTATTTAATTAAACATTCTATTTTTCTTTTAATATCCCGCCATTCCCCCCCCCCATTTTGGTTGTGATTTTTAGTAAATAAGCAAAAGTCATACTCTATTGGGAATGAAAGTAACAATAAAAATGATTGCTAATTCCAAGGTCATGTTTATAAACCATAAGTACTAGATGCCATTCTTTTCTAAATATGTTATGTGCAAAGAAATTATTTCATTAAATCTTATATGCAACTAAAGAGAAGTGACTTATCACAAATTATGTTAATTACCCAGAAACTACTGATTTAAAAAGTGTTTGGAAGAATTAACGAGCTTTTGAATTGCAGTATTTAATAGTAGGTGCTAAGAAGAAATAAATGTAAAATTCCTTTTTAAAAAGGTTCAGTTTCAACAATAAAATATTTTTGCAATTCTGATTAGATCCTCTTGGAATTTTTCTTTAAAGAAATCTTAATTCTTGTTGAAATGTTAGCAAATGTTTGGAGGAATTAAAATATTTTTGATTTGCATTATCAAATAATAAGTACTAAGAACATATAAATGCAAATTTTCCTTTTAAAAACGATTTAATCTCAAAAGTAAAATATGTTTGCAATTCTGATTAGATCACCTAGAAATCTTTATTTAAAGAAATCCGAACGGTCGTTGGGTTGAAATGTTTCCTTAATTCGCTTTGGTGATAGCGTTCTTCACATAAAAAGCTGTAGTTAAATTTGTCTCGAGGAGTTTGCAGGTTTTTCTTTGGGGTTTCCGTTATCTATTTTCTTACTGATCTTTTAATAATGCTTAAATTTTATTATTTCATGACATTTTGATTCTAAATTCTGATTTTTTAAAGCAAATGTGTATATTCTATCACTTCAGTGGGAATTCATTTTGGAAGGATCATTGCCATTGACAACCATATTATATTATTTTATAATGTAGCGGTTACGTAACTCGACTACCTACCCTTTTGATGCAACAGATGGCGTTAGCTTATTAACATAAAGTTAGGTTTCACTTGATCCTTCTTGGGAGTCATTATTAGATTGTATTCCAAGTGAGTGTCGTATATTTTTGAGTTCGGGTTTGTTTTTTCTTGTGTAAGGTGAAATTCAGAAATAATTAAATAACTATTCCTGAAATTCGTCTATGACTTCCATAAACCTCGTGATTAAGTTATAAAAGAGCCTCGGCCCTCTACAATAAGAAGCAACAGAATACATTCATAAAAATAAAATTGGATGATTTGAACTAGCAACTATGTATTCAAGGTCTCTTTGCTGTAGGGGAGATCGGAAAAGTTAAAGAAAAAGGCAAGATGAAGAATGACTTAGTTTATGTTCATATTACTCACAGTTTACCAATTTAGGGATATTACTAGTGGATAGAACTAAAACTTTTCAGAATAGAGCAACTGCCAACATGTTGTTTATTAGATAATATTTATGTATTTCATTAAGTGTTATGGTTTTCAAGGTCTTTCTGACTATTAAGGAATGTATTCAGTTATTTTTTTATTTTTCCCAACTACCTTAGAAAATACACATTTTAAAATCCCTGTAAATGTATATTTTAGTCGTGTTAATTATACCAAAGAAATATTTTTTTTTCTCCTTTTTTTTCACTTTTTTAATATGAGCAAGATGGCGAGGGTAATTCGATGCAAATATTTCTAGCGTTTTTTACTTGAAATTTGTATGCATGTATTACTTATTTTGTGCCTTTTTATACCATAGACTGTGCCATCAATATGATTTTTAAATTTTTCAAACCATAGTGTAAATCTATAGTATACAGATGACATTTTATCAATTTCGTCTTTGGAAGATATGATAGCTTTACATGGGACATACAATGTACAAAAAAAGTAGGATGCTGGGGATGAAAGAAAAAATCTTACTAATAAACTGAAATTTATTTCATGCCATTCGTTGAAATTTTCTAAAAAAAGTACTGCTCAAATCAGCATGCTGTGTCGCCCATTTTGAGCCTTCATCAGGTAAGTAGAATAGAATGTTACTCAAGTTACAGATTCGTATTTATATGTTTATTAGAGGAAATATTTTAAGTGCAAATTAGATATCGATTTCTTATATGTTTAGTTCAAGGGCCTGAGAAATAAAACTACTTTATAAAATATGCAAGAATATAAATAGGCTACTTAAGCATATGGATTTATGAAAACATTTTAAAATGTGTTTCCAATTGTTGATAACATTCGTTTCTTACTTGTTTTGAAGCAAAATATTAAGGCAAACATTATTATCATTCAATAAAAATGAAAATTGTTTCTGATTACCTTTAGAAACACAGTTTTTTAAGAATAAAATAAATTAAAGGACACTCCAGCTCCTTTAATTAAAACATCACGATAAAATATTGTTTTAGGCGTGATTCTTCAGTTCACTTTTATATCCTTTTAATATTACTTCTCCGCTATACAGAAGCCATATGGTGAATAAAAAATGTATTTAGTGCCGTCACATAGTAATTAATAGATATAGTCTCATTTTATTTATTTAAATAATCTCGACTAAGCGAAAGTGACACAATTATTAGAGATAAACTAATAATTAAAGATTAATAAATAAATGCAAGATTTTAAAATATTACGAAATTTTAGGATGATAAAAGGCCATCCAGCTAGTTTCTGTATTTTAAATTGTAGTTGGATATTTGAATGTTTGCTTCCATGCTCGAAACTCTGCCCCGTCATTCAATATATATATATATATATATATATATATATATATATATATATATATATATATTCAAAACTTTCAAAAAATGTCCACACTTTTGGCCACAACTGTATATATATATATATATACAGTTGTGGCCAAAAGTGTGGACATTTTTTGAAAGTTTCATGTTTTTCAACTTTGCGTGCTTGTAGAATATATTAATTTTCACTTAAATACAAATATTTATATATCAAATTGAAGGTTATTTAATTTAGAATTTAATAACAAAAACAGTATTACCATAAAAGTTCCGCTCATTTTAGTAGAACAAACAAATACAAATCGTTTTGAATAATGACGTGTTTTGTAATAAAAGCGTACTAGCCAATCACAAACACTGTTCTGAGGCCCTATCAAATGTATGTAACTACAGTTTAGGTTATTTGTAATGTAAAAGAGTTATTGTTGTGGAAATATTTTGCGGAATGATGCATACTAGTGCGATTAAATAGAGTATTGCTGTTTTTGAATATTTTAAGTCATTTTTTTAATTAAACTAATTTTAAACAATGTCACCAATAAGAAGAACTGATTGGACATCTACAAAAAGAAGCCGAATTGTCATATTGAGAGAAAATGGCCTCTCTTATGCTGAAATTGCAAGACAAGTTGGTGGTTCAGCGACTTGTTCTGGTGTACGAAAGTTCTGTTTACGTTATGAAAAAACGAAATCAGTGGAAAATAAGGCCAAATCAGGCCGAAAAAAATTCACAAGTGCTACTGCCGATAAAAAAAATTAAACGACTATGCTTTCAAGATAGAAAAATTTCATCAGATGCCATTAGATGTGAAATGAATGCAGCGGGTATTGCAGTAAGTTAAAGAACAATAAGAAGAAGGTTATCAGGATTTGGACTACAAGCTAGAATTCCAAGGAAAAAAACCATATTTAAATCAAAAGCAACGCGGAAAACGAGTTACGTGGGCAAAAGAACACATTAAATGGTCAGAAAATCAATGGAAGCAAGTAATCTGGAGGGATGAGACTAAAATATCGCTCTTTGGTAGTGATGGTAGAAAATACTTGAGACGTAGAGTAGGTGAAGCGCTTCATCCTGATTGCATTGAAGCAACTATAAAAGCAACAACAAATGCCGTTATTTGGGCATGTATGTCTGCAGATGGTGTGGGTCAAATTCAAGTGATTGATGGCATCCTGAATGCCAAAAAATACAACGAAACTGTCCTTGAACCAAAATTGATACCTTCCATCAGGGATTTCTTCTCCAACAAAGCACCATTTATTTTTCAGCAGGATTCAGCTCCATGCCACGCAGCAAAAGCATGCAAAGCATGGTTTCAAAATAAAGGCATAGATGTATTACCATGGCCAGGAAACAGCCCTGATCTCAATCCAATTGAAAATTTGTGGCGACGTTTGAAAATTCTTGTACGAAAAAAATGTCCATCCAATAAAAGACAACTTATTGAATCTATAATTGATTCTTGGCACCATGTGATTACGAAAGATGAACTCCAAACACTCGTTCACTCGATGAAAAGACCCTGTGAAGCTTTCTTAAGAAATAAGGGTTATCCCACTAAGTATTGATTGTGTAAGTATCACTTTAAAAAAATGCAAATCTAAGAGATCTTACTAAAATGAGCGTAACTTTTTTGTAATATAGATATTGTAATACTGTTTTTGTTATTTATTAAATTTTACATTAAATTACCTTCCATTTGATATATAAACATTTGTATTTAAGTGAAAATTAATATATTCTACAAGCACGCAAAGTTGAAAAACATGAAACATTAAAAAAATGTCCACACTGCCTATCTTCAGTTTATCTTCTTTGGGATAACGATTTGTCAAGAATAATTGTGTAGCTCAAAAGGATGGGTTTTTTTTCTTGTCTCTTACAGTTACATTTCAGTATCGTAGTAAGAATTCAGTCTTAATAAATAGACTAAGCCCATTAATATGTGTCTTCAACGACTTTCATCATAAATTTGAATTTCATCTGTAATTTCTAAACGCTTTTGAGTCCTCGATATAAGCACCTATTTAAAATCTTTCTAAAAGTATTCTTTTGGGAAATGATGCAAAGATCCTCATCTTAAGAGAAATAAATTTAATTTTAATTGAATCTCCGATTTATTCAATTTCTCAAATTTCCTGGTCACTAAGACATTTATCATTAATTGTCTTATGTATAGGAAATCTGTAATGTGACATTTATATATCAACACACCATCAATAAAGTATTCGAATCTTCCCAATTAATATGGAAGAAAGACTGAAGTAGAATCTTCAGCTGAAACATTAATTTTATTACCTACAATATAATACGGTATACGACAATAATAATACTGTATGTATAATGACGGCATGTTTCATTTGAGAGAATTTAAATAATAGACAATCAAAGTTTCCCGCTATCTGACAAAGAGTTATAACTGATGCTAGTACTATAAGTCCCTCATAAAATTTACCTTTTTTTACATGCATATAATTTACCTTTTTTGTGACAATAACTTATTTTGATAAATTAGGAATGACAACGCAGCTTTGATCTTGCGGAGTCTATTAGTATTCTTAAGATTATTAGTCTTAGTAGTATACGGAATATTTTTTTATTATGCTAGAGGCGAATAATGTGTTTTTCTTCCCTTCGGAACGGCAATCTATAGCAAGTTCCCAACCTTGAAGAAATATCAGTCTAAAATTGTATCATGAATAAACTTAAGAATCGCTAGAAATTCAAAGACATCATAAAACCAATGATTTTTATGCTTAATAGATACTGTAAAATTGGCGTAGAATAGTTACCTCTCTGCTGTTTCAAACAAATCCTAAATCGATGAGAATGAGTGTTTATAAAAGCCCTACAGAATTATTATGGCATATCTACAAAATTTATGAAAATCAATATATAATGATAAATATATGTCTTCCGATAAGACTGAAAAGTCAGTTCCAAGAACCTCATAAAATCTCAGAGTCTTCATATTCCCTGTGATATAAGAAGAAATTGCTGTACTATGCCGGATGATTTTCTGAATATGAATTCAATGCGATTTCATTAACTACCTGTTTCGTTATTGTGTTCATATGTACAAACAGAAATAAATTTCTAAGCTTGGGAATTATTTTCGCTCCTTGTGATTGATGATTTAGCATTGACAGGTCGTGTATCATGAATGAATGTGGTTAGTCTGCAGAAATGAAAATAAATAAGCAAGTCATTAGGAGTGCGCCACATGTCAATTCTTCTTTCCTGTTCAGGTCCACGATGTTGTTAAATGTTGTTTGGAAATTTTCTTTAAGCAATTCCCATATATATATATATATATATATATATATATATATATATATATATATATATATATATATATATATATATATATATATATATATATATATATATATATATATATATTCAGTTTCTTCTGATTGATTAAAAGCGGAAATTCATTTATATTATTTATTTTAGTATTTATGAGAAACATCTCAATACGTTGAAGGAAATATGAAAAATTTTCTAGGAAGGAAGTAGCAAACATGAGTATCCCTGCCAGCTGATGAACCACTATTGTTGCAATCTTTGAACGTTTAGACAACAAACCGAATTGGGGGCTGAGAACACAAATTTTCGGGCTTCAAAATTCAGTAATATTCAAAATTTCAGTAACAAATTTCATATCATTCTTACCACCTGCACGATTGACACAATATAAGTAAACAAGCTAATGGATTGTTTATAAATATATATATATATATTTTTCATTTTAGAGCATCACCTAATAAAATTAAAAGAATTACTAGAAATGCATGAATAATTGTATCATTATATTTTTACACAAAAGAATTTTGTGTTCATCAAATTTTCTTTCATAAACAATGAATTCTTTCCTTATAACTGGAATTGTTGTTTTTTTGTATAGTTACTTCAGCCTGATGATAATGCCATTAAAATATATTTGATAAATTAATTAAAGCAATTGAAACAGTTATAAAATATTTATTAATATTTAAGAAAATTTGTACGTAATAAAATCTGATTACAGGAAGATTTTTTTCTTCTATTATGAAATTTCTGATTTCTACGAAGATGTTTCTGTGCACCAATGCGACCTGAAGGTACCGATTGGAGTTATGATATTTTAATATATGTTTATTACAAATAAAATATTTTTCAAAAATATTTCTTTAATTAGAATACATATATCCAAATTTAGAGACATCATTATTTGACGTAAATGTAGATTGCTGATTAATCATTTTGCGTTCCGATAATGTTCACAAGTTACAACAACGCTTAGGTTGTATTATGAATGTAATTTCATAAATTTTATTCCCCAGTGAAAAGATTTTGGCATTACATGTTTACGCACATTAATTATATTACCTAGTTTTAGTCTGTAATTCAATGAATAGTATAGACAGAAACGTTTATATAAACAGTATATTTTCTGTGACATCATTTTAACAATGATTCTACTAGTAATTAACTCAAGAAATCCAAATAAATGATGAGTATTATAAGTAACTTTATATGAAATAAATCCAAAACATATAGGTTTCATTCATAACTTGAAATAAAAATTAATGTATTCTGAAAAAGCTTTTATCAGAGAAGCTAATTTGAAATCGACACTTTCTTAAACTACTGATTTTTAATGGCAAAGCAAATTGCACAGAAACAATATATATATATATATATATATATATATATATATATATATATATATATATATATATATATATATATATATATATATATATATATTTAATACACACACATATATGTATATATACCATTTAACACACACATACATATATATATATGTGTGTGTGTGTTAAATGGTTGTTTTTATTATTATTCCAGCTATAATTTTAAAACGAATTTAGTGCTTATCAAAACTTTAATCCAATAAGAAAGTCGTGGGAAGCCTCTAAAAATTGAGGAAAATGCATATATAGTAAAAAAATTTCAACAGAAATATTTCATATAGAAATAAATATATTTTTCAAATAAAGTATCTAAATGTTACTAAAAATTCGTTCGATATTTTTTTTTTCTATTTATAGTTTCTATGGGAAATTATACATGAAATTTAGCCTTTGGGAGATTAACGAATGTAAAATAAAAAATTCATATTCATTTACAATATTCTATAGCATTTTAAATAAATTAGATGTATCTCACTAAAAAAATGCATCTTAAAATCATATGTTTATAGATTGTGAAGGTATAGATGCAAGGATTTTCTTATTATTTATTTATAAATATTTGTCAGAATTGTCGATTCATATCTGATATTTCACCACTGATGCTTATTTAATATAAATTCTTATTCAAAAAAATACTAAATACTTGAAATTAACAAATTATTATAACAGTTATAACACAAATTATTAACAATTTTTTATGCATTATTATTTAATCGCAAAATATGATATTGAAACATATATGTATGTTTCATGTAATACCGATCTTAAGTGTTTATTAAAAAAATATTTTTTTTCAGCTAATAATTAACTCAAACAAAATACAGCAGGAAAAGGAGTCTTTTGCTTAAATCATTCCTAGTGAAAACAAATTTATTTTTCTCTATTAATTGAATTTTGATAAGAAAGAAACTTTAGAAATTGAACTGAAAAGACCAATACTTAAAATAAAAATATAGCATTTTCCAAAGAAAATAATGATATTAAATTCAATAAAACTGACTAATTATACGCACTATCGTTCTATTTTCCAAATTCATTTTAAATATTTATTTTAAATTATACCTTTATTAAATGAGTATTGATTGATTTCATCTACATTTTACATTCCGATTCTTCTTTTGAACTACCATTGGATTATTTCAAATTAAAAAATTTCATTAAAGATTATTAATGTTTTATAGCCCTATGAAAAAAACAAATTATAAAGGGATAAATAGAAAAAAAATCTTTTCTCCTTGAAATTGGAAATTTTATTACTTTAACAACTTTAATTGTGAAATTAATATTTTGGCTCATAAAAAGAGTTTTCATCGACGATAATATAAAGCCCTGCAAGCAGTTATGAAGCCTCAATTAATTGCAGATTTATTGACTTTGAAAAATAATTAGAATTGTAATTTCGGTAATTGCTTTCAAATTGTAAAATAACTTCGTGAGAGTTTTCTTTTTTATCTTAATAGAATTTAATAAAATGGAAGCTAAATTGAATAAGGAAAATTATTTCTAAAGATTATGTGTATGACTGATCTTCATACCTGTGATTAAAGGAGGTAGACAACATTTAAATACTTATGAAGGATTGAGAAATTTCGATAATGTAACGAAATACATAAATTATTACGCCATCGTAAAAAATAATGAAATCCATCATAGAGTAGCTGAAACTAATGAAAATGAAATGCACATAATTTCGTTGCGTAAAATGTTTACAGGAAACATTTATAAATTACAGGAAAATGAAACAGCAATGAAACTAATATAATTTAATAAAACGCCTATGATTAAAGATAATGTGACATAATTGTAAGTCATATCGCTGACTCTCCGACTCGCCCGAGGGCACACGGATAAATCATACTTAATGACCGGAGCGCCGCAACTGTAACACTGGTGGAAATTGTGGATGAGTCCTAAGGGCCATGGTACAATCCTTCCCTAAGGTAGTAAGTACGTCCCGTCATCGATGGGAGTAGCCCGAACCTCAGCTTTTCTTGTACCCTACAGGATGGCGAGAACCACCCACCATTCCGGAAGATTATCATTCTCATTTCGAGGTCCCCCCGGGGGGACGACTAAATGGCAAAGCGAAAGATAAAATATAACATACTTATATCCCTAATGGATTTGATAACATACTTATATCCCTAATGGTTTTTAAGACAAAATACAATTTTCCTTGCAAAAAAAAGTCTTCATCAAATATAGAAAACTTTGAAAACATATTTTTCGCAGGCGATCTAAAGAGTTTCAGTTAATTTAAAAACTTGAAAGTAAATGATTTAATTAAATGCTAAAAGTTTTTACATAATCTCTTTATTTTTTCTTAGAAATTGTAACTTCATTCTTGGGTATCGAAGGTATGGAGAAATTAATGTAAAAAAATGTTGAATTACTAAGGTTTTGAAAATAAACATGATTTATTTATTATTATATTTCCTGATAAAAATTTATAAATATATTTTTGAAACTACAATAACATTCCTTATTTTTAGTGCACATTTACTTCAAATAAATTCCCAGTAAATATTTCAAACCAACTTAAAGTAGAAAAGAATTTGCTACTATAGAGGGGAAATTCTTTAAGGCTCCAGATTCCTGGAATTTACGTCCAGTTTCTGTAGCAGCTTGAGCGGCAATTTAGGAAAATACTTCCTCCAGTAAGGGCCATCCTTCTAGGCAGTTGAATTCTTTCAAAGTTCTATTTTAGATAATATAATCCTAAATTATTATGCTTAAATTTATGAATGCTTAAAATATTTTATAGAAAATTGCACCATATTTTACCTATAATGAGAATTTAAAATATTAGAATATTTCATATAAATTTTCTTGTATTTAAAGTTTACTTATTTTGTCTATTTCTATATATTATTTCATAAGAAAATAATAAAAATTATATTGTTTTATTAATACTGATATTTCTCAAAAATATTGTTATTAAAATAAATAGCAATGGTTGTTAAATAAGAGCAATTCATTGTGATATTTTGCTATAACTTTGACTTTTATATTATTTTAACTTATCCATTTTTTAAGGTGTTTGAATTAAAAATAACCATAGCAAAGGATTGAACTATAAGAATTTATTAAGCTAAAATAAATTCAATAATCTTTATTAAACATATAAAATTATTTTAAATTGTCTTTCGAAAGTACTCGCAAACATTTCCAAAGAAAATAATACCTCTAAACGTGGGAATTTCAATAGAGTATTCAATACCACGCATTTCAGGCTCTGAAAGCTTGTAAATAATAAGTGTTAATTTTGTCATTGTAATTAAGCAAACACCATATATCCTACAATTTTATCCAGGAGAAATTGTCTACTCTTACAAGAGAATAATGAGGAATTTCGCTCACCAAATGATATAAGAGAATATGTTTTCATAATCGTAAGTGCAGGAAAGGGATTTTAAAAGGTGAAGAAATGTGCTTATATTGATAACAGAAACGAATAATTGTTTCAGATTATTTGAAAAATAAATACTCTGGAAAACACGATACATATTTCTATTTTTATTTTTTATTTTCCCCCTTACCTTTGTTACTTAGAAATATGTTCTATCCTTATCTACTTAGAAATACGTGCAATCCTTAGCTTATGTCTCTTCTGGCATTAACGGCTACTGATAGTAAGTACTCTTCATATGTAATGGGTGGCTTCATATTGTAACAAAAGTTGTTCTAACATGGCATGACCTGAATGGCACAGTAGTAGAATGTTATGAATCAAAGCAAGTTCGCATCTCATCTGTTCTCAAGTTCATATCTGTCTGCAAGTAAGTTGCCTAAATTCTGTTTCGTTATAGATTTACTTTATATTATTTCTCATTTGTTCTAGAATTTTCTTATAATTTCTGTACATTTCTAAATCTGGAAGATCCGAGTCATTTCTTCTTGTTACTCTGAATGCCATAATCTCTGTGTTTAATTCTGCTTTACATCGCTACCATGTGACATAAAACTTGGCAAAGAATTCTTCAAACACTGGAACCACTTTCCCAGATATTGTAAGGGTGATACTCGAATTCAGCTGCAACTTAGAACTATTTGGAAGCTTGATACATCAGTAAACATAATAGTTCTCTATTGGTTTGCAGTACAGAATGTTTGATGGTGGTGTTCTGACTGACCTTATGAAAATTTCTATATATATATATATATTATTCTATGCATGTATATATATATATATATATATATATATATATATATATATGTGTGTGTGTGTGTGTGTGTGTGTGTGTGTGTGTGTGTGTGTGTGTGTGTGTGTGTGTGTGTGTGTGTGTGTGTGTGTGTGTGTGTGTGTGTGTGTGTGTGTGTGTTTACAGAAAATAATCATCAATAAAACCCAAAACCGTATCAAAATGGGTATACAACATCAACAAAGTACACCCTGAAAGTATTTGGAAGTAAGGAAAAAAATATTAACTTTGCGAAATGATAAATGCATAAAATAAATTAATTGAACGCGTTATGGAATTGCATAATGCGCTGTAATTCCAAAACGCTAAGGAAATCAATCAGAGATGAATAATAAACGAAGATAAAAAAAAGTTAGCAGAACAAAGTTAAAACACTTTAAATTCGTCTTAAAGAAATGAAATAAACGTGCATTGCGAAGAAAGGGAAAAAAACTTCTGTCTTAGATTTCCAAAAAAAAAAAAGAAAGAAAGAAAGAAAAAGAAACGTATACTCTTTCCAATTTAAATTATATTTTGAATTTATGTGAATAGGAATTTAAAGGTTAAAGAGATTTTTTAAAAAATGCATGAAAAGTAAAATAAAAATGCCTTTCCACTTTTTTGTATCATTATATTTACATACAGGCTGTTTTAAAAAGTGAAATAAAAAGGTTTTTCTTTAAATATTGCAATTAAGCATAAAATTAAATTGCCAAAAATTATTAAATGAAATAAGTAGTAGTATGAAAGTACCTTAATATGTAAAGAAGTTACACTTATATTCGGACCCATAGTATCCAATTACCAATTACTTATACCCCCCCCCAAGTGTATTCAGTTTCACTTATATTCGGTCCCATATAGAAAAAAATAATAAGCAAATATTTCTATGATATTCATTTATAAAAAAACTTAGTTTCATATTTCTATTAATAAAATTTGCAAAATATGAAAGTTATATTTGATGACTTATATCACTTTGTTTCAACAAATCGTTTGCTAAGCATTTCTAAGATAACAAGAATGAATTAGAAAATATTAGAGAAGAAAGCGATGCATTAAAAGAGACTAATATTTCATTTAGTGAAGTATTTTTTTTTTAAATCAGCTCCTTCGACTTCAGTCTATCACATTTTTCAGGTTTCAGGCAGATTTTTTTTTTAATTCGTCAACAAATATTTATTTTATCTAATGGGAAGATTGTTATATTAAGAAGAGCAAAACATGTCCATATATTAAATATATATATATATATATTGCAGCTGATTTGCATTATGATTCAATACAGCAGTACAGCTAATCAGCATTTCAAAACACTTTTCATTAATGAAATACAATTTTCTTGAGGAAATCTCAATTTCAAGCCAACAATCTTAGGAATATATATATATATATATTTTTCTGATATAGCAATGCATCTCTGAAATATCTTACGTGATCAGTTTTTAAAGGTGTTTTTTTTCTTTCAATTTATGGTGATAGCTAATTTATCCCATTCGACGAATTTTGAATTATAATTTCCAATCAGAAAGCTTCAATGGTACTTGAGGATCTCAGTCGAAGATATGTTTCGTGTTATGAGATACCTATGGCATTACATTCTGATTAAATCTAATACTTTAATTTTGCGCTGATGCATAGATGAGAGGTTTAATCCAATTTGTCTGTCTTTGTTTAAAAGAAATAGAGCAATTGACTTCTTTACACAAATTCATGTTTTTTTTTTTTGTTGTTGTTTTTAAATCTGGTATGCATATCAATGAGCTAATTCCATCATAAGATACATTGTCATTTGAAAGTCGATTTTTTTCCTTTGAAGTTCGTTTCTTATGACAAATATACATTCCTCATCGAGTAAACGCTAGAATCTTGAAAACTTACAATTGTTTACCAGAGAGTGACCAGAGATCTACCAGTACAAACCTTTATTCATACTGAATTATATGGTTTTAGTTCAAAGGTATTTTTTAGTATTTAAAACATTTCTTTTTTTTTTTAATTTTTAACAATTTACTGAAATTAGTACTCCAATGACTCAACAGGGAGTTTCTACTAAATCAATAGTAATATAATATTTCTGAACTTTTCAAATTGAGATTCATTTACCATTGTGATTCAGTTCTTTGTTTCCGAGTATGTTGAGAAATTTTGCTCTTAACGTCTTAACCGGGTAATTAACTTATATTCAATTCATTTTGCATAAAAATTATTTCGTCATGCCCAGTTAACAAGTTAGAAACTGTGGAGTAAGCAACTTTTCTCTAAACTGAAATATGTTTTTGATGTGAGAAATTTCATAAATTTCTTCAGTGGAAATAACCTGATGTCAATTCCATTATTTATTTCTGTCACTGACATCAATATAAATCTGCAAATCTCGTTTTCATTCACATACTGACAGAAATACAATACCCATATTATTTCTACTTCAAAATCAATTTACTTATGCGCGCCATCCCAAACCTATTATTTCTACTTGCAGAATAGAATCACTCATAGAATGTGTCACCTTTATGCAATTATACGTCTCCCTTCTTTCACTTTGAAACCGAGCCGTCCAAAAAGCACCTCTTTTCCTGTGACATCTTAATCCGAAGCCACGGGCATTCAATCTAAACATCCATTTCTTCGATGGACAGCGGATAATGCACTTTTATTGATCCTGTCGCGTGAGATTTTTCTGCTGTTTTTCTTCATTCTTGATCTCCGACCGTACCTAAATCTGTCACGCACGGTGAAAATCACGGCTATCGACTACCCCAGTCCATGTATTTCCTATTCTTTTTTTTTCTCTCTCTCGATCCTTTTAGTTCTCCATCTACTTCTTTCTTCCTTTCTTTCTTCTTTGAGAGGAATTCAAAGAGATACAGAAGGTTGAGAAGAATGTTCTTTAGAAGTCTCGTTTTTCCAACTATGATCGATTCTTTATACATCTGCAAGCAATTTTATATAAAATAACATAAGTTTTGAAAGACATTCTCACTCTGAGCCGACATATATCTGTGACAAGTTTGAGTATATCCCTCATATATGAAGATCCATAGATATATTTTTGGCACTTTTTGTCATGTAAACATTGTCAATACTCTTTTAAAAATAGAAAGGGAAATTACAACTCTTAATTGGAAGGACCATTTTAAAAACTTATTATGACTACAAACGTTTAATAATTCTTATGATTTCTTTTATTTTCTAAATACAGTTGAACATATTATTGTAAAATGCTCTAGGAACGGCTTTAGTATCTGGATAAGAAATCGTCAAATAAATAAGTATGTTCTCGCTTTCTTTGGGAAATATAATAGATATGGAAATAAGCTGCCTTGACTCCAATGACGGGTTGCACACATTGAAGCATTGTAGCATTTCTAAATACAGTTTAACGTTTTATTATAAAATGCCTGAATGGAGGTGGACCATCAATATCTGAATAAGAAACATTTGGTATATAAGCAGGCTCTCGCTTTCTTTGGGAAATAGGGATGATATGAAAATGAGCTACTTCCACTTCAATGACAGGTTGCACATGGTGTAGCATTTCCAAATACATTTGAACGTTTTATTACTAAATGCTTCACTGGAGGAGGGGTATCAGTATCTGTATAAGAAACCGTCTGATAAATACGCATTCTCTCGCTTTTTCTGGGAATATGGAAAATATGAAAATGAGCTGCCTCCACTCCAATGACGGGTTACATACATTGACACATTGTGCCTTTCTAAACAGAATCGACCATTTAACTACAAAATGGTTTACTAGAATAGGTTGCATCAGTGTCTGGATTAGAAACTGCCATATAAATAAGAATATTCTCGCTTCCTCTGGGGAATAGGGTTGATATGGAAATGAGCTACCTCCACTCCGATGACACAATACATGCATTGTAGGAGTAAGTGAATTTTAGGATTTCTGTTACTGTCCGTGCACCGATGTCCATGATGACTATAATCTAGATGTCAGGATA